>NC_069394.1:7473214-8114642 GCF_027475565.1 Acinonyx jubatus
ACAACCTGAACCACAGAATTCAGCAGGTAGGCGGCGCGGAGTGGTGAACTTGGGGAGCGAGAAGTGGGCAGGGAGCCGCCATTGCAGGCGGAGCGAGGACAGAGATTGAGGCAGGGGGAGAATACGGGAAAAGCACCCCTCCCCAAAAGCAGCTGGAGAGAAAGCGGAAAATTGGAAACTGCCGCAGGGACTAAACTAAAAAGGGAGAAAGGAGAAAGGAGAGGGTTTAAATTCCATTAAGACTGTGAACGAGGGGAGCGCAAAGGCTGCAACCCCGCAGCTCCCTACCTGGCGGTGCTCTGGTGGGAAGGGCGAATCCCCAGGAGCAGAGTGGGGTCCAGGAGGTTCTCAGGCCACACAGGGAAAAGCGGTTCCACTGCTGGAAGGGCATTTGGTGGAGACTGTGGAAGCCTCCCGGTCCCGGCAGACCCCGGAAGGAGGCCACATTCGCTGGTGCTGGAACAAGGCCCTTAAGGGTGAAGCCCGGTGCCAGACGTGCGTTGTGATTTTCCATCATCCCTGAGACGCTGCTTCTACACTGTCTCGTGAACATTTTCTGGGACGGGCTGGCACCTGGCTGCAGTCTCGGGGCACCAGCAACAACAGGGTCCAGCGGGCATTCCCCGGGGAGCCGATACTCGGCTGTTGCTCATTCGGCCGCTGCTCGATGAGACCCTCCCGCGGAGGGGCGGAGCGGGTCAAAGCCGCAGTCCTTCGGAAGTAAGGGGCCGGGGAAAACAGCCGCGTCCGAGACAAAACTCGGGAAAGAGGTACTGCCCGGGCCGGTCACGGAGAGGGAAAAAGCAGGGAGTGGAGGAGACCTGAAGACGGAGGACCCGTGCGCGATTGCTGATCCGGGAGAACACACTGGGTGGCTGGGTGGCGCCATTTTTCACCGCTCCCGCGCAGGCGCAGGCGCACCCACGAGCCCCACAGCACTCCACCCCAGGAGGCTAGCAGCGCCATCTAGTGGAGAGCGGAGCCCTTACACTGAGCCCCGCCCAACTGGGCCAACCTCGCTCTTCAGGAACACAAGTCTTACCGCCTGCTTACTTTATGGACTATAAAGAGCTACATGGACTGACTTCTAAAAGAAAACCAAACAATTTCAGTCCTGCTTCAATCTGTTGGCAGGTTCATCTGTTCAATTTTCTTTCTTTTTTTTTCTTTTTCCTTTTTGTCTTTTACAATTCTTTTCTTTTTCTTGAATACAGAAAGATAAAAAAATTCATTTTTATTTTCAATTTTTATTAAAAATATCTTTCAAGTTTTATGACTATAGTTTTTACTTTTCTGTAAATTTTTTCAAATTCTACTTTACTTCCATCATTTTGTATTAGTCTACTTCAGTGTACTCACCTTTTCAAATTTTCAAACAATTTCCTTTTTTCTTTCTTTTTCTTTTTTCTCTTTTTTGTTTCTTTTCTTTTACTGAATGCAGAAAGAGAAACACTTCATTTTTACTTTCAATATCTATTAAAATATTTTTATTTAATTTTTATTACTATATTTTTTGCTGTTATGTAAATTTTTTCAAAATGTATTCTACTTCCATTATTTTATTTTAGTCTAATACACGGTATTCACTTTTTCAAATTTTCAAACGATTTTTTCTTTTTTTATCTTTTTTCTTTTTTGTTTTTTTCTTTTTTCTTAAATACAGAAAATAAAAAAATGAAAAAATTCATTTATTTTTAATTTCAATTAAAAATATTTTTCTTTAATTTTTTTCTACTATATTCTTTACTTTTGTGTATATTTTTTCAAATTCTATTTTACCCCCTTCATCTCATTTTAATCTACTTCAGTATATTCATTTTTTCAAATTCTCAAATAATTTCCTTTTTTTCTCTCCCCCCCACTTTTTTTCTCTAATTTGTCAAACCACTTTCAACACCCAGACCAAAACACACCTAGGAACTAGCATCATCTATTCGATTTGTGTGTGTGTGTGTGTGTGTGTGTGTGCGTGTGTTTAATTTTTAATTTTAATATTTTTTTAATTTTAATTTTTTTAATTTCAATTTTTCTACCTCATTAATTCCTTTCCTCCCTTCAAAATGACAAAACGAAGGCATTCACCCCAAAAGAAAGAGCACGAAGAAACAACAGCCAGGGACTTAACCAACACAGATACAAGCAAGATGTCTGAACCAGAATTTAGAATCACGATAATAAGAATTCTAGCTGGAGTCGAAAATAGATTAGAATCCCTTTCTGCACAGATAAAAGAAGTAAAAAATAGCCAGAATGAAATAAAAAATGCTATAACTGAGCTGCAATCATGGATGGATGCCACGGCGACAAGGATGGACGAGGCAGAACAGAGAATCAGCAATATAGAGGACAAACTTATAGAGAATAATGAGCAGAAAAAAAAGAGGGAGATTAAGGCAAAAGAGCACAATGTAAGAATTAGAGAAATCAGTGACTCATTAAAAAGGAACAACATCAAAATCATAGGGGTCCCAGAGGAGGAAGAGAGAGAAATAGGGGTAGAAGGGTTATGTGAGCAAATCATAGGGGAAAATTTCCTAACCTGGGGAAAGACACAGACATCAAAATCCAGGAAGCACAGAGGACCCCTATTAGATTCAACAAAAACCGACCATCAACAAAGCATATCATAGTCAAATTCACAAAATACTCAGGCCAGGAGAGAATCATGAAAGCAGCAAGGGAAAAAAAGTCCCTAACATACAAGGGAAGACAGATCAGGTTTGCAACAGACCTATCCACAGAAACTTGGCAGGCCATAAGGGAGTGGTGATTCAGCGTGCTGAATCAGAAAAATATGCAGCCAAGAATACTTTATCCCTCAAGGCCGTCATTCAAAAAGGAAGGAGAGATAAAAAGTTTCCCAGACAAAAATTAAAGGAGTTTGTGCCCACTAAACCAGCCCTGCAAGAAATATTAAGGGGGACTTTCTGAGGAGAGAAAAGATGAAAAATATATATATATAAATTATATATATATATAAATTATATACATTTATATACATATATGTATATATAATATATATGTAATATATTTATATATAATATATATATAAAAGATTATATATATAAAAGATTAGAAAGGACCAGAGAACACCACCAGAAACTCCAACCTACAAGCATCATAATGGCAATAGATTCATATCTTTCAGTACTCACTCTAAACGCCAATGGACTCAATGCTCCAATTAAAAGACATAGGATAACAGAATGGATAAGAAAACAAGATCCATCTATATGCTGTTTACAAGAGATCCACTTTAGACCTAAAGACACCTTCAGATTGAAAGTAGGGTGATGGAGAACCATCTATCATGCTAATGGTCAACAAAAGAAAGCCGGGGTAGCCATGCTTATATCAGACAATCTAGACTTTAAAATAAAGACTGTAGCAAGGGATGCAGAAGGGCATTATATCATAATCAAGGGGTCTATAGACCAAGAAGACCTAACAATTGTAAACATTTATGCGCCAAAAGTAGAAGCACCCAAATATATAAATCAATTAATCTCAAACATATAGAAACTCATTGTTAGTAACACCTTAATAGTAGGAGACTTCAACAGCCCATTCACAGCAATGGACAGATTATCTAATTTAAAAATCAACAAGGAAACAATGGCTTTGAATGACACACTGGACCAGATGGACTTAACAGATATATTCAGAACATTTCATCCTAAAGCAGCCGGATATACATTCTTTTCCAGTGCACATGGAACGTTCTCCAGAATAGACCAGATACTGGGACACAAATCAGCCCTAAGTAAGTACAAAAAGATTGAGATCATATTTTCAGACCACAACGCTATGAAACTTGAAATCAACCACAAGAAAAAATTTGGAAATGTAACAAATACTTGGAGACGGAAGGATATCCTACTAAGTAATGAATAGGCTAACCAAGCAGTTAAAGAGGAAATTAAACAGTATATGGAAGTCAATGAAGATGATAACACCACAACCCAAAACCTCTGGGACGCAGCAAAGGTGGTCATAAGAGAAAGTATATAGCAATCCAGGCCTTCCTAAAGAAGGAAGAAAGATCTCAGATACACAACCTAACCTTATGCCTTAAGGAGCTGGAAAAAGAACAGCAAATAAAACCCAAAAACAGCAGAAGACAGAAAATAATAAAGATTAGAGCAGAAGTTAATGCTATTGAAACCAAAAAAACAGTAGAACAGATCAATGAAACCAGAAGCTGGTTCTTTGAAAGAATTAACAAAAGTTATAAACCACTAGCCAGTTTGATCAAGAAGAAAAAGGAAAGGACCCAAATAAATAAAATCAAGAATGAAAGAGGAGAGATCACAACCAACACAACAGAAATAAAAACAATAATAAGAGAATATTATGAGCAATTATATGCCAATAAAGTGGGTAATCTGGAAGAAATGGACAAATTCCTAGAAACATATAAACTACCAAAACTGAAACAGAAAGATATAAAAAATTTGAACAGACCCATAACCAGTAAGGAAATCGAATTAGTAATCAAAAATCTGCCAAACAACAAGAGTCCAGAGCCAGATGGCTTTCCAGGGGAATTCTACCAAACATTTAAGGAAGAGTTAACACCTATTCTCTTGAAACTGTTCCAAAAAATAGAAACGGAAGGAAAACTTCCAAATTCTTTCTATGAAGCCAGCATTACCTTGATTCCAAAACCAGACAGAGACCCCACTAAAAAAGAACTATAGACCAATTTCCCTGATGAACATGGATGCAAAAATCCTCAACAAGATATTAGCCAACCAGATCCAACAATACATTAAAAAAAATATTCACCACGACCAAGTGGGATTTATACCTGGGATGCAGGGCTGGTTCAATATCCACAAAACAATTAACATGATTCATCACATCAATAAAAGAAAGGACAAGAACCATATGATCCTCTCAATAGATGCAGAGAAAGCATTTGACAAAATATAGCATCCTTTCTCGATAAAAACCCTCAAGAAAGTAGAGATAGAAGGAGCATACCTCGAGATCATAAAAGCCATATATGAACGACCCAACACTAATATTAATGATCCTCAATGGGGAAAAACTGACAGCTTTCCCCCTAAGGTCAGGAACAAGACAGGGATGTCCACTCTCACCACTGTTATTCAACATAGTATTGGAAGTCTTAGCCTCTGCAATCAGACAATACAAAGAAATAAAAGGCATCCAAATTGGCCAGGAGGAGGTCACACCTTCACTCTTCGCAGATGACATGATACTCTATATGGAAAACCCAAAAGATTCCATCAAAAAACTGCTAGAATTGATTCATGAATTCAGCAAAGTTGCAGGATATAAAATCAATGCACAGAAATCGGTTGTATTCCTATACACCAACAGTAAAGCGACAGAAAGAGAAATCAAGGAATCGATCCCATTTACAGTTGCACAAAAAACTATAAAATACCTAGGAATAAATCTAACCAAAGAGGTGAAAAATCCATACACTGAAAACTATAGAAAGCTTATGAAAGAAATTGAAGAAGACACAAAAAAAATGGAAAAAGACTCCTTTCTTCTGGATAGGAAGAACAAATATTGTTAAAATGTCAATACTATCCAAAGCTGTCTACATATTCAATGCAATCCCTATCAAAATAACATGAGCATTCTTCACAGAGCTAGAACAAATAATCCTAAAATTTGTATGGAATCATAAAAGACCCCAAATAGCCAAAGCAATCTTGAAAAAGAAAACCAAAGCAGGAGGCATCACAATCCTGGACTTCAAGCTGTATTACAAAGCTGTAATCATCAAGACACTATGGTACTGGCACAAGAACAGACACTCAGATCAATGGAACAGAATAGAGAACCCAGAAATGGACCCACAAACGTATGGCCAACTAATCTTTGACAAAGGAGGAAAGAATATCCAATGGAATAAAGACAGTCTCTTCAGCAAGTGGTGCTGGGAAAACTGGACAGCGACATGCAGAAGAATGAACCTAGACCACTTTCTTACATCATACACAAAAATAAACTGAAAATGGATGAAAGACCTCAATGTAAGACAGGAAGCCATCAAAATCCTTGAGGAAAACGCAGGCAAAAACCTCTTTGATCTTGCCCGCAGCAACTTCTTACTCAACACATCTCCAGAGGCAAGGGAAACAAAAGCAAAAATGAACTACTGGGACCTCATCAAAATAAAAAGCTTCTGCACAGCAAAGGAAACAATCAGCAAAACTGAAAGGCAACTGACAGAACAGGAGAAGATATTTGCAAATGACATATCAGATAAAGGGTTAGTATCCAAAATCTATAAAGAACTTATCAAACTCAACACCCAAAAAAACCAAATAATCCAATGAAGAAATGGGCAAAAGACATGAATAGACACTACTCCAAGGAAGACATCCAGATGGCCAACCGACACATGAAAAAATGCTCAACAGCACTCATCATCAGGGAAATACAAATCAAAACCACAATGAGATACCACCTGACACCTGTCAGAATGGCTAACATTAACAACTCAGGCAACAACAGATGTTGGCGAGGATGCGGAGAAAGAGGCTCTCTTTTGCACTGTTGGTGGCAACGCAAGCTGGTGTGGCCACTCTGGAAAACAGTATGGAGTTTCCTCAAAAAGCTAACGATAGAACTATCCTACAACCCAGCAATTGCACTGCTAGGCATTTATCCACGGGATACAGGTGTGCTGTTTCGAAGGGGGACATGCACCCCCATGTTTATAGCAGCACTATCAACAATAGCCAAAGTATGGAAAAAGCCCAAATGTCCATCGATGGATGAATGGATAAAGAAAATGTGGTATATATATACAATGGAGTATTACTCGGCCATCAAAAAGAATGAAATCTTGCCATTTGCAACTATGTGGATGGAACTGGGGTATTATGCTAAGTGAAATTAGTCAGTCAGAGAAAGACAAAAATCATGACCTCACTCATATGAGGACTTTAAGAGACAAAATGAATGAACATAAGGGAAGGGAAACAAAAATAATATAAAAACAGGGAGGGGGACAAAACAGAAGAGACTCTTAAATATGGAGAACAAACAAAGGGTTACTGGAGGGGTTGTGGGAAGGGGGATGGGCTAAATGGGGAAGGGGTATTCAGGAATCTACTGAAATCATTGTTGCACTAGATGCTAACTAATTTGGATATAAATTTTTAAAAATAAAAAATAAAATTAAATATATATATATGTGTGTGTGTGTGTGTGTGTGTGTGTTGCTTTTGTCCTTATTTCTTATATTAACTTGCATTTTTTCAACCAATGTTTTTTCTTATTCCATACATATTCCATCTACTGGTTTGGAAATCGTAGCCTCTATTTCTTTTCTTCAAGGGCCATTCCTAGAAATTCCAGCATACTGAATTGGCACATTAGCATTTCAGAGTCTAAGTTCTTGGGACATTTTTTTCTCCCTTTGCTCCCTTCTCAACTTATATTCTATCATGCTTGTGTTTTTTTATTCTGTCTTTTTAACTGCACAAGACATTATTTTTGCTGTTTTATATAATCAAGTCTCCCTAGGACTCAAGAGACAACTAGGGGTTAGTCTATCAGAAAGGAGGGAATCATGTACCAGGAAAATGGAACCAATGTAGTGTTTCCCAAAATAGGGAACATGTGTCACTATGCAAGATAATTTCAGGTAATGTTGGGAGAATCTTTATTTTCTTATTTCAATAGTTATGAATTTATTTTCATGTGAATTCGAAAAAAATTATAAACACACACATGCACCCATGCACGTGTGTTCAGCACCTCAAACCCGTATTTTCATGGGTTTTCATAGCTACCCATTAGAGCTAAGTTAAAATCCACTTTTTAAGTAACAGGTAATCTTAAAAATAAAGATTAAATGATGATACAGGTGGTATGGAAAAATGGAAAACTTGTGAAAATGGTATCTGAATACCCGAAGTTCTGGAAGTGGCGGGGGGTGAAGCAGGACAGGGCAGGGAAATACTGCAGCAATTTAAACCAGCAGAGTTGTAAACAGGGTGTGGGGCCATGGTGGGGAAGGGTCTGGATGCTCTGGAAGGGACCACATCATGCAAGGCTTCGAAGACTTACTGAATAGCTTGAGATTTCTCCTGTGGGCAGAACATCAAGGAGAAGACAGGTGGTCAGGATTTGGGGTGGAGCAAATGGGACACTCAGTCCCACACTTCAAAAGTCTTGGAAAATGCCACCCAGCCGAAAGAGCCAGAGATGCGAGCCCTGATAAGCGTACGAGGAGAGTCAGGGCAGCGTCATCTGTGAAGGTGGAAAGGCCACAAACAAGTTAAATGAGGACAAAAGAGCGAGTTCCGAGCAGCAGATCTGTGCGCGGAGAATGCAGCCATCAATGTCACTTGAAAAATATACCATGGCGTGGGAGAAATGCTCACACAGAAAGTTAAGTAAAAACACTAGATACAAGTCTATATTCAGCATGAATATATATACTCATTAGGGGGGGAAATGAAATACACACACACATAATATATATAAAACAGTGTGTATATCTGTTACAATTTTTAAAATAACTCTCGGTGTTTTCTAAAATGTCTGCCGCACATAGTATTTTATTTATTTATTTTTATTCAGGGAGAAGGTTCTTTTTAAAAAGAAAAAGACATTTTCTCCAAGATAGTGCTGAAAAAGCAAAGAAGGAAGTCTTTGTCCGTCCCAAAACCGAAGCCAAAGCAACAACTCTGAAGGCCAAGAAGACAGTGCTGAAAGGCATCTATTCTATTCCAAAGGAAACAAAAAAAAAAAGACCTGGAAGTCACCCAGATTCCAGCAGATGAGACACTGGCGTCCCTCTAGAGCACCTCCCAATGGGACAAGCTTTATCACCATTCTGCCCTCAAACTCCCCTGAGGACGGATTCGGCGTTGAAGACGATCAACTCTGGGCTCTGCGCACTGTGGACGTCCAGGCCAGCAAGCCCTGGCTCAAACAGCGGTGACGAGGCTCGGTGAACTTGACCGGCCAAGGTCAACCCCCTGATGGGGTTCGATGGAGCAAAGAGGAATATGTTCCATGTGCCCCTGACTATGGTGCCTGGGACATTACCGCCAACATTGGGATCATCTGGTCCGGCTTTGTCACCACCAAACAAAGAAAAGGAAGAGAAAGGAAGTCACTGAGGACCCTTTGTTGCTGGCCCTGTAATCATCTCCCCAGAAAAAAAGAAAAAAGAACAGATCCTGTGACTAATTTTAAAATCGGAGGATGTGCTCAAATTCCCCTCTATACTCACTCCCCTTTTGTCTCCTGCCGGCTGGGTGCTAATACCAGGAGCTGGGCTTTTGTTCCCATGACCCTGGACATATCTTCATCGATAATGGTTTGTCGGAACTATTTTCTGAATCAAAACTGGAGCCCTGGAAAAGGAGGAGGATTTCTGATCAACCCCCAGTGTTTGTCCTGCACAAGTGAACTTTCAAAGGGGACAGAGAAAGAAAATGAAAAGTCGGAGTCAGGGGGAAAACCTATTTTCTTTATATTCAAGCTAAGCATTTTAGTTATCTGATCGTGTCTAAGCAATGGAATAAATGGAGTTAAGGCTTGTATTTTTTTAAGTTTTTTTTTAAGTTTATTTATTTATTTTGAGAGAGAGAGGTGAGGGGCAGAGAGAGAGGAAAAGAGAGAATCCCAAGCAGACTCTGTGCTGTCATCACAGAGCCCAACGCCGGGCTCGAACTCATGAACCGTGAGATCATGACCTAAGCCAAAATCAAGAGGCAGATGCTTAACCGACTGAGCCAGCCATGGGCCCCTGTGTTTTTGTTTTTTAATGCTACCTTTTCCCTTCATTCATTTGTTGAATCATCAAATCGCAGGGTTGAAAGGGGTCTACCAGCTCCTCTGGTCCAGTCCTTTCATTTTGCAGAAGGGAAACTGAGGCTCAGTTCTGAGTTGGGTCAGAATTTAGTAAGGAGGGTACACAAAAACAAAAGTGAGGAAGAAGAACGGGGGTGTAGTGAAAAATATTATATGATTTGAGATTACACAGAATCCCAGCATTTCCAAGCCACATAAATGTTTTTACCACTGAGACTCAAATCTGCAAATGTAAATGGGGGTAATATGTCCCACGGAGTGGATGTCTGGAAAATACCAAGCAAGTGCTAGGCATGTGATCAGATCTCCATATATGTCACACCCTGTGCAAAGCAGGTGACACCCCCGTGTCATACGTCTCTGCACCCTGAACGAGAGGTCAGGAGTTGCTATTGTCCCTTTGTTAGAGACCTCAAAGGCAAAACAACAACGCTGGAAAGCTGCAGGGTCAAAATTCGCACACGTTTTACAAAATCAGGAGTTGGAGCCGTTGAACGCTATGATACCCCCAGATTGCTTCTTTATACTTTTAGAATCAGGAGTAAATGCACTACAAAAACTGCCAAGTGGTCAAAAGATAAGGAATTACCATTCTTCCTAAATATCCACCGTATTTGGGGGTTTTCTCAGATTCGAAATCTGAGTCAGCAGTTTCTTCTCTAGACGACTTTGCAAAGTGATAACTCAGACTCCTTCCAGGCGGTTTCTAAAGGTCACTTGATTATAGTTCTGAGCACACAGAGCATCTGATGGTCTTGGCATAGGCACTCACTGGACCAACGAGGTCCTGCACAGCGAGTGGGAAATACACCTTCTAGAGACAACCTCTCACTGGGAGTTGGGAAGCCCATCATCCCATTCCTGGCTGCACTACACGTACCCCTTGTGACCACAGACACCGTCATTGACCTTGCTGAAACTCAATTTCTGCATCCATAAAATGGGACTTATATTCAAATAAGGACAAAATAGTATCGGCCCCCAGTGTCTTCACCAGATGCCAACAAAGTAGGGTAGGAAATTCAAGACCCTCAAGTCGGGGGGTCATAAACTCAGATGCCAACAGGGGCCAGGCAGATGGTATCCGTGGGCGAAATAAACCCCGTGTCAGACAATAGGGGATGGTAGGGATTGTGGTGAGGGAGGGACCCTCACTGAAAGAATTGTCGAGCTCCAGCTTGGTGCAGAGATATATGGCCCAAGACGTCTAGATTTTTCCCATTATCAACAGAAGGCAGGAATTTTGTTTTTTATGAAACCTATTCAGGGTTCTAAATGCTAGCAATTAACTCAAATCATTCTGGATACCAAACAGACATTTCTGAGGCCTGGGTTTGGCCCTGGGCTGATGGTTCAAGACCCTTGATTCTGAACCATCTCCCTCCCATCCCAGATGAGGACACTGAGGTTCTGTGAGGTTAATGGAGTGGCCTGTCACCTCCAGGACCGGAATCCAAGTGTCCTGTTACCCAGTTCAGGCTCTTCCCTAGCACCTGGCTGCTTTGCCTTTGATTCGCTAGAGTGGGCCGGAAAGGGAGGACTATAAATTCAACCTAGCCAGCAGCAAACCTCAGCTCCCCCCGCTTCCACCCCTGGCAGGGTCATTTGGCCAGCACAGAAGGCACAAAAGAGATAATTCACCTCCTGTTCTTCTGTCTGGGGGGTAGGCAGTGAGGGGGAAAGGGCACTGGACTCACCTCCCAGATTCGGGGAGATTTCATTCTGTTTCAGACATTGACGTATGTGCGTCTTCGCAAAAGCCTCAATCATTATTCCGATCATGCCCACGTTTCCCTGTCTATTTTCTCAGGTGCGACCTCCCTCTTACCTGCTGAGCAAAGTGCACCTCCAAATGGCCGTGCCACTGTCTCGCACAGGAAGATAAGCTGTTGCCAGGAGATCCGGCTTCAGAAGTCAGAACCTTGGAAGATAAGAGGCACCAGGTTACACAGAAACAATTATGCCCGAGACCCTAATTGGATTATCAGCGGTCCAAAAGTCAGCTTTAAGCAATTATCTATCCCAAGGCCATGAAAAAATCAAGCACAAGCCATTTCTTCACCGTCCTTCCCTGCAAAGGGGAAGAAAGTTTCTTGCAACATGTGGGAGAGTTTCTATTAATGAGGCAGAAAACGAATTCTTGGAGGAAGAAATTGCACACATCTACGCAACTCATTGGTGGGTTTTCTTCCATCATTAAAAGGTTTTTAAAAAGAAAAAAAACAAAGTAAGGAATTTAAATCTCAATTCATGGCATAGTTATATTTCCGTGTTGAGCCTGGCCAAAGATCAGATAACCTTTTCAAATTTCACAAATGACATCTTATCTCCTGCGAATCACCAGACCTTCAATTCAAGGCCACGTGAGTTTCAGACTGTCCATGCACCAGCCCCCATGCAGGGTCCAGAGGGGAGTAGGATCGGTCAGTGAGGCCTCCAAGAGCTCAGAGCCTGTGGGTGGTGAAGCCAACACCGAACCAGATCATCGCAGAGCGATCAATCCATCTCTATGTAAGTCTGGACATCTACACTGAGCACGATGGAGGCAGAAGTGGGAACAGCCAGACTACCTGGGACAGTCAAGGAAGTCTGCCTGAAGGAGGTGACACTAATGGATGTTGAGGGATGAGTAGGAGTTTGCCACCCAGACAGGGTAGTGGATTGTCGTTATGAGCAGAGAACACAAGTAATACTTGGTCGCAGGTGTGAAAATTCCGGTTCCCTCAGTCGACCCTGTGTGATCGTCGATGGGGTCCTGTGGTCCACAGGGTGGAGAACAGCACCTGTGATCGCGTGCAAAGTGCTTTTTTGTCTCTCTGTCTCCTTCGATCCCTAAAATATCCCAAAGCCCGTGAAGCCAGTACGGGTGCTAAGTACCCGCCATGTGCTAGGCACTCGGGTAAGTACTCAGCATTCGTAATTTCATTCCATCTTCATACCAGAAATTTGCAGGAAATATCTTTCCTGTCCCCATTTTGCAGAATGGGAGTCCCAGGCTGCAGCCATTCCTAACCTGCCCCAGGTCATGGAGCAGAACCAGGATTCCCACCCCGGCAGCCTGACTCCAAGGACCACACTCTTCACCATCCGTGTGCCACCCACAGGAGACAGTGCCGAGCAAAGCACATTCATGGGATCTTGGGAAGACGGGGATCGAATCCCCAGGAGACCAAGGGGGTATCTGAGGTCCAAAGTGATGACCCAAAGGGTCCCAATGGCATACTCGTGGTAAATGTATTTGCTTTGCCCTCCCGGAAAGGGCTGGACGGGGTGGAAACCAGGGGCAGTGGAGGCTAGAGCTAAGAACATAGGTTCTAAGAGTTAATACCACCCCCCACCCCCCGCCCTGCCAAAGACACAGAGAATACCAGGCTGAATCCAAACTGGTGGCTGGAGGTGGGGCTCTCCAACATTCTGGCTCTCTCCGCTCCACCATGTGGCCCCAGTGAGCCGTGTACAGCCAGCCCCACACAGCCTCAAGTGACATTTCCAACCTGTGCTTTCTCCCCTTCCCTCCACACAGGCCTGGGGATTGCCTGTCAACCAACACAGCAGCACGGGTGCAAATTCTCCTCCTTACGAGCGCTACCCTCCTATACCGGCCCACACAAGGGTCTCCGCGGGGCATTTTAATGTAATTATTTATCCCCACCTCTGCCTCTTCCTCGCCGTTTACGAACACCGACAACACCCCACCCCTAAATCTCTTTGAGTGGAAAGTGGACCGACTCTGCGGTGGGGAGGGAATTTGAACCCCTAGGTCACATTTTATTAACATCTCGGGAATAGAGGTCCCTTGGCTATAAAGTGGGATTTATCCATTCAACACCATATTTATTGAGCACCTATAATGTGCCAGACACATAGAATTCATGGTCAGCGAAATGAAGCTGGTCCTCGCCTCATACAATCTACAATCTAGCAGGAAAGAAAGCAATGAAATCAACCACTGCGGTCAGTTTGATAAGCATTCAGTCAGAGGAAGAATGATTCTTAGAGCCCGGGGTAGTGGGGTGATATTTCTAATTCTTTTTTTTTTTTAATTTCTATTTATTTATTTTGAGAGAGAGAGAGTGTGTGTGCGTGTGTGAAAGAGAGAGAGAGCAGGGGAAGAGCAGAGAGAGAGGCACAGAGAGAGAATCCCAGACAGGCTCCATACTGCCTGGAGTGGGGCTCGAACCCACAAACTGTGAGATCATGACCTGAGCCGAAGTTGCACGCTTAACTGACTGACCACCCAGGTACCCCTATTTTTAACTCTTATCCAGGATGTTGAAAGCAGATCTTCGATAGCCAATGCCTGAGAGCATTTTGGAATCAGCGTGATCAGGATCAGGAGGCCACAGAAAGAGGAGAGACTTTATATTCAGACAAGGCCAGGTTCCACCATTTATCAGACATATGTTTCCTCATCTGTGAAATGGGTATATTAGCAGGAACTACCTCCCAGGTTTGTTGGAATTTGTATCTTTTGTGAATTAAATGAGGGCATGTCTGTCCCAAATCTGGCACATAGTAGGTGTTCAGTCCATAACTGCACCTGTCCTGAGTCCATGAGGACAGGTGACGACACTGGCGTCTCATTACAAGGCCTGAGCCTGGAGAGGTATTGGGACTCACACAGCTACTGAGTCGCCCCTCCCTCTTAATCAGTCCCTTGCAAGGATAGCAAACCCAACAGCATGCAGGACACAGGAGGAGGCGCAAAGAGGTGCAGTGAAAACACAGAAAAAATCTGGTTCTGGCCACACCCAGGGGCCCAACTTCCTATGCGGCCCTCGGCCTCTCTGGCCAATTTTATCTCCACCTTCCAACAGGATAGTCGCATTTACTCCGATTGTCCCGTGGTGATAAATGCTGTGAAGATCAGAATCTGATGGAACAAGTCAATTACAAGCAGTGGAAAGCCATCCGGGGGGACGTGATTACCGCTCTTCCAACAGTCATGACTATGATCGTCGGAGCGGGGCCCGTGTTTTTAAATAGGTTTTATGATAAATCGTGGTGGTGACGGGCTGATGAAAAAGTCACGCGTGCTTCCCTTACTGGGGGCAGAACAGAGAGACCAGGGGTATAACCCTATCTCAGTCACTCTGTGCTGTGTGGACTTGGTGACGTTCATGAACCTGAGCCTCGCAGAATGGGGAAAAGCAATGCACTGTCCATAGCACAGCGCTCTGAGGAGTTAAGGAGACGGCCCATGTCGGGTGCCTGAACCATCGGACGAGCCCCATAAAGCTGTGCATCTGGTGAGCAACACTGGCTTCCCTGCCTGCCCACCTGGAAGCCTGACTCCCCAGCTTCTTAGGGACCTCATACAGCCGAGCGTTTCCCAGGAATCGTGCTCACCTCTGGGATTCCTCCAACCTCTGCCGGCAGGCCCTCAGTCCCTTCCTGGGCCCCCCAGGGCTCCTCCATCTCAGAAGAGGCTTCCCTTCTGCTGGGGAGGACGAGCCCCCTCAGCCAGTGCCCTCAGGCCAGGCCCGTTCAAACCAGTTCTACCTGCTCTGGTTTGTCCTCTGGAGCCAGCCAGGAGGCAGATATTCTCTCAGAGGCCCCTCCTTCCAAGTTCCCATCTCCTTCCAAGTTCCCCAACTGCAGCTTATTTGCTAACAACAGAACCTGCTTCTCGCAGCTCAGCCGAATTCCTCTGGGTTTGTACCTCCAGCCTCTTCCTTTCTGTCTCCATCTTTCACCCTGGCCGAAATGCTCAATTCCTCTGGCCCCAGGATGCCATAGCCTACTTTGACCACTCCCCAACATGCATATCCGCATATCCGGCAGAGTCCCTGTGCCCTGTGAGGAGAGTCCCAGCAGGGCTCTTGTGCTTAATCCGGGACTCTCTTCCATTGCCACGATTCTTGCACTCGTAACTTAAAAATGCTGACTATTGGGGCACCTGGGTGGCTCAGTCCATTAAACGTCTGACTCTTGATTTGGGCTCAAGTCATGATCTCATGGTTGGTGAGTTCGAGTCCCACCTCAAACTCTGGGCTCTGGGCTGAAAGCTCGGAGCTCAGAGCCTGGAGCCTGCTTCAGATTCTGTGTCTCCCTCTCTTTCTGCCCCTCCCCGGCTCATGTTCGCTCGCTCTCTCTCTCAAAAATAAATAAATATTAAAAAAATTTTTTTTTCAATGCTGACTTTTGGGACGCCTGTGTGGCTCAGTCTATTAAGTGTCTGACTCTTGATTTCGGCTCAGATCATGATCTCATGTTTGTTGAGTTTCAGACCAGTGTCGGGCTCTGTGCTGACAGCTCAGAACCTGCCTAGGATTCTCTCTCCCTCTCTGTCTGCCCCTCCCCTGCATGCATTTGTGCTCATACATTCGCTCTCTCTCAAAATAAACAAATAAACATTTTTTAAAAATGCTATTATACTCCTACTTCTTTAAAACATAGTTAATAAAATAAAACATTTTAACTCAGGATTCACCTAAATTTCCCTTCTGGAGGTCACCAGTGATGGCCACGTGAAGCCTGAAACAAGGAGCCATCCTGGCCGTGCAAGCTTCCATGGGGCTGGGAAAGTGACAGAGAAGCAGGGCCTCTCGTCCAGACTTACAGGCAGCTCTGAAAGCAAGAGCAGATTCGGAGTCAAGCTGGAAGGACAACAGCGCTCTGTGAGCCAGAGGAGAGTCTGGACAGCTTGCCCAGCGGAGGGGAGGGCCAGGAGAAGATTCCAGAGCCAGAACATGGACCAGGGATTCCAAGGCCCAGGAGCCAAATGCAGGGAGTCAGAGGCCAGACAGTTAGGTGTTGGGCTCCGACGGGCTGCCCGTGTGCCTGTGTCAGTGGACTGCCTGAGAAAGAAGGCTGGATTCAAGAGGCCAGAGATGAACTTGGACGACCTCCTCACTGTCACACCCAGTGGCCACTTCCAGGGACTCTCCATCCTCAAATGCCACACTGCACTTCCTCCTCGGAAATTCCCCCTCTTTGCATCCCTCTAGGTATCTGCTTCTTCCCTGGATTCCGTCTGAAGCTTCTCTCCTCTACTCCCTCGACGTTTCCGTGTCCAATAAGGCTAATCAGCGGACAAATTAGAACACAGGTCTTCCAACTCCCAATGGCTCTGATCTATATATGTTGTAATATAGACAACAAGATGCTAACAAATCAAGAGCATTCATTTTTTTTTTTTAGTCATCAGACACCTACTGTGGGTCTGGACCTATGACGGGTAGAGTGGTCTTCAAGAAGGTGGATGAGACTAGAAGGTAGCCACAGGATAGACATTTTCCTACCCAGAGACGGGGCGCCCCACCCCTGTGATGGAGAGTCACTTTTAGACCAGAAGGAAGGCCCTTCTCCAAGGTCCTGAGGAGTGTGGGGCATCCAGCCACTGTTCCCACGTGCATCTGAGCCGGAATCCGGACTTTTCTGCAGCTGCCGCATGCTGTGTTGGTAAGAACTATCAGCTTCACCATCAATCCTCAAGCTTGTATGGTCTCTGAATTATTTAATGCTACATTCCAAGAGGCTGTGAATAATGGAAGGGGGTGTAAATAATCTTATCTCTGTCTCTACTTGCAGAGATTGGAAAGGGGCACCCGAAGAAGCTCTATTCTGCTGGAATCTTACACCTGTGCATGATTAAAAACCAAACCAAATGCCCCCTAGATAACTGCTATTCCCTTGTGGGGGAAAGAAGTGAGCAAGTGTCTCATCATATTTCCCATGTGGAGAGAAGCAATTATATATCAGGCTTCAGGTTCCAGGGCCTCTCAGATAATTACAGCACGGCTTTAGAGTTGTATTGAGCCTGACACATTACCCAACTCTTTCACATGCCTGGGCGACGGGCAGGGCGGCTTTCCTAATTGACAGACAAGGACACTGAGCCCCAGGGAGATTCCCTGGCTTACAAATACAGTTAGAACCGGGGAAGAAACAAGCCTGGATCCAGGCCTGCTGACTTCCTTTCCAGTGTTCTTTTCGCCTTTCCTGGGCATGGTTCGGACGTGCATTTGTCTCCCGGTTGTCATGCAGTGTGAATGAGACCTGCCCACGTGTCAGGTCGTCTCAGGCAAATTTGCGTGTGGGCACGGGGAAGGGCTTCCTGTGTCATTTAAGCGCCACACCGCGTATCAGACACTTGACCTACCCGCTCAGATAAACAAGCCCTGGAGGTCAAGGAAAGAGAAAATGTGGATGCAGAGGGGAGGGAGGGCTTCATCAGCGAGCAGACCCCAAAGCACTACGGTGTGGTGGAAATAGGCTTTGGACCAGGAATCCAGAAATCTGGGAACCAGCTCTGATTCTGCACCTACACTGGCTGTATGATCCTGGAGGTCTTGTCAACCCTGAGCCTCCAATCTCTAAAGCAATAAAATCGGATAGATGGCAGTTCACCCCACAGGTTTCCTGTGTGGCAGAACTTGGAACTCTGTACATTAGTGGAAACGTTATTCCCACTTATCGGATGATGTCCCCAGGGTCGCCAGGGCGATACGTAAAGATAAATAGTCATCAGGCCTGCAGTAACAGGGGAGAATTTGTGATCTTCCCAGAGGCAAGGAACCAACACAGAGACAGAAATAGAGCTTCTGGAGCCTGATCCATAGGAACATTCTGTGTCTACCCATTTTAACTATTCCAAGCTCCCTCCCCATTTCCAAATCGCCTGTCCTAAAAACCCACCTCCTTTGAAAAGGATGGAAAAGAACACAGGAAGGACGGCAGGCGTAAGCGCACATGCAATCCTCACCCTAATTTCAGACAGTTTATCCTCCAAGGCCTCTCTTGTCCCTGGAGGTCTGATCTCTTATGACAACTGTCGCCCACCCAGGGATCCTTCAAGGACCGTCTCCATCTGTGCCTCAGTGGGCCTCTTGCCCCACCCCCCCCACAGCCACCCTCATTGTACACTGACTACCACAATCACATCGACATCAGCCAGGGGCTAGATGAACAGCCTTTTAAGGTGATTAAGGAAAGCAGGTTATTATGGGGAGACTATTCAAAAACTAAGGAGATCCGGTATGACAGAGCTGAAACATCACCTCATTGGGAGAACAATCAGGGAAGAACTATTCTCCAGAATAGATTCAATTCCCCACACCCCACCGCTCAAGTGTCAAGACCAGAAGAGTCCCCCCAGGGACCTGATCAATGACTCCACTTCCTCCAGGACACAGTGAAGAAGCACTGGGGGAGGATGATAAAGGATTACACGCGACGTGAGGCTCACTCTGCTTGTCCTCACCTTCCTCCTCTTCTCCCCCCAACATCATTGCACCGTCGAATTGCGATTATGTCTCTGCTGCTTCTCTGTCTGGAAGGAAGGCAATGTATCTCATTTTTCTTTATGTTCTCAATAATTTGCTGAGCATCACCACCCAGGTGGTCTGCAGACATCTTTAAATCAAAGTATCTGAGAGTGAGTTCCTTACCTGCCCCTCAGATTTGTTCTTCCTCCTAACACCCAACTCGATCGGTGGCCCCACAAACACCCTAATCACCAAGGGAGAAAGTAAGGAGTTACCCTTGACCCCTCCAATCCCTTCATGCCCTACATCCATCAGCCCAAATCTCCATTTTTTCGCCTTGGTCTTCAATCTGTTCCTGGATATGAGTTGAGTTCTTTTTTTTTTTTTTTTAACATTTTTATTTATTTTTGAGACAGAGAGAGACAGAGCATGAACGGGGGAGGGGCAGAGAAAGAGGGAGACACAGAATCGGAAGCAGGCTCCAGGCTCTGAGCCATCAGCCCAGAGCCCGACGCGGGGCTCGAACTCACGGACTGCGAGATTGTGACCTGAGCCGAAGTCGGACGCTCAACCGACTGAGCCACCCAGTGCCCCGGTCTGCAGAGTTTTAAGCAAATTAGCTCATCTCTCCAAACCCCAGTTACTTATAGTGTATGTAAGGAGACCAAGCCCAATTGGATATGGAAGGAATTAGTGGGAATATTGAATATGATAGCGCTTTGGAAAATTAAAAAAACCTGATTAAAATGCTGTGTGTTATCATCCATCTGTCCTAGGGGGAGCTGGTCCTTTAAACCGAATTGGTTCCAACAGGAATATGCACAGTGCTAATTTGGTTTCAGTCTTGGGTTATTGAGAAAATGGAGAGGTATGATGGAATGAGGCCCGGAGTTGTGCTCAAGTTCCTGAATAGACTTGGGGCTCGAAGCACATCGCTCCATTCATCAGTTTGATTCCTTATAAATACTTGCTGAGCACCCACGATGCATCGGGCACCAAGGATGCAAAAGTGGGGAGTTCTGGTTCCCACCTGGAGGGAAAGAGGCTTGCAAATCAGGGGTGAGGGTTCAATACCTCACAGTGACCGCTGCAGTCCAGGCAGGGAAAGGAGGGCAGCAGCATGTGGAAGGAGCAAGAGGCATTCCGGGAGGCCTCCCAAGGGAAGCGGGACACATCTGAGCCGTGGTTTGGAGGGTAGGCGGGACTTGTCAGAGCCAGGGGAGGGAGCACCGGTGGGCAAAGGCTACAAGTGTGTGGAGACAGGCTTGAAGGAAGTCCTACCACCCCCACCTCCTGGCGCTCATGCCTTCGTGTAATATCCTCCCCTTGAATATGGGCGGGACCTCTTCCTACCAACGAAACATGGCAAAGGGGATGGATGCCACCGTGACGGTGTTACGTCACATAGAACTCTGTCTTGCCAGCAGATTCCCCTGTAGGGTGTCGTTCTCCTTGCTGACTTCAAACCAGCCAGCTACTGTGACTCCTGCCGTTTCAAGAAAATGAACTCTGTCAACAACTCCAAGAGCTTGGAAGTAGATCTTTCTCCAGTCAGACCTTCAGATGAGAGTGCAGCCCAGTCTGCCCATGGATTGCAGCCTGGTGAGATCCTGAAGCAGAGTACCCAGCCAAGCTGTGCCCCAGCCTCCTGAGCCATTGGGAACCATGAAGATAAAAAAACATGTGTTGTTTACAGCTGCCAAATGTGTGCTCATTTGTTGTACAATTAAAAACCAATATAAAGTGTGAGGCAACCCACTTGTAAGCTCAGAAAGGACACGGCCCTCTTCGAAGCCTTGGTTTTCCCAGGCGTAAAGCTAGAACTAGAACAAGATCAGACACACACACACACACCTCCTGGTTGGGAGACCCCAGCGGGGTATTAGCAGCAAAAGCATTTGCAAATTGCCAAATGCCATCAAGTTGCTGGCTGATAGCATCATCCCATTGCCTTCCATACACACTTAACCACAAAGTTCCCAGAGTCAGTATCACCCCTATTTAGAAAGAGTGATACATTGAAAACCAATCAAGGTATTTCCAGGTCTCCCCGGAGCAATGTGCTTCTTGTCTCTGAGCTTTGGACAGGGTGCCTCTTCTACAATAACCCTCTCTCTCTCCTCCTGCCCCAAGCCCCGCACCTGTCTGTGTCCTGATTCTCATGCTCTTGCTGTTTAGATGCCCCTTCCCCCAGGCTCCCTTCCAGGGCAGGGGGACACCCTCGCCTGTCCTCTGTGCTCCCGCGGTGCCCTGTATGACCCTCAGAACTTTCTTCACTAGCAGCTCCCACTTACTTTCGTGGTCTCTTAATCCACAGCCCCAGGAACTAGCAACCACTTAAAGGCAGGAGTTGAATCTTACTCCGTTTCGTTTCCCCAATATCTTCCACAATGCCCAGTGTGTAGTCAGGTGATACAGTACATGTACATAAAATATTAGAATATCTGTGTGTGTATATCTATATATGGCAGAGGCCACTTCCCAACTTAGAAAAACGGTCCTGATATGAATAGTACAGAAGAGACTCCACCAACATATCCCCCAAGGGAAGTTTATCCATTTATAATTTTATGCCATTTAAGAAGAGGATGTGCGGGGGCTTGTTTAAGCCCTTCTTTTAAGAAACAAAACAAAACGAAAAAAAAAAACCCATTGGAGAGTATGTGGTGTTCTTACAGGTATAGACAGCCGTGCGGCTGCGAGCCCCTCGGGAGCTGCCAGGGAGACTTGGCTGCTGCCTGACTCGTCTTCTCTTCTGACTTGTCAACTCAACTGCTTTTAAGCAGGCTTCCTGAGAGGTGGGAGGAAGAGGAAGCAGATTTGCCAGGGTCTAAACTCAGAAAAGAAAGCCTGAATTAGCCAGAGCCTGGGCCGTTCCCACCGCCTCCGGGAAGGCACACAGGAGACACACACAGGTGGAGGCGAGGAGGAGGAGGAGGAGGAGGAGGAGGACGATGAGGAATGCAAACCCTACATCGGAGCACCAGGGAGGGGGCCCGGCGGGGCTGAAGACAGAGCAGAGGGTGATCATTCTCCTGATACACTGCCAGGGGCTCCCTCAGGGTGAAGCCCAGAGGCTCCCAGAGCAGGTGCCATCCCAGTCTGGACTGGAACCCAGGCTCCACCCTCCTCCAGCTGTAGGACCCCAGGCTGCGAACCTCGCAGAAAGCCAGTTTCCCATCTAGAGACGGCAATGGCCGTCTCAGCCTTGCAAGGTTGTTGAGACAATTAAACGAGCTCAAGGGTGCCCCAAGCCTGGCCCAGAACAGATGATTTTAAGTGTCAGTTCCACGTCTCCCCAGCCACTTGCCCTCGGCACAGCGGCCCCCTGAATCCAAAAGGAAATGCACTGGAAGAAAACAAGACACTGCCTATGATAGCATTCTGAGGTGAGTAAAACTCCAGTGTGTCAAGTGTAATCACCATTATTACCCCGGGAGAAAACAGGATGGAAAACAGCAGGTATTACCGGGAAGGAAATTGCAGAGCCCGCTGGGTTAGTGCTTGTGCGGGCACACGGCTCACTCACACATGTCATTTCATCGGACCCCCAGCACTACTGGTATTTCCTTCACTGTACAAAGGGGGAAACTGAGGCTCTACCATGGCACTGGCTTCCCCAGGGAGCCCTCGCTGGGACTCGGGGAGATTGGAAATGAACTCCATGTTCCTAGAATTGTGTGCTGTTTGCACCCAAAAACGGACACCCCCCCACCACCACGAAGCCCCCTTATACCCTCCCTGCACTCTACAGTCGTTTCTAAATGATTAGAACAGGGGCGCCTGGGTGGCTTGGTCGGTTAAGCATCCAGCTTCGGCTCAGGTCATGATCCCACGGTTCACGAGTTTGAGCCCTACGTCGGGCTCTGTGCTGACAGCTCGGAGCCTGGAGCCTGCTTCGGATTCCGTGTCTCCCTCTCTCTCTACCCCTCCCTCCACTTGTGCTATGTCTCTCCCAAAAATAAATAAAGGTAAACATTAAATAAGTAAATGATTCAAAAAATTCCAGTTGCACAGAAAATGAACTCAACCCAAGCGAGGTACACGGAAAGGGTGTTCACGGGCCCCTATGCCCGGAAGGTACAGGGCTGGCTCGGGCTTTGGGGATGAGTGGATCCAGGTGGATCAGTCAGGTGGAAGATACAGGGGTCACGGACTACTACAGGTCCTTCTCCCCCAGCCCGCCTGCCGTTAGCACCAAAGCGTGTACTTCCCTGAACCCTCCATTTTGGACAAAAGCGAGCGTTTACACCTCTGAGAATTGCCACAGAGGAAGCCAACCTCGGGGCACACCCATCCCACCTGGGTCAGTTCTCTGTCCTCCAGATCCTCCTGTGGCCCCTTCCCGGCCAAAGTCGCGTAGAGCTGATGCGGCCCGGGGTCTGATGGGGGCACCTCCGCATCTTTGTCTATGTTTTTTGTCTTGAAGTGCAAATGTTAGAAGCTGTTAGTGTTTGAGAGTTGTCTGCTGCTTTTCTCTATTTTTAGAGTGAACACAACCAACTTGGATAAACCATGTCAGTGGCCGTTTGAATTACATGCACACAGAGCAAGTAGGAACCACATTCGGGGAAGGGCACACGGGGGCTTTTTACCTTAATGAAAGCCGCCATGGTCCTCTAGGGACACGGGAACATTGACCTAAGGACCCAAGAGCCTCTTGAGAAGAAAATGACTTAGACCCCAACCCCTAACCCTCTGTCTGGACACTGAGGGAACCAAGTGACGGCAGCCAGCAAGGGGGCCTATGAACAGGCCCCCGTCCCCGAGGCGGCCGGCCCTGGGTGGGTTCTCTGCCTGGCCCCCCAAAGGGCACACATGTCGGGACTCAGTTCCTCTGAAGGCCTGATTCTCTTCAGTTCAGGGGAGAGGGATAGGAAGACCAGCTGTGGCCTCAGTTAGAAGCCATATTCCCAGATCAGTTTAACGGATGCTGGAAACTATTTCCAAAATTATACAGCGTTTGCCTAAAGTCACAGAGTTGTACTTTGTCTTTCGACCTCTGGTTTCCGTGGGTACACGGAGTCAGAACCCCAACTGCAGAGACAAGTGAAGACACACATTGCACGGTGCCTTAGTGTTCCAGCCTTGGCCCCCGTTTTGCTCTGTCTCATGCTTCCCCCTGGGCTGGGGGCAATAAGGACAGAACCCACAAAACCCCAAGGAGGAATAATCCCCTCCCAGGGAGCTGGCAGACCTAACCGACAACCTCACTTCTCGTAGCTACACCCCAAGGTGTCTCTTCATGAAGCCCAGTGTTGAGGATAAAGCAGATTGAGAGAAACTAAGCAGCTAGTCCAAGGTTGCCCAGACTTGGTCGCCCTGAGCCTCAGGCCAGGTCCAGAGCCCGGGTGGCTTCTCACGTGTGATACCTGCTTCTAACTAGCTCTCTCTCAGCTGATGCACAGTGAAAGGACAGGGAATGCCTTTACAAAATGTTGGGGTGTGTGACATTTCAAGAAATTGTGACATTTGCCAAACCATTCAGGAAATCAAATTTACGAAGCTGCTCTTAGCAATATTCTCCTGGGGTCTTCTGGGCCCCTCCCTTCAAGCTAAATTGAGAGTCCCTGTGGTTGAATTCGCCCCGGGCTGGGCTTACCCGCCTGAGACCCCAGCCCCCTCTCCGGGCCTCCCCACACAGACGGTCAGCTTCCCCCCTACACCCGCCCAGACAAGTACCTTTATACCATCCCGGTCCTTGCCATCTGGCCTCTGCCACTCTCTCTGTCCACTTCTCTCCCCCTCCTCCGTCGTTGTGCCCCTCTGCAAATCCTCTCCATGCACACCCATAAACTCAGTTCCTGTTTTATAGGTCAAACCTAGTTCCCTAGGAGGGGGAGAAGCCCCGCCCTGAAAAAATAGATACGTTTGCACCAGCATCGTTAGGTGATGGTAGCTTTCCCTTAGCCCCTAAAATCCCTCTTCCTTCTCTGTGCGGAGGGAATGTTCCCTGAAGGGCAAAGACACCTGCTGGGTCTCAAGTAATGAGAGAGTAGAAAGGCCCTAACCCTTCCTCCTGGGGCTCTCCTGATCTGCTCGGCCCTGCTCCTGGGTATCTGGAGCTACACACAGTCCTCCGGATGCGGAGCACGGCCTCTTCCAGTCCTTCCCTGGGCTCCCCTGCTCGTGCTGGGCTCCCCCCGCCAGCGCAGCACGGGCTCTGCCTCTGGCACACCCCAGAGGCAGGACGCTCACCCGGGGCAGGGAAGCCAGGAAGGGCGCGTCCTGCACTAACTGATGGGCTCCCTGCAAAGGTCACAGCTGGCAGACCCCCGCAGGGAATCCCCCTCTCAGAACTCGGCAGCCTTCTCGGGAAGGCGTGTGCTTCACAGATGCCACCCGGGCAAGGCCATCTGTCACACTCACTGCGTCCCATCCAGGCCTTCTCTCCTTTGCCCTGAATGATTTTTTTTTTTCCCCACTTTGATTGGGCCTAAGGACACGTCAGGTGTAGACAAGAACAGGACTCCCGGGATCACAGTCTTCTCTGGCTCATCGGTGTGCTGACAGCCGACCGGGCCCAGCCCAGACCAGACCCGAGTCCCCCCGCGTCATGGAAAAGCACAGACATGAAGAGGGACTTGAGCTGCACGCTCAACCCCAACTCTTCTGGCCACGTGACGTGAGCCAGTGTCTGCATTTCCTTTCTCCCATACTCTGCACTTCTCTGAGTCTGCTCCAAATCAGAATACACCCCTTCACCCAGACGTTCCCCCCGGAAATGGTCACAAACATCACAGGAAGGCTGTCTTTTGCTTGGAACACATTAATACCTAACATTTAAACAATGGCTCGTATGGCTCTTAATCTGACTTAATGCTCGTAGCAGCCCCAGGAGGTCAATGTGTCTGTCCCCATTTGACAGATAAGGGACTGAGGCTCAGATGAAAAACTTGGCCCAAGGTCTACTCCGGAGTGAGAGGGCCAAGGCTCAGACACTGACCTCGACCTTCCAGGTGCAGCTGTCCTTGAATTGTCACCTCACGCCTGCAGGGGGAGTGGGGCACGTCTCTCCCAGTTTTCTGACCCCCCAGGAGGGGGTCTGCCCAGATCTCCTTCTGGTGCCCCTCCCCCTTCCCTGGCTTCTTGTGCTTTTTGATTTCAACCTCAAACCTGAAACTGTTCACTGAGGACCCTGCTCAGTGTGCTGGAGAACGTTGCCCAGAGCGCAAGGACAACGGGAAGTGCCTGAGTGCGTGCCTCCCCGCAGGTGGCCCTCAGCCAGGATGGGGGGGGGGGCGAGGGGGTGTCAGGGTAGAGCCCTCCAGGGCAGTCACCCTCCCTCTCCAGAGCTGCACCAGGGGTCAGGCCGTGGTGCCCTCCTCAGGACTTTGCTGAAATCATGCCTTTACTTGGTTCCTTCCCTTCCCAGGCAGGCTTGCCTCCTGACTCCTTTACTGGCTTCTCCTGGGAGCGTTTTCCTAATAAATCACCTGCACACGAGTCCTTGACTCAAGGTCTGCAACTGCAGAACCTTGAGCATTGGTGCTTTTGTGCATCTGTGTCCCTAAACCCCCTCACCCCAGAGCCCCTTCATGGGTGCTGGCAATATCGTCACAAAGGAGGCACGGTCAGACTGGACTCCCTCTCCCCAAATCAGAGGCAACCTCTTCTCTGATCCAGATCCTCAGGCTTTCTGTGAAATTACAGTCTAAAACATTACAAAAAAATCATTCTCCACAGAGCCTAAAAGGGGCTGGGAAAATCCCCATGATTCCTGCCCTCCCCCCCCCCCCCGGCCACCTTTATAGCATGATACACAACGTCCTCGATAATTGTTCTCAAGGACTCACAAATAATCCTATTTTCCCTCAAATTCCACCTCCCCTGCAGACTCATGCTGGAAGTCTCTCCACCAGAACTTTGACTGTGGCTGCAAAAAAACACCCCGGTCAGAGTCAGACGAGAAGCTGTTATCTCAAAGCTGTTACATCTCGATGTGAATGAAATACCAGTCTCTTCATCTATAAAACAAAGATAATGCCACAATTTGGCAGAGTGAAGATATATGATGGCAGAATGTAGGAGAGGGGGCTGAAGAGGGCTACCAGAATCTAAGGATTGACGCTCGTCACAGGAGGCGCCTGGGTGGCTCAGTCAGTTCAGCGTCTGACTTCGGTTCAGGTCATGATCTCGCGGTTGGTGAGTTCAAGCCCCGCCATCGGGCTCTGTGCTGACAGCCCAGAGCCTGTTTCAGATCTTCTGTTTCCCTATCTCTTTGCCCCTCCCCTGCTTGTATTCTCTCAAAAATAAATACACTTAAAAAAAAAATGACGTTCCTCAGGATGACATTTCACCAGGGACACTGAAGGCCAGCGCTGTTTCCGTGCTTTCCAGATGTGGAGCGTGAGGCTGGCTCAACCCAGCGAACCAGTGACAGTTCTTCCTGCTACAAGGAACAGAGTCATGACAGCACAGGCAACGAGGAAGTGTATCCATCCAGACAACCAAAGTCCCAAGGTAGGTTTTCCAGACCTGGTTAAGTCACAGTCTAGTGACCTCATCAAGGACCCCAAGATCTCCCCTTATTCCCAACACCTCATCTTCATTCTGATGGCATGTCCCTCCTACTAGCTACCCTCATGGTCACAAGATGGCCAACAGCACCAGTCAGTAAGGAAACGCAAATTAACACCACAGTGGGATCCCCCACACTTGTATTCCAATGGAGAAAATTGTGAGAATCGACCCTTGCCGGGGTTGGTAAAGAGGTGGGGGAACGGAACGTTCACACACCGCTAGTGAGGCTGTAAAATGGCACAAGCACTTTGGGAAACAATGGGCAGTTTTTTTCAAAAAGTGAAACATATGCACACCATGTGACCCAGCCACTCCACTCCTAGGTGTTTACCCAAGACAGATGACAGCATACGTTCACGCAAGGACTTGTGTGTGGACGTTACACAGCTTGACCTGTATAGCTGAAAGCCGGAACAAGCCAAACGCTTGGTCATCAACAGTTGAATGGATAAATGCATCGTGGTACGTTCATACAATGAAATATCACCCAGCAATGAACAAGAATGAATTGTTGATACACCCAACAGCATGGGCGAATCTCAAAGCAAGTCTGCTACACGAAGGAAGACGGGCAAGACAGAGCACGTACTGTATGATCTGTTTACACAAAAATTGAGAAAAGGCAAACTAATGTAGGGTAACAGAGAGCAAATCCGTGGTTGGCAAGGGAAAGATGACAGGAAGGAGCAGGAGAGAAAAATGACAAAGGGGCAGAAAGAAACATTTGGGGTGATTCATATGCTTGCTATCTTGATTGTGGTGATTGTTTCCCAGTGTATACATATGTCAAAACTTATCAGATTGTATGCTTTAAATATGTGCTGTTCACTAATGCCAATTATGCCTCAGTAAAGCTCTCTTTTTTTAAGCTACTTGAGCAACATCGAGCATGGGAAAACACCACCAAATATAGAATGGTTTACCAGAGGTCAAAAGCAGTTCACCTCCACTTGGAAAAACCCACTAGACTATTTTGGTGACAGACCAAAGGACACCTCTCTGGTGACCAGAAGGGCTGTGGCTAATTGTGCATCTGTGTCCCTAAACCTTATTTATTGTCTACCATCGGCCATTCATGTGCTAGATGCTGGGGACAAACAATGAAGGCCCTGCCCTTGGTAGCCCAAACTCCAGCAGAGAAAGTCCACGAGAAACGACAACAAAACAGCATTCACACTCTCTCCCGAAAGCATGATGTCTCAGCCCGACGCACTGACCAATTTTGTTTCTCTGAGTCTCCATTATTCTTGTGGCGGCCACCCAACCCCCTTGAGGAATGCATCCTTTAATGATTAGCTACGGTCAAGTCATTGTCAGCAAAGATTATTTGACGCTCTGTTTCTTCACATCACAGGACACGTAGCTGTCATAGTGTGAACTCATCACCCACATCTTCTACTGCTCCCTTTTTGTATCCACCTGGCCCCCCATTAGTAGATTGGGAGCAGGTATGTACAGTGAAATGCGTTGGGGTCACACGCCTGGATCCTGACCCTTCTCATCACTACACCATCATAATCTTGGGAAAGTAATAACCCTCCCCGATTCTCGAATCTTCCATCCATACCATGAGAATAATACATAACTTCCAAGATTAATGCGAAGGTGGCTAAGAGATGATCCCTATGAAGAGCCAAGTACAGTGCCTGACACGCAGTAGGTGCTCAGTAAATTGAAACTACCAATATAATAATAATGGTTCAAAACCAAGCTCTGTGATTCATCAGCATCACGCCCTTGGGCAAGTTATGTCACAGCCGTCATGTCGGTTCCTCCTTGGAAATGTGAAGGTTACGATGCCTATTTCACAGGCTGTATATCAGGCTCCCCATGAGAGCTGGGTCAGAGATTCGTTACATTAGCACAAAGGGAGTGCTTGCTAATTGCCAAGCGATGGGCTTGGTGTTGGTGCAACAGGGATGGGAAAACGGAGACATAGTCTCTGGTCTCCGAGGGCTCAGAAAGCATACGCAGCAAAGTATGCTGTAGTAAGAGAGAAGCAAGTTTTGGAAATGCGAGCATAGAGAGGCACTTTTCCTAGGAAGAGGAAAGCTTTCTGGAGGCTACATTATCTGAGCCAAGGCTAGAAGAACCCGCCAGGCTTATCCAAGGACAGGGGAGAAGAAGTGTCCTCAGGCAGGTGGCCAGCAGGAGCTGGGCACGTCAGAGAGCCACACATCACCCAGCACGGGGGCTGAGACTTAGGTGGCACGCCCATCACCCTGCGGGACCCCCGAAGGCGCCAGGCAGGCTGGTCTCCCTCCCGCCTCTTCCCCATGCCATTGCTCCTGCCAGCCGCTGGCACAGAGCTGCGCCCGTGGCAGAATTGGCCCTGTCACCACTTCCAGACTGACCCGTGTGCAAGAATCCCCGTGGATGTGACAGCCCTCCTCCTGTCAGGCCCTCCAAAGTGACTCCCTGCCCCGAGCTGACACTGGCTGGTGACAATTACAGGGTAAGAGTGACTCCTCCTCACCGTGGGGCTTTCAGATCAGCGCTATTGTCCTTCTGGAACATGTATATTTCCCTGTGTCCTCCACAGCCCTGTGACTTCCAGCCCCTGATCAGTCGCAGGATCCTATTTTTGCTGAAGAGGCTGGGCCAGGACAAAGGTCCTAGATGGCTTTCTTTTGCTCCCTCCCAGTTTCCTTTGTTAGGCTGTCCTGTCCCCACCTGACACCCCCAAGATGGCTGATTCCCCATGACAAATTGGGAAGGAGGGGACGAAGGCAGCCAGCGCTATGGAGCCACTGTGCGTGCTGATAAGTTTGTGACAATTTGCTACATGGCAACAGAAAACTAACACAGGCTGTCAGGTGGAAATGGACTTTGTGTTTAGAGGAGGAAGAAAGGAAGGAAGGGAGGGAGGGACGGAGGAAAATCGAAGGGCACAGTGAACAAAATGTGAGAGAAGGCAGTGCCATGTGGGATGAAGGCAGAGGCAGAGGGAGGTGGGGGCCAGCTCGCGTAGAGACTTGGTAGGCATAGCAAATGTTCAGTGCAGGTGCAATCGGGGATTTCTGGAAGTCCTTCAGTGGGTGAGTGATGAGATCTGATTTATGTTTTCGAAAGAGCACTCAGGTGCTGTGTAAAGAACAGATTAGATCCTAGAAAGTGATAGAGGCACCATGGAGACGAGTGGGGATGGCTGCGAGAAGCTAAGGGAGCTGGAGGGGTGGGGGGCTCACGTGGCAGCTGGGAGAGGGAGAGAAGCGGGCGGATTCAGGATCTCTCTTCGGGAGGGTGCCCACCGGCCTCACGTGTGGGCTGGGCACGGGGTGAAGCGTTCAGATGCACTCAACATGATTCCCGGGACCTGGGCTTCCGCAGCCGGGAGAAGATGGTGACAGTCACAGAAATGGCAAAAAAAAAAAAAAAAGGGAGGGAGGAGCAGCTTTGGAGCCAAGGTGGGAAAAGTAAGACTTTTTTGCGGTCTGGAGCTGATTTGCCCATTAGTCATCTAAGTAGAGATGTCAAGGAGCAGGATGTACGAGCGTGCGGCTTCAGGATGTTAGTGCTAGAGATAGAAATTTGGAAGTCATTACCGTGAAGATGATGTTTAACGGCGTGGAAGCGGATGAGGTCACGTAAGGAGAGAACGACGACCCAGGACGGAGCCGTGGGGTGGTCCGACAGTCAGACCCAGGGCAGGGGAGGGGGCCCGGCGGAGGAGAGGGATGGAAGCAGCCTGGGACGGGAGGAGGAAGAGCTGGAGTGTGAGTGAAGCCAGAGAAGCTTCAAGAAGAAGTAACCAGCCACGTGACCGTGACTAGCAAAGAAAGGGGCAGGCAGGGGAGAGGCCCCGGTCCCGCCAGCTCGGGGTCTGACGGCAACCAGGCAAGGCAGATGCTGTGGGTGGGGTTAGGGCTTCAGCCCAAAGGGAGTAGGCAGCAGAGGAGACGGCAGGTGAGGAGGTAGGAGGACACGGGACGGGACCCCACGAAGGACAGCAGAGGACAGCGCAGAAGCCAGCGTGGACGTGGCGGGGGGGGGCGGTATCAACACGAATCATCCAAGGACAGGAGTAGAGTCCATGACCCAGACCGCAGCGGAAGTGACAGAAGTGGGGACCGCCACCCGCCGACACAGGGGGAAACAAGGGCAATGCAGAAGCAGGTTTGGGGGCACCTGGGTGGCTCACCTGGTTCGGTGCCTCACTCCTGATTTCGCCTCGGATCGCGACGCCACGGTTCGTGAGTTGGAGCCCTGCATCAGGCTCTGTGCTGACAGTGCTTGGGATTCTCCCCCTGGCCCTCCCGCTCGCTCGCTCTCTCTCACTCTCAAAATAAATAAATAAACATTAAAAAAAACACACACACACACAGCAGGTTCAGAACGAATGCCGTTTGGGAGCTAGGACACCAAGGATGTGGCCTAGAAGCATGTGGTGGCCAAACGGAGGTTCCAGAGATGGCGGGAGCACAGGACCACGGCCCGGGGGGCAACCGTGAATGCAGGCGAAAGAACAGAAGGAGACAAGCACGCATCTCTGTGTTCCCTTGTTTGCTTCCTCACCCTTCCCCCTCCGGAATACACGCTCTCTAAGATCAGGACCCGAGTCTCGTTGTGTCCTGTTCCCCCGGCATGTTGATATGCACTCAGCAAATACTCCCGGAACAAAAAGGCATGCGAGGTTCCTAACCGGGGCCTGGCAGGTGGGAGCTCGCCTGCCCTTTGGGGGCTCGCTCCTACCCCACGCCTCTCCCTCATTTACAGTCTCTGAGGTTTACACACAGAGCCCTGGGGCTTGCACAGGCGGTGACAGACAAGGGCCGCGGGAAATTTACAGCACAAACAGAACAGAAACACTGCCTGCAGGATCAGGAGACCCGGGTTCACGTCCCAGGTCTGAACCTGATTGTCGCTTTGACCTTGCGGTGCCCCCCTCCTCCCACACTGCCCACCCCCCCAGCCCACCCCCCCACCCCCGCCCTCCCGCCTCAGGGCTGTGTCACCTGTAAAAAGTGAGGATTGGATTGTGTTCCAAACCTTTCTTTTTGAAATCAGCAGAACCCCTGTGACCAAACCTTTAGGGCTGGTCTGAGATATGAAAGACATCAAGGGGGGCTGGTCTCCGAGGCTGATGGAGCCCCAGAGCGCAGCCACATCCAGGCCCCGAGGCGGCCGCTCAGGGCCCCAGGGCACCCTTTGCCCACTGGCGGTCCAGACTCCCTCTGTGTGCGCCTCCTGGTGGAGATGCCCGGTAGGTGCAGCCCCTTCCGGGTCGCTCGGCCTTCCCAAAGAGACCATCTCCTGGTGATGGAGCTCAAGCCCAAGGCCCTCTGGCTGGGATGTGGCTCTCTCCGTGATCCTGATGGATGCTGACAGCAATTAGCGGAGAGAGAGATTTCCCTGCAGAAAGATGGGAACATTTATTTAGCACTTCATGCCAGGAGGCAGAACACAGCACAAAATTCATTAGTACTTAGGGCCCCAGCAACCCCCCATTTTCACCCAAGGGCTAAAGGAAAACCTAAACTCCATAAATAAGGGCTACCAGGGCGTTTTAAATCTTGGCTTGCACCAGAGTGGGATTTCCATCTCTCTAATTTGCCGTCTTATTCCCTGGGCATGTCAAGACTGATATGAGTTTGGGGTTTTTTTTATTAAATCAAGCACCTGTCAGGAGGAAGTTTACTTCACCGTCAATGACGTGGCCAACCAGCCATCAGCAGGTATCCGACCTCAGCCACTTCGAGCGCTTTCGAAAGGGCTGCCTCCCTTGGTCCCCTTAAGGCTTAATTTTCTTAACAAATCACATTAGGGGTTCTTAGCATATCACAATGCTGGCACCTCACGTCTCTGCCTGTCATCGTTTCTTCCCCACTCACGCGGTGTTTGGGAGTTCTTCCAGGAATGGGTACCGAGCACCTTCCATGTAGCAGACTCCATGCCAGGCCCTGGGAATACAGAGCTATTTTACTCCTGTCTAAAGGGTCCCTGCCCCCAAGGAAATCTCAGTCTTGGGGTGAGGGTGGGGAGCTTTGCTGGCACCACGGCCTGTTGAGCCAGGATACAGGAGGGAAGCCTAATCCAGTCTCAGAGCAAGACACCTGAGGAAGGGGCAACCCGGTGAGGAAGGGTATTTGCAGGGCTGGGAGCTGCATGTGCAGAGTCGCGGAGGAGGACGAACAAACAGGACGGGCGTAGGGCCCTGCACGTTTGGAAAGGCTGGGAAGTGGCAGACAAGTGAATGCAGAGACAAAGGAGGCCAGTGAGTTAGGCAGGGGACGGGTCATGAACTCTTGGAGGCTCTAGCTGAGAGATTTGAACTGTAGCCTGGAGAGAAAGGGGAATCGCAAAAAGCCGGGCTATGCCAGTCGCCACCAAGATTTTTACGTGGCAATAATAATTTCTTAGTTGCAAGTAACAGAAACTCAACTCTAACCTGCTTAGATAAATTCTGGAGCTTTGCTGGCTTCAGGCATGGATGGATCCAGGTGCTCAAGCGATCCCATCAGGACTCAGTCTTCCTGTGTCTGTACTGGCTTCAGTGTCAGACAGACGGTCGTCACATGGTGCCTGCTGGCAATTCCAGTCTAACCCAACAGCCGGTATTAGCAAACACTATTAACTGCTCCCTTGGTCCAGACGGGATCCTAAATAATGTCTAAACATCTAGTCATTTAAACCCCTCAATGACACCACCAAGTGGGTGCTATTTTAACCCCTTTCCATAGATGACAAAGTCGAAGCACTGAGAAGTTAAGCACTGGACCCGAAGTCACACGGCTACAAAATGGCAAAATTGGAATAAGAACCCAAGATTGCTGCCACAGTCCACACAAATTTACCAACCCCTCATCCACCTCCCTACGTGAGCCTCACAGCTTGGAGTCCCAGCAGAAAACCCCTCTTCCTGGGGCGCCTGGGTGGCTCAGCCGGTTAAGCATCTGACTCTTGGCTGCGGCTCAGGTCACGATCTCACGGTTTCGTGAGTTTAAGACCCGTGTCGGGCTCTGAGGTGACAGTGCGGAGCCTGCTTGGGATTCTCTCCCTACCTCTCTCTCTCTCTCTCTCTCTCTCTCTCTGCCCCTTCCCCACTCATGACGTCTGTCTCTGTCAAAATAAATAACTAAACTTTATGAATTTTTTTGAAGTTTGTGTATTTTTGAGAGAGAGGCAGACAGACAGAGTACGAGTGGGCGAGGGGCAAAGAGAGAGAGGGAGACACAGACTCCGAAGCAGGCTCCAGGCTCTGAGCTGTCAGCGCAGAGCCCGACGCGGGGCTCGAACTCACGGACCGTGAGATCATGACCTGAGCCAAAGTCGGACGCCTGACGGGCTGAGCCACCCGGGGAACCCCTAAATAAATAAACTTTAAAAACGGAAGGAAGAAAATCCCTCTTCCTGCCTATTGTATCCTAAGACCTGGCTCATCTTAAGACCTAAGACCTCATCGGACTGGCTTGGGATCTACACTCACCCCCAAGCTAACTGCTGAGTCCAGAGAAACAGGATTTGGCAGCTGGCCAGACCTGGGCTCTTCCTGCCCCCAGGAGGGTGAGGTAGCCTGTCCCAAACCTCATGAGCTGAGAGCGAGAGGGCTGCTGTCTGGAGGAAAGTCTGGGGGATGTTACTGAAAAGTAAGGGTTGCCAGGCCCCCAAATACATGGATACCAACAGCACCACAAATAGTAATAATGCCCTTCGCGCCCACGTCCCGCATGACCTTGAAAAAGCACTCTCTCATTCGTCGGCACTCTGGTCTCCGGGACAGTCCTGGGGGACGAGAGGCGATGGGGTCCGTGTTCCAACTACGGAGCCATGTTCGGAGCAGGAAAACACCTCTCCGGGGATCACGGTGAGGAGAAGCAGCCCCAGAACAGAGTCCTCCTCGATGCCACCTGCCTCCCTGAGTCCCACGACCGCAGCCTCCAAGGCCCACGGTCTGCCCGCTTCTTCCTCACGGGAAGGAGGCAAACGACATTGTGGCGGCCGAGACTGGGATGGCCCCTGGCTTTGTCATGTCTGAAGTTTCTTCGAGGGCGATCCCCTGACTTGTGTTTCTTCGGTGTGATTCGGACAGCACCGGCAGGGCCGAGCACACGGTCAGAGCCCACGAGGTGCACACCGAGTTGAACTGAATGAGACAGGTCACGGACTTCTGCCCCCGCCCTGCCGGCTCCCGGCGTGCTGGCGGTCGCCTCCACGAAGCCCTCCAGACCTGCATCTGGCCGGCTCACCGTCATGAACGCACAGGGATCAGTCCAGGCAGCTCATTACTCTCTGTGCAGCCACACAGGCCCAGGTTCCAGTGACGGCGCCCCGTGTCGGGCAATTACTTCACGCACGCGTTCCAGAGCTTTCCTGAACGCCCGGGAGCAGTAGGCACTCAGTGGGACACAGCCGGGGATGAGACAAATAATACGAGCTCGGAGCTCATATCCCAGTGTGGAGGATACAAACAAACCAGTATATAAGCACCACTCCAGGGGCCCCTGGGCCCCCGGGTGGCTCCGTGGAGCGTCCGACTTCGGCTCAGGTCCCGGTCTCGCAGTTCGTGAGTTCGAGCCCCACGTCGGGAGTGAAGGAGCCGAGCCCACAGAAGTGCCTGCACAACGTCCGGCGAATGAGCGAGGTGAAGTCGCTGTCATTCCTTCCCTTCCCTACCCTGGCTTAACACGGAGGATGTCTCACGGATGGGGTGAGGGCAGGCCCAGGACTAGAAACAGTGTCTCTGTGCTACCTTCCAGGTCTGTCTCTGCTCCTGCCCTGTCCCCCTTCTCCAAGGGGGAGAAAGGCTGATCTGGTTGGACAATGGGCCAAACTTGCCAGCAAAGATTCCAGAGTCGGGACAGAAAACCTCTCCTTCCTCCACCTTCTGAGAGTCCAGAAGGACAGGAGCTAAGGTGGACCCTGAGCTTGGCCTCATCGTCCCTTCCTCTCCCTTGAGGATTTCTCTTCCTCAGTCAGGTGCCCTGAGCCCACTCAGAGCTAGGTACTGTGCAGACAGCCTCTTCCTGCCTCTCTCTCTGTCTCTGTCTCTTTCTCTCTGTCTCCCCCTCTATCTCCCTGCTTCCTTTTTCTCCAGGGGCGATGCTCTCTCTGTTCTGCTTTGCTCACGGAGGCAATAAGGCAACGTGTTAAGGGCTCCAGAGCCAGACTGCCAGGTTCAGCCTTCTAGCACTTGCTGTGTGGCCTCCCCACATGGCTTAGCCTCGCACATCCAGTTTGCTCTGTCCATCCAACAGGCGCATAACAATGATTTTCATTTCAAAGGGTAGTGGAGAAGCAGCTCAGAGACTGCTGCGTACATGAAACAGCTGTTTTCATAGCTCGGGCTACTCTAGGCTGTTTCTAGTAGCTCGGGGTAAGGAAGCTTCTTAGACCATTAAGATGGCCTGAACAATCTCTTCATTTACCAGCCCTCCGCACCGGGCTTTGTGTCGAAGGCTCAGCTAACAGGGACAGGTTCTTGTCCCTTCCATCTTCTGGGCCTGCGCCCGGCCGTCCTTCCACTGTTCCTGTCTACTCCTGGCCATGATCTCATTGAAAGGCACCCCAGTCTCACCCCGATGTCTGACACAAGCCTTTGGCTCTGTGATTGCAAACGTTTGGCTGTGATTTCCTCTCCTGTTGGGAAGAAATGCCTTCTCCCTCCTGTCTCCGCCCTGACAAGCAGCGAGATAGAAAAACAATTGCCTACCGGCTTCAGACAAGGCCCCCAAAGCTGTTAGGAGCTGCCTCCCCTCCCCCACCCCCACGCCTGTTCCCCTGGCTTTCCCCGGCCCGAGCTGGGGAGGGGAGATCCAACCTCTAACCCTCCTCGGGCTGCGGCATTGACTGAATTAATCAGAGAGGCAGACGGCGGCCATTCAGCCTGAAGGCCACCTGTGTTCCAAATCTGAAAATCCATTCACTCGGGAAAAGCAGAGAGTCCCATGGGAGTCGAGGGATTTCAGTTCGCTGAACACTGCTTTGGGCAAATAAGCAATTTTATTTCCTCTCCCCCACCCCCTTAAAAACATCAATGAAGTGTTTTGTGGTGTTGCTGACAGCACATGTCACTTGGAAGCTGGAAGTAAAATCTTCTTTGAGCTATTTATAACTGACTGGCAAATGGAAGGCAATGGAAAGGAAACTAAGACTAGAGCTGAGAATGGGGGTGGGGGGGGCCGGAGCTGGGGGCCAGGCCCCACTCCCGGCTGTGAGCTCAGCCTAAACCGCTCAGAGCCCCGGGACCCCGATTCTCCTGCCCCGCTGCCCACAGAGGGAGGGCGATGAGAAGCGTGTGGACAGACGAGCTGGGGCGGACGGGGGGCACACCGCACGCTTTGCGAGGACAAGCGGTGCACTTTGTAAACTGCAAAGTGCCCCTGCCAGTGACACGTCTCGAGGAAACTGAGGAACCCTTTTTCTCGAAGAAGGTGAGCCCAAGGATTCCTGATTCTTTTTTCTTTTTAAAGAAAACATCGAAATCCAGATTTTTCCGTATAATCTTTCACTTTGTGCTTTCTCCAGCTAAGTCGGAGCTTTTAAAATCGGTTAAACAACACCGACGGGCTGGATTCAGGAGAATCCAGGAGATTCAGGAGACCGAAGGTCCCCTCCCTTGGTAAATTGTGTTCTAGCATCTCCCGGTGAGATGTTTGCATGGCCGCTCAAGGAGAACCCAAATCCAGGGTCATGACTTCTTCAGGTCCAAACCTGAGTGATCGCGGCTCCCTTTCGAGGCAACAGGTGCGAGCATCACCCCACCCGTTCACCAGAGCCGGGAACCTGAGCCTACCACCTACCCCTCCTCCCTTAGGTTCCGTCCCATTGGATAGTTCTGGAATTCCCATCCATTACCCCGGGGGCCTTGCCTTGATTCAGCCCCTCCCCGCTCTGCCTGCTCCTTGCCCACCTCTGCCGCGGTCATTACCACAGCCACTAACTGGACCCTGCCACCAGGCTTTCCCTTTGTGCGGACACAGCCTCAAGAGCGATGGCCGTGCCTCTGGTCTCTGCCACACCCAGGGGACAAAGGAGGCCAAGTCCCCTCACTTCCTTGAACCTCAGGTCTCAAACAGGCTCCAGTTCTCATCAGAGATCCTACAACACCAGGAACTCTGGACCCCACTCAGGTCCCCAGGGTCACTAATCGGATCAGCATCCCTTCTTCCTGGGGAGGGATGAGTGGGTCGTAGGTATGGAGGAAGGTGCCAGCAGTGCTCCTCCCAAATCTTTCCCTCCTGGGAAGTAGGATTTCCCTTTCCCCCTACGGAAACACGACGAGCGGGGAATAAGAGTTCCCATGCAACACAGCGATTCGTTATTTGCAGCAAGACAGGGAAAGAATCGCTTACCCCTTTCAGACAAGCCCCAAAGCTGTTTAGGGTACCCCCGACAACCTTGCCCTCGTCTGCACGGTTCTTGCCACGCTTGAAGAATGCAGCTGTTGGGGCGCCCAGGGGGCTCAGCCGGTTGAGCATCCGACTCTTGATTTCACCTCAGGTCAAGATCTCACGGCTCGTGAGTTAGAGCCCCACATGGGGCTCTGTACTGATAATGCAGAGCCTGCTTGGGACTCTCTTTCTCCCTCTCTCTGCCCCTCCCCTGCTCTCTCTCTCTCTCTCTCTCTCTCTCTCTCTCAAAATAAATAAACTTAAAAAAAAAAGTTAGAGTACGCTCAAACAACTCTTCTCTCGTTTGCATGGTTCTTGCCACGTTTGAAGAACGCAACCGTTCATTTAATGTCCTCAGCTCCCCCTACTAGCCCCGAAGCTTCCTGAGGGCAGGAGCTGTCTCTCCTGTGTCCTAAGAGCTCAGTTCCCGGCCGAGGTGCTGGCACATTGCCGGGCTCAAGAAACGCTTATGCAAGTGAACTACATCTGGTGACAGGAATACCCTCAGCCACCCGGTCCCCACGATCCCTCCAGACCCCCCTGCCCCACGCCAGCCTCCACTTACAGGGTCACCCCATGACACCCCACCCCCATGTCGGGTCTGGGCGGTCCGGGGTCTTCAGAGCAGGACCGGCCCCTGCCTCACAGACAGTCCCCTGCTCTGAATGTGCCTGACGCACGGCCCGTGTTCCTGGCCACACCATCGCCCCAGCACTTGAGGGCCAGCAGGGCGCCACGTCACAGAAGAGGGGCTCGAACAGCCTGCAAATTGCTAGCAAAGCGATGCCGCTGCCACCCCTCATCATGTGACAGACAACTGTATCTCTTTACAGAGGAGTAGACAAAGGCCCCAAGAGAGACACGTCATCCGAGCCAGGGGTATGGAGTTCATCGGAGAGAGAAAGAGCATTCCCCCAGAGGGATGGACGGACAGCTGAGCTGGTGACACGCTGCAGTTTGGATACAGACAAGCCCCCGAAACAGAAAGACAAGGCCAGGGCAAGATGAGGGGGTAGTGCACAGAAGGTTACCTGCCGGAAGTTTCCGTGAGCCTGCCGTGCTGGCAACGTAGGGTAACGAATAGAGAAGTGGCCTCAACCCATACGACTGACTTACCATGAGATCCAGGAAAATAACCTGAATTTCCCCGAGCCTACACTTCCTTCTCTATTGTGACAGTTGAATTAGGACCAACTCTTGGCACCCCCAGTGCCAGCCCTGCATCCCCCTCTTTGCCACACCCTGGCTTCAGCTTAACCGCGTGCCCTGCTCTAGTCCATGGGGTGTTAGCTGTCCTAACAGGAGCAGAGACAAAGTGAGCCTGGCTGCCATTGTGCTGGCTTCTGTGCTCCGGTGATCCACCGTGACCCAAGCGTCCCTGCGGGAGCTGCCGTCCCTCTGGCCCAGAACCTGGACCTGAGCCCGACCCGCAGGCTGAACCAGAACCTCCAGCAGAGCACAGCCCAGATCGGCCTGGCCATCGTACACCCAGTCTCCGGGAAGGCCGGTGAACACGAGATAAATGCTGTGGCCGTATGTCGCTGGGTGTCACATAGCAAAAGACACTGAAATACTCATCAGTGGGGGCAGCCCAGTTCTGGTGAACTCGTGGCACCATGCTCTGAATCCGAAGTCATGACGTTGGTGAAAGTCTCGGAGGCATTACCACATAGGCCAAAGGGGGTTGTTGATCCTGTGTTGGGTAAGTAATCCAAATATGTCTTCAATGGGGCAAAAGAGGGAAATGATTCCATGTAATCATAAAAGCAAAGTGAACTATGTTATCCCACCCCCCCCCCCCCCCCAGTTCAGCCTTCTTGTAGAGATGTGCCCGTGTCACTTCTCTGGAGCGAGCGATAGTCACTCTAGAGCCCCACGACCGCCACCCAGCCTCCACTCTTCCAGCTTCTTTAGAACCCAGCTGCCTGCATTCCTGGGCCCACGAGCCTCTTTACAGCAATCGCTCCAACGTCTGTGTTCATCCTCACATCTCTGACTCTGCTTCTCCCGCCTCCCTCTTTCCTTATAGGGATCCCTGTGGTTACATCAGGCCCACCGGGATAATCCCAGATAATCTTCCCATCTCAAGCCCCCTAATTTAATCACACCTGCAAAGCCTCTTCTGTCATAGAGGACATACTCACGGGTTCTGGGGATTAAGACGTGGACATCTTTGTGTGGAGTATTATCCTGTCCACCACAGTGAGTTTCTGACTCCCATCTTAGAAGCGCAGAATTCGGAAACCAGGAAAGGATCCAGAAGAAGGAAAGGATATGGACCGTCACGAGCACTGTTCACATATTTCATGGTTTTCCCTTCTGGTCACGTGGTAATATGGTACATCTCAGCCCCTCCTGGAAGGCCGCCATCCCCTGTGATTTGCTCTGGTCATCGAAACAGGAGCAGAAGTGACTGAAACATCTGTGAAAATCAGTGGCACCGTGTGATTTGTCTGCACTCTCTCTTCCCTGTCCTGGCAGTTGGTGGCCCCCAGGGCAGCCTGAGTCCCAGAGCGAAGCAGACCCCCAGATGTCCCATGATGGACACAGAGACATTAGTGAGAAATAAATTTTGTTGTTTCCAACCACTGAGATTTGGGGGCCTAACCGAGATCGTCCCAGCATTCAAAAGTTCAGGGCGGCCAGGAGCATGTCCAGCACAAGACTCCGTTGTGATTGTATGTCCCCAGGTATGTCCCCAAAGACTCCCATCCATTGGTCCTGAATGAGCTGTCTGGGCCAAGGCCCAACAACAAAGAATCCAGGGATCAGAGTTCAAACTAAGACTTTCTAAATCCCGCTAAGTACATCCCTCTCGTAACTCTCTGAATGCATGCGCACGCACGTGCACACGGAGAGAACAAAGCCAGCGTGCTCCCAGAGAAGCTGGCCCTTTGCGCCTTCTTCCACGTGCCCAGTCGCTTGCACAACCCCAGGCCAGAAGAGCCAGTGAGGTGCAGAATGGGGCTGCAGCAGGGAAACAGCAACATTGACTCTAACTCACTAGGTCACTCGGAAGGCATAAATGGGGACGAGGATCTAAGCCGACGGATGCGGAAGAGAGATGCCCAGCCAAACGAAGAGACCTGACGGGCTGGTTATAATTGTGTCGGCCACAGCTCCTTGGCCCCAGGAAATGTTAGAAGACAGAAACCCAGACAGCCTGAGTCCTGGTGAGGCAAGCTAGTTAAGGGCCAGGAAAATCCTCCCCCACATATGTACTCACTAGAAAGGTCTTCGCTGGTGACAGCTATTTGCCAGAGAGCCGGGCCTGGAAGACAGCTTGAAGGAAAGGGAGAAAACTATGGTGTGCGGGGGTGTGATTTGGGGGCCTGCATGTGGCACGGTATGGGTTGGGATGGATAGGGAAAACAGAACACAATTTGTCTTAGAAGTAAGTCCAGGGGCACCTGGGTGGCTCAGTCGGTTAAGCGTCCGACTTCGGCTCAGGTCATGATCTCCCAGTTTGTGAGTTCGAGCCCCGCATCGGGTTCTGTGCTGACAGCTCAGAGCCTGTGTCTCCCTCTCTCTCTCTGCTCCTCCCCTGCTCATGCTCTCTCTCTCTCTCACTCTCCTTCAAAAAAATAAATAAAAACATTAAAAAAAAAAGAAAGAAGAAAGAAAGAAAGAAAGAAAGAAAGAAAGAAAGAAAGAAAGAAGTCCAGACCTGTCCTCCAAGGGTGTACTTAGCACTGAGGCTGTTCTCAGCAAATGTGGCAGAGAGGGGCTCTGTAACTTGGAGAAGATTAAATCCCACGATTCGGTCATGTCTTTACGTATTCGTCCATTCATGCATTCATTCGTTTATTATTCTTTCTTTTAAGAAGCATGAATGGGGGCGCCTGGGTGGATCAGTCAGTTGAGCATCCGACTTCAGCTCAGGTCATGATCTCGCGGTCCGTGAGTGAGTTCGAGCCCCGCCTCGGGCTCCGTGCTGACAGCTCAGAGCCTGGAGCCTGCTTCAGAGTCTGTGTCTCCCTCTCTCTCTGCCCCACCCCCACTCACACTCTGTCTCTCAAAAATAAATAAAAATGTTTAAAAATTTTTTTTAAAAAGAAGCCTGAATGAAGCAGGAACCCTATAATCTTGGAAAAGATAAATAAAGTAAAACCTCTTCCCTTAAATAACATACAGGCAATACGTGAACATAAAAAGCTAACCGTATGGGAGACCAGTGGTGTCCAAAGTGGGAGAAGGGACACATTGACCAGCGGTGCCCAAGACAACCATTTAAGCAGAAAAAAGAAAATATTAGAATTTCTATGTATTTTTCTCTCATCCTTTCTAAATGCATATTTTACGTAGGCTTTCTAACATATGATAAAACAATCCAATGGTACATGTGACTAATAAATAAATGAACAAACGAGCAAGAAAAAATGGTTCGGAAATATGTGCTCAAAAATGTGCAGTGATGGAACGCAAAAGCAAAACCGTAGAAGCAGTTATAGATTTTTGATTCCCTGTCTAAGAGAACAGCAAGATACCAGCTTGGGATTCATCCTTTTCCACCTTCCCATTGAAATGCTTACGAAAATAGACCCAGGAGAATTAAAGGTGCAATAATACGGAGAAACAGAAATAATGTTCCGTTATCTACCAGAGCCCAAGAGGAATTTCTACTAAGTGACGAATGAGTGAGTCTACGAAGCAGAACAATAACACCCATGGAAGAAGATGAGAGGTTCCCGAACACGTCCATTGTCTGCCCCTACCTCAGACTCCAGAGCATTTTTACCAAAAGGAAGGGCAGCAAGGGAACTATATTGAGTATCTAGTGCTGCGTGGCAAATAACCTGACATCCGATGGCTCAAAACAACAGTAATCACTCATTAGCTCCCTCAGCTCTGCAGATCAAGGAGCAAGCGCGGCCTGGTGAGGCGCCTCCGGCTCAGGCTCTCTCAGGTGATTGCTGCCAGGTACCAGCTGGTGTCCAGCCATCTCAGTGATGGACTGAGGCCACAAGACTCACTTCCCAGGAGGCTCGCTCCCGGGGCCAGCAAGTCGCAACTGCCAAGTTGGTTCCTCTTCATGCGGGCTCTCCACGGAGCCGTGTTAGTGTCCTTCCAACATGGCGGCTGGCTTCCTGCAGAGAGAACCATCCAAGAGGCCAAGGCAGAAGCGACAATGTATTCTATGACGTAGCCTTGGGAATCACCGCTGTGACCTCCACCATCCTCTATTTGTCACACAGGCCAGCCCGATACAACGTGAAAAAGAACTACATGGGGAGTGAAAACCAGAAACGGGGCTCATTGAGGCCATCACAGAGGCTGGTTACCACAGAAGCCAACTCACCAGGGACTATTCCTGACATAGACAAGGCCCTTTTTCCATCTCTCTCACTTTTTGCGTCTTTGTCTCTCCCTCTCTTTCTTATTTGTCATTCTCTCTCTCCCTCTCTCTCTCTCTCTCTCCATCTTTATGCCTCCCTCTGTCACTTGTTTCCACCATTAGTCTTTACCTTTCCACACATTTTCAAACACTGTAACATCTACTTGTGAAAAGGTAAAATCATTATTGATCTCACAACTTCTATCCCTCCATGAAGGGATAGAAGCACAGACCCTGAGGGCAAGGGTATCAGCAGGAGTCAAAGCGACAAAGGAGACGCCCAAACTACTGCCCTCAACCCTGCCGCTTCCACTGACAGAGGTCAGTGTCCCAAGGATGAGCTGGCAAAGGTTAGCCGTGTAGGGCGCAGCTGATGTGGGTTTGCCAACAGGAACACGAGGCCATCCTGTCTCTAGCTGACCTTGGGTGAATCCTTGCCTCCTGATGCCTGACCACCTCCGCTAAGCCCCTTCTAAACACAGCATAGGTTCTGCAACTTTTGGAACCCACTCCACATGCAATTCCAACACTGGGAAGGATTTTTAGCTGCAAACAGCCTGCCTAATGCAAGCAGGAAAGGAACATATGAAACGTACCCAATAACTCAGAATATCTTTGAGAAGAGTAAAAATGGAATCTGACTCTGCCGAGTCCAAACACCCCTGTGAGGATTCTCTAACAAACATCACTATGCAGCCGTTACCACGACCACAACTAGCAGCCAGAAATTCCACCACTGCCGCCCCCAAACCACCAAATAGCTCCACGCTTTCTGGACAAGGACCTCATATTTTTGATTCCAAGTCCCAGAGAAGTTCACCTAACTACATACAGGGGCCTAGGTCCTCTGCCGTTACCCTGGCTCAAAGCAATCCTCGGGACGCAAATTTTCTGGGTTCTTCCATGCAAAGGCGGGAGTCATAATGTTCAAAATAATTCAGGGGTAGCGAGACTGCCCAAAAGGTATCGGACAGCTGTAAATGGCGTATGTCCACTGCACAGATCAAAGGAACGCAAAGAACGCCAGCGAGAAGAAGGAAAAGGGAAGGTGTTTCCTCGTGGACCGCTGCCAACCCACGCTGCCCAGATAAACACCAAACCAGATACTGGTGATCACTGGCATTGTTGTGGACTGTTATTGGCAACATGAGCACGTTTAAGGTTAGCGATAACGTTCGAACCCAGGACCTCACTTGAGCTCACAAAATCCCAGTGAAGTAAATCAGTTTGGGACCATGCGGCCCGGCGAGATGGGGAGCCAGACAAGACTGGTCCCCGGAGCTCCCCCTGAACAACTAGAGATACAGAAAAGGTGAGTCTCCCTTAGCACCTGTGTCTGTGTCTCAACAGGGGAATGTCTTTACTTACCTTGGCGGAAAACCCCAGCTTTGTAGGCAAGAGATAAGCCCATCTTCATCCACAAGCATCCCGTTATCATTTCTTTCACATAGACTGCAGGCACACAGACATTTTTCTACATCAAAATGCAGACATAAGTTTGTCTTCTCATTCCCTTCGTCAAATCCACCCACCGGCTACGGAGCAGAGATCCAGTTAACTGCGACAGGACCAGGGTTACAGGCACAGTGGTCCTTTGTCATGTTTTGGCTGCCTGGAATCCAAATTTCCTTCCTGTTTTTGGAGAAATCCCCAAGCCTATGATAGTCTTGGTGGGAACAAAGTCCATGGAAGCCTAAGAGAGCTAGATAGTGTCTATTCCCAGCAGGCAGTTGGGCAGTCACATCACCTCAGCTGGACCGATCGCACCTCCCACCTTGACCGCTGAAATCACCTGTGTTCTCAGATGCCTTGGCTCCCACCGATTCCTTTCCTGCTTAAGTTAGAGGCAGTTATGCAGAGACAAAAAAAAAAAAAAAAAAGAGTAGTTCATCTTTAACGTCATGCTGGTCATTAAAGAGTCCAAGGTTTCTGTTAGCCTGCCCAGGTTTGTCAGCACCAAAGGACAATTTTTGTTGGGCTTTCTGAAAGGCCTTCATATTCCAACAAACATTCATTGTCCGCACCTTCTGTGCCAAACAGTGTCCTAGATAACGGAGACTCAGTGAATAGGCAGCGATCCCTTCTCTCTAGGAGCTAGTGGTTAGAGGGAGTTCAAAGCTGTTTTCAAGGCCCCCCTGCGCCCATCACTATCTTTTCAGACACCTAGGAATCAGGTTAGAAACCACTGATCGAACCAAAATCACTCCTTTACATAAGGAAAAAACGAAGAACCAGAAGGGTAAAGAGATTTCTCCAAAGTCATAACAGCAATTTCCCAACAAAGCCAGGAGCTCTCCACTTCCCCTGATCCCAGGCCAGAGCTCTTTCCACTTCATCACCCGACCTGGAGGGGGTTTAGACAGCAGACGTCATCTGCCCTTCTGTTGATTTTTTGCCAACTGGTCAACACTGAGATGCTGGCAGGCAGACTAGTGAAGGCCCAGTTAAGCCCAGCCGGGGTCGTCTGCAAAACGGAACACCACCTGAGGAAGAAAACAGTCTCGAGGCGCCCTGGGGACACGCTGTGGAGGACAGGTTTGAGCCAGCAAGTCCAAAAGAGAGAGAAGTACAGGAGACGGACACACCGAGCATGCCAGTCTGCCTTTCCAGCACACCAGCCCCAGGAGCATATGGCCCATAATTAGCCCCCGGGAGATGGTTATTGAGCCACAAATGGAGAATTATGGCTTCAGGTAAGAACCGGCAGCAGGAAGCGGAACCCTCAGAAGACTAAGAAAACCCTGTTTTCATGCAAATGCCTTCAGTAATCATAAACAAAAGGAGACACGCAGGGGCCTAGGGATGACCAGGGGGAGGAAGGCTGTTGCTACATCAGATACTGCATTTCTGGAAGATCTCTGAGACCCAGAAGAATCTTGCAGGCATCCCTGCCCCACGGGCCCTGGAGACCCCACCTGACTTATTCCAGGGCTGCAAGCTGGGAGCGTCCCCTCAAGGACACAGGGGAGCTCGTGGTTCCAACGACAGGCCAGGCGTTTTGTGGATGAGAAGATCCGCTGGCCATCTAAGAATTGGTCAAAGTTCCTCGACACAGGGTTCCTTTTTCCCCTTCGCCCCCCCGCTCTCCGTTCCCTTCCAGTCCGCTCAAGAGGCAGAGGAGTGAAACAGGCCAAAACCCGGCCTGGCAGATTTGACTCCCAAGCTACTGCTTCCGGGCTGTGTGACCTTAGGCTGGTACTTCACGTCTCTGTGTCCCAGTCTCCTCAGTGGTAAAGTGGGGTGATGTTGCGTGGAAAACACGAGTTGCGGCACTGAAAGCTCTCAGAAGTGAGTCTGGCGTGTCGCAGGTGCTCGGTAAGGGTTAGAGGTCCCTGTTACCACCCCCACCCCACAGATGCCTTCTGTCTATTCACACTTAAGTCGGCCCCCCGGTCTTCCTTCTTGCCTCTCAACTTCTCTCTCACCTTACACACGCTCTCATAACCCCCTGGGCACGGATTCCTTTTCCCACCATCTCTGCACGTATTCAACCTCCCCGCCTTCCAGACCCAGAAGGGATCCCATGAGAAACCATCCCTGATGGCCATGGGTGGGAATAACCGTCATCTCTCACGCCCAGTGCGCCTCCCCCATGGTTCTTCACGCTCTCTACGTTGCTTTATACTCATTCGTGCCATTGCCCCTCTGCCCCACCTGCCGGCCCTCGGCCAATGCTGCTCAATAAACCTGGGGAGCAGCAGATGATGAACAGGGAACAATGGGTGCTCCACCGAGCTCCCAGGGGCCCCATAGGCTCCCACCCATGCCCTCGGCTCTCCCCTTCCCACTCGGTATGGAGGCACCATTCACTCAGCCTCCCGCGAGCGTCCCCACACATCCTTTGGGACCAAGTGCCAAGTCCTGGGAGACAGGCTTCCAAGGAGAATCCCAACCCCAGGTGGCAGTGGCTGAAAAAGGGAGAGTAAACCGGGACGAAGGGGGATGTGGGGAAGAAGGAGGGTGTGCAAGGAAACGCTCACAGTTGACACAAGTGAAGACTGCAGAGGTTGGGGTGAAGGGAGATTTGTCCACACAGGCTGGCTGGGGTCAGCCGGCCAGGCTCCTGCTCAGGAAAGCAGGCTTGTGTCCATAAGCACGGGCAGTCACAGAAGCGTCACGTAAAGCGATTCAAATAAAGTGCTTTGCATGATGGATGACACACAGGGCGTGTTCCGTACATGTTGACCATGATCTCCATTATTAGTTTAACCGGCATCATAGTCTAATATCCAGACAATCATACTCAAGTTCTACCTTTATCACCAAGTTACTGTGTGACCTCAGGCCAGTCACCAGGCCCTTCTGGGCGTCTCTGGGCCTCAGTTTCCTCACCTATAAGATAAGGGAGCTGCACTTGGTGATCTCTGGCTTTTTTCTTCAGTCCCTGATGCTGAGAATCTGCCCCAGCCCCCGTGGACCCGTCCCTCCTGTGACAGCCGCTTCTTAGGTTATGGCGCACAATTCTACACTCTCTGTGTCACTGCTTACTGTTCCGGTCTCCAGAGTTTCTGCTGTGCCCCAAAACCGTGTCTGTATTTAGCTCTCCCCAGCAGGACCGACCAAAGAACTGAGCACCTAGAAAGTTCTTAATAGCTGTTGATTTACAAGGAGTCACATCATCAGGAAAACTGGGAGTCAAAACGTAGCCTTGTCTTATCATCATGATGAAAACAAGGAGGTGGGGGGGCCAGGGTGGCTCAGTTAAGCGTTCGACTCTTGATTTGGGCTCAGGTCATGATCTCACGGTTCATGACATGAAGCCCCCATCGGGCTCTGCTTGGGATTCTGTCTCTCCCTCTCTCTCTGCCCCTCGCCTGCTCTCTCTCTCTCTCAAAATAAATAAATAAATAATGAGGAGGAGAGGAAGAAAGAGGAGGAGGGAGAGGAGAGAAGGAGGGGAGGAGGGGGAGGGGAAGAAGAGGAGGGAGGGGGAGGAGGAAGGGGGAGGAGGGGGAGGAGGGGAGGAAGGAAGAGGAGAGGGAGGAGTAGGAGGGGGGAGGGGAAGCAGGGGGAGGGGCGGAGGGGGAGGAGGAACAATGGGGAGGGAGGAGCAAGCATGAGTGTCCCGTGTTTGCTGAGCTGTGCTGAGCACTCCCCCTGTGTAGCACACACGACCATCAATCCAAAGATTCAGAGGCTTAGGAAATGCCACTCTTCCACTCTTTGCACGCAGCCTAGTTTGCACTCTGTGCCCCTACCGCGTGGGGCCGCGGCACACTCCGTCCTGCTCGCCGTGGGGCTCGTCCACACTGTAAGGTGCACACAATCCCGGAGGCCCGGGCAGCTCCCAGAGAGCAGGGGGCCTCTTCCAGTCTGGGGCTGTCCCTGAACAACCTGGGCACTAAGACACCTCGAACAGCACGAGCCCCCCAAGACCTGGGGTCCCCTCTTCTAACCTTCTCGCCTGCCTTCCTGCTCCGCCTTCTCTCTAAGCCCTGCCAAGGAACAGGACCAGATTTCAAAGCTCCCCGACCCTTGGACCCCTCCTGTGCCCACAGCACCCTGCTCGAGGGGATGTGCTGCAGGTGGCAGGCACCCCCCCCTCCCTTCCAGCTCCTCCAGCTCCAAGAGCATGGTCTCCTCCCTCAGACGCCAGCCTCACTCTTACTTTTTCGTGGGGATTTTCGTCACTCATTATACCCAGAGTCTCAATCTTTTACAGGAATGAAAAGGTCCCCTTCCACAGAGGGCAAGGGACGTTTCGTCTTCAGCCCTCCTAGAAGGTCAGAGGAAATACGTGTGGCGCATCCTTCCAGCACACGGAAGAAGGGCAGGACAGAGCCCCGGCATGCACCGTGCCCTGCAGTGCTCACAGCCCTCCCCGCCAGAGACTGACGGGGGCCAAGTTCAGATCACCACGCCCTGGAGCGGGCCAACGACCCGTCTGCAGGCACAGGGCCAAAGCTTCCGGAACGCTCTACAACTGGACTTAAAGCCTTGATGGTCAGCCTGTCCTCCTCCGTCACCATGAGGACAAAGTGTGACATCTGCTCCACAACCCCATCACCCACCCAAAGCCAGCCTCATGGGCCAGTCCGAGGCACCTGCCGGCCCCTACCCACCTCACCCCCAACTCCTGCCAACTCAGCACATGCACACTCTGGTCCCCCCTAGGTCCTAGGCCCTCTCACCACCTTCCTGCCTGTCCCTTACCTTGAGGCGGCCCCTGAGTCCCCAGGCACCTGATTCCCTGCGTTGGCCATACGCTGGGCCATGCCGGCAACCTCAGAGCTGCCCCCGCTGGGCTCTCCCGGGTGGCATCTCTGGAGGATGAGCCTGCTGTGTACCATCAACAGGAAAGAGGCCAATGTTCCCTTCAGCCTGGCCCAGCTCCTCCTGCAAGACGGAGACTGGACGCCCTGCTCTCTGTAGTTAGTGGCGATGCCCCCCTTTTGTCTTCTTCCACAGGACGCGGTAAAGCAGAGGACAGCGGGCTCTTCCTGCAAAAGGCCAGATAGTAAATACTTGAGGCTTTGCCGGCCACACGATCTCTCTCACAATGACTCAACTCAGCCACGGGAGTACAAAAGCAGCTGTAGACAGCAAGGAAACAACAGAAGTGGCTGTGTTCCAATAAGACTTTTTTATAGACAGACCCTAAAATGTTAACCTGTGTAAGTTTCACATGTCACCAAATAGCATTTTTCTTTTGACTTTTTATAATCATTTACAATGTAACAACAATTCTTAAAGATGTCAAGAGAAAAAGGGGGGGGCCTCACAACCCTTACAAGAAGAGGCGGCCAGCTCGGTCCGGCCCGGGGGCTGTAGCGTGCCAGCCCCCGGCGGAGAGGGACAAGCCCTGGTTCGGGGTCAGACGGGGGCATTCCAGTGCTCTTCCCACCACCTACGGGCCCCAGGACCTTGGACAAGTTACTCAGCGTCTCTGGGTTTGTTCCCCCTCAAAAAACTTGGAAAATAATCACGCCCTTTCCATACGATTTTTGTGAGCCTTAACTGAGAAGCAATGCAAAATGGTTCGGGGCACAAATACCCCAGATGAAAAAGTCTAAGCGGGGATGGCAGGCACTTTGTTATCATGGCAGAAAAATCTGGAATCCAGGACTGTGAAACAGCAGGGCAGAAATCAGCTTTGCCATCAGCGAAGTCCTGTGTTTCTCTCCTAGCTCAACCCCTTACAGCCGTGTGACCTCGCTCAAGTTACGGGACCTCTCTCAGCTTCAGTTTCCTCATCCATAAAATATCGACAATACGCTCACCTCACAGGCTCTCCGGTGGATGACTCCGATGGCAGAAAAGGTAAAGTGCTTGGCATAGATTAGACCAAAAAGTGGCGATTATTCTTCATCCCATCCTGATTCTTTTCATGCCCCAAATTTCCTTTTTTTCCTTTCCAGAGAAGAAGTCAACGTTCTTTATCAAAAGCCCACCTCTCATCTCTGTCTCCAAAACATCCCTTTTGATGTTCCCTTGTGCTCCATCAACACAACATGCTCCCACCTCCCTGCGGGAAAGCTCGTTGCTGGAAACTAGGGCAGCCCTTTGAACTGGCGTTCTTTCTCCAAGCTGGAAAACATTGGGCGGTGTGCTGGGAGCTGTTTGTTTTCTCGTTCTCACCCTTGGGAGTCGCTCTATCTGGATCCGAGGCTGACAAGGGACCAGCATGAGGACAGGCTGCCCGCGGGCCCGGGCCTGGGAGGGACCTTGTCAGCCCGGCCCAGGCCGCAGCTGCGGGGCCCTCAGGTCCCCGTTGGCTTTGTGGGTCAGACTGATGGTCAGTTCCCAGCCGGGCCATCTCTGATCCGACACGGACAGCCCTGATACAGGCCAGGCTTGTCTTCTTGCTGGAAAAGCTTCCAGACACGGTATTTCGGGTGGAGGCCTGCTCGAGCTAGAAGGCTGGCATAGCGACAGGAACTGGAGTGATTTGAGGGTGCGGAGGGACGGGGGGGGGGGGGGCATTCTTTCTGGTTGTCTGGTCCTCCTGTCCCTTGCAGGGGGTGGACGGGCCCAGGGCTGAGGTTCAAGGTGGAGAGATCAGAGCCAGGATAGAAGCCAGAAACAGGAAAAGCCAGGGTGACCACCCACCCAGAGAAAGCTGGGGCTAGTCACCGAGTCCGGAGAGGGGGGACAGAGCCCCAAACCAGGACAAAGCCAAAGCGTTAGATGCTTTCCATCCGTGTGTCGAGTACCCTCCTGATGCCACATACCCTGCCGGGCCCAGGAACGTGGGGCAAACACCACACAGTCCCAGCCTCCTAAAGAACTCATTTTCTAGGCGCAGAGGGATGCACATACAGGGAATGCGTTGTGTTCCCAAAACCCATTTCACGTCACCCAAGCCACACAGTTTGTCTGCGTTTCCTGGTTTCTTTGCACTGTCAGCCATGGGACTGAGCTCTGGCCTATGGATATACGTGCTGGGGACACTGCCAGGCCTGGCCCACAGAAAAAAGTCTCCCATAGCCTCCTCCTCCTGTGCTGGCTGAATCCAGAAGGTCCGGCAGCGGCCTCTCGGGACGGGCAGAGCCCCAACACGGAAGGAGCCCGGGATCCTGAGTAACCCTATAGAAGGCCACTGGCTGGCCAGGACCCCCCTGCAAAAGACTTAGTGTGAGTAAGAAAGAAACATTTAACATGTTGACATGTTAACGTTAATGTCAACATTTAACATGAGAGACTCAGGGGCTGGCTTGTTACCGCTGTTAACGTGGTCAGAGCAGATGTGATACCGTAAGAGCTGTGACGCCATAAAACAGGTAACTGACCAGAATGAAATCCAACCTCCCTCCCTCCCAGCTGAAGAGTTCCAGGACTTGAGCAGCCTCCAAGCCTTGTCGGAGATGTTCCCAGGCAAACCTGAGCTCTTGCTGGAGTTTGTCACTGGGCCCCCACACTGAGTCAGCCTCCTGCGCACCCCTGACTCATCCCACCCTCCCGGACTCCGGGCTGTCCCCGATCTGTCTCTCCAGAGCATCTGAAAGCTGCCGTGCTGGCCTTCCCAAGCACGAGTTGGGTGCTCCTCACTAGGCTGTGTGCTGCTAAGCAGAAGGTCATGGGGAACCTGGGCGGGGCCGTCTCGGTGGGGTCGTAAACAGAACAACAGTGGGAAGATAGACTCTTGATTCAAATTGTGGCGCTGCCCTCAGCATCCCCTTCCCTTTCTAGATCTGGACTGTCCTCCTGGAGGTCCATCTAACCATGACCATCCGTGGTTCTGGAGACTCTGACCCGTCTCTTCACAGCATTTCAAGTCAGCACACGACAGCTCTATTCGCGTACTCAGAAACTTGCTGTGCAGAAGCCTGTGATCGATGTGTTTGTGTCTGTGTTTTGTTTTTCTTTTTTCTTTTTAATTTTTTAAATATTTATTTTTGAGGGGCGCCTCGGTGGCTCAGTCGGTTAAGTGTCCGACATGAGCTCAGGTCATGATCTCACGGTCCGTGACTTTGAGCCCCACATCGGGCTCTGTGCTGACGGCTCGCAGCCTGGAGCCTGCTTTGGATTCTGTCTCCCTCTCTCTGCCCCTCCCCTGCTCACGGTCTGTCTCTCTCCCTCTCTCAAAAATAAATAAACATTTAAAAAATTGTTTTAAATAAATATTTATTTTTGAGAGAGGGAGAGAGAGAGTAGCAAGTGATCAAGGGAGGGGCAGGGAGAGAGAAAGAGGCAGAGGATCTGAAGCGGGCTCCCTGTGGATGGCAGAGAGCCCAATGAGGGGCTCGAACTCGTGAACCATGAGATCATGACCTGAGCCGAAGTCAGATGCTTAACTGACTGAGCCTCCCAGACTTAGTGTCCATGTTTTAATGCTCATGACAACACTGAGGGGTAGTGCACTAGTCCCATATTGCAGAAGAGGAACCCAAGATTCAGAGAAGAGAAGTGTCTGGGATTCACAGTCATGTCCCCCTGACTCCAGTGCCTCCATTTTTTCACCAGTATCTCCTTCTGACTCTCTGCTGGTTCTTTCAGTTTTCTGAAAACATGCCCTGTCACGTTGCCAAGTGGAATCAGCTCTAGGTTGGCTTGGAAGGTCAAGGATCAGGACCCAGATCTGCCCTGAAATCACTGTGTGACCTTGACCCCTGTGAGGCCATTTAACCATCAAGAGGAACCGCAAGACACTCTGAAACCTCACCTAGGTGGAGAGGGATTGGATGTTTCTAGATATAAAAATAGTTTAAAGAGGGAAACTGTCCAACCAACGTAAGGCGGTGTTTCTCCTGTGTGCATCAGGCCTCACTGAGGGCAGAATGTGCTGGAAGCATCTGAACTCTCCATGCATTCAGGACTTGTGGAGAAGGAGAAAGTGTGTAATTTCTGCTGGGTTTGTTGCTTCAGAAACTCAGAGAGGGACGGGGAAATCGTGACTTCCAAAGCTCACAGCTTTGAGTTTGTGTGGACAGCTGGGCCTGAAGACGGTGTCAGCTGGCATGAGTGAGAAAGCCTCCCTTTAGCAAAAAGTGATTTGCAGGAAGGGAATTTCTGTACTCTGCGTGTGGGCAAAAGGCAACCAAATGTTCCCTGGCATTCATGCTTCATTACCAGCGGAACGGGGTCCCGTCCTCAACCATCCGTGGGGAGGAAAGAATAGGAAGCCACCCAAGACCATGTCCGGTCTCATCCAGAAGCGAGACGCAACATGTGAACACACTTTAGGAAACAGAATATGAGGAACTAATTGGAGATGTCCACAAAGATTTACAGCACACTTATCACAGCCCCACTCACAATCCAACAAGTAGACACAGCCTAAAACCTCACCAGAGTGAATTGATTAAATCCTTTTCGCGGTATATCCATATATTAGAATCCTGTCGTGCTATTAAAAGGATGTTTCCAGAGACCTGGTAGGGGGTTGAGGCAGTGTTGATAACGGGAATGTAATGTCAGCCTACAAGCCGCCCCTGCATCTCGGCCCATCTCCAGAAGGTGCACAAGTAACCGGTAACAACAAGGTCTTTGGGAAGACAGCGACAAGCCAGCAGATGGGGGGTGGAAGGAGACTCCCTTCTTATCATTCACTGTCTCGTAACTTCCAACTCTTCAGACAGAAAGGGGCCATAAGTGCCCAGCACAGTAAAGGAAAGAAGACCCACACTAAGACATGTGATGAGAAGATCCGACCAGCTTCCAGATAGAAAAGGGGAAGGAAAGGTCACACAAAAGAACCAGAATCAGAATACCATCGGACTATTTCCACCTGAAGGACCAAAATGAAAATATTTACAGAGTCCAAAAAAAAAAAAAAAAAAAAAAAAAGTTAGCTTCTAGGTGGCATCCAGGCCCAGGGGACACCCCTCACCCCACCTCCACCCCTACTCCAGGCTGCAGGAGGGATCAGAGCGCTCCTGGAGAGGCCTCTTCAGGAAAATAAAATGGATTGAGTGCATTTGTGATTTGAAAAAATAAATAAATAAATAAGCAAAAGATCCCTAGAAAAGTAAACAAATAAAATACAGGAAACGATATTTACTTATAGAAAAAAAAATACAGTGCACTATTTAAAGCAGGGCTAGAAATTATCTATAGCGTCATCATGATGTATGTGTTAGTCTGGGTTCCCTGAGGAACAGGTGCTATTAGATGTGCATGAGATTTGTTGGAGGAAACACCTAGGAAGGGAAGTGGGGAGGGAGCCAGAGCCAGACGGAAGCCGTCACACCACCCTGACTCTTGCAAAAGCAGAAAGTCAACTTACGAAAATTTTGCCCACACTGGGGGGGGGGGGGGGGGGGTCCGTCCAGCCAAGTCCCCCACTAAAGGTATCCAATCACACAGGGGGTCGAATCAGTGCCCACGCTGGGCTGTCCTTGACCAGGGGCTGCTGCAGGAAGCCTGATCCAGGGCTGGTTCCAAAGGGGGTGCCGCCGGGGATCCCAACAGATGTGAAAAAACACTGCCCACCTGTGTAAACTCCTCCCATACAGGATGCAGAGAGGGAAGCGGGAGGAGGTGGGGGTGCAGAGAGCCAGGCGGAGATCACAAGACCCCTGCAGGTGCTGCTCTACATTTCTCACTCCAGCTGAAGTCAGCCTGGGGCCTTTGAGCCCCCCACACGGATGATGGGCGGAAGCGAGTGTGTCCCCTTATGGCGGAGGAGGTAAAAAGCCCCGGAGCTTCGTTCCTTCCTCATTTCCCCTATTGCAGTGACCTTGGAAGCCACAGGTTGAGATGGTGACGGCACAAGACGAAGTTCACGGAAGTCTCTGAGTCACCAGAGAGAGGACAGACCCCCACAACCCACATCGCCACTACCGACCCGCCTCCCCCGAAGACGACCTGGCCATCTACTCAGAGGAGAGTGCCAGCCGCTGTCCCCGTAACCTCTCGTCTTTGCCAGCTCTCCTGCAGCGAGGTCTGGGGTCCCGCACAGGCTCCATCGCACCCTCGGCAGGGGCACCGAAGCAGCTCCGGCACCCCCGTCCCACCAGAGCAGACCCAGGCTCCGGCTCCCTGCCACGTCCAGGCTCAGGTGGAGCACTGTGCTGTGAGCCATCAGCCGGGGTCTGCGCCCCACATCCAGAAGATGCGCAGAGGGGTTCACCCTTCCGGAGCCAACTTTGGCCAACGAGAGACGGGAGATGAGAAGGAGCTGTCCCTTCTTCCCCAGGGTAGATCGTTCTGAGCTGATGTCTTACACCAAGCAAGCAGGTGTCCTCTTGTGACGCTGTGGCCTCAGCAATGCACCCCCTTGCCTTTGTGTTCTCCCCTGTCTGTGGCACTCCCCTTTCCCCTCGCTCTCGCTGCCCTGGGACTGCGCCTCACACAAAGCTTGAGCGTGTCACCTTTGCCTCGGGCTCCGCATTGGATGGCAAAGACATCTCTGGAGGAGCCTTCTTGGATCTGCAGGCAACAGGGGAATTCAGGGGGAAGAAGTCGCTGAGGACAGGGACGGGAGGTTTGCGGAGCCCTGTGTCCAGGAATAGGAAAGAGGAGCAGGAAACCGAATCCCTCAGAAAGGGAATCGGGAACCACAAACCAGCAAAATGGCGGAGATAATTCCATGAGCCTCTGGGAACGTGTTTACCTGCCTGTGATTTGTCCCTGACTTTTCCCCACCAAGTCATGTTACACCGTGAAAACAACCTACAGACCCCCTCGCAGGGCCACAGGGGAGGGAGGTGCAGAAGCAGAAGGGGCCATATTCTGGAAGAGTGGGGATGGGAGAGTAAGGGGACAACACTACGTTGTAGGGCAGCCACAACAGCGACTGAGCAAGGACCAGCCGGGGTCCCGGGCCTGCAGAAGCGCCACCCACGCCAACAACAATGACGAGACCCGCAACCCAGGTGAATTGCTTCGCTAACTCTCTGGTCCAAGAAATGTCATGTTTCTCTTTTATTTTATTTTATCTTATTTTTTACAAGAAACGTCCCATTTCCCTATGTTGCTAAATCCGATTAAGTCCACCTCAGCCTTGTCAGCCACGATCAGCAATAAACCCCACTTTGAGATTTGCGGAGCCTCCCATCTCTCTTGAAACTCTAAAACGATAACAGGTCACATTTTACCGAGCACTCACTGCACGCCAGATGCCGTTCTAGGCACTTTATGGGCATTAATTCATCCGGCCTCCGCAACATACTGGGTTAGGTATTGTTAGCATCTTCATGTTATTGGTGGGGAAACTGAGGAACTCGCCCAAGATCTTACAACTAGGCAGTGATGGAGAGAGACGTGTGCCTCTGAACCCCTCATTCTTAACTGATACACCGTAATGCAATTTATCGGAGGGTTTTACAGTCGAAACATGGAAGGATCTCTGGTCTCCCAAGCACCATGGCGGCCACTCCTGGTCCTCTCTGTCAAGCCCCGTGTGGTCCATTGGAGCAGAAGGGCTTTGTCGGCACCCACCACTCCTTCTGCACAGTGAAGCTCTTCCCCATGGAGAAATGGGCCGCAGTGAGGACACAGTGAAACCGGAGGTGCAGTCGGCCCAGCACCCTCCCACTGCTTCCCAGCTCAAGGTTCAACTGCCTGGGTAACCCCCACACCTCCTCTTCTTGGTGGCTCAGGAATTTCAGTTATCTTTCTCTGAGATCCTGCTCCTGCCCCTTTCCCCTCTGTGAAATCAGCCTCCACCCCCATGCCCACTAGGAAAGGACTGAGCCTTCATCTGCCGGTCAGTTTCCCACTGGGGCAAGGGCGGTCCATCCCTGAGAGGCATGAAGTCTTCCTCTTCCTCTTAAGGAGGAAAAAAAAAAAAAAAAAAAAAAAGGTGCTTCTCTTTCTTTTCCAAAGAGATCCAGGGCCACGGGGCACTGTTGTACACGTTGTGCACTGTGTTACTATAGGAGGTGCCATTCATACTAATAGTCATCACAGATTTAAATACTTATTAAGACCATTTCTAAAAGACCAAACTTAAGTGTCCTGAGGAAAGGGAGGACTTTCTCTTGGGCTACGGGTGAGGCTGAGAGTGGTCCACTACAGAGCCAAGGGTGAAAAGTCAAAGCACCGTTCACGCCTTAGTAACATGTCCTGTTAACATTTACTAGTATCTACTGTGCCCAGGTACACTTCTAAATACTTTATTTTCATTATGTCTCTTAACCTTTGAAACAACCCTATAAAGTAGGCAACACCATGATCCCCATTTCACAAAGAGACCAAGAATTAGTTTAAGTAGTTTGTGCAAAGCTGTACAGCTGATAAGTGGAGGAGTTGAGATTTGAGCCCACATCTGCCTGATTTCCCAGTCCTCGCTCTGAACCTCTGAGGCTGACATGGGTACACTAGGACTCGGCCTCGGGCAAGGAGGGATCAGAAGCTGTCTGCGGCCACAAGATGTACTTAATTTCTACATAAAGTTATTTTCCTACCAGTGTCTCTTTTCGCGGAGTCCCACGATGGTGGGATCATAGTGTGTGTGTTTGGGGTGGGGTGGGGGGGGGGGCGGTCTGCGTGTTCAGAAACCTAATTGGGAGCGAGTACCACCAACTGGTCTGTGCGGCTTTGGACAAGTTGCTTAACACACCAGAGCTTTGAATTCCCTCCCCTGCAAAACTCGGGCTGGTGCTAACTTCCTTGTAGTGGGAGGATTAAATGATGTCTCTTATATAAAGTGCTTAGGATGTCTCCCGCATAAATGTGAGTTTCCCTTTCCACCTAGAACCCTCCCCACTCCTAAAGTCCCCACCGCTGAGTCGGTAGGGAACCTGTCTCTTCAGTTAAATTCCTAGCGTGAGCATTTCAAGAGAGACTTAAGCTGGGTTTTATTATCTGATGCAGATAACTTTTTTGATGTGTATCAATCATTTTCATTTGTAAGGTGGGTGGATTTTATATACCTATAGCTAGCTGCTGGGAGAAAAATCTTTAAAGCTTGAAGATGGGGTTTTAAAACATCTTTATAGATGAAAAAAGCAAGAGTTTAACCTTCAAGGAAAATAAAAGGGAACATGAAGTCTATACTTGAACACACACAATACAAAAAAAAAAAAAAAAAAGACCGAGTTTGGGATTGCAGACGGATGACCTTGGCATCCATTGTTCGGGCAGCATAGAAAGGATTACTTTCATCCGTGTTATAGAGAAGGCAGCCCAATGTATGATACGATTCCTCCAAATCCGTCCTTACCCATGACACTGCCACAGAGTGGGAAACCCTGTTATGAGAGATGCCTCCCCCATTCATTCATTTACCCATTCCATCCCCCACCTACTCTCTTCATTCATTCACCTGAGAGTCTCTTCAGCTGATCACCACTGGCCAGGCACTGTGTTAGCCGCCTAGAGTGCAGAACTTACAGACACCTGCTTTGCAGAGAGAGCGTGAGACAGGCACGTGCACACAACCACGACAAAGAGTCCATTTTACCTTAACACAGACCAAGAAGACTGGGGGAGGGGAAATAGACTCAATTCCAAGACCAGCACAAGAACAGTATCGTTTTTGTGTTCTCAGGTGCAATGAGCCCGGGCAGAATCAGAAAGATTTGACATTGCCTGGGGATGCTACAGAAGGCTCCGGAGGGATGCGGGAGGTGATCTCTGAGACTGCTTATATATAGTAAGACCAGAAGGCCAGGAGAAGAAAGTATCGTGGACCCTTCACCCCCTGGGAAAAGATGAACTAAGCGAGATGAATCATCCAGATCACCCTACCTGCCCGCTCATGCATTTGCTTGCATCATTTCTGATCGTTTGCCAGATCGAGGCTTCGAAGGCGTAGTACACGGGATAGCTGTGTTTTATCACAGGTTGAGGTGCAGCATGGAAAAACCTCCAACGTCACCCGCTCCAACCTCATCTTCTGCGGACCGGCCACTTCAGTCCCGGAGAGGTTAAGAGATTTGCCCGCGCGGCACCTTAAGACCCAGGCCCTGGGTTTCCCCTAATGCTCCAAGTGCCTCCCCCTGAGCGTGCTTGGCAGAGTGTCTGAAGAGCCTTCACATACCTGGTGCAGCAGGTGCTAACGTCCCCATTTTACAGAGGGGAAAACAGAGGCCGGGCCTAGGACAGGGGGCCACGTGCCCCAAATCACACTGGTGTGCTCACAGAGGTCGCAGGCAAAAGCAGCACTAGCTGCAACCCCGCGGGCCTGGGCCGGGCTCTGGAGCGCCTTCCGTGCTGCGGTGCTGCCGCCTACAGGCGGGAGCTTGGACTGGGGCCCGCGGGAGGGGGGGACGCAGGTCCGGCGGGACGCAAGACCGCACGGAGGAGGCGACTTTCCCCTCTTCCCGCCGCCGAGCCCGCCTGGGCCTTGCCTCCCGCTGCTGCTGCGGCTGCCGCTGCCCAATTCGCCGAAACCTCCCCGCACACCCCTCCAGGGCACAATCGACGGTTGCCCAGCTAAAAGTGAGGCTGGAAATTGGTGCGGCCTGCGCGAGAGGGATCGTTTTCCATCCGCCTCTTGATGCGCATATGGAGCGAGGAAGGCGTCGCCCTGGGAAAGAGTTGGCAGCAACCTGTGGGTTTTCACGAGGATCTGCGACTCCTTCAGAGCGTAGGCGAGGCGGGGTCCGTCCTGCAGGTACCGTCCACGCAAAAGCAGGTCCGAGGGGGCTGGGATGCAGCTAATCGGCTGCCCCGTCCCATTCATTATCGGCCATTTGTGTGACATTATACGTCGTGAGTCTAGCCGTTGGTAGCGATCACCCTTTAGAATAATGCGTTGTCGCAGAGCCGGCGGAGACAATGGCCGGGACCCGAGTGCAGACCAATAGCGCCGCCTCGTGGCCAACTAAAAGACGACAGCTTCCGCTCCTGGTCCCTCCGGGTTCTCCCGCTCCCCCCCGGCAGAGGAGACGGTCTCCACTGGCTGGGGAAATGAATTCTAGAGAATTCTAGCCCCTGCTACCCAGACCTACCAATTCCACTAGCATTTCAGAGTCCTGCTCTGTGCCAGACACAGAGGCACACTTCCTCCAATTGATGATGGATAGGACGTGGCTCCTGCCCCGTGGAGAGAAGAGATGTGACACAAAGGTCCCCAGCAGGATCTAATGGAGATCGGAAGAGAGGGGCCACAGTGCCCAGGGACTCAACAGTCTGAAACCAGGCCGACAAGTCTTAGCAAGCTCCTGCCACCTGTTCAAGCTTATTTCCTCTCCCTGGCAATTCTGAAAAATTAATTCTGTCCAGCAGGAGAACCCTCGATAGAGACAGTTCTGATTGTCTACAGCAGTCGCTCCTGGCTCTTCTGAGGTCGCATGCCCTCAGAGAGTCTGGTGAAGTTTGTGGGCTCGTCCTCGATGTCATATGCAGCCACACACTTCAGCCACGTTCCTGCGAGCACCCCACTGAGAGTCCCGGGTCCCCAGGATTGTCCCCTCCTGATCACTTGGAAATCTATGTCCTAGCACAGAACAGTAACCCTTTCTACTTAGGGAGCTATATCGTTGACATCAAGGTGGATGCAGGACATCAGTGACATAAGAGAAATGACCGAGCACCCACAATGCACTCGAAAATGCTCCTTTGCAACTCGGTACCCCATTCCCCTTCCTATGACAGTCTGGATGCCACAGATGTTCAAGGCCCAGACTTGGGGTCCACATGCCGGCTTCACCCTCACCACAGTCACTCAGCCTCTCTGGGGCTTGGGTTTCCCGCCTGCCAAATGGAGAAATGATTAGAAGTCCTTCTCACGGCGCTAGTTAGATTTAATATAAGTCACAGCGCCTGACAGATACTAAGAGCTCAAACACTGGCTTTGATTGTCAACATTATAATTAGGAGAAATTAATTCTTTAATCCATCCAGCGACACTTTACCCGCTACCCACTGTTTACCTGGCAACAAATACTAAGTATTGAGGACACAGATTTGGCCAGATGCCTGGCTGGGTAGCCAGACTCTGGTTTCCAAAGCTTGGCCCAAGGATATGTGGCAAAAGTGTCATCCAGGAGCTCGTTAGAAATGCAAGCTCTCAGGGCCCCCGCACAGACCTCCCGGGTCAGAATCTGCATTTTAACATGATTCCCAGGTAATTTCCAGACATTTTAACATTTGAGAAGTCCAGCTGTAGATCTCGAAGAGAGAGAGACAGAGAGAGAGAGGATGAGAGAGAGGATACTTTTGAACAGTTGCCTTGCTTTGTGGTCTAGGTGGCATCAGAACCAGCCTGATGGTCTGAAGCAAATGGTCTTTGTTCTTTGTAATGCAAAGTGTCCCTAGAGGACTGATGTCCCAGCACTGCCTCGTGACCTCACAAAGGTTGCCCCTCTCTGCAGACAGGCTGGGAGAAAAGGTATGCGATGCCACAGAAACAAAGGGGCCTCGTGAAGGAAAGGGACCAGAAATTCCCACGCATTTCCTTTAGAGATTCCACGTCATTGGAACTTCTCTGATAAACTGGGGTGGTTGCAGAGGGATCTCCTGGCAGGAAAGGCCACCAAGAGAGCTAAAGGAAGGTACAGCGTGACGGAATGCTGGGGCAACGTGGTTCCAAGGGAGAACGTCCTCCGGGGAGCCCCGAGTTGGAGAGAGTGAGTCGTCTACATCGTGACACCACTGTGCCCTTGCCCGCAGGGACCTGGACGCACAGAGAGGTTATTGCAGAAGTGGGCAACAATGTGCCAGACCGTGTGGCACCCACTGCTAGCCGTGGCAGAACAATGCAGCCAGATGCCATGGCCCCACGATGGATTAATCCAATTCTCCATTTCCCTTTCTGCCTGCCATTTATAAGCACGGCAGCTCGTGTGGGAATGAACAAGTTCCTGGAGTTTCAATGGTCCCAGTCTCTCTCCTGAAGAGCCCATGGTCTAGTGAAGGGTGGGCATGTAAATACAGATACGAATCCTTGTAACACGGGTCATTCTCCCCACTTCCCAGGAAGGACGCTACAGCCTGCAAGAGGGCAAGGCACCCGAGGAAGGTCACAGAGAGCTCAGGTGGCAAAGCCCAGTGTCACAGCCAGAGCTAACCCCAAACTCTGCTCTGTGCTCTGAAAACACCTGCCCACCATATAGGGTCCTCTGGTGAGAAGAATAACCACACAAGCAAGTGTGTTTTTCCTTTTAAAGTCCAAATTCAGTACAAACAGGACAACACTCTCCAGGGACACACAGGAGGAAACCTAGTTTGACACTGAGCCACCAGGGAGACCCCCCCCCCCACTCTTTGAACAGGCTTGGAAGAAAACGGATGCCCGGGAAGGTAGAGTGGCCAACATGAAGCATGGGTCTCAGGCACAAGGCAAATTGTTCTCACTGAAGCTTGGGAGGGAAGTGAGTCCAAGCCTACAGAAATTGATTAAGACCAGATCGCTGAGGACCTAGAAGGCTCTCTGAAGGACCTGAAGTTAGCTGGGTAGCAGTAGGAAGCCACTGCAACTTTTGAGACAGAACCACGCTTTGGTCTGTTTGCAAATCCCCCGGGGACCCCAGCAAGGAGGGTTTGAGGAAAAAGAGAGATCCGGTTAGAGGGTATCCGAAGGGCCTGCCCCTGAAAATGGAGAGGAGAAATGTGGGGAGGCATTTGGGGGAGAAAATGCAAGCATAGCCATCGCATAGCATAGCATTGGAGAAGAGAGAGAGAAAGGAAAGGGGGGGGGGGGATGACTATGCATCCTGGTTCCCGACCTGGGCAGGTTTGAAGCCAGATGAAGGGCAACAGTGAGAGGAGAAGGAAAATCTCTGGGGGGCGGGCGGCTCCTGCAGCCTGGTGGCAGTCCTGGCAGGCAGCGTGGTTGTCTCTCTTCGGACTGTGCGTCCACCCTGAAGCCTCGCAGGAAAATACTCTAAAACCTGAACGATGGCTGGGAACGTCTGACAGCCACCAGAATCCAGTTCGCACAGGGGGCCGGAGAGGGCGCGGTGAACGTCAGACCTGCAGGTGCGTCGGCCCCATAACACCCTGGACACGGAGGCTCAGATGAGCTTCCCTGGTTCGCCAGCGGGCATGTGCATCGTCCCCCGTCACACGTGGCTGGGAGAATTAAACTGTCCGTGGAACTCGACTGGGAAAGGAGAACCAGAAACTCCCTCCTGGTGCCTGCCCTCGGTGCCTTTGTCTCTGCTGATTTAATCTGTATCTGATCACTGTCATAACCCATACCTGCGACTGCAACGCCTTTTCTGAGTCCTTCCGATGAGTCATCCAACCTGAGGGTGGCCTTGGGGTTCCCCAACACACCCACCATATTGCGTTGGCCCGCCTTTTCACTCATGACATCGCTGTAGCCAACAGCCGCAAGCCCACAGGTGCCTCTGGACAGCGCTTTGCCCCGGCTGACCCGTGGAACTCTCGTTTTCTGTATGTCCTCCTCTAGGGGGCGTGTTTGAAGACTTAGCCATTCTGGTGCCCGTGCAACTTCGAAGATGCGTGTTAACACCCCTTCCTTGTATTGACCCTTCATGAATGGAAGACCACAGCCAGTGGATAAACCACTCTTATTCTCCTACCTTGGGCAGAAAATTCCAAAATGCACCCTACCTGGTTCTCCCAGGGGGATCCTTAGGAGTAAGATTGAGCTGGACGGCCCATAGCACCAATCAGCCCAGTTCCTCACTTGCTTTGGCTTTTCCTTCTTCCCATTTTAGTCTTATCACCTCCCCACTCCAGACCCTTAGGATCACTTTCCTAAACAGACTACGTGCACACAAGCTCACGCTCAGGATCCACATTTGGGAGGAACTCAGGCTCGGACCAAGGAAAACGTTCAAATGGTGATGGACACGGGCACCCGTGTCTCTGCACCAACTTTCGTTTCAGCAGCAAGATCTTCAGTCAGTGTCCTAGTGCAAAGGCCTGATTATCCCTGGAGATGTATATGCCAGGTTCTCAGCCTTGCCTCTGCCTCTGTCCCCCCAGTGCGGTCAGTCTGCAGGAGGTCATGAGCAGACACGCCCAGTGAGAAGACACACGTGGAGGGAAACGCATGTTCATTTTGTGCAGGCAGGCCCACCAGCCCTGGCCTTGCCCTTCGTTACCAGCCTGGTGTAACCCGTAGCCTGTGCTCACACAAACTCACCTCCGCCATAAATACAGCAGCAGCCACCCAGTTCGCCCTTCTCTCGAGAGCACTAACCAGCGTAATGCTGTGCACTGTGCAAAACCTCAATGGGCAGAACTGAAAGGGGATGTCATTTTATCTTTTGCCAAAATATTGAATGTGAACCTGATCAAACCTCGAGATCTAATTCCCACTTTATAGGGAATATGGAGGATACAATCCATCAGATCCAGAACATGGAAAAATCTAGAAGATAAAATGACCTGGCTTCTTTTTAATAAGAAACTGACGAGAATAAGAGTGAAAGAATGAGAGACAGGAATCACCCAAGATGAAGTGAAGCTTAGAAACGTGTCAAACAAATGTGATGTGTGCACCTATTGAGACAAAAGCAATTGTAAAAAGATTTCTTTGTAGTCCGTCGGAGAAATTTGAAAGCTCTCTGTGTATTTGAGGATATTGAGAAATTATTTTTAATTTTTAGGAGTGATGATGGTTGCATGGTTATACCCTTTAAAGAATTCATCTGTTGGGGCTCCTGGGTGGCTCAGTCGGTTAGGCGTCCGACTTCGGCTCAGATCATGATCTCACGGTTTGTGGGTTCGGGCCCCGCTTCGGGCTCTGTGCTGACAGCTTGGAGCCTGGAGCCTGCTTCGGATTCTGTGTCTCCCTCTCTCTCTGTTCCTCCCCTGCTCTCACTCTCTCTCTCTCTCTCTCTCTCTCAAATAAATAAAGATTAAAATTAAAAAAAAAAGAATTCATCTGTTATACTGAACCATTTACAGATGAAATAATTTGATGTCTGAGATTTGCTATAAAATATCCCAGCATGGGGCGTAAAAAACAAAGCTGTGCGAAGGGTAGATAAATGGGGCCCACGATTGTGATCATTGTTACAGCTGATTGGCAGGTGCCTGGGAACTCATTAAGTTTTTCTCTCTGCTCTCCTGCAGATTTGGAAATTTTCCTTATTACAAAAAAGGAGAGGGAGGAAGGAAGGTGGGGGGAAAAGGGAAGGAGAGAGCGAGAGGAAGCTGTTGTTTCAAAACTATAAGAGACTGGGTTTCCCTACAGATGGCGTCCTGGTAGCGGACGGCCACCAAATGCTAAGAGCAATCGTACTAATGAAAATAATGATGATAATGATGTCTGTGCAAAGGTAGGACAAGCATCCTTGTCTGGAATGGACCAAGCATGAGCCACAGCGATTCACCAAATTCTAACGGCCACCCTCGTTATGAGTGGAGCTGACTCTGTTCGGGTTCTGCCTCAGCTGGGGCTGGGCCCCACTGCCCCCCGAGGGGTTGTGTGGGAGGGTGTGTGGTGCCTTGTTCAAGCCAACCCCCACAGGAGATGGGGAGCCCAAGCGATGATGGCAGCGGGGAGGCTGGCTGGAAGGGATTTCTAGGAAGAGGGGCTTTCCTAAGCCCTCACCTCACCTCTCTGCGCATGGGGTGAGGGAGGGCTGTGGGAGAACCTCCCGCTTGGTGAATTAGAGGGAAACACCAGATATGCATAGTTCAGTTCGCCCCCCTTCTTCCTCTTGGGAGTGAGCTGCCCCAGGGAACAGGCTCAAGAACTTGAACCAAACTGTAAGGACACAGAAAATCCCCTAAAAGATTTTAAGCAAAGAAATGAGGTTGTTTATCTCCTATTTATCTCTTACCTTCAACTCTTTGCACCTTCTGTTCCTCTTGTCCAGAATGCTCGTCCTGTCATTCTCCACCTCTGCTCTTGATTAACTTCCATTCATTGCTTATGACTCAGCTTAGCTGCCACTTCCTCCAGGAAGCCCTCTCTGACTGCTCCAGCACTTAGAACCTACTGTGTCCTAAGTCTGTGTTCACGTGTCTCCCGACTAGACCACAAGTCCATGGGGACAGGGACCGCCTGCCCGGGTCCTTGAATCCCCCGAGTCCCTAACTTCCTGACACATGATAGTGTCATAGTTGGAGTTAATCATTCCAACATGAATTATTGAATTCAACTTGAAATCTACCAACAATATGTGTATATAAGGATGGAGCTAGAATCTAAGGTCCTCTGTCAAGAAGGATGGACATGGGGCACCTGGGTGGCTCAGCCAGTTAAGCGTCTGACTTCGGCTCAGGTCATGATCTCACGGTTCGTGGGTTCAAGCCCTGCGTCGAGCTCTGTGCTGACAGCTCGGAGCCTGGAGCCTGTTTCAGATTCTGTGTCTCCCTCTCTCTCTCTGCCTCCCCCACTCGCGCTCTGTCTCCCTCTGTCTCAAAAATAAATAAACATTTAAAAAAAAAGAAGGATGGACAGAAGATGATAAGGACAGAAGACCTTAGCTTCTGGCTCACAGATGGTGTCCAGCCCAACAGGGCCAGCTACTCTTCCCTGGGATTATGTAGATAGAAGAGTCCTTCTCTTATGAGGCACCTTAGCTGCTTCTCATATGACCTCTTGCTACACCCTTTCGGGTTCTCTTACTTTCCTCAAGCCCCCTTACTCCAATCCCTTGTTCCAAGGAAGGCTTCTTTATATCACACCTGCCCTGTTCATATGCGCTGGGTTCTTCTCTCCCGATTGTATCCTGCCTGACACAATGTATCAACAACATGATAAATCCCCTCTTTGCTTAATGTACTTTCTTTCTTTTATTTTTTTCAATTCACCTATACAGTACTTGATTTGTTTATACTTGCCGTGACCATGGCAGTAGGAAGAAAAAGAAAAACCTAGATATCATGCCCCAAATGCTCTATATAACTGCTTCCCAAATATTAATGCCATACGAATGATCTGGGGTTCCCTTCTATATACGCATATTTGGGGGGATATAGTGGACATATAACATTCTATTAGTTTCAGGTGTGCAACATAACTATTCGATATTTGTACATATTGTGAGATGCTCGCTGCGATAAGTCTAGCTAAGATCCATCACTACACGTGGTTACAACTTTTTTCTCGTGGTCGCAACTTTTAAGATCTTCTCTCTTAGCAAGTTTCAAATACACGATTCAGTATCATTACGTATGGTCACCAAGCTGTAGGTTACACCTCGTGACTTATCTTATCATTGAAAGGTTGTACCTTTTGTCCACCTTCACTCATTCCGCCCATCCCTGTCTACTCTTCTTCTGCTCCTTGCCTTTGAGACCCGCACCCATGCACAGGTAAAGAAATCACTGAGAGTGTTTTGGTATTGCTGAGCCCTGGACACCATGAGTGCTCAGGGGGGTGAATCTAAACTCTCCCAGAGAAGACAATACCTAAGCTGGACTTTAAAGTCCCGTAACCCTGTCTACAGCATGAGCCCAGGGCCATTGGGGCAGAGCTGGAAGGAGGGTCACTCCAGAAAATGTTCCCACTCTGAACCTCCCGAGATCCCTCCCAGACACTGAGCCCTTGGGAGCCTGCCTCACGGCCACGTGCTGACCTGCCCGAGGGGGCGGAGAATGTTCTCTCCTCTTCTCCCAGCCACAGATGCAAACTGCAATGCCAGCCTCCCTTGCACGTACGTGTGCCCTCATCATGCGCCTCCGGCCGGGGGCATGTGAGCGAACGAGTGCAGCCCTCGGGAGTTGACCCACTGTGACGTCCCACCCACAGTCCTGACTCGCTTTCCCCACTCACCGCACCACGCGGAGCAGACTCAGAGGACCCACAGAGACCAGGAGCCACAAGGTGGAAGGAGCCTGCCTCTGCCCCGCCACGGCGGCATCAGAAAGGTGAAGGAGAAAGCAACGTGTGTGTGTTGAGCCACTGAGACTTGAGGATTTCTCTGTTAGACCACCTGCATCACGTGCCCTAATCACATACCTTTGTTTCTAAAATTACTTCTAAGCCATGAAGTCCTCAAGAGCCGGCTTGAGGATACCCTGAATACCCTCCCCCTGGCTACAGTGTGTACTCGTTAAACATTCTTCTGGGATCTCCCCCATATCTGCCTCATTCTTGGTCTTCTGAAATGTAAGCGAAATTAGTTTCAGCCCCGCATCTATGGCAATTTCTCCAAGGACCTGGAAGAAGGGGGGTGGGGGGGGAGGGGGTGGGCAGCAAAGGAGAGAAGAGTAGCTTTTACTTTCCTCTTGTCCCTTGTTTAAGTCCTCTCATCCGAGATGTTCCCCCTAGACTCTTTCTCTTGATTTGTCCAAAGAGGCTTATTTGCACGGGCATGTTCTTGCAGAATATTTAGGTATTTGAGGAGAGAAAAAACAAATGGTCGCACCAGCACAACACGGATCAGTTAATTGTTCCTAAAAATTACTTGGGACGATGACGTCAGTGGGCAATATCCCCCCCTCCACAGAAGCAATGAGAGCACCAGCAAAATGGTCAGAATCTACTTTTTTCGGAACTCTGGAAATAACCAAAGGCTCGCAACAACCTGAGACGCCTGTGTTTAAAAGAAATGGCTGAATCTCAGTTTTAAAAAAAGGGGGGGCCACGTGGCATCTTACCTTGCCCTGTCCCCGCCCTGTCCCTCCAGCTCCACAGCAGGTTTGAACACCAACAGCCCTAAATCACAGTGAAAAGCAGCATCCCATACGCCACCAAGAGGGACAGCGTAGGACTGAAGTTCCTCCAAAGCTCTGAAAACTGTCACTCTCCATTTCCAGGACTTGTCTTTACTTTGACCAGACTCAGAGCTGCCGAGTGGGGAGAAACGTTTCTCTGGGGCGTTTGTGGGAAAGAATGGTGGTAATTGTTCAACGTGATAGCTGCCTGACCGGGTGGTTACAGTTGGGGAAACACCACGCTGACCAAATAACTTAAAAGGAAAATCAGGGGGATTCGATGCTCACAGATGGCTTCGAAAAGTTCTGAGATCCCCCCTGGAGACCCAGAGGACCACTCGTGTGCACAGGGCTGTGCTCAGGCCCAGGAAAGACCCGAGAGGACCCTCCACACTCACCTCTGGCTGACCTTGGGGTTTGGGGCAAGCAGGAAACGAAGGCTAAGGTAGAGTTGTCTCCTGTGCAAGTGGGGTTACGGGTGTGCCCCAGCCCACACGGGGAGCCCTTTGGCGTGATCTGGGAAAAGCACTGGTCCCGGCATTTCAGGAAATAACTGTCCGATTCGCGGCTGACAATGCAGCTGACCAAGCCGAGACTTCGGTGGCCATGAAGGCAAAGGACAGAAGGTCATCACAACAGCCGGGTAGAGCTGATGGCCCCGGTGACTGCGTCTCCCTTTCCCATCTTCCAATGCCCGGTCCGTGTTCACCTGACCCCAAATGTCTCAGAACGCGTTTTCACAGTGGAGAGTCCACACGTCTTCAGCGTCCCGATCTCTAACGGCTCTTCCGTCCCCTCTCATTCTCACTGAGCTGGGCTGATGGCACCCATGTGATGTCAGGCCCCGTTCCAGCACTTTCCAGGCATTATCAAATTTAATCTGCACAGGAAACGGGTAAGGCAGTCGCTATAATATCACATTCCCACAAAAGGATGAATTCCCGTATTCCCCTTTCCAGGCAGTGGCAGCCGTGTCCTAGGCCGCTCGCTAAGCCCACACGTCATTCGCCGTGACTCAGCTGATGCTCAGATACTTGGCTGTGAGGTAGGCCCGGTCATCTGCATTGGACAGGTGAATACATTGAGTGCAAAAAGGTAGCGCACTCTGGTCTATGGAGCACACAATACCTGTTAGCTGGCTCTGCATAAGCAACGGCAGCACCCACTCCACCTCGTCCGGATTTCTGCTTCCCCCACTAAGCTCAGCAAAGGCAAAGGCTCGGGAAAGAAATGTACGTGCCCTTTTGTGTGAGTTGCCGCTTGGAGACCCAAGTGGCCACCTTTGGGTTTTTCTGATGGAAAGCCTGTTAAACACCGATGGGAATCAACCTGATTCTCTGCCTTCCGGAAACTCATGGTGTGCCTGGGAAGAAGGGAACTACTCACAGACACCTTGAGTGTCAGGCAGGTGTTGAAAAGCCCAGCAGTAAGTGGTTTCTCAGTGCATCAGTGAAAAAAGGAGTGGATGAGTAATAACAGGGGAGGCAGAAGTTATTTGTGGATGGAAGTATAGGAGAACATTGTGAAAGAGGTGACCTTTTCCAGGTCTCCATGGCAGGTACAGAAAGTAAGCACAATAAACATGTTCATTGCTGAGTACACAGAGCTAAGCCTAGAACATGGTGTTCCAGGCCTGGGGGCGTGCCATTTCCCATTTGGCCACCAGAGGGCAGGATAACACACGTTGGTGTTGAAGGGAAGAAAGTAGGTCTGGGTTTGGGTTCGGGTTTGGGTTTGGGTTTGGTTTTTTTCTCTAGGGGGTCCAGTTGTCAGCAAGGTCTCTTTAAGTTTCTAGCTTCTGGGGACTTGGCTAGTTGTGCGCATTCAGGACGCACAGGCCTGCACGTGAAAGGGTCTTGGCGGGAATGCAAGGCTGTAATATTTGTATGGAGGGACGACAGGATTCTTTCCCATGTTTGACTTCATCGCCCTCCCTTGCACCCCTGCTCCCACTAAGAGGCTCCCAACACCCAGGTGAAGCAGCCCTCTGTTCCCTCTGCCCAGATTCCCTCCCTTAATTCTTTTCTCCCCATGACAACCTATTCATTTTCCAGGACAACCTTGTCTCTAAGACACCGCCCCCCCCCCAACCAAATTTAGTGGTTCCATTAATGTGTATTACATGGGATTGTAATCATTTGTTATTTTAATCACGAATTCTTAACTGTCAAAAAAGTACTTGTATTTTCTAAGTTGTCTCAGGCACATCTCGTTAAAAGCAGAGGGCTCCAGGGACGCCTGGGTGGCTCAGTCGGTTGGGTGTCCGACTTCAGATCAGGTCATGATCTCGCGGTCTGTGAGTTCGAGCCCCGCATCGGGCTCACTGCTGTCAGCCTGCCGGCACAGAGCCTGCTTCGGGTTCTCTGTCCCTCCCCAAAAAAATTTTTTTTAAAGAAAAAGCAAAGGACTCCAACTTGCCTGTGTCCTGTGCCTGTGGGAGAAGCTGATGTTCACACTTCCGCTGATCAGTGCTGGCCAGTAGTTTCCTCGTGGCCCCGTAGCATGGGACCTTCTCAAGACAGGGATGTGTCCCAGGCTACTCTGTATCCTTGGTGCCCAGCAGAGTGCTTAGCATGGCCATTGCCCCCAGAAACGTTTGCTGGACGAAGAATAAGTGAATGAGTAGAATGCCTGTCCCAATTGTGGGATCCAGGCTCCATCCGTAGGCTGTACTATCTGGCCTTTGAGTCTTACCTTACACGTGCTGGGACCACTAACATGCAGCAAAGGGGCTCCCTTGCCTGCTGCCTTCCTAATGCACTTAAAAAGGGCCCTTGCTCCTCGCATGACCTCTGAGCCCTTGCATGACCCCCCCCCCCCAAATCTCTCATCTCATCTCTGCCACACTCCCACCCACCATGCTCCGACCACTGTCACATCCACATGCCCACCTAGCCCTCCGCAGGGCCTCGGCACATGCAGGCATCTCTCCCCGAAACGCCCTTCCCTCTGATCGTCCCATGGCCGGTTCCATTTTAACATTCAGATCTCAGCTTCGAAATCACTGCTCTGCGAGGGCTTACCTGTCATCGAACTCAAAACAGATGCCCCTCGCCGTGGACCACCTGAGCCAGTTTTAACGCTCTATGTCACGTCCACCTGCACATCCGCCTGTTGGTTTATGGTCTGACGCCCCAACTACACAGCAAGATCTGGAAGACCCAGTGTCTCCCCAGGGCCCAGTCCAGAGGAGGCCCACGTGTGTTGAGCGCACGCTTCTGGGACAAAGACCACGGTTAGCCCTGGACCAGGGCGTCTGCTCCCCAGCCCGCACCCTGCTGACTGCAGAGCCTGCCTTGCCTTCAGCCACAACGACGTGAGCCACCAAGGAGGAGGAAGCTTCAAGAAGAAGTGAGGCGGGGCAAGGGCATAAGACGGAACAAAGAAGGATCTGGGAGTTAAGAGGCGGCAAATGTACCAGCAAATGTGCCACTCGAAGCTCCGAGTTCTCCAGGTTTCCCGAGGTGAGCCAGAGCCAGAGAAAAGAGCGGTAACAGCATAGGCGCGGGACCCAGAGGGCCTGGATTTGAATCCCAGCTCCGCCACTTACTAGTGATGACCTTGGACAGGTTACTTCAGCACCCCTGCCTCAGTTTCCTCTCCTGCAAAGTGGAAATGATGACCATAATATCTGTATCACTGGATTCTGGGGGAACTTAAATTACTACATGCTTGTTAGGTACTATTGCTATATAATAAGCCCCGCCTGCATGGTAGGAGTTACTGTGAACTTGCTCTGTTGCCCCGAAAGGGCTATTTTTGTGCACGTCCCCCTAACAGAGCCGTCAACCCTGAGAGGGCAGGCCTGGGGACTTGTCCCCTCTTCCCGGCTGCCCAGCACCTTCCACAGTGGGTGGCACAGCCTGGGACGATCAGCAGGAGTCTCTCTCTCAGCTGAAAACCAAGACATCTTGGATCCGGGGGCCTGTGAGCTTCCATTTACCCTCCTTTGTAACAAGCCGTTTGCAAGGTCCCTTGTGTTCCAAAAGGAGCGGCTTCCCAAGGGTGGGCTAGACCCATACGGTCGGGGACAGCTCTGTAAGAAACCTAAAATGGATGCCTTGCCTTGCCTGTTATTTGGGCTTCCCCCACCCCCTTATGAACGGCATCACCGCCTCTCCAGGCCCCGTGGAAAAGCCCTCTGAGAAGAACGGAACGTATGTCCCTCAGAACTGCCAATATCTCAGCCGATTTCCAAGGAAAATTGCCTCTATCCATCAAAGCAGCCCCGAGCTAGACATGCATTAGTAAGGAAGACCCCGAGCCAGCCTCTCCCGAGGGTCCTCTCGGAGGCAGTGGAAAGAAAGCCCATCGCTGTAACAAAATAAAATGAGAGAAACAAAGAAGTAAAAGAAAAACCGCCCCAAATCAGTAGACATCCATCCCCCGCACGCAGGCCGTTTGGCACCTTCGCTGAACCCAGGGCCAGAGGGTCTCTTAGAGCCCAGGCAATGACTTTTCCAGCCACATCCTCCGGAGACAGCGGGGGACAGGGGCACGGGATCGGGGCTTGGAAGGCTGCGATAGCACAGGTGCGGGCCCCCCCCCCCCCGCCCAGAGCCCACCGGGGCTTGACGCTCATCCCTCCGGGGACGTTAGTAATGAAGAACACACCCACGGCACACACCCCTACACAATCCGTGCAGGCATTTCCTCTGGGGGACAGGAGAACCCACCTTTACTCTTGAAACTGGGACTCAGCCTAAAGCCCCTGAGCTTCTGTCGTCCCTGGGGTTTTCTGACCTTGGTGGGCACGGGGCCTAGGGCTTGAGAGCCTGCGTTTCTCACTGAGCTTCACGACCCTTATGGTCACATTTTCGAATGACTAAGTCTCAGAGGGGCTGAGAAAGTGGCCCAAATCACACAGGCAGGAAATGGGGGGCGGGGAGGGGCTTGAGCCCAGGTGCCTTGGCTCCTCTCTCCAAGCCTCAATGCCCGTTCTGTGCAATGGGAAGAATGCTGCCCTGCCGGGGTGACGAGCGGAAGACAGTGCACATAACACATGGAGAGCATCTGGCCACTGACGCCAGGGCTCACATGGCCTGAGTTCCGAAAGGCACTGCCTTTCCTTCCGTGCCCTGGGCCCCCAGGCCCCTCAGCAACGGCCTAGTGCACCCTTGAGTTTGGTGCCCTGCCCCCCCCCCAAGCCCCCAGGCCAGACAGTGTGCCCTCCCTGGGGCAACACATTCCCACCCCACATCTGCACTCCTGCCCCCTGGCTCGAGGCTCGAGTGGTAGGCACATAACCCATGTTCCTGAGACTGAACCGAACTCACCGGACATACCATGAATGGGGGAGATCCGGAGGCCAAAATCTCTGCTGAGGCTCATGATAAAGCAATAAACCCTGAGTCTCCTTAAGCCAAGCAAGAAAATGAAACGACGGAAGCTATAAAGCTCCCGCTCTTGAAAGCAGTCAGTGCATTTTTTCCAGCATTTGCTCAGGCAGCCCTCGGTACAGGACACGTTTTCCTTCTTTCCTTTAGGGGAGAGAGGGGGACAATTTGGGGTTTGGCTGGAATCAGGGGCCTCTCCACCTGTGTGGTGGTTTGAATGGAAAATCTGGAACAAAGCTGCGAGGCCTTTGCAGGCCACCTCTTGGGCGGGTTGAGAACGTAAGTGATGGAATGACTTCAGAGGTGAATGTCCCCGCTCGGCAGGCACTGAAAGTGGGGTGTTCCCTGCAGAACATCTGGAGAACAAAGATCGGCATCCATGGTTCTCATGTGCAGAAACTCAGCTTTATTCAGGAAGTACCAACAGGGCTTGTCAGAAATGCAGGGCCCTGGGCTAAGCGCGGGGCAGCATCGAGAAGCTGGGGCACAGCTGGAAGGGCGTGCACAGCTGGGGTACAGAGGAAGGAGCTGGGGCACAGCTGGAAAGGCGTGCCCCTGGAGCCTGGGTATGAATTCTAGGCCAGCCACCTGGCAGTCCCATGATTCTGGGCAAGTCACCCCAACCCTCGGGACCAGCTCCCACTGTGACCACATGAGTTGGGGGGATTCAGGGAGTGGCAGTCACATGTGGCGTGTCATAGGGCCCCGCTGTAGCAGACCGTGGTAAAACAACTGTGTTCTGCAGATCGATCACATTCCTGGAGGCAGACGAAGAAACTGAGCGAGTTTGCTGGCGCTGATTTCACACAGGTAGGAACATTCCACGGAGGGTTTTATGTAGACTAGGAGGCTCCCTGCTATTCGGGATGTTAGTCTCCTAGTCCGCTTTCTCTGACCATCTGTTCGCTGCCTTGTCTTCCTTCGGGTTCACCACACCTGGTTCAGGTTAAACACACCTGGCTGAAATTAATTAAGGGAGCTCATCCATTGAGAAATACTTAACATAATAAGAAGCATTGACTTTGATAGAACACACAGCGTAGGGAAAGGGAACCGTATACAGTTTGCAAAACAGTTAACAGACTTTTGGAGTATATAGGTGACATTTTGCTACAGTGGAGACTGTGGGGGTGAGCTCTCTGCATCCCCTTGTCCCTAGGGAATGGGAAAAGCCCCAGCCGAGCACGAAGCTGGGGAACCCTGCTGTCCAGCTTCTCCCTAACTTCTCTTCTTCATGCAACGTGACCAGGCAGATTGTTCTCTGGGCGCCCCCTGCTGGTCGGAGAGCCAGGGGTGCTGGAAAGAGCATGAGCGTTTAGGCACCCAGAACAGGGTTTAAATCCAGATCACGTCCTCTGAGGTGGTGTGGCTGCACTTGAACCACGGTTACCTCGTCTGTACAATGGACATAACCATTCCTAGCTCCTAGGGCGAGAGAGGGAATTTGAGCTTGTGTACCCAAAGCACTCAATGCAACAGAAGTTCTCAGGACATGGTAATAATTCTCACACTCTGTTAGGGGGGAGGACTTCTGGGGGCAGAGTCTGCTTAGCTCTGCAAAGTCAGAAATCTGATTTTGTCAGCCCGTGGAGAGTTTAAACCACATACCCTGAAACTGAAGCATAAATCAAAATGCCAATTTATTCATTCGCGTTGAGAAATCACTGCCGTGGCGTATTAGTCTCCTACTGCTGCTGTGACAAATCCCCGCCAGCTCAGTGGCTTAAAACAACGCAGGTTTCTTATCTTACAATTCAGTGGGCCAGAAGGCTGGAGTGAGTGTCTCTGGGCTCCAGTCAAGCCCTCGGCAGGCTGAGTCCCTTCTGCAAGCGCTACAGGGGAATCTGGGTCCTTGCGTTTTCGGCTCCCAGGGGCCGCTGCATTCCTTGGCTTGCTGTCCTTGTCCTCCACCTGCAAACTGGGAACACTGGCTTGAGTCTGTCTCCCATCACGTCACTCCGCCCTCACTCTTCTCCGGGCCCCGCTCTTCCTCTTTTAAGGACCCTTGTGATTACACGGAGCACCCCCCCCCAAGATATTCCAGTCTAATCTTCCTATTTCAAGGTCAGCTGATTACCAACCTTATAATGTTATTTACAACCTTAATTTGCCCTTGCCATGTAACCTAACATCCACAGGTTCAAGGAATTAGGGCATGGGCGTCTTTGGGGAGAACCATTATTCTGCCTACCACCCGTGGGAACAAGAACACTCAAGGCCATATAACAAATACACTACTTCCTGTAGGCAAGCCTACCCACTAGGCTTGGTGAGCATGAAGGGGAACCACGATGGTGCCAGGCTCACAGTGTGCAGACAGTCACTTCCACCATGGGCACGCCCTCACCAACGGACCCCGGCGCCATGGTAACTTCTTCCCCAGTGAATGCGGGGCTGGTCCGGGCAACATTTGCTTCCGTGACCCCCTTTACGGTTCCTCCAAAGCTGATCCAACCACCACTGACACAACCAGCCAGTGCTGCCTTCTGATTAACACACTTGTCTTTAGGTGGTGATACTAAGGTCTAGATACCCTCAGCGTCTTCACAGTGAAACAGCCACATTTTGCACCTCTTTTCATGATCCATGATGCGTGGCATTTAAAGTTGAATTCTCAAAATGCAAACTTATTTCCAAGTTTTCGGGGAACATCTAACTCTGTCCCCCAAATGCTCACAACATCATGGCTCAATCCTCTGGGCCTCTCAAGAGCCTTCTTTGTGTCAAGCACAGGGATATCTGGAGGGTGAATCAGATGTGGCCCCACCGTGTTTTGAGCTAGAGAAAGCCTGTGCACCACGGATATAAGATGCCACACACCAAGGCCTCCCAGACGAGCTTCAGAGCGGACAGGTGTCCCTAAGCTGGGGGGGGAGCAGGGAAGGGATCCAGTGCTCTGAGGTGGTGGTTCCAACACTAATTGAACCATTTGACCGTGGAAGGCATTGTGCTGTGCCCCATTTTTATCATGCCCAGACTCTGACTGTGGGCAATTTTCCCTTCGTTTTGAATGCTGACCCAAAGGAAAAGAACAAGTCGTTTGTTCTTATGATCACACAGTAGGTACGAAACCATATGCTATGCTTCTCGGTTGCCAAGATTCTTAATCATGTTCCTTATGTTCTGCAAACCCATGAGCACCTATTGTGTCATTTTCAGGATCCCTAGGTAGGTGCTACCATTCATCAAGTACCAACAACAGCCGACATCTACTGGCCTGCTTCCTCCTTGCCAGGCCTCGCGCCCAGCACTTTCCGCGCATCCCATCACTGGATCCTGACAACATCAGGAGGCAGGAACTATTATTGTCTTGATTTTGCAAACGAAACAACTGCACGTCCGAGAGTCTCCGGAAGTTGCCGGGAGCACGCTGCTGTGGCGCATCGCTGACGGAGGCCAGATGTGAAGCCAGCGAGTCCCCCGGCAGAGGCGACAGTGCCTGTCACGCGTCATTTGCCCTTAAATAAAAGGTCACAAAAGGTAAACTGCAGTATTTAAAAAAAAGAAAAAAAAGCCCGCTAGAAAGGATGTCTCCTTACAGGAAGCCGCTTAAAAGAATAGTAGGATTTTGACAGGATTTGCATTACAAGCAGATGAGACGCTAGGCATAATCTTTTTTCTTCGTTGGTGGTAAAACCCACGTAACATAAGATATTTCATTTGAACCATTTTTAAGCATACAGTTCAGGGGTATGCAATACATTCACAGGGTTGTGTGACCATCACCGTTAACCGAACTCTTTCCATCTTGCAAAACTGAACCTCTGGCCCACGAACAAGTAATCCCTCATTTCCTCCTCCCCTGACGTCTGGCAATCACCATTCTGCAGTCTGTCCCCGTGAACCCGATTATCCAGACAGCTCATACAAGTGGAATCCTACAGTATCTTTCCTTTGGTGGCTGGCTTATTTCACTTCAGGATAATGTCCTCAAAGTACATCCACGTTGTAGCCTGTATCAGAATACCTGAGTCCAGGGACGCCTGGGTGGCTCAGTCGGTTGCACGTCTGATTCTTGATTTTGGCTTGGTCACGAACCGTGAGATCAAGTCCCGCATCCGGCTCCGCTCTGAACATAGAGCCTGTTTGGGATTCTCTCTCTCCTTCTCCCCCCGCCTGCCAAAATAAATAAAGGAACGTGCAAAAAAAAAAAAAAAATATGCTAAAAAAACATATAACCAAAATTGAACATGTGTCAGAACTTCCTTCCTTTTTAAGACTGAACACCCATGATAGGCACATACCTCACTTTCTTTATTCGCCCATTCATGAACACTTGGGTTTGTCTCTACCTCTTTAGGGCTATTGTCAATCGTGCTGCTGTGAACGCAGAAGTACAGATATAATCTCTTTGAGGCCCCGCGTTCAGTCCTTCCTGGGACATACCCGGAAGTGGTAATCCCATGTTTAAATTTTTGAGGAATCATCACACTGTTTTATGTAACGGCTGCATGATTTTATATTCCCGCCAACAGTACACAAGCGTTCCAATTCCTCACCTCCTTGCCAGCGCTTGTTATTTTCTGTTGTTGTGTTTCGTTTTGTTTTTATAGTAGCCATCCTACTGGGTGTGACGTGGTATCTTGTGGTTTTGATATGTACTCCCCTAATGGTTAGTGATGGTGAGTGTCTTGTCATCCGTTAGGAATCAGAATCTTGATATCCTTACCCACATCAATAATGGAAATACTAACTAGATTCTGGCTCTCCAGCAGAGCTGTTTTGAGGAATAAAGGAGGAAACAGACATGGAGAAACTTAACACCGCACCTGGCAAAGCCTGGTTATGCGATCACTGGTTACTCTGTATCTCTTATCAATCACCCTGTGCTACCTACCAAATCGTCTCAAGTCAGCAGCTTAAACCAACCATTTATTCTTGCTCATGAATCTACAGTTCTGGTCTTGACAGCTCATTCATGCATCTGCAGTCAGCTGCAAGCTGAACAGTCAACTCCACAGATTTTGGCTGAGCCCGTTCATATGTTTGGAGTTGGACTGGCTCTAAATTGGTCTAAGCTTTCAAAGCTAGGATGACTCAGCTCTTCACACTTCCCTGCAGCCAATTAGCCCAGGCACGGCCTCAGAGTAAGCCACCCATGCCCCCCCAGGGGTGCCGCCGACACAAGCCAGCACACCTCCAAGCTTCTGCCTGTGTCAAAGTTGCTATTATCCCACTGGCCAAAACGCATGTGATAGGCAGAATTCTGAGATGAGCCCCAGGAGGGCTGAAGAATCGGGGCCATGAAGGCACTCCATCCGTCACATTCTCCAAGCACCAGAGGGGGTTGGGCCAATGCGGGCAGCACTTTGTCAAAGTGACATCACACGGACACGACTGCATGCTCTACAACCTGGGATCAGGTTTCTTCCTCTCATGTTTCAGAGATCATACACAGCCTGCCTATGCTGGCAACTGCAGAGTCAAAACAGAAGTGAGCTTAGAAATACAGTCAGTGTACTTAAAGGCAAGAATTCTGCAGCCAGATACCACGGGTTCAAGTCCCAGCTCTAATACTTCTCAGCTGTGTGACCCTGGACAAGTATCGGACCTCTCTATGCCTCAATGACATCATTGAAAAAGAGATAACAGAGATTATTTTAGGGTTGTGGTGGACATTGTAAAAGTTAATGTAATAAAGCACTTAGAGCAGAGCCTGGGACCTTGTAAATATCATGCACTTGCCATATCATATCATTGCCACAATATTCTGTCTTTAATGCAATCAATATAAATTGGTGTAAAGATTACAGTCCTTGCAACAGAACCCTCAAGTAAGGAGAAACTCTGTTCCCTGATACTATGGATGAATACTTTTTGTACTTCAAAATTCTTATAAATGCAAGACATAGAGAAAAATGCACAACTAAAATGCTTTCTGTAAAACATGCAACCCATTAAATGTGACATAGGGAAGAACAAGAAATAAACAAGAAACGACATCATTTCACAGTAAATCCCCTTTGCAATGGTAAGCCTCGTGTAAAAATCCCATTTTACTGAGATTCCTTGTTCCTTGTGGAACTTATCATGGGACTTATTAACAATTCTAGTGCTTCCTTCATATTTCCAAGGAATATATTTCTTAAAGAATAGGTTTTATAATATTTGTAACAGAATGCATGAGAACCTCAACTTGAACCTCAACAAGTCAAGGTGGAATCCTGGATTTTTCGCTTGTAGCCAAGGCAAGCAACCAGGCTTCGGAAGGATGGGCAGCCCCTTTGGTGGCAGGAGACACTGAGTCAAGTTTTGCCTCCACAATGGAGTACTTGAGGGACCTTGGAGGCATGGCCCAAGCTGCCTGGTCCTCAGTTTCCCTGATAACATTAAAAACCCTGCTCCACAAGAAGCAAAGGAGGGGACCAGAGGAGGAAAAGGATGCAAAAGGGCTAAACTATGCTTGAAATTAAGGAGTAGTGTGCCAATGAGGGTCCCATCAGGAGACAGGAATTCCCCCAGCTACTTTAACAGAGAAAACGTGACATAAAGAATCAGTGACCAGGTAAGGGAGACCTGGCAGAAGAGGACTCTGGGAAATCCCAAGAACAGCAACTGCAGAAGCCACTACCGGCCAGAGCTGGGGAACAAGCAGAGGCTGGGATTCCCAAAATGTAGACGCTCCGAGGCGGTGCCCCTGTGGGGCTGGAACACAGACATCTGAGGAAGGGGCTAGAGCTGGCTAGTATTGGGGTCGCTGTTGGGGACATGATGGGGCTGATCCCGGGCTGTGGAACACCTGCTACCTGGAACCAGTGTGCCTCCTGGAGGCCACCATAGTGACAATGGGGGAGAAATTGCTGGGGTCACGCTAGGAAGCAGGAAGCAGACGTGCACAAGTACTGCCTCCTCCCCTGTCCTCACAACTCCCTCTAGCACCCCCATTGGAGAACCTCATGCAGAGCCCGTGCATGGGTGGAACATAATTGTAGCTTTCAGACTCTCAGCCCCTGCTTCTTAGAGCCGGGTAGAAAAGTGGGGGAGGGGAGGGGGTTAGAGATGAGAGTCAATAACAATGTCAAGGGACACCTGAGTGGCTCAGTGGGTAAAGCATCCGACTCTTAATTTCAGCTCGGGTCATGAGCTCCTGGTTCGTGAGTTCGAGACCCACATTGGGCTCTGCACTGACAGCATGGAGCCTGCTTGGGATTCTCTCTCTCTCTCTCTCTCTCTCTCTCTCTCTCTCTCTCTTCCCCTGCTCACTCTCTATCCCTCTCTCTCTCTCTCTTCCCCTGCTCACTCTCTATCCCCCTCTCTCTCTCTCTCAAGATAAATAAATAAACATTAAAAAAATAACAATGTCAAGCACCAGAAAACAGAAAAAGGGTATTAAAGCTATAGTCAGGGTCAGCCATGTCCCTCCAACGTGCTGAATCCCTTCTGCTCCCTGGACCACAATTTCATCTGTAAAGCAGGACCGCCGACCTCGGGCGCTAGAGCATTTATCTCTAACACTGCAGTTTCTGAGTGTGTGGCCCTTGTAAAGACTTCAGTGAGATTCTGGTATCCTCTTCTAGAAAGAAGTCTTCCCCTGGTTTATTTTCCTTTGAGAGACAGAGAGAAATAGACACCTAAATGGGTTTCCTGGAGGCTGAGCTTGAATCAAAGGTACCCACGGGCTCCCTGCATCTCAGGGTCAATGACAGGTCGTGCAATTTCCAGGTGGGGATCACAGCCCGGAGATCATCCCTCAGCCCTGGGTGTACCTGCCAGGCACTGGAGAAGGCTGACACCTGAGTGCCTCCTGTTCTCATAGCTGGATGCCTGAGCCCACCTGCTGAGCCGGGCCCCACTGCATTCCCACGTTGTCCCCACTGCTGACCTCACTCACACCACCCAGCCCCCGACCTCGGGCACTCGGCACAGACCTCCTTCCCTCTGTCTAGAATGCCCTCTGCTGATCTGTGCATGCCTGAATTACAAAATTCAGGTCTCAGCTCGAATTCCTTTCTCGGGGAGATACTCACCACTGCTCTCCGCGTCTCCCTCGGGTTCTCTGCCCTTGACCCTGCTTCATCTCCACAGTGTGTATCACTGTTTCTAACTTATTTCTTGACCTATTTACTTTCTATTTGCCCCACCTACAATTAAGATGCTGAAGGCAGCAGCCTTGTCTGCCCCTGGTCACAGTGGCATCCCACGCCCAATACGGTTTCTGTCCCATAACAGGTGCTTAAGAAATGTTCATTGAATGAAGAGATAAATAGAACATTTTAAACTCTGAAGCCTGGCCTTCGAATGCCTGAGAGCATTTAGCAAGACACTGAGTACTCACATGGCACTTAATAAATTCCTGGTGGAAGCATTCCTTCCAGCATTTTCTCCAAGAGTCCAGCAACTCCGTGGAAGTCTCCAGAGCATCAAATCAACCATTCACTGGGAGAAGGAGGTAGGGCAATGTGACCCACTCTCAGGTCAGAGGGGACACCTAACCTCTCACATCTGAGCTCCAAACCATCACCTGGAGGGTTTGTTAAGACGGAAATTACTGGACGAACACCCCCCCCCCCCCACCGCCCTGCAAGGGTTCCGATTCTCTAGGTCTGGGGTGGGGCTGGAGAATTGACATTTCTAAGCACGTCCCAAGGGGTGGGGATGCTGACGATGTGACCTCCACACTTGGAGACCACAGGCGATTATAGGGGCAATCATCCCTACCTCACACAACTGTTGCAAAGATCAAATACAGTTTTTAGGAAAGTGCTCAGCGCCACGTCTGGAAATGTGAGTCCGGCTCCATCATTTATTTGTCTTCCTTGTACCTGCACTGCCTGCCTGGAAAACCTGACCAGCCTCCCAGGGGCCTCTCTGCCTCCTCTCTCCTCCATGCAATTGATTCCCTGGCACTTCGGGAAACACAGTCCTTAAGTACAAATCCAATATGGCTGCTCTTTTCAAACACCTCAATGCTTCCCTGTATTGTCACATGCAAACGGAAGCCATGAACTAGAAGGCTTTTCACAACTTCCTCCAATATTTTGTCTATTCTTCTCGTCTCTTCTCCTTATGAATAACCCTCCCAAAGCCAACCCTCATTTGTCAGGGGAGGCCTGATGCGGTATTATCTATCGGGCACATGGCGTGGCATGGGGATAGAAGCATAGGCTGTGTGGTCAGGGGGCTGGGATTCAAATTCTGACTCTGGTGCTTTCTAGCTGTGTACCTGGGGTAGGTCACTCCCCAACTCTGTCCCCACTTTCTCCGGTCGTGAAGGGAGGGTAAGAGCGATCCTTGCCTGCGTGCATTGTTGACTGGAATGGTGTGCGAAGGGCACTTAGAACAGCACCCAGCGTGGTGAGTATTCAGTAAAGTACTGCTGACAGAGAGCTGCTGGTGGCGGGAAAGACCCAAATGACACTGATCTCACCTGCCGAGTCCAGGAGACACCAGAGGTGGGGCTGGGGGTGGTGGGCAGGACACCCCTGTCCTGGGGTAGAGAACTAAGCCCACTTGTCCTTCTAGATCTCTCTTCCCCACTCATTTGTGATCCCCTTGCAGACACAGACTGTCTTATTCACCCCACGGAAGGAGAGAAGAGGTGTCATGGACAACCAGGAATCCTTCATTCTATGGCTCCAGATTGAGAAAAGCAAGAGGGTGGTTGTCACAGGAGGAAAAGCTAAGAACAGCCATCACCAGCAAGCGCGTCCCAAGACTTGAGTGGTCTTTTCCCTCTGGTCTTGCGTCGAAGAGACCCCTGAACACAAGTGTCCAGTTTGGAGCCGGGAGGCAGGCTTGGTGCTCTGTTCTCGGCCAGCCCCTCCCCCTCACATCTGCCCTCCTACATTTTAGCCCTTTTACCAACTATTAAGACCATGCCATCCCTCACCATACCTCTGTGATAAAAATGGAGCAAAAACCAGCACAAGGAAACAAAAAATGTCGGTACATGATTGAATGTTAAGGCTTGCAAATGACAGGAGCTCTCAGCAGAAGGCAAGGCAGATGCGGGAGGTGTGAGCCCCTCCACTGGAGGTTTGCAAACAGAAGCTGCAGCCGTCTGTTGAGAAAGTGCCTCAGCATTCCCCGCAGGGACAGTTGGGTGTGAAATTGGTAGGCACTGGAGGGCTTCTCTGGGCTCTTCCCAGGAAAAATATTCTGGGCACCAAAGCGGCTGAATCCTATTCTGATATTCTAGCCCCTTGCGTCTTCAGAGAAGGGGAGAGAAGGCTGGGAAGCCGCCATCCCCAGTCAGAGGGTCTCCGCTCCACGGTCGCTGAACATCACCCTCCTTGAGCGCGGCTGACCTCCTCCCGGGACACACCCCTAAGGCCAGCTGCACAGAAATGCCAGGTACGCAATCTCTTAATTGGACACTTGGCAGAGAGCGAGGACGATTCGTTGGCTCCACTGCCCGAGCCTACATGTAAGCAGACGGGGGAGGAAAGAGTCCCCAGCCAGAGCAAAGGATGCCAATTTCCACTTGGCACAGGGGCAGACATTTCAGAGAGGATTACAGGGCAATTCTAACCAGCTGTCACAAGGGCTGAGTGTTGTTCTAACCGGTTGCCCCTGCGTGAACCCTCCTTTCCAGCCAGGCCAGTCTGCCCTGTCCCCTGAACACGCCGTGCTTATTCCTCCCTCCTCCCCTGTGCCCTCCCCTGAGATGACTCCGCTCTGCCCACAGCCCACCCACCTCCTCCCCGCCCTCCAAGGCCCAGCTGCAGTCCTCTTTCAGAAACTTCCCCAGACCCCCTAGACCACGGGGATCTCAGAACCTCCAGAACCCACGTCGGTTATTAGAACAATAACAACCACAGCAGCCACTTATTAAGCTCTCGCTGTGTGCCGGGAACACGGTAAGCATCGTATATACGTTGTGCAAGTCTCAAAACAATCCTGCAAGGATCTTGTCCCCACTTTAACGACGAGAAAGCAGACTTCACACTATTTGCTAAGCTAGTGCACAGCAAATGAAGCCAGGGTCTTCCTGGGTCCAGATCCCATGTGCTTTCCATGAAAAAATCAAATGTAATTTTTTTTTTCATGTCAATTCTAGTATAGTTAACGAACAGTGTTATATGAGTTTCAGGTGTACATTATAGTTAATTGACAATTCCATACATCACCTGGTGCTCATCAAGACAGGTGTGCTCCTTAATCCCCATGAATGTAATCATTTTTCTTATGGGGTCCCTTGCCCTTGGGAGAGAGCCTACACTCCTTGAGATCAAGCACTTTGTCTTATTATCCCATGTCCCCCGAATTACTCACCGCAAAACACGAGCAAAACTCCTTCTGGTAAGTTTTCCTATGTGCCTATCTATTTCAAATTGGGTTTCTGTCACCACCAAAAGACTCCTAGGAAACACCGCTTGGAAATTTGCTTCTTACTAAATAATCATAGATCTTTGAGCTAGAGAGGCTCAAAAGATCACCCGCAGCCGGCTGCAGCTGGGACATCCTCATTCAAGGGGATAGTTGTGGCTAAGTGTCAATGCAAACTCCCAGCCCAGGCATGTGAATGATTCGGGGAAATAAATGAAATTCTCCCACACTCTTTTAGGTAAGATGCCTAGTTGTATACTTAAAAAGCGTGTTATATAAGAACTCCGGTGCGGTCAGAGAACGGGAGAAAATTATTTTAGTGCTGTCCCCACTGCAAGCCATCTGATCAGCCAGAGGTTTGTCTCTGTAGTTATTCACTCCCTGCCCTGTTCCAGCCCCACCTTGTGCTAGCTCCATACTGAGCCCATTCAGCATTTTCAATTTTTTTTAATGTTTATTTTCGAGAGAGAGAGAGTACAAGCAGGGGAGGGGCAGACAGAGAGGGAGACACAGAGTCCGAAGCAGGCTCCAGGCTCTGAGCTGTCAGCACAGAGCCCGACGTGGGGCTCGAACTCACAAACCGTGAGATCATGACTTGAGCCGAAGCCGGACACCTAACTGACTGAGCTCCCCAAGTGTCCCCCATTCAGCATTTTCATTAAGAATCTTGATATGTGGCCTCCAGGACGCACATCAACTACGTAGCTCCATGCCTGGCACACAGTGGGACCTGTCAACAGGACATATTGGCATTAGTGTAGAAAGACATCAGAGCGGAGCCCCTGGGTGGCTCAGTCGGTTAAGCATGACTCTTGATTTGGGCTCAGGTCACGATCTCTCGGTTTGGTTTGTGAGATCGAGCCCCAAGTCGGGCTCTGCTCTGATGGCATGGAGCCTACTTGGGATTCTCTCTCTCTCTTTCCCTTTCTCTCTCCCCTGCTCGCTTTCTCTCTCTCTCTCAAAATAAATAAATAAACCTCTAAAAAAAAAAAAAAAGACCTCAGAGGCATCTAGAACAAGGACCACCAGCTGCAAGCCATCAGAGTCCTTGTGGGTCACGCAGGCTCCCAGCGGCTGAGGACTCCAGCCACGGTGTCAGGGAGCCCATGGAGAGATCGGGAGCCCGGTGAGGAAAGCCCAGAAGCTTTGCCCAATTCAGGAAGCAGCAGCTGACCTGACAGCATGGTTGTTCCCGGGAACAGTAAGGCCCAGAGCCCTCAGCTCTTCCCAATTTTTCAGAGAAGCCATAAATCCTTACTTTTCTTTGAAATCCACCCGTTTAAAAACATTGGCAATTTATTTAAAGTGCTCTTAAAATGCAACTGAAGGGTGCCTGGGCCGCTCAGTCGGTTAACTCGGGTCATGATCTCAGGACCCCCAAGTTCGAGCCCCACGTTGGAAGTCTCTGTCTCCCTCTCTCTCTGCCCCTCCCCCATTCGCTCTGCCTCTTTGTCTCAAAATTAAATAAATTAAATAAATTAATAATACATTTAATTAATATAAATAAATTAAATAAACATTTAAAAAGTAAAAAGTAAAAAATAAAATAAAATAAAATAATAAAATAAAATAAATTTTACCTGAATCAACAAACCTGACTGCAAGCTGGATCCTGCCTACAGGTAGCCAGTTTATGACCATCCCATGGAAGCAAGGTCTGAGTCCAGAGAAGTGAGGCCACCTTCCAAGGACACACGGCTTGTTGGTGTGGTGACAGCACAGGGACGGGGCCTCTAGGTGGCCAGGCTCAGTCTAGCCCTTGCTCTCCAGCATCTGAGTGGCCTGAATGCCCCTCGGGGTTGCCCCGATGACACACACCTGCCAAGGTCCCTGCACGTCACTGCCACGTTCACCTCTCTAAGCAAAAACTCTTCGATGATTCCCAGTGGCTTCCCGGACTCACGTTCGATCTTCTGTGCTGAGCATAAAATTCTTTCCCTTCCCTTGCTTTCTCCAAGGTCATTCTGAGAGCTTTTGAACTTGACCTCTTCACGGACCTCCACATCCTGGGCACCCACTGTGCAGGGCACAGCGGCCAGCCCTGAGGACACAGAGTCCAGTGAGACCCAGGCCCTGCTTCGAGGAACTGTGGTGGTCAATTTTATGTGTCAACTTCGATCAGCCATAGCGCCAGGGTATGTCATCAGTCACAAGGCCAGATGTTACTGTGAAGGTATTTTTTAGATGTGCTTAATATTTAAACCAATAGACTTCGAGAAAAGCAGAAGGCCCTCCATAATGTGGTTGGGCTCCATCCAATCAGTTGAAGGCTTAAGAGAAAAGACTGAGGTCCCTGAAAGAAGAGAACAAACACACTGCTCCAGAATGCCTTTGGACTCAATCTGCGACACCAATTCTTCCCTGATCTCCAGCCTTCCACCCAGCCCTGCGTATTTTTGACTTACCTCCCTCCCCAGTCACATGAGCCAATTCCTTAAAATAACTCTCTCCCCAATACATAGACAGATGGATAGATAGAGGAGGGTGTGGGGGACAGAGAGGGAGGAGAGGGATACACGCATACCTTACTGGTTCCGTCCGTCTAGAGAACTAATACAGAAACTCGGAGTCTGCTGCAAAATATACTGACTGCGACTCCCTTCATTATACTAAATTCACATTTGATGTGAAGGTTCAGGAAAATGAGGGAAAGGGCAATTCCCCACGCCCCCGCCCGCCAGACTTGTAGGCAATTTCTGTGTATCTGTGCTATGTGCATTTTTTGGAGAAAAGTGGCAAAGAATTTTAGAGCCCCTCCCCCACAAAAACGCGAGGACCACCAAATTCCCCGCGCTTGGACAGCCATCCCTGCTCTGCTAGTCTGTAACTCAGCGGTACCTGAAGCATTTCTGCGGGTCATTTTGCTCCCACCAACCAGAGACCTAGAATGAGCTTTCGGTGTTCATTGAAAATGAAGCCTCCGAGAAACGGCACAAGATGGAAATAATACCACCCCACCGATTTGCTGTGAGTCTTCTAAGAGGTGGCAAACGTGACTGAACTGCATGGGGGCTGAACCCACAGAGGGGACTCAGTGAGTGTCCCCTTGCTTATTTATTCAGCCGGATACACTCAAGGCCTGAGGAGCCCTGTCCTCGGCTTGCAGGATTTCAGCGTAAGTCGACTAAGGTCAAGCTGCTCTCCTTCCAGCCATAGACACAAGGAAAGAAAGATGATGCACCTGCTCCTTTAAGTCCAAACTCCTAACCCAGGACAGGTACTTTCTTCTCACAGAGGCGGCCGCATTTTCTCAGCTGCTCTCCAGGGTAATTATACCTCCCTCCAGGCAATTGTCACAATGCCAGGGTGCGATCGCTTTACCTGTCCCTCCTTCCTCACATCCAGAAGGAAGAGGGGCACGGGGGCCTGGCACCTGGGGTCAGAGTCAGGGAGACCAGCCTGCCTAGTGGCATCCTGCTCTTCAGACCTTGGTTTTTCCCAATAACCAACAGGGGTTGGTAAGACAAGTCACGTCACAGCGTGCAAGGATTTAATGAGATAAGTCATGCAAGGCTTGTGATCCCTCTCTAGGCAGGGTTGTAAGCAAGGATTATTTTTTTTATTACCCTAATTTTTGCAGGGGAAGGACTGCTGACACTGAGCCCCCTTTGCCTAACCTCCCTTGAACTGGGGCATCCTATCCTATCACCTGCCACCAAAAGAGCCCGGGCAAGCACCTTTTGGAAATGTACTTCTCACGTGACCTCTTGGATCACTGAGCTGGGTAGACAATTAGCTCTCATCCCGCTTTCCAGACGGGACTTCTAAAGTCCAAGAGGTGAAGCCACTTGCCCAGTAGGGCATGGCTGGGAAGCCGTGGAAAGGCTCTCCACTCCCAATTGCTTCTGCCCCTCTTACTGACTGCACAGAGGTCAGAAAGTTGATATGGCAGCCAAGAAACTTGGCAAGAGCTTCTTGGTCAGGGGGTCACAGAGCAGGAGAAAGCATGGGAACTTTTATCCCAATTACATCCTGTTTAACTTGGACTTCCCTAGAGCCTGCAAAGCCAAACGGCCAGCATAGTTCTTGCCCTTGGGTGGCCATCAGGAATTCTGACTTCTAATTTGGGCTGATTACTTTGGACAAGTTGCCCAGCCTCCCTGTTCTAATCTTCCCATTTATAAGTCTGGGATAATAATAGCTTCCTCTCTTTGGAGAACATTTCAATGGCTTTTTTTTTTCTGAACAGGGTGACATCATTTGTTCCCCTTAATTTGCTTTGTTTGGGTAGGCAGGAAATTATTTTCAGCCAGCAGCCAGTAATCACTAATCACACTGACAATTTGTAAAAAGTGAACTGCCAAATGTATTTCAAGACTGGATCTCTATTTGCTAATGCAACATTCCCCCAGGAGTGGATTTTAGCTGATGTTCAGGCACCATGTGGCCGTGGTTAGAGACTGGGCTGGAATAGAAAATGCAATGGACTGAGTGTTAGGAAGCTCCTGATGGGGCTGGGAGACCCTGATGAAGTCATTTTACCTGCCTGAGTCACTAACTCTTCAACTGTGAAAGGAGAGAGTTGGACTAAAATACCTTTAGGGTCCCCTTCAGTGATGCTGCTCTGACTTCACCTAAAATAATCACTTAATAAGAATAGTTCTCAGTTACCCTGGTCCCTCCAACCCTCACCCTTCCCCATTCCCCCTCCAGACAGATACTGGCATAAGGCAAATCATTTCACTCACTGTTTGAAACTCCTCCAATAGCAGAGCAAGGGCCAGGAAAATCATGGTGGGTTCATGCAAAGGTATAATATGCAGTCATTTAAAATGATGTATAGGGGTACCTGGTTGGCTCAGTTGGTTAAGTGTCTGACTCTTGGTTTCGGCTCAAGCCATGATTTCATGGTTTGTGAGATCGAGCCCCATGTTGGGCTCCGTGCTGACAGCATGGAGCCTGCTAGGGATTCTCTCTCTGACTCTCTCTCTTTCTCTTTCTCTTTCTCTCTCAAAATAAATAAATTAACATTTTAAAAAAAGAAATAAAAGAAAATGATGTATAAAGAGGAGCTTTCAGGGTGCCTGGGTAGCTTAGTTGGTTGAGCGTCCAACTCTTGATTTCGGCTCAGGTCGTGATCTCACAGTTTTGTGGGTTTGAGCCCTGCATTGGGCTCTACCCCAGCAGTGTGGAGGCTTCTTGGGATTCTCTCTCTCCCTCTCCCTCTGCCCCTCCCTCACTCATGTGGTCTCTGTCTCTCAAAGTACATAAATAAACTTTTTTAAAAAAGAGGAGCTTTCCGTACTATGGAGAAGCAAAGAGCTTAATTTAGGTGAGAAAGAAGGATGCAAAATAATATCTCAATAATTAAAAATATGTAAGACAAAGACTAGAAGGAAAGACCACAAGATGTTCATTGACTCAGCTTACTAAGTGCCAGAGCTGGGACTCAAACCCAGGTAGAAAGAATGTGAGTGAGTTGTTAGAGAAACAGCATGGGCAACAAATGTCCAGCACTTAAAGAGTTTAAAGACAAGAGGACTGGAATTGTGTCGTGGACCCAGAGAACCTATGTAGAGAAGCTATCGCTATTATCTGTCACGTATGTCACCAGGGAGCATAACCAAATAAAGTTAGTTAATGCATTTTTTGCCAGATCCTTCACTTTCTTCCTTTTCTTCAGCAAAGTTGCTGCACACATTAAGAAGGCATGTTCTGTTCATCCTTCAGAATCGCCCTCCAAATATCTGTAGAAGCTAAGAAATAAATCTTTGGTATCTTAAGCGATGAATCTTTTTTTTTTTTTCCCCTTAGATTACCATCAGAGGTCCTAGATTATAAAATAATTAAATTACTTGAGAGTTACGGCAAAAATCATGTCTTTTCCTCTGGGACGGGCCACTGCCTTTGAAATGACACTCTTAAAAAAGACAGATCATTTATCCTGGTCTTAGTATTTCAGAAATCCCAGGATGATCCAGTGTTCCAAACCTAATGATCCCCCATGGTTTTCTGGACACAGCCCTAACTGTCACACTCACCGATGACAGACATGTCCCCGGGCCTGAGGCTCACATCCGGGATAACAGGAAATAATATGGGTAGATAAGTACAGACCCACGAAGTAGGTAAAAATCGCTGTGTGTGTTATTTTCTTACATAAAAGAGTCCGCTTTAAACAAACAAAAACTACCCTGTTTCATAAGATGATGGGTGCAAGGCTATTGACACTAGAAAGGTAATTCTACCTAAATGATGGAGGAGGAACTGTTCATTCGAGTTAACCAGTACATGGGGCCCATCTCTCAAAACAGAAAAAATACATTAAGACAAGCTACCAGGCAGTATTTTTGTGGAAACGGCATCATGCTTGGAACCGGGAGACCACGATTCAAACCCCAGGCTCTTACGTCTCCTCCATGGGTTTTTTTGCAAGTTCCCAATCCACCTTAAGCTTCACTATTGCCACCAAAAAAAAAAAAAAAAAAAAAAAAAAAAATGGAGCTAACAGTTTTAACGCAAAAATGGCACTCCAGAAAATGTGAGTGGAATATAAAATTAAACAAAGAAGGAAAAAATCAATGCCCTTCTTACATGTTATATAGAAGACGCACGTTATATATAAAATATATATACATATCCATATCTTTCAAATATAGAACTCATAAGAGCGCCATGTTATCTATCACTGTGGACTAGTAGTGCTGAGAGGGACTTCAGGGCTTATGAGTCTGGAAGGTTTCAACCTGGAGCCAAGCAGTTCTAGAAGTTCCATACGGAGCCAAGCAGCCTTCAGATGTGAGGTGAATGCCTGTAGTATTTGTCCTCCCAGTATCCATTGCCCCTTCTCATGACCACAATATCCTAATTTCGTTGAGGGGACCCATCCCTGTTGCACTCTCCACATGGTTCAGGTGGGGCTTACCCACCCCGCGTTACAGTGACAGGCGCATGGCCAGTCCGGCATCCATCCCACCATCTCTCCACAGGGATGGCCTCAGCTCTGGCCTGGACTTTTTACAGAACCGTGAGAAAGAGTTGTGCTCTCCTTGGTGGGGTTGCTCAGCTGGCAGAAGATGGACATATTTGCAATGACCTGGGGAGATCTTTCCTGGAAAGAAAGCAAACAACTCAGCGGCACTAAGAGGTAGAGAGAGATAGGCTCCTGAAGGCATCCTCTGGGCTCCTGGGTCCAGCCGTGTCTAAAGCTAGAGCTTCTCCAAAACTTTTGAGCACTATGAACCATTACATTGCCTTTCGGTATAGGCCACTGTGAGCCGGGTCTCTATCATCTGAGACCAAAAGAATCCTGCCCAGTACAAGAGATTTCATGAATTCCTTGAAACGGTAGGCAAATTTTATATAAATACGCATAGATATATTTTCCCAGAGAGAGGATCTGTGTTTTTAACAAGTTCCTGAACTAAAAAGATTAAAACTGACCATTCTGATCCAATGCTCATATTTTTCAGATGAGAAAGCCAAGAATCAAGTCGAGGGAGTAACTTGCCTCAGGTCACATGGCAAGTTGGTGACAGAACACGGAACAGAATCAATTCTGCTGACTCAGCCTACCCTTACACCTCCCTCCTCCCCAGTGGAGCTCACCTCTGGCCACTCACGATCACCATGTGCAGGTTCTCCAATGTCCAGGGATGCACATCCAAGCCCTGTATTTTTTGAAGCCTCCTGGAAAATTCTAATGTGCAAGTAGGATGAGAACCCCTGCCTTACAACATGAAAACAATGGTGAGGAAGTACACACAACCCAACTATTCCAATATTCATTCCCCATTAAATAAATACATTACTTACATAAAATGAAATATCTTACTCTACGCCAGCACTGCAGTAGGTGTTGAGATGCAAAAATTGAAAAAAAAATACAGGACCTCCCCTGAAAAACAGTTGATCTCTTGGGTAAAACAAAACAAGAACAATCCATCCAAAAAATGGCCACTTTTCATTGGCAACAGAATGGAATTCTTGGCAGCCTTAGCTTCAAACTCCCAGCCACCTAACTCTCTCTTGGTCTCTCAAATTAAGTAAACAGTTCCTTCAGAAGATATGGTCGAGTGTTTGCATCTATTTGAAACAGTCCCATTTAGGGAACGTATGGCATTTGAGTACATTTACAAAAAGGGTAGAATTTAAGGGTAACGTTTTTGTGCAATCAAAGTTAAATTGCTGTCGGTGTAAAATAGACCACTGTATTAGTAAGATGTTTTATGTAAGCCTCGAGGTAATCACAAAACAAAAATAAAAGATAGATTCACAAACAGTGAAGAGAAGGGAATCAAAGCATACCACTACAGAAAATCATTAATTCACAAAGGAAGGCAGCAAGAGAGGAAGAAAGGAACAAGGGACTACAAAACATCTAGGAAACAAGATGGTGTTAGTAAGTCCTTCCATATCAATAATTACTCTAAAGGAAAATGGATTGAATTCTCCAGTCAAAGGACACAGAGTGACTAGATGGATTTTTTAAAAAAACAAGACCCAGCTATCTCTTGCCTACAAGAGACACATTTCAGCTTTAAGAACACACATAGGCTCAAAGTGAGGGGGTGGAATAAGATAGTTCATGCAAGTGGAAATTTAAAAAAGAGCATGGGTAAGTTCACTTTTATCAGACAAAAGAGACTTTAAGTCAAAAACAGTAACAAAAGACAAAGAAGGTCATTATATAATGATAAAGGAGTCATTCATCAAGACGATACAACAATCATAAATATATATGCACCCAACAGTGAAGCACCTAAGTATATTAAGGAAATACTAACAGATATGAAGGGAGAAATAGTCAACAATACATAATAGTAGCCGACCATAATACCTCACTTCTACCAATGGATAGACTGTGCAGACAGAAAATCAACAGGGAAACATTAGACTTGAATATACTTTAGGCCAAGTGGACCTAATAGACATCTACAGAACATTCCATCCAATAGCAGAAGAGCACACGTTCTTCTCAAGTGCACACAAACATTTCACAGGGCACATTTCTACACACCAGCAACAGAGAGGTGAAAAGGAGAACGAGATCCCTGCTCTCAAGGAACTCACATCTAGGGCAGAAGTCCATCCTGGGAAATTTTTATGTCAAACTTGGCAAAGGTGGATGAAATTAAGACAACAGAGGTAGAAATTACACAGATAATAACATTGGCACCTCATACCTGTAACCTTCTCCAGAGGCTTGCCCTTGAACAAATTAGTCACCTCACTTGGAGATGCACTATGGGCAGTGACAAAAGATGCCTGACCCACTCAACCCACATGCAGACAGGGCACAACCCAAGCTGGGCCAGTACTTCCGTCCCACATGCCTGGTCCCATCGCAGCTGAGAAAGCCACACCTGAGATGGAGTGACACTCTCTAAGCCACACTGTTATCTGTGCTGGGAACTGGGATAGAGATACAAATGTAGTATTTCTGGAGCCCCTGAGTGTCTGCCCTGCCAATCACCCCTCTCCCATATGGAGGTCCTGAAAGATAGATCTACCAGAGAGAGTGGCCATCTAGAAAATTAAATACCTTACAATGATCAGCGGGGCCAGTGGCCAGCAGCTGAGTTCAGCATTTTCTTTTAAAGATGAATTTAAAATACAAGTTAGGCCAGAAACTGAGTATAACATCTCACAAAAAATCCACCTCCAAATTTTGACTTCTCCCACTTGCTTCTTCCACATGTAAGGAGCCAAAATGTGGGGCTGGCACTATGTTAACATGGCTTCATTAATACCGGTTTTCTAAATGGAAGCAATACAATTTACAAATGAAGTTGCCTGCTAGCCTTTTCTATTTGGTACAGCTCTGCTATCTGGTACAGTAGCTATGAGCTACAGGAGGATATTTAAATTTAAAGTTTAATTAAAATAAAAAATTCAAGTCTTCAGTCATAGAAGCCACCATTTCAAGTGCTCGACAGCCACACATGTCCAGTGACTACCATATTGGACCGTGCCAATGTAGAACATTTCCATCTTTGCAGAAAGTCACATCGTACAACCCTGACCATGAGGAGGCAACAGGACAAGAAATAAATGGTCTGTCTCAGAGGGTCAGGCAAGGCTCCGTTTACCCAAGCAGCCTCTGGGAGAAAAAAAAAAAAGGGAAGGTGGAGAGACAGTCAGGAAAACTGATCCACATCCTTTAACACACAGTGAACCCACTCAGTAACGAGCCAGCCTACTCTGTGCTTTGGGGTCCAACCCATAAATGCACATCACCCCTTCATGGAGAAACAGGTGGGGCCAGGGGCAAAAGATCCTCTCTGTTTTCATGGTGTGCATTTGAGACTGCTATTAACCAAAACATTACATTTTTTTAATGGAGTGATTTATAGCATGAACTAAGTTCACTTGCCATCCATTATAACTATGAAATCACAGAGAAGGACTGATGGATCCAGCTAGGATCAGGTGCTCACCCTTGGGTCAATCTCCCTTGAGGGTTGGAACAATATGGCAGCCAAAAGGGTGGCTATGTGATTGAAGCATGACTGCTACCCTTGGAAATCCTTCTACAACGAGCAGACAGAAGTCAGAGGTCCTCTACGCTAACTTCACATCCCTCATTTCACTTCTTGCTTTGTTTAGCCAATCTTGCCTTGCTTATTCCTGATCTTTGAGATTTTGGAGGACAAGGATCCTGTTTCTTCCACCGTGCCCACACATACCTGCTTCATGGTTGGTTCTCACTCCTCAACAAATATTTAACTGAATGATAGTAGATGGCATCTATTGAGTCCTACCTTGGGCTTGGGACAATGCTATGTGCTTCATACATGTTAACTCATGTAAACATTACAGCAACTTTATGCGATGGATTTTATTTCCCCTATTTTACAGGTGAAGAAACTGAGTCTCATCAAAATGAAGGAACTTGCTCAAGGTCACAGAACCAGTAAGTGCTGACTGTGGGATTCAAACTCCCACCTATATGACTTTTCATGCTGCTAAATATTTAAAACTGGATGTGTGAATGTTAGCAGAAAGTCTTTGATAAACACCAGTAACTGCTCACAAAATCATTGTCTAAAATGAATTCTACCAAAAAGAGGATACGTACAAGGCCACATTCAGGATGACTTCTGAGTGCTATAATTGATGTCTATTTTCTGTGAAGACAAAGCCACATTCACATGATACTGAAGGAGCAAAAATGTGGCCTGGAAGTATGTTAAACACAGCTTAGTTAATAATGATGGTCCAAATGGAAATAATAAAATTATGAATGAAAGTATCTTCCAGTGTTTTCTACTTGGCACGCTCAATCGAATCTTCATTCTGTAGTTGACCTCCGAATGTCAGCAACTTATAGTCGGTAGTTGACATACAATTAGCATCCAGGGTGCCCTGTAGCTAATATTCCTTTATGTCAGCTAGCATATATTTCTTTCTTATATTGCTGGGGCCCCTAGCTAAGAGTAAATGCTACACCTGCCTTCCTCAACTCCGTATTTTCTCACTCAAATAATCTTTGAGTGTCTGCCTCTGTCCAATACCCTTCAACAAGTGGCCTTCCCTCTGACCTGCTCACTGGTCCTAGAACAGGTCCTGCACATTGCTTCTTCTTTGCTCATGCTGTTCTGGTAGTATTACTTTCCGGAAGTAGTATTACTTTCCGTACCTAGGACTCACCTATTCCTATGCTTTCTTCAAGGACCAATGAAACCCACACAGAGTGAATGTGAGTATGGCTAACTCTTGAACAGCACAGGGGGTTAGGAGCACTGAGACCCCCCCCATGCAGCTGAAAATTTACACATAAATTTTGACTCCCTAAAAACTTAACTAATAGCCTACTGTTAACTGGAAGCCTTACCGAGAATAGAAACAGTCAACTAACACACAGCTTGTATGTTATATGTATTATATACTGTATTCTTACAATAAAGTCATCTAGAGAAAGAAAATGATAAGGCAGGGTGTGGCTGGGGGTTGTAGCTGGTTGAGCTTCTGACTCTTGGTTTCAGCTCAGGTCATGATCCTAGGGTTATGGGATCGAGCCCCGTGTCAGGCTCCACACTGAGTGTGCAGCCTGCTTGAGATTCTCTCTCCCTCTCTATCTGTCCCTTCCCCACTAGTGTTCTCTCCCTCTCTCTCTCTCTAAAAATAAAAAAAAAATTAATTTAAAAAAATAAAAAAGAAAATGATAAGAGGGGAGGTGGTGGGAATATGGGTGAAATAGGTGATGGGGATTAAGGAGCACACTTGTGATGAGCATTGGTTGACGTATGGAAGAGTTGAATCACTATATTGTACATCTGAAACTAATATAATACTGTATGTTAACTAACTAGAATTATAATACCATAAAAACTTTCCTAAAATTAACTAATATAAATAAATAAAATTAAAAAGCAAAAAAAAAATGGTAAGGAAAATCCATTTACAATACTATACTGTATTGGCCACACAAACAAACAAACATATAATTGGATCCATGCAGCTCAAACCGTATTGTTTAAGGGTCAACTGTAGTTTAATTGGTCCTCTGCTATCACTGCCATAGGAGATGTTTAATATTTGCCACAGGAAGTGCCAAGTTACTGTAAAATGGAAGCTCCATTTCCAAGTTGTACTTTGTATCAGTCAGTTTTCACTGAATGACAAGAACACAAAGATATAGGGGAAGGAAATTCTAGGGAGAGGAAACAGCAAGAAGAAAGAGACTGAGGTAGGAATGAGCTTGGTTTACTCAAGAAAAGGGTCAAGTGCCAGCATGGTAGGAGCAGAGTGAGTGGGGAAAATAGTGGAACAAGATGAGCTTAAGAAATGCTAGGCGGGGGGGGGGGGGGGGGGGTGCAGAGGAGGGGTGCCCTGGGTGGCTCAGTCAGTTGAGCATCCAAATTCGGCTCAGGTCAGGATCTCATGGTTTGTGAGTTCGAGCCCCGCGTCGGGCTGTGTGTTGACAGCTCAGAGCCTGGAACCTGCTTCAGATTCTGTGTCTCCCTCTCTTTCTGCCCCTCCCCAGCTCACACTTTGCCTCTCTCTGTCAATAATAAATAAACATTTTTAAAAATGGGAAAAATTTTAGCAAGAAAAAAAAAAAGAAATGCTAGGGACCCATGTTTCTTCTGTGCCACCTGTTATAATTTTGTCCTCAGTTTCTCCATCTGTAAAATGGAGTTACTAACCATCAGCAGCTTTTATCTATTAGGATCTCTGCAAGAAGTCTGTGCAACAGGCAGGAGAGGAATTGTCATTCCCCCTTTACAGGTAAGGAAACAGAGACTTGGAAAGTTTAGCGGCTTTGCCCGGAGAATCAGGACTCACAGTCAAGGCTCCCGATTGCTGTTGCCATGCTCTTCCCCATTTGTGAATTTCAATGACCGCAAGCAACCCTAAATTCTGAGGCAGGTCTTTACAACTTTCAATTCTTTTTAAGAGGGAATTAACCCCAGTATTGTGGATAAGCTTAGAGCCTCCTATGGTTTTTATTTTTAATTTAATTTGTCGCTTTACGTACTTATCTCTCCTACCAAAACGTGAGAGGTCAAAATGTTGAAACTGCGCTGCAGAACTTGGGTGGGCAGAAAAGTCGGGGGTGGAGTATATGGGGAGGGACACCAACAGTGCCCACATATCCAAGGTCACACAGCTTGTCAATTGTGAGGCTAGAATTTGAACCAAGAGGAAAGTGTGGCCTGTTTCCAGTGATTGGGACGGTGTATGCGGAGGACCAAGGAGGGCGCCTGACCACGGTAACAGCTCAGTTAACTTTAGCTGCTGTTACTGTCTCCCACAACCACGCTGTTAGAAGGGTCTGTCACTAGTCAACATCCATCTGGTCCAATGGCCAAGAATCCACCCAAAGATCCACGGAATTAGAAAGATCAGGTTGTGAGGATGCCAGAGCATTGCCATCCCATGAGTCCTCCCTCCCTAACTCACACAAAAGCCTGGCAGTCTCGCCCTATTTCTCGGAACAGAGTCTGCTGGGGACCGGGAAATTAATCAGACTTCATCAATTCTGCAGAATAAACCATGGTGTGTTTACCGTTGCACTCAGAGGCGTTATCATCAATCACCAAAATCAAAGCTCACCTGTCTGAGCAGAGGCGAAGCCTGCACTGGAGTCCCAGGAGCGGGTCACAGCATCAACGGCTTCCCAATGGTTTCATTTCTTTCTGAGCCTTTCTGGGACCAGCGGGACCAGTTACACAGTGCTCCAGTTTGATCATTAACAGTCACGAACATCAGCCCAGCAGTTTGGAAGGGGCTCTCGTGCAGTGTATTTTTGCTTGGAATAGGTAAAGACTAAGCTACGTTCAGAGGAGATGGGAAGTTTGAGGGGCGCTGGTTTGTTTTTGATTTTTTTTGAGCCACAGCTTCTTAAGTCAAAGCCCGAATACGCATGAGAGATCTAGAAAGGATTAGTGATGTGTCCAAAGTCACATAAGTCATTAACGGTGTATCTGGGACCAGAACTCAGGACTCCTGACTCTCAGTCTACAGCTCTTTCCACACCAATGCTTCTGCCTAAGGGCTTCAGGTTGATCAGAATAGGCTCAAAAATATTTACTCCCACCTGGGAAGAGTACACTGCCTACCTTGGTCTTGACTACGTGATTTTCTTTGGCCATTAAGTAGAAGCAGACCTGCAGGCAGAGACAGAAGTGTGCCTTCATGGTTAGGCATGCTCTGCCTTCGAGAGAAGACGCTACCCCAAAGAGCCCCTGGGTCCAAGGGAGATGAGACACCCATGGAGCAAACCCAGACCCAGACTTGCAGCCTAGAGGCACTTAGTCCCGCTCCATCTAGATCAGCCGGTCCCCAGCTGACGCACAGACACAGGAGTGGAATAAATGCCTGTCTCTGAGATTTGTGTAATTGCATATGATGCCACAGTAGTTGAGTGGCTCAGGGCTCGTCCTGCAAACAAATGCACAAAATCCCTGTGATGCAAAACGATGCACTAGAAGGAGACTAGGCTTGGGCAGAGTTTAATTTGAATCTTGGCTTGGGCATTGATTTAGTGACTTTGGGATCTCAGGAAAATCATTAAAATGCTGAGACTCGATTTCCTAAACTCTGAACCGAAAGTAATATTTACCTATAGGGGGATGCTATGTGATAGTGTTTTGGAGTGATGGGGGCCCAGAGCTGACGGCCAAGAAAGATTTCTTGAAGATGTCTTTGGTGCAAAAAAGGTGATTTTACTAAAGCCCGGGGACAGGACCCACGGGCAGAAAGAGCTGCACTGGGGTTGTGAGGAGTGACTGGTTATATACTATGGAGTCAGGTCAGGAAAAGACAAAAGGAAGTTTCTTAAAAGGGATTTTCGTATGCTAAAGAAGACTCGAAGATTCCTGAAGGCCTAGCTATCACCAAGCTAAGGCTGTTTTTCCCTCTAGGAAAGCATTAAGACAGTAGCGAGTTCCTAGAGATTAGGCTATTGATAAGATATTTGTAAATTGATGGAGACTATCAGTTTTTCCTTTGTTTTTGGGTAGCCAGGAGTGTCTGAGAAATATCATACATATCATACCTCGTGGGGGGAGGGGATGTTGTTAGCTTGTGCTTTGCCCTCAACTTGCCTTATGCTCCCTCATCATTGTGGACTGAATCATGTCCCCCCAGAAATCATATTGAAACCTAACCCCCAGTGTGGCTATATTTGGAGATGGGGCTTATAAGGACATAATTAAGGTTAAAGGAGATTATAAGGGTGGGGCCCTGATCCTGTAGGATTAGTGTCCTTATAAGAAGAGATACCAGAACAATCTCTCTCTTTCTCCCTCTCCCTCCTTCCCCTTCTCCCCTGCCCCTCCCCCTCTCACTCTCTCCCACTAGGTGAGGACATGTGAGGACAGGTGAGAAGGGCTGGAAGAGCTTCTAACCAGGAACCCAACCCCGCTGATCCTGGACTTCATGAGAAATCCCCAGATTTCTCCAGAATCCAGAATCACGAGAAATAAGTTTCTGTTATTTAAACCACCCATTCTGTGGCATTTTGTTATAGTGGCCCAAGAAGACTGACACAGGGGATGATCAGAACCGGAAATTCAGAATTTTACATTAGCTGCCTAGCATACAGTGGAGTTTAATGGCAAACCTCTAGCCGGAGAGTTGAGACAAGATCAGTTGTAACTACACTGAAAATCAGTGTGTAAGAAATGCATTCTCCTCCAGCGTGGTCCTAGAACCCTGAATTTTAGCTAGGCACATTACCCAACATAAGAACTCTATTTTCCAGATTTCTTTTAGGTAGTGTGATTTGGCTATGTGACAAAGTTGCCCAAGAAGACATTGGCAGAAGCATCATGTACAGCATCCGAGAGATGTCCATAAAAAGAGAGGGACACCCTTCCCCCCCTTCCTCATTCTTACCGGCTTGAATGCACAGTCGATAGCTGGAGCTCAAGCAATCATTTTAGAGTAGGAAACCACATGCCATGTAATGCAGAAAAGAGAGAGAAGGGGCCTATGTTTTGACATCTTGGTGCCAAACTTGGACAATCTGACTATGGACTTCTTTAACGTAAGAGAAAAGTGAACTAACTTGTTTAGGCCACTATTATTTAAGGCAGCCCTACTCAGTATCACTTGGGAGCTTGTTAGAAATGCAAATTCTTGGTTCCCACTACAGACCTCCCTAATCAGAATCTCTGGGGCCCAGAAGTCTGTGTTTTACCAAGCTCTCCAGGTGATTCTTGTGCTCTCTAAAGTTTGAGAGGCACCGATTTAGAGTTTTCCAGCGCATACACCTAAACTGATAGCTGATAAAGTAGTCCTAAATTGCAGGTTTTGTCAAGGACTTGGTGAAGGCTTAAAAGGCACATGATATAAAGCCAGGAAGGATGGCAAAGCCAATAACCGATAGTGTCAAGATTTAGAATGATCTTGACAGAGTGGAATACTGGACAAACGCCAAGAAGATGAAACGTAATGGGGATATATAAAAAGCAAATCAAAATGTTATTTTTTTATTGAAGGAAATATAAAATGTTCTTCTGTTTGACTCCTTAAATTAACAAGAAGAAATGTAAAATTGCATATTTTAAAGTACAGCAAATAATGCTATAAATCAATGCCAATTATGGCTAGTGAAAAGAACAAGGGAAGGAGAGAAGATCCAGAAAGGGAAGAGCACAGAACGCAAAGGAATAAAGAGACATAGTCAAGGACAGAGAGGGAGAGAACAGAGGTCCCTCCATGGGCTCATTCTGTGGAGCCTGAGATGACCTTCACAGCTGGAGGTAATCATCATAATTAGCCAGATTATGTTGAAACTTACTATGTGCCAGCCGCTGTACTGTGAGTGATATGCAAATTTATTCTCTCAGGAACTCTATGAGGTAAGAGCTATTATTATCATTGTTTTTCAGATACAGACGCTGAGGCAGAGAGAGGTTGAGTAAGTTTCCCAAGACCACACAGCTGGCACAAGGTAGAAGTGGGATATGAACCCAGGTGACCAGGGTTCAGGGCTGTGGCCCCTCAGTTGTTCTGGTGTCTCTAGCCTTTGCTGCTGCCCCACTCTTCTGACTGACTGATTACTTTCTACTGATTAAAGGCCTGCCATAAAAATAAGGAAATCCACTATCTCACATGACTGTTAAGTCCAGAGGTAGGGTGGGATCCAGGGGCAGCCTAATTATCAGCTCAAAGATGTCATCACAGGTACAAGTTTTTCCATTCCTGTGTGCTGTTGTCCTGAGCATCTGGGTTTATCCTAAAGCTGGATCCCCCTCATAGTTCCAAGACGGCGGCCAACAGTCTCGAAGCCTTGTGCTGTCTTTTTCGTGGCCAACAAGGAAGAGAAATCTTTGCCCTAAGCACGGAATATACTGGAATATAAGTCCTTTAATGCAGTTTTATTGTACCAATGTAGGCAAATGGCCATTCTTAGACAATAGGGGCCATCAAGGGGAATACTATGAATTGATTGTGATTGATTACTCAGGACCTACCCCTGAATTAGGGATGGGGCCAACCAAGTCAGGACTCTACACTACCCAGGACAAATGGGTTCCACTATTTGTTGTGATTCCCTCTCCCTTTTCTTCTAAAGCAAATCAAGTTTCCTCATCTGTTTGAACCCTAGCAAAATAATAAAATACTGACAAATTCATAAAATATTCACTAGAGAGCAGCTAGGATATAAAACCATGATCCCCTCTTTCCAACTCTTCAACAGCCTTCCGAACCTTGTATTTTTGGGCTGAAGCCCTCTTGCTCTCCCTTGGCAGGTGTAATTGTGTTCGGTAAGGGGGGGTCGCACGTGGTGGCGGTAGCAGGTGCTTTAGGAGGAAGGAAGTATCCAGCGTTTACTGAATGTCCAGGTGCCAAGAGTGATGCATTCTTGCACCATTGCTTCATTATTTATTTCAGTCATTACAAGGAGATAGTATTATCCCCACGTGATACATGAGAGAACCAAGGCCCAGAACCATTGTGCGTTTGCTCATGGTCATTCAGGTAGTCAAGCAGCAGAGGTGGATTTCAAGCTCGAGTCTGTCTGATTCTATTACCCAAGTTCTTACCACCACACCACACGACCCAATCCGGGATTGTCTCCATTTGCCGACATGCTTAGCATCGAACTTTTTAACTGAGATTCCTTGGCTACGTCTCTCTGCTCTCTGGCTCATGTTAGTTGTGAGAACTACTCTCAGTTTCTAGCATACTTTATAAAAATTTCTCCTTACTGAACACTTACTATGTGCCAAGAACTGTGCTAACTGCTTTACGTGTACAACCTCCGTTTACCCTGTCGATAACCCTGTGATCCAGTTTATGACGCAGAATGCCTTTAGTTGCAAGCGGTGGAATCCAAAACCAAACATCCTGTGCCAATGGCCACATCCACAATTCTCTTCTAGTTACAACTCTCTCTAGACTTAATTGTGAGTATCTTGAATGTGTCTGGCTTCAGTAGGAGAATCACACTTACAATCTCTTTTTCCCTGAGCCCTTTTGTCTGACTGAAAAGATTTCATCGGTGCCACCTTAGTCAATTCAGAGGTTTTACTGGTCCTTGCCACAAAGCTGAATTTTAATCAGACTTTGTACCTTAAAGACCTCAGTTTTATCTTTGATTGTTTGGAAATCAGAATCAAGAACATCCCCTATTGCTCAGTCCTCACATTTCTGGACGTTTCTACTCCCTTCGATCTCCCCAAAATGGACCACTCTTTCCTAAGCCCAACTCTCTCATATGGCACCATAGGCGTGTGAGTCACATTCTGTTTCAAAACTTCTTGGCCTACAGCCACAAACTTGTTCAGTGATCACAGGGGACACTTTCACCAATGCCTCACCACTAGATAACAGGAGGTGCCATTTTTCCACCCTTCAATAACATAGTTTTTTGTGTCCCACTCCCAAGCCCCAGAGGTAATGTCCCCATAATTTAGGTTTTCTGCAATGGCAGCCCCTGAATTGTAAGTCCCAACTGCTATATCAATCAGCCTCGCCTAAGTAGGCTGGAGTAGCCACAAACAAGCCTCAAATCTTTACAATAGGGAAGATTCTTCCTTGTTTATGCCCATGTCCTCTGGAGATGGGCTGTGATGTTGCTTCCTGTCTTCTTTATTCTAGAACTCAGACTGAACACCCAGACACTAGCTGGGACAGGCCAGCCTGTGGCAGAGGAAGAAGAAAAATCGGACACATGTTCCTGTGCTTAGAAATGGCATGTGTACTTCCAGTCACATGCCATTCACCCAAACAAGTTGTAGAGTCAAGCCTGACTTCAATGGGTGAAAAATCTTCTCTCCCAGGAAAAGGCAGCATAGAGACGCATGGTGAAGACAGCAGATGTTTTTAAGCAAATAATACAACCTACCCAGCAGTGTCCTGGTAAGCGTTTAACTGCCTTTGAGGGAATAAAAGCCTTGACTTGTAGCTTTTGCCGATTTCCATGGTGTAAATACTCCCTCGATGGCCAATTTCAAGCTACCAGTGTCCCTGAATGGATTAGGGAGAGGTGTGTGTAACGAGCTCTCATGAGTAGTGTGAGCAGGAAATTGCACGGAACTAAAGCTACCTTTCATATCAGTTACTAAGCAGACGGTCCAGTCATACCTGTGCCACAATACAAATACGAAATCTTGCTGTGGGCTACAGGAAGGAAGGCACGAAAGGAGAATATTGTTTGACTCAGCATACACCTGAATGGAAGCTAAAACTAAGGATTTGCAGTAGGGCTGAGGACTTAGTCCACTCAAAATTAAGTCTTCATGTTATTTGCTATTCCTCAATTAATCGGTAAATTCAAGTGGAGAGGAAGAACGTGAGATTGAAATAAGAATCATCTTTTGCCTTTATAAATAAGATTCAGCCCCAGGTTCCTCCTTTGCAGAAATTCTTATTACGGACTTGGCTCTCCTCCAAGAAAAATAAGGTAGCTATCATTCAGAACTCTTGCATTCCAAATGACTCCTGATAGGAGCTGCTTGGTGAGTATTCCTCTCTATTTTTGTATATGCTTACAATTTTCCAGTAAATTTTCTGTTGAAAATGTCCCTGAGCTTGGAAGTAGGCTCTAAGTTGTGGGGTTTTTTTTCCAAAGATACTTTTTTTAAGCACCTTGGCATCACCACTATGGTGACATTGAGCAAGTTCCTTGCAAGCTCTGAATTTCTGTTTCCCCACCCATAAGATAGGGTAACAACTCCTACCTTGTAAGACTGTTATCAAGTTTAAATACCTGGCATACATAAAGCACCTCAAAGAGTACCTTGTACACGGCGGTCACTTGATAAATACTTATTATCACACATTACTAAGAATACTGATAAGCATTCTCATAATTATTATTGAGGCATGGGACCAGAGAGCTGGAGTCACTATTTTAAATTGTGCAGGCCTTAATTCTGTAGCCTCAGAGAACTTGGCAGGAGTAATTTGACCGTTGATTTTGAATGCATCTGACAGGAATGACTTTTGTAGCTCTCCTGGAAGCTTGGATACCATTGTCATGTGACAGAACTCACCTCTTTAGTTGCTAATGCATTATATCTACTGGCCTCAAGCTTGGCCCAAATTGTCCTTCTAACAGGAAAGACTGTAATGGTTTGCCTCGGGGCAAAATCTTGGCCTGAAGGGTGTGGATCCTGAGCCCCATCCTCAAAGAGAACGGAAGGCTCATTCAACCATGGCTCAGCCTTTCATCCGGATTCGGACGTAAAACAACAAAAGGAAATTTCTGCCACCAACTCCACAAGAATTCTGGAGGAACTGAAGGGCCGGTCAAACACAGATGCCTGGCATGCCACGTAGGTTCATAGGACAGGCATCCAAAGAGATCGTGATGGTGATTCATAGAATGAACAGCCCACCATCTTTCCGGGGTCAACTCATTCATTCTTCATGAGTTGCTGTAAATAGTCCAGATTTATTTATGCCTCTCAACTTAAAAAGATAATGATGAGGAAGATGCTGATGCTGGTAATGATAATAGTAAATAAAAATGGTGCAAGTTGCATTCTACTGTGTGTGTGTGTGTGTGTGTGTGTGTGTGTGTGTGTGATTCGATGTATGTATCTGTGTATTGGTTCTTCCCAAGCCAATTACCAACTTGTAGAATTGCACATAGCAATGCTCTAGCAGCAACAGTCTCACATAGGAAAGCCATCAAAGGCTTGGAAACAATTTAATAAAGACTTCTGGAGACAGAGGCTCACTTAATTGGGTGTTCCAAAATTAAGAATTTAATGCTACCTGTATGAGCAGCTCCAAAAATTTGGGGTGCAAATATGGCCATGTTATTTACTTTTCCAATTAAGTCATTGAGTAACGCTTGCTGCTATAACAGATGAACCCCTAAATGTTCACCTATTTCTTGCTCTGTGAAATGTGAATTTCTTGCTCCAAGAGAAATGTTTCTAGGTGGAGATCAGCTTTCCTCCATAGAGTGATCCAGGGATCCAAGCCTGATTACACTCTCTTTCCTGGACAATGGACTATGGACTTATCCTGCCAAAGGTGATTTCCCTTGGGCTCCCAGGACACCCTTAAAGCAGCCAGCTTAACTTTCTGGCACCTCTCCTGATAGAGCTAAATAGACCAAAAAAAAAAAAAAAAAAGACAAGAAAAAATTATATTAAAGCCTATATTCACTGGGACATCCTAGTATATTGGATTGTTTGAAGTGTCTGAACCAGATGTCATCTCTAGGTTGTAGGGGGTGAGTGTCTATGAATGAAACTTGATTTGGAGAATATGCTCATATGTAAAGTGTCATAAATAAACTAAGCCTTTATTTTTGGAGGAATCAGTTAATGTTTTTCCTAAGATTTATAATTAGTGTTCAATACATTTGTTGAATACACCCTTTTGAATCATGTCTGGAACTTAGATGCTTAGTTGTTGTTTATTAGAATAAATAAATGCATGATAGTGATGTTGATCTAATAAGCACTTTGATGCCCACATCTTTAGATACAACTCTGTACGATAAAATTCATTGAAATTTTTTGAGATAAACTGGTAGCCATTCAATACATATTTATTTATGCATATTATCAAAGATAAAATCGGGATACCATAAATTGCCAAAGTAGACAGAGATGTGCCTGGTACATGTCCCTCAGGACTGCTAGGTATATTTACGCAGGTTGAATACAGCCCCAGGGGGTTTCATTCACATAAGACTCCTGTATTAATAGCCCCCCTCCCCCCCAGGGTTGTGAAGTGCGTAGTGAGAGCTCGGCCACTGGCTCCAACGCATCCGTTCAACAGGCTGTGAGGACAGAACAGCCAATTCACCTTGTTGATCACCAGGACTGATGCAGCCAGTCTGGCCAACTGGGGAGACATGGGCTCTCACTTCCCCCCACATTTTCCTCATTCACCATCCCCCCTCCCTACAAGTTTAGGTTCTGGTCAAAGATGTTGACCTTCCCAGAGAGGGGAGCGTGCCCTCCAACCAAGGCTGTGCTTATGGCCCGGGTAGAGCCCTACTCACACACCAGGGGCCTCCCAGTAATCTTGGAGCAAGAGAGTCCCTCAAGATCGGAACTGAATGTTCTCCTCTTTGTAATGAGGCACTTACACAAATGCTCACCCAATGGCTTTTTTCTAACCCAACTTTTTATGCATTCCTTTTTCGATGCCAAGATTCAGCTTAGCTTTTCATGAACTGACAATGTCACTTATTCATAGACATTTTTGTTTTGCAGCCTCCATAAGGGCCTCAGCTGGGGATGTCATGTCCCAAAGGCCAACTTTAAACATTTTATCCTTGGGGTGCCAGGGTGGCTCAGTGGGTTAAATGGCCAACTCTTGATTTTGATTCAGGTGATCTCACCATTCAGAATTCAGATTCAAAATGATCTCACCATTTGTGAGTTTGAGCCCTGCATTGGGCTTTGCACTGACAGTGCAGAGCCTGCTTTGGATCCTCTGTCTCCCTCTCTTTGCCCCCCCCCCCGCCCCTGCCCCCTACTCACTCTCCCTCTCTTTCAAAAATAAAAGTTAAAAAATTTTTAGAAAACCATTTTAGGGGGCACCTGGGTGGCTCAGTCGGTTGGGCATCTGACATCAGCTCAGGTCATGATCTCACCGTCCGTGAGTTCAAGCCCCGTGTCGGGCTCTGTGCTGACAGCTCAGAGCCTGGAGCCTGCTTCGGATTCTGTGTCTCCCTCTCTCTGCCCCTCTGCCACTCACACTCTATCTCTGTCTCTCAAAAATGAATAAAGGTTAAAAAAAAATTAAAAAGAAAACAACCATTTTATCCTTATATGCACAACATGTGTATTCTAAAACTAAGAATTTTGATTTCAGTTATGGAAAAATAAGTGTGAAAAACAAAGAGAAAGGAAAAATCCGGCCCTTCCATTTAGGCCAACTAGTGCATATTCACTGCACCTAACGCAGTCACATTTCTTCTTGGTGGAGCAAAGGGAGTACCAATTTGTCTGCTAAAAAGTAGGAGCCTTTGGTCATGACAAGACAGGTGAGATAAGGAAAGATCAAAGTCCCAGCAGGAGCACCACCATCACATCTGTGGCAGCAGAATACCTCCCATAATAGTCTATTTCCAAATTAGATGAGCTGGTCACCAAATCCTGGCTTGGCCAACAGCTAATAGTGTGTGTGACCTTGGTCCAGTCACTTCCCCTCCTGAAGTTTTGGCTTCTTCATCTGCAGCATGTAGATAACATTCTACTAAATAGGATTGTTGGCAGACTAACTGAGAGAATCAATGGAAAACATGAACTTTAGTCCCTGATTCATGCTTGGTTTTTAATACATCATTACTATCCTTTCATCATTCGTTATTATTTTAAGTATCTACTCACTATTTCTGTAATTCCGAGCATGGCTTTGTGAAGACTCGAAAAGATGCAATAGCTTTCTCCCTCATGGAGCTTATAACACATTCATTTGCTCAATAAGCATTTATTGAGTGTCTATTATGTGCCAGGCACCCTGGTGGGTATTAGAGTAACACACGTGACTAAGGTAAGCCAAGGCCCCTGCCCTCAAGTGGCTCACATTCTAGTGGAGAAGGTAAGAGGTGACAATACATACAGCGTATTTACAACACCCAATAAGAAGGGTTACACCAGAGGCGTGCGGCCTGGCTGTTCCCATAGGCCTAGAGAGTGTAGATGCGATTAGCCTGGTAGAGGGGCCTGAGCAGAGAATTCTAGCTAGGTGAACCTATGTGCACAAAGAACATGATAGGTAGGAAAAGCTGCGGGTTTTCAACACCTGTGGAGCAAAACAGTTCTTGCAGAAGCAGTGGGAGACACGGCCAAAGAAACCAGTTGAGGATGAAGCATAAAAAGCCACCGCAGAAGAGGTCTCTTTCCTGAAGAGGCAAAGAGGAGCCAAGAAGACAGTTAAGCTACTTAGGGGGATGTGCTCAATTTTTCTACCTTTTGGAAACATCCTGCTCGAGTCTGGGGTAGGGTGGAAGTTGGGCTGGATGAGCCCGAGATAAGGTGAAAAGACCAGTTCCGTTTTTGTCCAGCTGAGAGAGACGAGGGCTCACAGCAAGGCAGTGGCCGAGGCGGTGGGGAGCCTCCATAGCTACCACCGCCATTTAGGAGAAAGATCACAGAACACAAAACAGACAGAATGGAGATGGGGGTAAACAGAATGATTCATGCTCCTGGGTGTTTGGCAGGGCCTCAAACATGATCAGGAATAAGAGGACTGGGTTTGGTGAGGACTTAGCACACATGTAGTGAGTTAAACAGCATATTGAGAGGAGAACAGTACTACATATAAAACACCACTGGGTTTTAGGTTATTGTGCCAAATTAGACAAAGGAACAGATGCTATCCGTTCAGGTTAAGCAAACGATATTTGAACTCTTTTTTCAAGATTCCTCTTTGCACAATTTCCCCCCTTGTCTGGGAGCAACCTCGCTGATACACATTGGAGTAATTTCCCTGTTATCCCTTAACAGCGGCTGAAAATCTCATTCTAGGTCCACAGCAGCAGTTATTAAGAAACTGTGACCTCTTCTTCCCTAGACTTCCTACTTCTCAACTCTGCTCAATAGTTTGTGCTATTGCCAAAGCCTTCTTTCATTGCATGAGTGTGACCATGTAATTTCTGGTGCATTTTAGAGTAGTCCAAGATTTATTGAGAATTCATAACTTCCCAGAAAGTCTTTGGGTCTGAGTTATAAATATAAACAAGATAAAGTCTGCCCCCAAGAACTTTATGAAATAGGCAGGGAGCCCATTCAGGCATTCAATAGCTAGTTGTTCCATAGCGTTGTGGTACTAAGGGAGACGTGGGAAATGCGCAGTGGAACTAGACACGATTCCTGCCGTTAAAGAGTTTTATGTCTGATGGAGAAGGCGAATAAATCAAGCCTTAAAGCAATGGGTGATAAGTGATATATTAGACATAAGATGCCTTGGGAGCACGGAATAGGAACAGCCAACCCGTATCTAGATGTTCAGAGAAGCTTTCTATACATGACATGTCCATAAATCACAGAATACAAAGTCTACTAGGAATAGCGTCCAAAGAAAGGTATATACCAACTGCTCTGGAAAAGGGACAAGTTCATTCCGGCTCAGTGGATCCAGCAAGAGTTTTGGGAAGACACTACATTTTAGTTAGATCTTGGAAGGGCCAAGTGAATTAATTCCTGCAAGCAAAGGAGGAAACATAAGGGCTTGTTTGGGGAATGGGGAGGTGTCCTTCACTAAGATCAGGTTTGGGGCTATAAGACACAAGGAGACAGACATACACTTTTTAAAAAGTTACAGTATAGGAAATATAGTCAATAGTATTGTAATAACGTATGGTGACAAACAGCGACTAGATTTATGGTGGTAAGCATTGAGCAATGTACAGAATGGTCGATCGCCTTTGTACACATGAAACTAATGCAACATTGTATATCAACTAGACTTCAATCATAAAAATTAAAGTTAAATAAAGTTAATAGCAAATCGAGTTAAAAAGTACTACGACATTCAAGAAATACCATGAAGTAGTAAGCGATGAAGAGCTAAGCGAGAGGCAAAGGCTGGAAGCACAGGTTTGATGAACGGTGAGGTCATCAGTGTGTCTGAATCGCAAGGTGCCTGCACAGCCCTGTGGTCACAGGCTCCGTGTGGGCTGGAAAGGCATTCTTGCCTACCGGGGCGATGCTGGGTAAATGACGAGGGTTAACGGAGTTAATCTTTCCTCAGCTAGCCAGAAATCATGAGGGCCTGGAGCTCCTTGCTACCGTGTGCACACTTTAACCAAAACTTCACTTGAAGTGTAGGGGCCCCGAAGGGAACTGAGTAAAGTGCCATTCTGTTGCTAGTTCAGGCGCAAATCAAGAAGCCGAATAACTGGCCTCCAAAAGTTGCACAAAGGCTATCGGCCCTTATGTCCAGAGTTCTAAGCCTCTTAGGGGTGAGAGTGGGGCCGGTGGGGAGTATGAAGGGATCCACAGACAGCAAAGGAGGGTCTTGGCAGGTGTTTCTGGATGGTTTTTTTTTTTTCCCGATTCTCCCTAAGGGAAGGCCATGTAGGACAGAATATTGAACTTGAAGCCTGGGTCTCTGCCACTACCTGACCCTAACACTGAACAGACATTTAATGTTTCAGTCTCTGCATCCCATGTCCCCATTTGTAAACTAAGGTTTGTGTGGGTACCATACTAATAGCTAAGTACTTAGGGTTGACCATATGTCAGGTCAGGCGTTTCCTCTCTTTTTAACTTAAGTATAATTGACATACAGTGTTATATTAGCTTCAGGTATATTAACAGTGATGACGCTATGCTCACCATAATTGTACTTAGCACCTGTCACCATATAACATTATTACAACATTGAGGATATCACGACAATATTTACATATGATGATAATTATAAATGACGATACTGTTTGTTCCACTTCTCTCTTTATCCGCACAACCACCGCGGTAATTTTACTAACCCAATTTGACTCAGGACATTCAGTTCAGAGTGCTTAAGTAACACGTCCAAGGTCACACAGCAATAGCTGCAGGGCCAGACCGCATTCCGAAAATGCCAGACTCGAACACCACGCGATCCCAGTCCCATAGGGGTTAATCTCCCCCCAAGGCGCCCAGGGTCCCCTTCCCTTGACCACCGGACACCTCCCCCTCCTCCTCCCTGAACTCCCGGGGAACGCGCCCCTTCCACCACCGGGCATGCTCAGTGGCTCACGAAGGATCTCCGTTCAGCCTCGGGAAATTTTTCACGCCGCTCGGGCGGCCGAGCCCGCCCCGCCCACGGCTCCTTCTCATTGGATTGGTCAAATTCAGCAAGTAAGACGAGGAGGCGCAGATGACCTCCCAACACCCCCCCCCCCCCCCCCGCCCCAAGCGCCCTGGGCGCGCGCGCTCCGAGCGTGCGTGCGTGCGTGTGAGTGAGCACGTGAGGGCCCGGAACGTGCACAGGGGGAGGGGGCAGGAAACGGGAGGCGAGGGGCGGGGCCGTCGTTGCCATGGCAGTGACGTCAGGCGTCGGAGAGCGAACCCGCCCCTGCCCCACGCGCGCGCGCGCACACAGAGACATGCACACGCGCGCGCACCGCCGCTCTCCCTCAGACACACTGGAGGGAAAGGTCAAACTAAAGGCGAGGGAGCGGGGAGGCCGGAGGGAGCCGCCGCCGCCGCCGCGCGCCATGACGGACGCGGCCGAGGCTGCTTTCTCGCCGCCGACACCGCCGAGCCGCTGCTCTCGCCGCGCCCCCTGCCCCCGCCCCCCGTGCCCCCCTCCCCCCCCCCCCGGCTCTCGCGCGTCCCCGCGCCCCCTCCCCACGGCGCTCCGGGCGCGCGTCGGGCCTGGGGCGCGCGCCGGGCGGGCGCGGGCGCGGGTGCGGGAGGGTGGGGGCCGCGGCGGGCGGCCGGCCTCCTCGCGCGACCCCCGGTCCCTCCGCCCGTTCCCTGGGCGAGAGCCCGCCAGGTGAGTGCGGCGGCGGGGGGCAGAGGGCGTCAGGAGAGGACCGGGGAGCGCTCAGCCCCCCGCCTGACCCCTTCCGGGGACGCTGACAGGCTCTCGGGACCCGGCCTCTGGGGGGCGTCGCAGGGTCAGCCTGTCTGGGGGCCTTTACTGGCGCCCCCGCCCCTCGAGGTCGAGCCCCGGCATGGTAGGGGGCTCCGTGCAGGGGGAGTGCAGCCGCCGGGTAGGAGTTGGCAGGGCGACCCGGGCGTGGGGACAGGCGACGGGAGGCAGGTGGGCCCCTCTCTGGGGCTTGGTAAAGTGCGGGGAGGGGGCGAGGGGTCGGGCAAGGTGCGCGCGGGGGGCCCGCGGGAAGCTTTCCGGACGTGGTCCTCGGGCAGTTGGGAGAAACTCTGCCCTTGGGACGAGGCGCTGTGCTTTTGCCCGGGCCAGCGAAAGTGGCGGATTTTACAGCGAAACTCAGGGAAGCCAGGCAGGACCGGACTGGAGAGGGACCGGGAGGACCCGCCTGGATGGGCACCAGGGATGAAGAAATCCGCCTGTGGGTAGCACTGGGGCATGATGTGTGGACGTTGCCATGCCAATGTTTGGCTGTTTGTTGCTTGTGGTTATTTTAGGACTAAATGATTAAAAAAAAAAAAGTTACTTGGGAGAGAGGGAACTGCTTGGATGGTCATGAGTTCTTCCCTGGGTATGCAGGAAATGGGTAAATCTTTCACATTACCACCCCCCAACGGAATCCATGCCCAGTGGGCTTTAACAATAATAAATACAAAACGCTGGAGCCCCCGAAACCCGGCAGTGTTTGTCAGCTGAGTTTCAGGTGTCAGGCTCCGTGTTCCGTGGGAGAAAAACAGGAGGACACCGTGGTACTTGATATGCTCAAGCAGTCGCCTTTTTGTAATAAGCTTTGGAGCCCATCAAAGGGGAGTTTAGTTGTAACTGCCAGGGTTAAGTAATCACATTGACCCAGTGCCACCCACCAATCAGGAGCTTCCCTGAGTGTAACTTGGAAGACTGCTACCAGCCCAGGACTGTGCTGATTGTGAATTACCAGTGGTTCGGCTGGATTTTTTTTTTCCTCTTTAATTTTCCGCTATTACCTTGCATTTACCAGACGTTACAATGAATTACCCAGTTGAACTCCTCTCCACTAAATCACTTTTAAATTCTCAGGCGCTAGCTCTGACGGGTCTTTTTTCCCCCCGTGTTTGAAAGTTGTTTGGATATTTCAAATATAATAGCTTCAAACTGATAAGGATTTTTTTGAGTATAAGTCCAGCTTAAACAGATTATACACCAAGCGGGTGACGTGTTTTAAAATTTAAATCTCATCCAAGAAAACTTATGGTTTGTGAACGGCGCAGGTTGTGACAGCTGCCGTCACAGAGGAGATGTCTGAAGGAGTCTTCTGTGAAGGATAAGAGAACACCCAGGACACCTGGTGAGTTTGATATTAACCAGCAGGTCCCCCCCCCCCCCCCATGCAAACTTGCTCCTTACTTGAGCATTTCTGACACGTGGGAGCCACTTCTGTTGATTGTGGATCTTTGGTTATTTGTCATTTTCAGAAAGTTCTGTCGACGGAAAACTCTCCCTTCAAAATTGAGTCGTTGTGGCATGAACCCGAGGCACCAAAGAGTTTCAGTGCGAGATGTAGAGGAGGATCATTCAGTTTGGGATCTTGTTAATTCTTTCTGTGCAGCAGTTTTTGTACCTGGCTCTGTGCTGTGACACCCTTTAAAGGGCTTGCTCCTATTGGCTGTTGCTGACATATGTCTGTATACAATCCTGTAATGGGCTGTTTGACTGTTACAACCTAAAGCATCATTTCCTGTACTATAGAAATAATTTTTTATTGCCCATGCTTCCTTCTCTCTGTTGAAAGGGAACTGTAGAATTGGGCAGATCAGCACTTACTCAGCATATGCCCCACGTGTGAGTCTCATTGACCTTGGTAGCATCATGGAGGTCATGTGTTCATGGAGATAAACTGTGCTTGAACAGTTTCCACCAAATGATAAAGACACATGGGAAAGAGATTTGAGATATGCATATCTTGATTTTTTTTAAGTCGTTTTTATTGGGAATTTATTGTGATCATTGCCAAAAATGATTCATTGATTTCTTTTGGGAGAATACATACTTTTCTATTTTACATTTAAAAAATTACTTCTTTTTTCAACTTTTCTAGTATTGCTTGTATATTCTACCACTGACAAGTGTTTTTTGGGGTGACCTTTTTAAAGCTTGGGAACTAGGGAGAAGGGCAGTAATGCTGGGGTGAATTTGGCCTGGGAAAGCAGCTGTGCTCCAAGAAATTTGATATTTACAAGTATAAGATAACAAACTAAGTGGTGGTTAGTTATGTTATATGAGAATTCTCTATTTTTACAAAAAGAATTCATTAAAAGATGCCTTCAGATAATCCCTTTTATATGGTAATTACCAAACGGGACTTGATTTATAAAAAATCATTTGGCATACAACAATTTAGGGATAGGATTTTGGCGTTATGTAAGATTTATCAGGGTTCTTTGAATTGTCCCTTTCTGAAAAGTGAGGACAAAGTTAATATTTATGGGCTTCTTAAATTCGAGTGTATTGCTTGCTTGTATGCTACCTATTAATGTTTTAACTGAATGGAAAACTTGTCATCTGATTTGTGCTGTGCCATCTAAGGAGCACATTGAAACCTAGTGAAAATGCCAAAATGTTATGGTCAGGTTTGTGTGGAGGTCCATCCAAGGTGGTGTAGTTACTGAAGCATCAAAAGCACCTTGTCATAGGATCCTGTTAGTAGGACGGTGGTCTGGTAGCATAGGCCAACAAGTGGTTATACCCAGACTTCAGCAAAATCAAAATAAATAGATTAGGTCCAAAGTCCACATGCAGTGAAAACCATTACCTTGAATTTTTCTCTAGGTGCAAATTATTCCTCAGAATTAAAGGCTTGATTTTCCTAAGCTGTAATTCTGTTTGGGTCACTTGTGAAAAATTCTATTTTGATAAAAGAAACAACTTACGTACTCTGTAAACTTTCCAGGGAGCTTTTTTTTTTTTTCTTTTTGTTAGTGCAGTTGGATTTATTTGGAATCACAGGGGTATTGAGTGAAGTACTCGGGGAGTTGTCTTTCTGAAATCATTTTGCTTGGGCGATGTAAAAACAAAAAAAGGAATGTGAGTTAATATGAGTGGAACTTGCTTATGGATTAGCTCAGACTTTATGTTGGAATATGGGGTAAAGGAAGGAACCGGGCACAGGCTTTATTAAGGATAACTAATCAAACTTACTTTGCCTTATACTGTTCATGCGTGGCTTCATAAGACTGACACTCCTTCGTGATTTTAGAGAAGTCTTATTTCTAGAGAAGGACTTTAGATAAGAGCTAAGTGTATAGAAGCATTCAAAGTATCAGAGTATTTGAGTGCTTTAATAGTTTTTGTTTTTGTGCATCAGGCAGAAAGCAAGAAATTATTTTCATGCTGAATATGGGTTGAGAGCCCAACTTTGGGATAATGGGCACAGTTTTGTTCCTCTTAACATAATTGAAGATTATAAAAATTGAGAGAACAGCTTGAATGATGCCATTGATTTCTTAGTACAGGCTCTTAATTCCTCTGTTGAACAAATGAGTAAAAATGAGAATTGAAGATGTGATATTAAAAGAAATTTTTTCAATTTTTTTTTTTTTTTTTTAATTTCAAGATGCCGTCTCAAAGGATTGCTAATTTTTGAGTATGGTGAAGTTAAAAAAAATATTTGGATTTATCATTAATGAGGGTATGTAATTTAAAAAAAAACTTTTTAAACACATGCAGCAAGTAAGTTGACTGCTGCAAATTTAAAATATTTGTGCCAAGATCTGTGAGAATAGAGATAATGATCAGAAATTTTAATTGGAACTTAAGGCCAATTTATGTTATCAACTTCATTATTCAACTCAGTGTCACTTGAAAAATATTTTATTTTTCTGTTCCCAGTTTTCTTTTCCTATAAAATGCAATCAGTAGTGCAACATACTTTATGTAAAATTGGGTTTTTAAATATTTGCTAGACTTCTTAAGCATAAAATATTACCTAATGCTAATATGTGTATGTAAATCTATTGTATGGGACTTTTAAAAGTTTTGACTTTATAATCTGCAAAAATTTGGAAAAAAATTTTAAAAATAAGAAAGGCCGAGTTCAGAGTTATAGTCACTGATGATGTTGTAAATTGTATTTTCCTCATTTTCCTTGAAGGATTTTCTTTCACTCTTGCTTGTTTATATTTTCTAGATGCCAATCATGCTAGTTTTTAGTGTTTGATCATGGTATCTATACCATCAATAGAAAGTTCACTTGTAAAAACTGCCCTCTGTATCTTCTTCCAGCTGTTCTGAGGATTGATTGAATTTCACTTACCGAGTGTGCTTTAATCAGAAGTTACTACTAAATAGAAAAGTTATTGCAGTTTTCACAAACTAGAGGAAAATATAAATTTGTCTTAAGATATTTTATAAACATTTTTATGTTACTGCAGGGACAGTTAAACATAGTATGTATAGTTTAGTGTTTCTCACTGTTATTAACATTTGTTCTAACTTAGCTTCATTTGATGCATTATTAAAGTCAGTAATAGTAGGTATACAGTCTCATTTAAAAATATGTTTGTGGAATGTTTTTCAAAAAACTTGCCCTTAAATAGGCAAAAGATGAAAATTTCACCCTGAAATCTTCTAATTGAATATATAGGTAAATGTTTGATATCAAGCATTGTTTTGATTGTTATCTTACATATGAGGATTTTTTGTGTGTTTCTTTAGGGTTACTTTCAAGTACTTTTTATTTTTTAAAAAAGCTTTTCTTTGGGGTGACTGGGTGGTTCAGTCGGTTAAGCACCCGAGTCTTGATTTCAGCTCAGGTCATGATCTCCTGATTCATGGGTATAGAGCCCTGGGTCAGGCCCTGTGCTGCCAATGTGGAACCTGCTTGGGACTCTCTCCCTCCCTCCCTCCCTCCCTCCCTCCCTCCCTCCCTCTCTCCCTCTCTCTCCTGCCACCCTCTCTCTCTGCCCTTCCCTTGCATGTGTGCGCACTCTCTCTCTCATAAATAAACAGACATTAAAAAAAACTTTTCTTTAAAAAAAAGGCATTTTATTCTTAATGACCATTTCAGAGTCCTCAGACTTTTATTTTATTTATTTATTTTTAATTTATTTCATTTTTTAGGAAGAGAGAGATCACAAGCAGGGGAAAGGGACAGAGAGAGAGAGAGGGAGGGAGGGAAGGAGGGAGGGAGAGAGAATCCCAAACAGGCTCCGCACCCAGTGTGGGGCCTGACATGGGGCTTGATCTCACTACCATGAGATCATGACCTGAGCCAAAATCAAGAGTCGGATGCTTAACTGACTGAGCTACTCAGGTGCTGTAGGAGTCCTCAGACTTTTATATTTGAAAGAACTGGAAATGAGTAATTTATTAAGCCTTTTCCATAAAATGCATTAATTAATTGGAGCATGTGATGTAGTTTATTTTTACTATAATCAGAGAGTTGTCTTTATCCTAAACAAATTTATAGAATAATAGTTGGCTCTTTGGACAAATTTAGGTAGGGTAGACTGTGCCCAGAAATGATCTTTTGAATGCAAAGTGTTGGACTAAGTTTACAATATCCTATGGAAATGATATTTACCTTATAAAGACATTTATAGTATGCCTGTTTAAGGATGCTTTCTTAAACACGTCTGTAAGTAAATATATTATACATGTTGTTCACGTGATGTATTGAAGGGTTTAATTTATATCGTATGCTTCTCTCCCCTCTTCTGCCTTTTAATAATTGTCACTTGTTGGCCTTTAGCCACATACTATGAGGGAACTTTTAACGCATGATTGATTGGCCCAGGGTGGTGGTGGTTTTTTCCTAGTGCCTTGTCTGATGGGGAACAAGGAGATTGTCCTGTAACTCTTAATACATGTTAAATGTTGTTGTGAATGTTTGGTTTTAATCAGTCAGTCTGTATAAAGGGGGAAACACTTTAAAAATTCTTGAGACGATATGAGTGGTTCTGTTCCCCGTCGCCCCTCCTCCGGCCCCTAACTCTATTGTGAGGAACAGAGAGGGCAACTGTAAGGAAGCATTGTAGGAGTTCGATGAGGTCTATGAAGGGAATGCACTTGTTTTGATACAAAGCATGCTATAGTCATCATTGCATACCTTTCCTTCAGGGTGTAACCTGGCTTTTTTATTAGCACTTGTGACCGTGACCATGAAGAGTTGAGAAGAGCAAACTGCCAGGAGAGGCATATGGGAATCTTTAAGCAGTTTACATAATACTGCTGATGGCTGAGGATGAGCAGTTTCACACTGATGATCATGTTCCGTGATCACAGGTAGAGCTCCAAATTTTATAAGGCGGAGGACAGATGCTCAGGTGAAAAGTGGGGAAGGATTTTCGGATTCGAAGTCATTGTTGAGAAAATTCAAGGTTACCAATCTTGAAAAAAAAATTACGTTATGTCCATTATAATATTTTCTAACACTGTACCGATTTTGAATATCCTGTGGCCATAAACACCCTAGTGTGTGTCCAAACATAAATCCTAATTTAGGTTAGAAAATTGGTCACTGAAAGTAGAGTTTTGGGGCGCCTGGGTGGCTCAGTCGGTTGAGCATCTGACTTCAGCTCAGGTCATGACCTCACATTTTGTGGGTTCGAGCCCCACGTCAGGCTCTGTGCTGACAGCTCGGAGCCCGGAACCTGCTTCAGATTCTGTGTCTCCCCCTCTCTCTGTCCCTTCCCTGCTCATGCTCTGTCTCTCTCTCAAAAATAAATAAACATTAAAATTTTTTTTTAAAAAGTTAGAGTTTAACTGAGGGATGAAAAAGCTGATAATCTTTATCTTTTTTCTGTATTATAACACTTTGTTGTTAATTAAAAAAAAATTTTTTTTATATTTATTTCTGAGACAGAGACCGAGCACTAGTGGGGAGGGGCAGAGAAGGAGACACAGAATCCGAAGTAGGCTCCAGGCTCTGAGTTGTCAGCACAGAGCCCGACGTGGGGCCCAAACTCACAAACCGTGAGATCATGACCTGAGGCGAAGTTGGTCGCTCAACCGACCGAGCCACCCAGACGTCCCTGTTGTTAATGTTTTTCAGGCCTAGTACCATTCGCTTAGTTTTATGTACGCCTAGCTCTATAATTGAAGAGAAATTATGGGAATGATTCCTTGAGAAGCTAGAACCACAGTGAGAGAGGTATGAGGTAAATAGAGCATAATTGTATAGATATACTAATTTTTTTTTTTCTAAAGCAGTGGTTTTGAAACTATTCTGTAAAAGGTTCTAGAGGAAGTCAAGCAGGTTCATTCCAATTTCAACTAGTGCAGTCTTACTTTGATCAGTTTTAAGTATGGAAGTTTGCATAAGGTTTCTTTTGAGAGCAAGGTTCTGTTGTTTAAAATAAAAAGTGTAATATCCATGATTGTTAGCATATTTGATCTTACCACTGTTCTGCTTAAATTATTACAGTGGTTGGGCCTCTTTAATATGATTTCTAAGACTTCTCTTTATCCAGCGTCAACTTAACTCTTCACCTCTTCTGTCAGTCTTTCTCTCGCTCTCCATATAAACTCTGTATTCTAGTCCTACTTAAATTGCATGATAGTCCCTGAGAAGAAAATGTTCTTTTACAGGTCCATTCCTTTGCATATGGAGCTGCTCTCCTTATCATGCTAGGCAGGACTCTGCTCCCTTGGAACCTTGGTCATAACTCCATAAAAGCATTTATTTCGTTGTTTTTAACTATGGCCCCCTCGAGAACAGAGACCATCTAATTTATCTTTGTATCCGTACAACTTGGTGTTCATTAAGTATTCAAATGTCTGTTGGATAATTGCATTTAGAATTTGAGAAGTAGTAGAATTACTTTAATGCACACTCACGTGAATAAAACATCCCAGATCTAGTCTATGCAAAGTATTTTTTAACGACATAGTGTCAGGCTAAGTATGTGAAAGGCATCCCATTGCACTTACCATGAAGTATAATAAAGCCAAAAGATACATAGAAAAGATTAGATTGATTAAGTTCTAGTGTCTTAAATGAAGTGTCATACTGGATTCAGTTGTCGCATCCTAAAAGTTGGGTGTGAAAGCCTTTTACCCATAAATGTCATACAGTCTTGATTGCCCACGAAACAATTTCTTTGTTATGATTTAAGCTAATAGACACAAAAAGACCTCCATGTGTCAAAGTATACAGTGTGTTGACACCCTCTCATAGAGGTTAAAAAACGGGCCCTGGAGCTGCCCTGCCTGAAGTCCTATCCCTCGCCTGCCTGTCAATACTGTGTGATCTTCTGTAAGTTACTTAACCATTCTGTGCCTCCTTTTTCTTCTCTGTAAAACGAGGATGTTGATAATACTGCTTTATGTGGCTGTGATGAAGCATATGTGTGAGTTATATATGTTGAGCACTTAAGAGAATGCCCAACACACAGAAAACCCTCAATAAATGTTAGCTCTAATTAATTTCTAGTGGCTCCTTATTTAAACAAATGAATGTGCATTGTGCCTCATTTAAAAATAATTGCTTTACTGTAGGAGTATCTAATTGAAAAGAAAGTTAACATTTTTAGTTATATCTTTAACCTAGCAACTGTTTGATCTCCTTACTGACTCATTCTCCCATCTCCCAGTGGAGTATAGACTGTTTCTGTCAGATGGATCAGTGAAGACATGGGAGATTTGAAACGATGTCCTCTTCATTTCTACAGCAGAGCATTTTTGTTCCCATGACCTGTGCAGTTTTTGCTAGTGCCCACAAGAGAGGAGAGAGAGAAACAGCGAGTAGAAGAATCCAGCAGCAAGTTCTTAAACAAGGCTTAACCTGTACCAAATAAGTCGTAAACTTTCATACTCCTTAGTAGAGGAGGGGTGCGCAGCAGCTTTTTTCCTTGTTTACATTCTCCTTTACTATTTTGGCTTGGAAAGATAGATTTGTTTTATAGTGAATTTTTTTTTAATATTTATTTTTGAGAGAGAGAGCACGAACGGGGGAGGAGCAGAGAGAGAGGGAGACACAGAATCCGAAACAGGCTCCGGGCTCTGAGCTGTCAGCACAGAATCCGACGCAGGGCTCGAACTCACACATGGAAGATCATGACCTGAGCCAAAGTTGGACGCTCAACCAACTGAGCCACCCAGGCACCCCAAGATAGATTTGTTTTAAATCTGAAAATACATTTATTCCAGAAAGGTACATACATATTTACTTTAATTAGTCAGTGAGCCTGTTTTTTAAGCTCATTTTTTACATTTACATGCCTGCAGTGAGGGAAATCAGTAGGGTATCATTTGTGTTAGTGCTGGGTACTATGAGATCCCGTTAAATATGCCCATGCAGGATGCAAAGACAATTTTGAAGGAGGAAGAAGTTTGTATCCCAATATGTTTTATAAAGGGGGGTGTTTTTTTTTTTTGAAAATGTTTGTTTATTTTGAGAGAGAGCAGGGGAAGGGCAGAGAGGGAGAGAGAGAATCCCCGGCAGGCCCCATGCTCAGCATAGAGTCCAACGCGGGGCTCGATTTCACAACCGTGAGATCATGACCTGAGCAAAAATCAAGAGTTGGACGCCAAACCAACTGAGCCGCACAGATGCTCCAAGAGTGGTTATTTTCATAACAAATAATATCCAATGTGTCCTTACAGCGTCCTTGACTTTCTGTCTTCCGTGTAACAACATACAATGGGTAACTTTTTAAAAACCGTCTCACTAAAGGAAGGACGTTAGCAAGCAATTTTGAGTGTTCACTGTGCTGTGAGTAATTTGCAGATGAGGAGCTATGATGTAAAGATAAATCAGGCATCGTGTTTATGTGCTGTTTTATGACCTGCTGGTGAGACCAGAGGGTGAAGAGAAGACTTGGGAATTGAACCCTGCAAACAAGACTGGAAGAGTGCTGGGTTTTGAATAGAGTGAGCAAGCAAAATGAGACAAGAGCAAGGGGGCCGTTTTTAAATGCCAGGGGTGTGCAGCGTGACCGTGTGCTGTGGGAAATTTGAATGCTTGTACAGACTGGTACCCTTCGTGTCATCTTGTAGTTAGGACACTAGTTTAATGTTAGCAAATTTTTGCTGACGTGCCATTGTAGGAACTTTTAAAATATTTTTTGCACTTCCCTGAAAATTACAGGAGGCAGGTCATGCTAGGAAAAACAACTTCTAGAAGAAATACGATTTTGACTACACCGATTTCCTCTGTACAAACCAGGACGCTGTTCGTGTTTAATGTTATTTAGCCTTGAAATTTCGTTTCCCTTCGACAGCATGCCTTTCTGTTTGTCAGGCCAAACAACTTCTTGTTTTACTTATTATCTCAGTTCTTGTTCCTCATTGTTACTATTAGTATTAATATTATTAGTAGTATTTAATCAGAAAAGAGAAATACTATTTGGGCATTTCAGAAGCCTCAGAAATGCTTGGTTACGTACAGGAGTAAGTTAGGTTTTATGACTTTCCCGGTTGGGTCTTCCCAATAGCACCTCCCCCATGCTGACCTTCACCCTTCATTGACTTAGAAGGTTTCTCATTGTTGGGAGAGAACTCCTTGATCTCCGTCCATTTCCCATCTAACTTTCACTTACTGGTTCTTGGCCATCTAGGGCTATATATGTGAAACTCACTCTTCTTACACACGATAAATCTTTCAAGTGTCTGAAAACAACTATTAAATCCTACTTGAACCATCTTTTTGCCACAATAAGGGAAGAAACCCTGATTCTCAAAAGATACGCACATGACCCGGTTTACAGACCCTTCTCCATCCACATCGCTCTCATGACAAAGTCTGTTCATCAGCATACCTCTTCAGATATGGTGGCCAGAGCTGAACCGACTGCTTCAGATGTGGTCTGACCATGGCTGAATACAATGAAGCTGTTATCTGGATACTGTACTTCTGTTAAAGCAGCCTGAAATTTGCATTACATTTTTTGGCAGCCACATTACCCTTTGATCATATTGAGGTTCTGGTCAGCTAAAACCCTGTCTCCTTCTCATGTGAGCTGCCCTAAGTCTGATCTTTCTCCTTTATTTGCCAGCTGATGCTTTGAAAGTAAATGCAGACTATGGGGTCTTGCATTACTATAACAGTTTAAATGAATTTGTCTATCAGATTTAATTCCATTTAACTGGCGGGAGATACGAGCTAACGTTTGTGTGCAGCAGAACGGTTTTCGTGGTGCTTTCACGTCGACTTTAATCTTCATAACCACCACCCGAGAATCAAGAGAAAACGACCTTCCACTAAATCAGGAATTGGCAGATAGGGGACTTCGTCACGGGTTTTTTGATTCCAGATCCCATGGTCATCTTATCACTGTTCACTTAGTAAGCATTTAGCATGCCCTTTAATATGGGGCCAGTGCTATGTGGGGCTGGTGCGTCAGTGAGCAAGACAGATTACAGGCTCTGCCCTGTGGTATTCGTGGCCTGGCACATAAATAATTACTGGCAATTACTGAGCACTTTGTGTTGGTTAGGCACTGCGGTAGATAGTGTTATTGTTCAAAGTCTCTGTTGCCCATCTTTACCAGGGTCCTCTCCGTAGGAGGATTATATTTTCCACTACATGGACATCAGGTTGGGGCACTAGGCCTTCCTTGACCAATAAAACATTAGGAGAAGTGACATGTTGCTTATGTGAGCAGATGTTTCCATCTTGTGGTTCTGGCAGTGGCTCTTATCCCTCTGTCATGGAACCAGTATGCCTTAGCTAGGGCCGGTCCCAGAGTGAGAGAGGCTTCGGACTGGGTCCCAGAGCGATGGAACAGAGCGAAAGCTGATTCATGACAGCCATTGTTAACGTAAGTGAGAAACCCTCGTGTTGTAGGCACTGTGACGTCAGAGTCATTTGTGACACGATAGTACAGCCCAAACAGTGTGATGCTGACGTCACTCGAGGTGATCTCTGAAGACACATAAGGTGCAGGCTTTGTCCTCGAGGAGAATGCAGTTTTGGTGAGTGCGTTAGATGTCCACAGGTTATCAGTAGTTGGGCAAAAGGAGAATACCTATATGGAAAGGTCTGTGAGGTTGGGGCTCTTTGCTGACCTTTGCCTCACCGCTAGGCTGAGTCAGTCAGCATGTTGTAAATCCTACATCTCTGGTCCAGCTACTACTGCCACAACTTCTTCTCATCCAGAATTTGACCAGCATGTTTTCTAAATCCTCATTCAAATCCACCTTTTGTACGAAAATGTTTAAGAGGATGGGCTTCTACAGAAAGTCAGCAGGAACTTCTTTCATCAATGCATCCATCAGCACTCAAGAAGTAACCCAAGAATTTGCCTGGTTGAACCGTTTCTCCAGCACGCGCAGAGAGATGGGGTCCCGGGTTCCATGTCAGTTATGTCTGCAAGCTTTCAGGTTTCCCATTTTCACAGCTGTCTGTACATCTCCCTTTGCGTGGGGATGTTAGCGAGACAGAGTCCAGCTGGGATTCTGCGAGGAGAAGCTGGGGAATACGTGCCCGGGGTTTGGGGGAGCACTTGAAGCCTTGGAAATAATAATCATGTGAATATACATGGTTGTGGGCTGTAGTTTTCATCACATTATCAAAGGGAATCATGATTCCCCTGGCAGGTTACCAGCCCCGTTGTGGAGTGAGAATAGAAGTTGAACAGAGATCTGGAAAATGCCCGTATGTAAGGAGCAGGTGAGACAAGAACCCAGAAGGGAAGCTGAGAAGGAATCATTGGAAGGGGTTGAGGACCAGGAGCACATAAATGTTACAGAAGCCAGCTCCTTATTAATCATAGTTTTTTAATCTGTTCTGGAATTTTGCATGAATTCTACATCCACCCTCAAGGTATTTCTTCATGATTCCTTAGAAGTTACCAAACTTGCAGATACATTTAATGTCTTAGAATATAATTTTTCTTGATCTATAAATACGAATTTAAAGCAATTCCTTCTTCTTTTTCTGTCTCCTTTTTATTTTGGGCTTGAGTTACTTTTTTCTTTCTTCCTTTTTTCCCCTTAATCTTTTTTTACCCTTCCCAGATTAAAGATCATTCTTCTTGTTTAAAAAGGCTGAGTCCAGATGGGAGTGAAGCAGTCTTTTAGGTTGTCTGTTGACAATTGATCCCAAGTAAGGAAGTCGGCCTTTGTTATTTTTTAAGTCTTTTTAAAATTTTTCTTAGCACTTCTAACAAATTTCTACCTTTTTAAAAACAATTTTACTGAGATATAATTGTTACACAGTAAACTGCACATATTGAAAGTGTACACTTTGGGGCACCTGGGTGGCTCAGTTGGTTAAGTGTCTGACTCTTGATCTCAGCTTGTGTCGTGATCTCCCGGTACATGAGATCGAGCCCCACATTGGGCTCCATGCTGACAGTGCAGAGCCTGCTTGAATTCTCTCTCTCTCTCTCTCTCTCTCTGCCCCTTGCGTGCTCTCTCCCCTCTCTCTCAAAAAAAAAAAAAAAAATATATATATATATATATATACACACACACACATATATCTAAAAGAAAGTGTACAGTTTAATAAACTTTGACATATATGTATCCTCATAAACCATCATCACTGTCAAGATACTGAACATATCCATCATCCCCAGAAGTCTCTTGGTAATGCCCCCATTACTCCCCAGGCAACCACTGTTTGCATTCATTGGCATGTCTTAGAATAAAGCATATACTCTCTTTTGGTCCAGCTTCTTTCCCCTGCATGATTATTTTGAGATTTATCCATGTTGTAGCATGCATCAGTAGTTTATTCCTTTTTCATTGCTAAGTAGGATACCATTGTATGGGTATATTGTAGTTTGTGTGTTCATTCACCTCTTGATCGACATTGGGTTATTTCCAGTTTTGGGGGTTTACAAATAGAATTGCAGCGAACGTCCACGTAGATGTCTCCGTATGGATGTATGTCCGTATTTTTCTCGGGTAAATACCTAAGAGTGGAGTGGATGAATCAGTCTTATGTTAGGTATAGGGGTGTGTGTGTGTGCACGCGCGTAGAGACAGAGACACTGAAAAATAGGTTCACACGATTGCTGGCAAGTCTGAAATCTGTAGGACAGGCCAGCAGACTGGAACCTCAGGCAGAAGAGTTGATGTTGTGGTCCTGAGTGCAAAGTCTGTAGCATAGGTTGGCAGGCTGGAAACTCAGGCAGGATTACTGTTCCTGATTTGAGGCAGGATTCCTTCTTCCCCAGGAAACCTCAGTTTTTTGCTTAGAAGGCCTTCAACTGTGATTGAATAGGGCGCAGGCACCTTATGAAGGATAATCTCCTTTATTTAACGTCAGTTGATTGAAAATGTCAATCATGTCCACAAAATACGTCCACAGCAACATCTAGACTAGTGTTTGACCAGATAGCTGGGCACAAAACCTAGCCAAGTTGACACAAAATTTAACCTTCACAGCGGCTAAGCGTGTTCTATTTTTTTAATACGGTTATAGAGGATACATATTTTTAAAGGTGAGTTTTTGATTGTTGCTAATTCACTAGTTGTTTGTTTTTTTAACTAGCCTTTTCACAATTCTTAAAACAGTTGAATGGCAGTGTTTTCATTCTAGGTTAAGATTACTTTCTTCTTTGTAGACCTATCCTTTTATTTATTGTTTTTTAACTGTTTATTTGTTTTGAGAGAGTGCACACATGCACCAGTGAGTAGGGGAGGGGCAGAGAGAGAGGGAGGGAGGGAGAATCTCAGGCCAACTCTGTGATGTCAGCACAGAGCCCTATGTGGGACTCAGTTTCAGGATCTGTGAGCTCATGGCCTGAGCCGAAATCGAGTCAGATGCTTAACCAACTGAGCCACCCTGGCACCCTTAGACCTATCCTTTTAAAAATAGGAATTATTTTAGGGGCACCTGGGTGGCTCAGTCGGTTGGTTAAGCATCCAGCTTCGGCTCAGGTCATGATCTCACGGTTCATGAGTTCGAGCCCTGCGGTGGGCTCTGTGCTGACAGCTCAGAGCCTGGAGCCTGCTCCTGATTCTGTGTCTCTGTCTCTGCCCCTCCCCCCTGGCTTATGCTCTGTCTCAAAAATAAATAAGAACATTAAAAAAATAAAATAAAAAATAAGTAAAAATAGGAATTATTTTAGACACTTCCTACTATCATTACTTAACCTCCCATTTTGCTTATTTGTCAGAATCACATGACAGAAATGGCAGTTTCATTGTAAGAATCTTACCTCATTTGAGTTTCTTTTTAGTATCACAGGATTAAGCCATTCTTACGTAGTTTAGAGATTAAGGATGTAGTGGATTTGGAATGTAGAACCTAGTTAATTGGCAGAGTGGAGGTGCTGATCTCCTTTTAAAAAGGAAAGACAAAGTTTGGGAGAAAAGATACAAGCTCATATCTTAGGAAACATTTTTATGCCATTCTTTGATCAAGTCATTTAACTTTTTTTGAGCCTCAGTTCCTCATCTGTAAAATGGACGAATATCTATTTCATGGAGCCATCATAAAGTAGGATGCTTTGTATAAAGAGCCTGGAATAGTCCTTTTAAACAGAACAGCTCCCATTACTGTATTGCTTTATTTATTTAATGTTTAACGGTATTAGGTTTTCTTTATGAATTTAGAAGAACTTTGTCAATTTCTCCAAAAAAGCCTACAGCCACTGTGCCAGGCTCTAGAATTATAGGAGGAAAAAAGATAAGTGAGGTTCCTACTCTTTGAAAGCTTCTGTCTGGCAGGTTATGACAGGAGAGGCAGGCTGTAAACAAGTAAAGGAATAAGCAAACCACGTAATTTCGGGTTGTGATAAGAACTGAGAAGAAAATCAGAGAGATGTGACACAGAATTACTGGGGTGGGGAGCCCCCTTCCAAGAGGCCTGGGTAGGAAAGAGACCTCTTAGAGGAAGTGGTGTTTCAGCAAAGACCCCAGAAGGATTCGAAGGAGCCAGGTGTATGATCTACATGCAAACGTGTCTGGCAGAGAGACGAGCGAGTGCACGGCCTGTAAAATGGGGGAGAGTTGGCGCACTGGGGATGCGGAGAGGAGCCCGGAGATGCCGCTGGAGAACAGGAGAGAAGTCAGGGCAGCCTGCATAGTGCCTGATGGGCCACAGTAAGGAGATTGGATCTTATTCTAAGTGCAGAGGGAAGCCACTGGAGGGTTTTCAGGGACAAAGTAGCGTGATTATTTGATGGAAATGTTCCATGGGCCTTTGAAAACATGAACGTGGCTGAGCCAGCTGTGTACTTTAGCGTGACTGGGATTCCTAGTTGCCCAAGAAACATCGGAGTAAACTACTTATTTCTTTTCTGATATAAAAATCCCAGCCAGATTCTATGAAAGCCAAGTCTGGGTTATCGAAAGCAAATACTATTTTATATCTCTTAACGTTTACTAAGATTCCTTGTGCACTTGTATATATTTTCAAAAATAGTATTTTGTGGATTTTTTTTCTTTTTAAGTACGAGTGGCAGTTGACTAGTGTAGCAGGAAAGGGCACATCTTTGGTTTCATCCGTGGGCATAATTACCATATGGAAACTTTTGGTAAATATTAACGAATCTTTATATAGGATTCCTTCACAGAATCATGGACTTATTGAGCTGAACGGACCTTAAGAATTTTTTAGTCTTAATTCCTTTTATAGAGGAGGCAGCTCAGATCCAGAGAGGCTAAATGGGCCCCATTATGTTAACATAATAAATAAAATGCACCTGGTTTTTATGATCCCCCAGTTGCAGGATGAGAGATTCTTGAGGCAGAATGTGGAACCAGGGAAAAACTGTGACATCGGTTTGCTTCACACTTGCTATCTTCTCTGTCGCTTATTTGTTTGACACCTGTACCGTTTCCCACTTACCCCTGAACTGAGGCAACCGAGACGGACCCGACAGGCCCTCCCTTATTATGGGAACAGTTGCCATGCGTGGTACGTGCCACCGTAAGAGGAGCTGAGTGGGCTGTGGGTGTGAGTGGTGAGCGGGTCTGAACGACTGCAAGTGCGGAGTCCGTGTACGTGCAGGTTGGGTGCTTGGCCCCTTCGTAAAGTATACATTATGTGGCCCCAGCCGTGTGGCCTCTTCTGTCCTTTTTGCCCTCCGGCCATAACCGTGAGACACACATAAGCCAGTTTGAAGGCCTCGTGTCAGACAGGCCCTGTCCGACCAGGAAGACTTGACTGGACAGCTCTGCTCTGCTCTGCTCCTGCCCCTGAGGGCACTGAGGCCCCAGCGTGTACCCAGGGACAGATGGACAGACCGTGATGGCAGCGTGTCTTTCACACAGGAATCCATAGGAACACTCGGTCTCGTTGTGTCCCTCTTCAAGTGATGCAGATTTCATGAATTCTTAATTTTTGAAAAGTTCCCAAAGGAAATAGAAACAACCGTTTTTTGTTTATTTTGACCCGTTTACCTTTTTACTGTATTTCATTTGGGAATGTGGCCATTCCTAAGAAAACTGGCATATGAAGTTCGTCGTTGAGGTTATAACATGCTCTGAATCTTAAAATAAAGCCGCCAACGTGCATTGAGAGAACAGGTAGATGAAATAGCACTGTGGTAGTTACAGGAGTAACGGTAGTTTCCTTTTAAGTCTTTCCCTTTCAAGAGCTTGTTATCTTCCGTATAACCAAAACATATGCCCTGGGCAGGTATGTTTTATTCTTGCCCTTGGCTCTGTATTATAAAGTCTGATTAAAAAGGGAAGACGCGAACTTTGTGTCTCCCACACAAGAGAATGTGCCTATTTGCAGGGGTGATTGTTCGTTCGTTGATGAGATCCAGTTCCATACCCCTGAGCCTACCTTCGTGTGAAGAAGAACGTATCTTTCACCTGCGAGAGGCACCTTCAGACACTGCTCGTGTGAGAGTGTGTGTCAAATCAAAGCCTGCAGGTACGACATACGTTGTCAAGAATATTAGATGATGAGTTCTGATGACTGTACTCTGTGTTCACAGAATATTAGAAAACAACCGGTTTTGACAGTCTAATATAGTAGGTGATCTGGCTTTCTCCCTCCCTTGGGTCACATGAGGCTAAAATGACCCATCTCCATTGTCTCCTGGGCCTTATGAGGAAGAGAGGTAGAATTCTGGACATATGAATGGAAAAAATTGGACTTAACAGTCTAAAAAATGATCAAACCAACTTGTGTGAGTAACTGTTCCACCGCTTTCCCCCCCCCCCCTTTATTTTGTGCAGATTGAGGAGCTGAACCATAGAGGCATTTCCTACGAACGATGAATAAGCTGTCTATTGTGAATGATTGTAGCTGGTGTAGAAAACAACTCCAGCTGCACTAACTATAAAACTACCAGCTCTCTGAGGGTGTCGGTAATGACTGCTGCTCCTTCTCGGTTGACCGTGGAGGTGTGTGGCCTGGGTGAGAACGGGCTCCGGCCAGGCTGCGGTGCGCAGGGCCCGGTCCGTCAGCTGTCGTGGGACTCGGGGCCGACTGCTTTCTGTCTCCCCAACTCGTCGTGTACAAAACCGAACAAGACCAGTACCTCGCTGGTGGGGCTGTTATGAGGGTCAGTAAGTTCATGCACGTGACACCCTAAGAACACGGCCGCAAACACAGTAAGCGCTGGGTGCGTGTTAACAGTTCTCAGTACGGATGCACGGCTGCAGTATGTGTAAGTGGCTGCTTTGATTGGCGAAGTTTTCACGAGGAATTTGGCGTTTGAACTGGGCCTTGAAGGATAAGCAGGATTCGTAAAAGGAAAATCTAAGGAACTGAGTGTGGGAAAAGCTGTGTGAACAGAGTTGAAAGAGGAGGCAAAGACCCTTCTTCCCTCCTGTTCTCCTTCCATTTATTGCGTATTAGCTGTGTGCCTGCTGCTGAGCTCTGTATTTGGCGAACGTTACGTTGTTTTAATCAGTCCTCACAATAACCCTGCAAGATAGGTGTTTTCAGTTCTCGTTTTACAGATGGGAAAGTAGCCACAGAAAAGTTAAGTTACTTTGCCAGAGTCACAGAGTTAAATGTTGGCCTAGTTCTGTCTGATCGTAAAGCTCTCACATTTCTTTAGTATTGTCCAGTACTTCTTCCTGAGAGCAGACTATCGGAAGAGGATGCCAAAAATTACTTATTTATTTATTTACTTACTTACTTTTTTATTTAAAAGGGTGACGGCTCCATGGTTGGAGTTGTAGAGACACGAACAGAATTACGGTATTAGGGATGCGTGTGATCATTTTGTCACAGTCAGAGACTCCGGGTACCGTGTATGCTCGTCATTTCAAAAGATGGACGAGAACTGTGCGTGCCAGTGCCTGCTGAGCGGTTTTCCCCTGTCATTCGAGCTGCATGAAAGTTCTTGTTTTTTCTGAACTGAGAATGACAGTATTTTGGTTGTCAAAGTTTTTATTTTTCTTACTGTGAATTATGCAAATTTCCCCCAATGGCATCCTGATTGACCTCTTCAGTGCTTGTCACACATTTTGGTTGCCTAGAATCGATTGCTCTTTGAGTAAGTACCCTTTTCAGTTCCCAGCATCAGAGGGGTGTCTTTAACTCTGCTTCCCAGTCTTCAGCTTGTATGGATTCCTGTTTATGGGGTTTGTTTGGAATGCAATTAAGGTGATCTTAATTCTCTTACTGTTTATTCCCCCTCCTCAAGCTACTTGACAAGTTTCTTTCTTTTGAAACTTCGAGGGAATTGATAAGTTCGTGCTTATACTTTTTCTTCTCAAGTATCTCACTGGCCTTGACTTAAATTTTTAATTGTTCTGTCTCCCATGTACTCCTGCCTTCCACTAAGTAGCCGACAGTTGGTTTTCCCCTCTTTTATTTTTAATGCCTTTTTTCTTTTTTTCAACTATAAAACTCCCCAGTCCAGAAGATAGAGCCAACAACTCAGGTGCTGGCCTTCATGAAACTAGAATAAGACCTAAATGAACTAGTACCTTCCCCTAGAATGTATCCTTGCCTCTGCTTTTAAGAGAAAAAGAACATTATATGGTGACAAGCAAATGCCAGAGATTAAAAAAAACCAAAAAAAACATTCGGGATTTGTCAATAAGCTATTAACACCTGCTATGCAGACTGTGAGAAACTATGAAGATTTCTACCTTTAAGTAAATCTCATATCTGTACTTTCTTTTTTTAATCATCCTCTTCATCATGAGGCAGGTCTTCATGATCTGACTACTGCAACAGCCTTATTCTCATCAGTTGCTTATCCTTACCACCTCCCTGCTCCCGCCTTTCAGATCATCATCTATTTTACCAGCAGTCTGATCTTTACTCAGGGATCTAATCTTATTTTGTGTCTTAAAAATCATCAGCAGTTCTTGTAAATTCCTTTCACCACCTCATCCGACCTGTAGCTTCCTTTAGATTGTAATTTCTATGAGAATAGGTACCTTACCAGCTTTATCCACCACTCTCGCCCCACACCTGGATCAGTGCCTAAAGCAGTTATTCTTTCTGTAAATAGTCGAGGCCAGGGCTTCCCCAAAGATGTGCCTCTCAGAGGTTACTGGTTTGTTGAGAAGTACTGGTGGGTGTTCTCCACCTTTGTGATGGCCAAGTGGGGCAGCCTGGCCCACCCGGGGCTCCACTGAGAGTGGACGGAGTCTGACGTCTCTGCGTGATGATGGGGGCTGTGCTGAGCACAGGCTAGAAGGCGGACCACACCCTGCCTGTCTGCTTTAGCAGCCCACTTCAGAGCGTGCCCCTGCCCCCTGCAGGTGGGGGGGCCACAGAGCGCCAGAGAATCTGTGTTCCTGACGCCCGAGGAGCCGTCACGGCCGATGTGGTGTTAGTAGTCAGCAATGGGAGGAGGACACGATAGAGGCCAGCCAGGGCCTCCCAGCTCGCCACACAAGTCTCCAGCCTGCCTTTGCGTTCTTTGGAGACTTTTGGTGCACTCGTGGCTGCCATTCCCATCCAGTGACGTTCAAGTTAGCTGTGGGGTGAGCAGTCCAGCTCCATAGGTTCACCTGCAAGTGATTTTTAACTCACAGATGCACATTGATCCGAACTTGATACAAGAATGTTCCGATTGCTTTGAGACCTGTTCACGTATCACAAGGATTTTTGATGAGTACTTGCCAATGAAAAAGAAGACCTTTTGGATCTTTAAATACAATGTAATTTTAACTAACGCAACTGTTTGACTAAGAGAACTGGGTTGTTTTTGTTTTTGTTTTTGTTTTGCATTTGAGCAGATAAAGTATAGTTTGGTTATGGCTTAATTTGCACAGTAATTCTTAAAGTGCTGTTTAAATTAACATTTTAAATAAGGTTTTCTTAACTGAAAAGTAAGAAAGAATAGTGTTTCTAGTATTTTTTAAAACTGTTTATGTATTTTTGAGAGAGGGAGAGGGAGAGAGTGAGCAGGGGAGGAGCAGGTAAAGGAGGAGACAGGTTCCCAGGCAGGCTCCACGCTCTGAGTGAAGAGCTCGAGCTCCTGAACCATGAGATCCTGACCTGAGTTGAAATCAAGAGTTAGACGTTTCACAGACTGAGCCACCCAGGTGCCCTAATAGTGTTTCTAATGTCGTTGTCGTTATATCAGCACTTATAGATGAGCCCAGTTAGCCTATCTGCTGTGGAGGAAGCCAGTGGTTTGGTGTGCTTTGTTTGCTTGCCCGAGTTTTGCTTTGTTTTTTGCCCGAGTTAGTTAATGCTGTGTCAAGTAGAATCCTGTAGAACTCTTGTGTTCACACAGACGAACACCCTCACGGTTGTCAGCTCTTTCAGATGCAGACTTTTGCTTTCAGGGGGAAGGTTTCCAAGAAAGTGTGAGTACAAACCTGTAAACACTATTACTATCATGTAGCGCTTTATTTTTCCAGTATAGTATGCTTTTGTACTCACGTAATTTTCTTTACTTAATCTTCACAATCACTCTGAAAATTGCTTGTAATTCCATTATAGGGTTTTCTTATTTTCCAGATTAGGAAACTGATTCTGAGTAGTTAAGTGACTTACTCAAGGTCACACAGCTAGTGTGTCAGCTGAAGTGCAAGGATTTGTTTGAACAGACGTGATCCCTCTGAGGAGACTATGTAATAAGCAGACTTTGCGAAAGGCAGTAGGAGAGTCATTTACACCTCTTATCTTTAGAAGAGGATTCTTTTTCTCAAGTACAGTATTAAGTAGAGTTCCTGCTTTTGAAAACAGTGTTTCGAATTAGATGTAAATGGATAACTTCTGGAGGTTAAAATAGCTTGTTTGTACGTATGTAGTGTATACTTTGCCTGTTTTTATGAAGATTTGTGAACAGAAGAGTGAAGTGGCAGAGCTGGTGGTAAGAAGGGCAGCTCAGCTACTGAAAAGTACACTGCAACAGCTGGAAGTCAGTGTGTCAAAAATGGCAAACCTTGAGCCACAGCGTACGTGCGTTTGGTTGTGAATAAAAGAACAGAATTAAAGAACATTTATAAAGTACAGGTTATATGTGATGACTGAAGATGGTGTCTGTAGAAGGTATTTTGTAATCGATTTTCTTGTGGCGTTCTTCTCTATCCCGCTTACGCACGGTTCTTTTTCAGCTGCCTTCAAGACTACGTCGTGTACAAGTGTGTGGCACTTGACAGGGTCACCTCCTAACCCTGAAGAAAAGTGTCTATGTGTTATGTGTCTGAGTTAAATAGAGTAGCTCTGATACAAGTGTCGTTCTTGTGATCAGCCAACAAGAAGATTAAACTGAGAGGGGTGCCTGGGTGGCTCAGTCGGTTAAGCGTCCGACTTCAGCTTAGGTCATGATCTCGTGGTTCGTGAGTTCGAGCCCCGCATCAGGGTCTCTACTGTCAGCACAGAGCCAGCTTCAGATACTCTGTCCCCCCCCCCACCCCTCCGCCTCTCCCCCCCTTGCTTGCTCTCAAAAATAAATAAGCATTAACAACAATAACAAAAGCTTAAACTGAGAACAGAGAGGGAAATTGAAGGCGGGAGTTGGTAGTAACTGGTTCACGGCCACTTAATGTGCAGCGTCCTCGTTAGTCAAGCATCCTGTGCCTACCTCGGCATGAAATAATTATTTTTCTAATTTAAATCTGCAAATTTTCAATTGTAGAACAGCTTGAATAGTCTTTGTTGTAAATCGTCACTGGATTTTTTTTTTTTTTTAAGTATTTGTCTTCAGAAACAAAGAAGGTCATCTTGTATCCATAGAGACCACATGTACTTTCCTCATTATTTCTATATTCTATAATGGAGAAGAGTTATTTATAATATTTAAACAAAAACTGTTAAGAGCAACCTTTAGATATTATCACAGGGTAGATACCAGTAACCATTGCTCCAGAAAAACCCAAACTCCAAAAATTGATATTAGAGAATTAGCACGTTTGTGTATATTGGTGTTTTCAATAGTTATCCTAAAGGGTGTGTGTGTGTGTGTCTGTGTATGTATGTATGTACACATGCTTATTTTAGACTCAAGCAAGTCTGGTTTTGATGGAATGCAGATTTCCTATCTTCCTTCTCTCTTTCAGGTAAGTAGTGTGGAAAACAAAATGGTTTCGATGTATTGCTTTATGAACAAAGCCAAGCTCATGAGGTTGTTCCTCTGATTTTCTACTTTGCTTTGTTCATTTCCGTGGACTGTCCATCCCTAACCTAAATCTAATGGGGATAGGGAAGAACATTAGACTCTTGGTGTAGATGTCCTGCCAAGTAAAACCCTCTGTATTCGCGGTCTACATTAGGACACTTCCTTTAATGAAGGCAGTCACTTTTCATAACAGTATTGGGGCAACAGGTACAAATTGAGACTGGTTTGGATGGATGGATGGTCACTCTGATTATTAGGATTGTCCTTCTGCTGTGTTTCTTACTGATTTTGAAACTCCAGGTTTACAGAGAGAAACACTCATTTTTGCGTGTCTTAAGTAGAAACATAGATCTTCATGTAGGGGAACTGGGTGTAATATATTTAATTTTGCATGTTTGCCCAGTTAAATTTATAATGTGTATCTGCTTTGTTAATTAGTCCGTTTGGGAAGAGTTGCAGCTGATTCTCTTGCTAACTAGTTGATAACATTAACCTTATTATTTTCTAAAATGTCACAGATGTCATTCAGCGCCAAAGAGCCTGTAAATCATTAGATAAAGAAGGTGACAGGCCACATGCGTGTCTATTCCTTCTGTGCATTTGCTCTTCAGAAAGCCTGTTGTTGTAAACATCCCCGACTGGAAGCTGTAAGACACAGCAAAGCTTTCAGTCAGATGTTTGCTGCTACCGGCTGTTCACAGGCATCATTTGGTCTCATTGTACCTAAGAAGTGGAATTGACGAGGCTGGCGAATGCATGGGAAACACCAGAAATGTTTCGATTCCTCCGTTTACCGCTGTCTGGGAGGCCGCCCGTGTTGTGACAGAGGTCAGTGTGGGCTGTGGTCCTGATGACCGGACACCCTGCAGCACAGCAGGCCCAAGCTTACCTGAGCCAGGCTGCTGCTGGGCCAGAGAGGACTTAGGGGAAAACTTTGTTTTCGCTGGGGGTCGTTAGGTTTGTTTTTGCCCTATCCGTGAACTTCTGGTCCTTATGGCCTTTCCAGGTGGGCTGGAGTTTAACTTCCCAGCAGCTCAGGAGACTGATCTCCTCCCTTAGAAATTCTGCGGATTGGATGTATCAGGACCACCCCCCAGCGACATACAACCTAGAAGTTTCAGTTTCTCTGTACTGAAGAGGTGTTACGTGCGTGAACTTGGTCTCCCTCTTCTCCCACCAACTGCCTGCGCTCCTCACCCTGAGTGATGTCACAGCTCCTGTCCGAACACTGCTGTCGGAAGTGTGCGTGACTGCAGACCATGGAGCCTGCGCACAGCGTTTACCAGTGGTTAGAAGTGTTTCCAGGTTCTCGCGTGCCTTTTCCTCACCCGAGTATGGATGGATGCCGTGTGAGCAGGTGCGCTCTCTACGTGTTGTGTTTCCCCACAGAGCTGAATGTTACAGGGCTTTTCTCACAGAAGGCATTCATTGTGACTAATCGATCATGTATAATTTTATAGCAGCTTTTTTTCCAAGTTCTAAATATATGATTTCTTATTTTTATCTGTCCTTTAGATCCTGGGAAACAGGTGTTGTATTGAAATTTTTCTCTTCAATAAAGCATTGGTATTTTTTCCTACTTATTATTTATTACTGCTGACCATCATACCGTGTTAGGTTCAGTACATAATTAAACCAAAAGATAAAGTTCTTGCTAATCTCATTTTAAATGCATGTCTTTTTTTGTTCGTGTGGCAAGCTTTCTGAGGGCAGGGACACACTCGATAGAACTCTGTTTTCCCGCCATCGAGTAACGCACCTTGCATGTATAGGATTCTAATAACAATCTTATATTATTGCAGAACTATCTGCTGTTTCTTATGTTTTTAATGCAGATGAGCAAATGAAAGTTTGGGTCAAAATGCAGCTATTACAGATGTATCCATACTACAGCATTTATTTTTAAAGGCTTCTTTGTTAGAGTGGTGGTTTACCAGACTTATTTGGTCAGGCGTGGAGGGAGGGAGGGTAGTTCGCTGCTTCAGACCCAAGTAGCCTGGCAACTTGTAAGTATAATTTTCCAGCTTGACAATTAGCATGCATCAGGCGTCCCCACTGAACTCTTCATGAAGCAGGTTTATTGCATATTCCATGACTCTCCATTTTAGCGCGTTGGGAGCCTTAGATTCCAGATAGCTGCAAATGGATAGGACCATTTCTGAGAGCCCTAGAAGTGCTCCCTGGCAAAGGCAGAAAGAGTTTTCTGGTAACAGGAGTATTTTGTTAAAGCAGGTGACATTGTTTAATTGCTATGAAAAAGTTGGTTATTGCTTTCAAATTCAGCAAGATGGATAGAAACTGCCTGCTTTAATCATTTGCACAGCTCCATTTGGCAGGTTTTTCAAAATGATAGCCCAAATCCAAGCTAAAAGGGGGGCAGAGTTGTTTTACTCTTCCCAGCTAGTCGAGTTATCCCGTGGTGCTGCAGGATTAATGGTACAATCAGCGTTACATAACATTTGTTCTATATTATTCTGCCCTAATGAGGTGGATCAGAGACCATGTCAGTTTTAATCCTGGACGCCCTTGCTTCAGTGTACATGCGTGCAGCCTTTTAGTCATTTGCAGATGACTTCTTCGTGTTTTAATTTTGAAGACCCACAAACTACCATTGGCCTGCAACTTTAGCAATTATTTAGAACAAATGCCTTAAGATGTTAAATTGTCAGTATTTTCCGGTAAACCTGTAACAACTTGTTTTCCTAGCTTTTAATTTAGTTTTTTGGGGAGAAGTGTGTGGTTTTTATTGACAGGTCTTAGCTCAGAAACTACTACTTAAGATTTTTGATCAAATTAATATTAAAAGCAAAACATTGGTAGTTACGGAACACCATTCTGAAAATGACAGGGTTTTTTTCCTTAATCTGTTTTATTAGGGATTACTTTGTTAAGCAAACAAGCTAAACTACTGAATTGTGTCAAGTTCATTCCCGATTAGATACGCTTGTGTACAAATTTTCTTGGTTAACAACACATTAGTGGATGGGTCCTCACTGGTCTCTGTATCTGAGTTCGTTCCACACAGAGTCAGAGGCTTGGGGTGGCCCAGCAGTGAATGGTAGACTTTAATTCCCAACATGCCTTCTTCCTTGCATGGAGCACATTCCAAATCTGGCTCCTTTTCACCCCTCTGACAAAAACTTCAGTGAATGAATGTGCTTCTCAGGCTGTATGTATTCAGGAATTTTTTTTTTTTTTAAGTTTGAATATCAGTCTGAGCTTAATTACTTTTTAAAATGATGCTGTTTCAGATTGTCTCTGTCACAGTTTCCTAAGCTTAGTTAATTATGTGTGGACATATGATACATGTTTTGACGTTGGCTTTTTTCTTATCTGTAGCATGTTACAGACTTCCAAATAATTGCCGTTCCCTGCTGTTTCTGCTTTGACTTTGCAACATAGTTGGTGAAACAATTAGTCTACTGGTTTTCAAATATTAGTGTGTATCAAAATTACTTAGAGTGCTTATTAAAAGCACAGATTGCTGGGCCCTTCAAGAGCTTCTGGCGCAGGAGGTCTGGGGTGTGGCTTGAGAATGTGCATTTTCCCCCTAAATTCCCAGATGCTACAGACACTGCTGTTCTGGGTCCATACTTTCAGAGCCATGGGGCTCATCTTAACATTCTTTTCCCTGTTTGGTATTTGCCCATTGAGTGACTGAGTAAAAAAAAAATTAAGTCCCCAACTTAAAAATCTGTAGTAATCCAAAAATTTGATTATTTTTTTAAACAGGTTAGAAACCTGAGGCCCATTTTTCTCCCAGAGAAAGTATCATGTTAATTGCCCAGCCCAAGAAATGCTATTTGAATATATTTGCAAAGAAAAGCAGAAGAAAAAAAAAATACTGTTGCAGTAGGAGTAGTTGAAACAGAAAAACAATACTCCTAGAGGGGAAGAAGAAAGGCGTGTGTGTGTGTGTGTGTGTGTGTGTGTGTGTGTGTGTGTGTGTGTGTTTAACCTTGAGACTTGATACTTGTTGAAAAGTAGCCCGAAGGGGACAAGAGGCCAGGCCAGGTAGAGACTCAGGAGGTTCCAAAACATCCTCGGATGCCTGTAAAATTCCAAGGATTTTTAGTTTGCCTGCAGTGGCTCTTAAATTTCATTTTACTTCCAAATTTGAGGGTTTCTTCTTCTTTAATGCAAGTGTATCGGTAAGGCCACTTTGATGCTTAGTAGAGATGTTTGCAGTAATATGAGTTTAATCAGAGGAATGCGGGGAGAGGAGAAACGATTTCCGTGGGCAACTCCACAGCAGTTGGGACAGTGCAAGGTGGAGAGATGCGAGAGTGTGGGAGAGATGTTCCTGCGGTGAAAGTATCTGAATTGTGAACGTGGGGGAGATGCAGAGAGGCAAGGGAGAGGAAGAGAAATGAGGACGAGAAAGGCCACCAGTGAGCTTGGGACTCCTTGGAGGTGTTTTATTAATTTTGTCTTTTGCCCCAAATGGGACTCTTCTTCATGAGAAAGAATGGGTGATTGATGCATCGTACTGGCCATCAAATGGGTTCCTATAAGTGCAAGTTCACTTGTTTTGAAGAGAGGGATATAGGAAGATGAGAGGCTGTAAAATCAGCCACATTTAGATCTGGAACATTCACAGGATGTCTGCATACATTGCCATAAATTATTTCAGTGTAAGGAATATCACTTCTGCCTTGTCCCTTGGATTCTAAACTTCGTCTCAAAATACCTTTCCGACTGTTGCCTCATTTATGTGGATCACTGTACCAATTCTTCTTTTCAATAGATTCTACAAAATTGTCTTTTTAAAACATATAATAAGTCATCATATTTACTTTAATATAAATTTGACAGTCAGATAAAGGGCCAATGTAAACACAGTAAAGGGTTTCATAAACCAAGTTGTAGTTCATGTAAACATCCTACACTCAGCTGTAATACACGGATTGGCTGGGAGGTGGATGTTTACTTCAGCTGACTTGGAATATCAACCATTAACATTGATGTTGGATTTGGCAAGAACAGTACAGAGAGGCTTGATTTCTTTTTCTTTTTTTTTTTTTTTTAGTGTAATTACTATAAATTTAAATTACTGTCATGTCTTTTAATTTTGTGCTGTTATATCTCTAACGTGACATAAGACTCTAGGTAAAAGGACAAAAAAATGTCCTCGTGTGGTAGTTGGGGTCAGATCTGTAGGTGTTGCAGTGTGCTTTAACAAACATGGCCTTGACATCAGACATTTGTAGCCATCTGGGCTGTACCAGTGAATTTGCTAGGTGATTGGGAGGAGGGAAAGGCACTGTTTCACACCTCAGTGCTTTTCTCATCTGCAAAATAGGTACGGCATCCACTTCACAGGACCATTTGTTGTAAGGATTGATCTAGATGACGGGTGTAAAGTGGTTCATTAGGACAGTGCCTGTCACATTAAGCACTGAATAATTGCTAAGATGTTAGCTGTTATTAATGCTAGCTACAGTGCTCGTAATAGTACATAGCACATTTTAGGTGTTCGATAAGTAATTGCTGTTATGTCTAATTAGACATAACTCGTTTTTATTTTAGCAGCAACGATGACACCAACTTTCTGGTTTAATGGAAATGGTTCGCATCTTTGACAAGACTGTAATTTAGTGGTACAGAGTTTTGAAGCCCACCCTCCTGAACTGTTCTAGGCCTTCCGCCGGCCAGCTGTGCCACCGCGCGGAGGTTAAGACTTTCCCCGTGCCCCGCCTGCGGTAGTCTGCTTTATCGGGGTTATAGCGGTACCTACCTACTGGGACTGTTACACCAAATGAGTTAACACCAGGAGAGTGTTAGAGCAATTCCTGGTACTTGCTGAGCTCTTCGTTAAGTGGTAGCCGTTACTATTACTTTAAAAATATGTCTGTTATCTGTTATTTTCCCCAGAGTATAATTGTGTCATACATTTCAAATAATTTAAAGATCAGCTAATACCTAATAATTAGTTCTAAGTATGTATTGCTTGGTTTAAATGATACTTTTACATTTCATGCTTCTATTGAAAATACTTAAAATTTTCTGTAGCTTTGTTTTTCAATTCCAGGAAGTTTTGATTTCTTGGTAAGTTAAAAAAAACAAACAACAACCCCAAAACCAAAATTGCTTAAGAAGTACACATTATTCTCTAGCAGCTTGGCCGGTGTCTGTAAACCCTTGTCTTTGCCTAAATCCTGAGTTAGAATCCACATTGGATGCTTTTCCTATGGACTATATCTACCTGTCATGAGAAATTCACAATTAAATAAAAATGTGAAATTAAAGCATGGAACCTGTTGAAAAGATGAGTGCTGTTTGTCCAGTTACATTTTATTCAAAATAATAGGGTGAGTTTTCATTATTTGTTACTGAGAGCTATTATGTACTTGGATACAAAACCTATATTTCAGTGAGTGCTACATGTTCCTTTGAAACTTGGCAAATGCTTCAATTATAACTTACAATCAGGTAAAACCTTGCAGTGTGTTATGGAAGCATTGTCTAATCTAAAGGTAGTTTTATAAAATGTGATTTTCAAATAAGGTGTATTTGGGAGTTCTCCATCAATTCACCTTTGAACCTCAGGGACTAAAATACAGAATTTTTCTTTTATACGCTCGGATATTAAACAATATGTAGCATGTCGTGTGGTTTAGGCTGTGCTTTTTAATTCATTGTTTTGTTTTCTTTGTTTAATGGTCATGTGTTTGCCTGTGCGTATCACCTGCCTTCCTGACTATATAACAGAGCCTCTGCTCATGTGGGCTGCCAGCTGTGTCCCATGTTGTCACTTAGAAAAAACTCTGTGTGAAAGATGAGTTATACTTAAGATTTGAGGGTGTATCTTGTTTTACTTAATAAAGTGAAACATTCTAAGTTGCACTGAGCTGTCCTCCACCCTTACAGGAAAATACATGCTGTGATTTCTTTAAATACTATGTATTTATTAGAAATGTAATATAAATTCTATTGTGATGAATATGTGCTTTTAAGTATGAAACATCACAGCATCTGGATAAATGTGAAAATGTCCCCATTTCTTCCCCTTTTTAACAGTTACTATTTATTATTTAATTGATGGATAGGGAATATAATACAGAGGTGGATGTCTTTGATAAATTTGAATATGACCTGACATTAAACTTGGACCATTTTCTGTCCAGTTTGAAGATTTGATCCATCTCCTCATAATTATTTGCTAAGCAGTTGGCATCAATTATTTAACTTTGATTTCATTGTGTCTTTCCTTATCTCACTGATTCCCAGTAGTAGAAATGTAGGGTTCTGAGCCAATAATGTCTCCTATCGACTTCAGTAATCAAGAAATGACAGTTAAAATGCAGAATCTGTGATATATGAGAGCTTTCCTTTAAGTTCTGTTTAAAAAGTGATTTTACTTTTTGATAAAGGTCAAACTGTTATTCAGTACAAAATCTTACACAAAATGATAGTAACCAACTATATAATTTCTTCATTGTTAAAGCATACTGAGATTTTTTTTTTTTTTACACTAGAAATACGCTAGTAACAAAATCTGGATTACATGAAAGGTAGGTTTTGTTAATAACTTTTAATTCTTCATAAAACTGCCATTACATTATGAAACCAGTTTCACATTTAGGAGTTTTATGAGTATATAAATTAGGATTACTTTTTTATATTACTTTTAACTTCCTTTAATTTTATGGAACAGAACCAGTCCCAAGGGTATTTTTATAATGTAATACACATTATTTCTATGAGACCAAGTAAAACTGTTCCACGAATCAAAATCTTAGCCATAGAACCTGTTCAACTACTTAACTGTCTTGGGACTAACCAGATGTAATTATAACTGGCTTAAAAGTTCTGACCTTTTCCTTGCTTATTTCAAAGTGATTCTTTAAAGACTATGAAGCTGTGTTCAGTATTTGTCCATGTAAAAATATTTAAAGACAGGGTTTGAGCTGTTGGTTTTGTTTTTTAAAAGTAGTTTGAGGAAGTTCCTTTGCTACTTGTTCTCCATGCAAATTTTATAAAAGTCCAAATTCCCCAGGGGGGAGAAAAGATCTTCATAAGGTTTCTTTGAAAAAGTATAAAAGGTTCCTAAAGGTATACGTTAGCCTTCATTTTGACCTTATAAATTCTCCTTATTCTATAGCTTATCTGTGAAAATTTTTGTTTTGGGTATCCAATTTGTATTGAACAGTCATTTGCTTAAAATTCTCTCTTGCACATAGTCAGTAGCACAGGAAGATTCCATATTAGCCAGAATACTGCATTACTGTTAGGTGAGGTTGTCGGTATGAATGAGAAATAGAGTTTGGGAACTGGGTGTTGGCAGATCTTTTGTTTTCAGATAATTTTCTAAATGTTTGGCCATTCATTCCGTCTATTTAGAGTAAAATGTGCAGGTGCCCCTTCGCTGTCTTCACACTCAGGTGGCACACCTTCCTCTGTTACACTCTAGGTTGTGAGCAGTGCACGGCCTTCCAAATTCTTTCCGTGTTTTTACACACATACACCCTATGGGCGTGGGTGGGGCTTCTGACATCATGGAATCCTACTGTTGGTAGCATGTGCCTTTTTTTCCGCATTTAAGAGAACTTTTCGCATCTCTGCGTCACTAGTTTTTTAGTTCCATATATAAATGTGCCGTAACATACTTGCTTCCCCATTGGTGGACGTGGACGTGGACGTTGGTTGCTCTGTTGCACCAGTCCTGCAAAATACCGATATGTTGATGCGTGGCGTCACTGTTTCTACAGGGCAACTGGTAAAGGTACAGTTGCGGTGTCAAGGAAGACGTCTATTTAAAATACTTAACGCATCTTGCTGAGTTAATCTCAATCTGTGCCAAGTTTATACTTTGATTAACAATATAAAAGAGCCCCCGTTTCCTCACATCATTGCCAGAACGTCATCAGTCTTGTTCATTTTTGCCGCTCGGATGGATAGTTGCAAAGTTGTGTCTCCTGTTTGCATTCCCTCGTCGAAAGGTGAAGTTAACATCTTTTCATACCTGTGTTGGCTTCTTTCTTTCTCCCTTTTACCTTCCTTCCTCACCACCTGCCTTCTTTCTTTCAGTCTTTCCTTTGGATTGCATATTCATATCTTTTGCACATATTTCTTCTGGTTTCCTAATTTGTTCTTACTGCTTTCTAGAGACTTAATATACTTGGGACATTTTTTTTCTTGCTATGTCATATGCGTTGCAAATATTTCCTCCTTATGTTTTTTAACTGTATTTAAAACTGTTATGTAGAGGCGCCTGGGTGGCTCAGTCGATTAAGCATCAGACTTTGGTTCAGGTCATGATCTCATGGCTTGTGAGTTCAAGCCCCACATCGGGGCTCTGTGCTGACAGCTCAGAGCCTGGAGCCTGCTTCGGAACCTGTGTCTCCCTCTTTCTCTCTGCCCCTTCCCTGCTCATGCTCTGTCTCTCTCTGTCTCAAAAATAAACATTAAAAAAATTTTTTTAAAAACTGTTACATAATATTCTGTGACTTCTGGGTTTTGTTGTCTTTCTTTAGGTAGGCCCTTTCCATCTTCAGTATTATAAGTACATTATCCTAAATATACTACATTTTAATCTTTTCAAGTTAGATTTCATCAAAGCTGAGAAATGCCATTGATTATGACATCAGTCTTTATATACTGAGAAAGAAGAAGACGACTTTGAGGAACAGACCACATACTTTCTCAACATTTCAAATTTTATTTTATAGTTACTTGATCTCTTTTAGACATTCAGATTAATTTTTTTAATTGTAAAACATATTAAAAAGTCTGTAAGTTCGTTTTTGCATTAACAAACCTTAGTCCTGGGGTGCCTGGGTGGCTCAGTTGGTTAAGTGTCCGACTTCAGCTCGGGTCATGATCTCACAGCTCGTGAGTTCAAGCCCCACGTCGGGCCCTGTGCTGACAGCTCCCAGGCTGGAGCCTGCCTCGGATTCTGTGTCTCCCTCTCTCTCTGCCCCTCCCCCTCTCTCGTGTGCGCACTGTCTCTCTCACTCTCTCAAAAATATAAACATTTAAAAAATAAAAAAAAAAAACCTTAGTCCTTGGGTGTTCTGAATTTGTCACTCATTGAAATATGTCTTTCACTATTACTCTGTTGAGTATTCGTAAAGACCACAGTGTCTGTGAAACACCTATTGTACTGAGATTTATCTAGGCATTTATCTAGGTATATGTGCTCTCCTGTAAGCCTTGTAGCTGCCCTTCAAGGTGACTGTTACTAGTGCATTTTGCAGTTGAGGAGCCTGGGACTCAGGGAAGTTAAGTTGCTTGTAGTTACCGAGCAGTTAAAGTGAAGGAGATTCCTGAGTGCGGAGGGCGTGCTGTGGTTCGTATTCAGGAGGTGGTTTTGAGTCGTTTGTGGAGATTGAGACAATAAATACACGGAACCGGTTTGCCCTCAACTACACAGTCAGTCTAGAATGAAACATCTGTAATCGTTTAGAAGTGTGTGATGAGCGTGTGATTCTGACTTTCATACCTTCACAGAACCACCGTGTGCTGTGCTGCCAGGTAAATGTTCGCTTTTGTCCTCGAGAAGTTTGCTGGTATTTTTTTGGTTCCTGTCAGTTTTCATATTGTCTTCATTCTGGAATCTGTAGGATTTAGAATGGGACCTTCACTTCATGATGGGAAACAAATGCAGTGATACCAGGGAAATTGCAGAACCATTGTCTGTATTTGTGTGTTAAACCTGAACCAGCACAAGATACTGTAGTGCACGCTACCCTTGAGCAATGTTATCCGCATCGGAATCCTAGCCCCCTACCATGAACGTTTAGCATAAAGTATGTTTTTAAAACTGCACGTACAGTAAGAACGACAGTTTTTATTAGGGACCAAAGGACGTTATTCGGACTTTATTTTCACACAAGCGGTCAAGATTTTTAGCTTCAGACTGAACAGACAGGATAGTTTGCACTGTTTGGTTATATATTACAAAGTGACTGAACATCCCTCAGGCAGCTCAAGCACGGCAGGTGGAAGGCTCCCAAGGGTGCTGACACTAGGAACCAGTCCGAGCACTTCGCAGACTCCGTGTGGCTGTGCTGCACAGGGACGTGTCACTGTAAGGGGGAGAGCTGGTGCTCTGGACAGGGCAGAGCACGAGCCTTTGCTGACATTGTGTGGGGTGGCCTGGGATTTGAATCCATGCCTTGTGTTTATTTCTATATGTGATAGGTTGAGTACGTAAGAAGCAGTGTTCATAAAAGTTGGCAGACCTGTCTTACTGGTCTCTCAGTCTTTTCAGGTCGTTGCTTATAAAACACCGATATTTATAGTAAATATCTTGTTTTAAATGCAAGCTAACCCTGTTAAGTCATGTGTCCTTGTGCTGTACTCATTTAAGGACTTCACCCTCTGGTCAGCTATCTGAGACAGTTCTCCGTGCCAGTGGAGTGTTTGAAGGAGCCGAAGGGAAAGCAGGAAGAGAAGAAATTTTCAGGAGTAAGTGATCGTACGCCAGCCAGGCCCCCGAGAGAAGGAAGGGTATCTCCGTATATTATGTGACCTTTGGCTGATTCCTGAAGCATTCTGACCCCATATGCCTTGTGTGTAAGTGAGAGCATTACAGTCCCATCAGTCCCTTTCCCAGGGCGACCGCATCCAGGGGGTCCGTCTGTAGGTGTGGGCGTGTCAGTGCAGCACAGTGTGTAGCAGAGTGAGTGCCAGGTTCCACCGCCCGGACGCACCTGTCACTGGAGTCACCTGTCTCCTAAATTATAATGAGGAGTTAATGAGGTAATCCAGATAAACCACTCAGCACGCTATCTGCCCATATTAAGTACTCAGGAAATATCTCCTTCTTCAAAACTCAGACGTCAAGTCTTAACAGGATTTAGATCTTGGACCTCCTAGGTAAAATCAGTCTTGTCTTTGTGCCATAAACGTGTCTTGCACTCAACTCCAACGCTGTTACTGGCACTAAACGTATCTCTAATTCATCTACGTGTCTTCTTCTCCTTTGAGATTATGAGCCCTTTGAAGACAGAGACCGGTTTATTCATCTGCATAAGTTCAGTGTCTGACATGGTAAATTTTGTTCAAAGAATAAAATTTTATTCTTGTTTTTAAGTCGAGTCCCCTCCCCCCTCAATGGACAATAATCTGGAGCAAAGCTGAGAAGGAGACATGTTCTCAAAATCTTGGTCGTGTTCTCAACCTACCCCCCCTCCCACCACACCCCTATTTTTAACAGTTTTTTTTTAAAAAACAGCTTTGAATTGCCATTGTATTCCTAAGGATGTTTTACTACTTCACAGTGTTTGCCTACCAATAAGAATATAAAGAAAATACTGCTGGGTGGAGCCAGCTGTCCACTAAATAGAACTAAAGTACTCTGATCGGTAACTGTCTAATGGCATCACAATGACAGTAGAGGAGAGTATTGATCTCGGAATCAGAGCTCTGGGTTCATGTTGCAGCGCTGCTGTTTTGTGCCATCTGACAGGAATCACATTATTTTCTCCACAAAGTAGGCGTGGCTGCTTCATATCATATGTTGCAACAGACAAAACAGACTACAGGAAGGGTTGGAGACCGTGCTCTGGGTAGACCGGAGTATGGCTCTTTGCTACGGTTGTTAGAAGATTAATGTGAGGGAATACTAGTCTGGTACGAGCACTGTGCTTGCTTGAAGGAAGGCACTCACATAGCTCTTGGAGTTCGTTTCTTTTGGTCGGGGGCAGACCCAGTGGGAAAGCGGAGGTTTGGGGGGGAAACGTTCTGTAGGAGCAGAGAGATGGAAGGTGGCCCCTGAGCCACTCTCCTTGCAACAGGATAACTCAACTAGAGCCACCTGATGGAGATGTTCTGTCTCAGTTAGTGTAAATTGCTACTATACCCTTTAAGTTTGAGAAAAGCCAACCTATTTTATTCAAAATGCAATTGTGTGCCGTTAGAAACGTTAAGTTAGTTGTACTCTAGGTTAGATGTTGAAAAAGGGAACTAAAATGTTAAATGGTGACCAGCTTTACTGCCGTCATGCTAATGTCGTAAGCGAGAGCAGACAAAGACCAAATGGCAACGGTACGGCCAGGAATTAAGTCCCATAATTAAAAGTTAATATTTTCTCAACACAAAAAGGCAGGTCTCTGCTTCATCCTGCTTGCCGCAGTTAATCATTGATAACTGGAGACACTGAAAGCATTAGGGCAGTATAGGTCTTTATTGGTTGCATTCTCCTTATAAAAGGCGGAAGTGTAGAAAGAATTCTTCTCAATACTCCTAATACAAATAAAATCAGTTGGTTATTAGGTACCTTTCAGTCCATTGATTATGGGTATATAAACCTTCGTTGCCTATGAGAGTTTTGTCCAGATCATTCCCCAGTTCCTGTGTTTTAAAGGAACCCCTCAACGTGTCCCACTTGCATTTTCCCCTCTCCCCGTTCTTGCTTTTTACCTTCATACCTTTTTACTAAACATTTTCTTCTCTCAGTTTGTATTGTCTTTGTTTGATCTGCTTTTCAAAGTGTGTCAGTGATCTAATTTCACTACAGTATAACAGAAAATTCTAAAACAGTAGCTTTAAACAAGTCGGTGGTTTGTTTTTTCCCATCTCACGTAGAGTACATTTCCAGGAATCTTGGTGTCATGGCAGACTAGCTAAACGTAAACCTTCCTGCCACCACTACCCGATAGCCCCCAACTCCTAGAGATGTCAGGTAAAACATAACAATTACACACGGCTGACTGCAAAAGAAAGAAGTCTCAACTGCCAGAAATGAAGAGAAAACAGAACCAGGGTGGTAAACTTGGGAGCTGGAAGCTACTCAGACCCAGGAGATTACCATCATCTCGGCTGTTAGCCTCACCAGCGGACTGTGGGACTTGAAGAGCAAGAGGCGTGACCTGACAAAACTCAGGGAGGCTGGGACGGAGACCCCTGCGTGGAGTCAAAACCCTAGGAGGTGCTGTGCCCTAGAAAGCAGGGAGCAGAGCTCCCCACATAGCAGCCCCTGGAACCTAAGACTAGTTGGAGGAGGAGGAAGAGTTAAAATGCCCGTTACAGTCTTGCTCTCATGGTATCCATGCTCAGTTTAAAAATTACTGGGAGCATCTCCTTAATATGCGAGCACAATAGCAAAGCAATGCTACTGGTTGGTAGCAAAGTAATGAATAAATCACAGAGGTTTCTGCCGTCTTGGTGCCTCTACTCTGATGTCAATCGGAAAAAATTTACTAATGTGTCAGACACACTTGACCAATTTTTTGAAACAGTAGAAGGAATACGCTAGAATGCAGCACAAAAGAGATGGAAAGAATGGAAGACTAACCCATGGAAGATCCAGTGTACACATGGACTTCAGGAGTTTAAGAAGGGAGGAAATAGAAAAGGGGCTGGGATGAGGCATTTGTCATGAACTGACTCGAGCTAATGTATTTGTGTACAGCCGTTGGTAGATCACTGTTACGCACAGAACCCCTCCCCACAAAAACCCACGTACGCGCCTCCCCTCAAATCACCCTCAACAGCCAGATTGTAATGAAAACAGTTTCACACCAACTTCTGTCACAAGTATAGATACTGTACTAAGCAAGAAAACAGTTCTTGTAGCCTGTTTTGCAGGCTCAAGGAAGTGGTTCTTGGCCCTTTGAGATGTTCTGACCACCACCTTGCCTAAAAGGTTCCTTCAGGAAACAGAATTCTGTTACCCTTACTGAAACCTGGACAGAGGATCTTTTAGAGGATCGGATTAGGACATCATCCCAAAGGCCAAGGGCTGCAGGCCAAGCTGGATTCTTTAACCTCTTCTTGCAAGGGCGGGGTGATCAACTAGCCAATCCATATAACCTTGACCACCTTTAGTTTCAACATCAGAGCCAGTTTTTGAAGTTCATCATTCTAGTTAACAGACGACTAATTTCATCAATAAAATGTTGACATTTAGTGTGTACATTAGCAAATTTAGAGTTCTTCAAGACACCACAGTACCTGGAAATGTTTCCTCTGGAATACGGATTCTGACTACACTGTGAGCTGACCATCCTGGATAGTGCTGTCTTGATCAGAATGTTAGCAGGATACAAGTGATGACTTTACATAAGTGACACACGTGTGCCACATATACTGGAGTATTTCAGTGTAAATTGCAGATACCTTAACAGCTATATTGAAAGAGCTAAATGGCTAAGAAGTTTCCAGAATTGATCAAAGACAATGTATCAGGAACAGACCAAAGTCACATTGGTGCTTAATCTGCTGGGTCGGCTGTCAAGAGCTCAGTACAGTAGCTCCAAAGGCCAGTGGGGCTATAGGCTTTTTCTGTTCTTTATGACCCACTATCTTTGGCATGTGGCTTCTGTCCTCATCCAAAGATGGCTGCTGCAACGATCCCATTCCAGATAACTGGAAAGAAGGGCCAAGGGCAAGATACCCTTCAAATATGATGGCAAGATACTTTTAAGGGAAAGACAAGGATTTGTCACCAGTAGGCACACACTGAAAGAGTTGTTAAAGGGTATTCTTCAGGCAGAAGCAAAATGACCCCAGATGAAATAGCAATGGACATGGTAAATATGTCTGCAAATACATTAACTAAAAGTGTGGGGTTAAAACAGCTGTGGACTTAAAACACATCCTATAATAAGGCACAAGAAGGGTACATGGAGTTAGTACCCACAGGTTCTGGCACTGGGTAAGTGGTAAAATTAATAGTTATTAGGCTGTAAAGTCAGGGATGCAGGTCATATCCTCTGAGTTAAGCACAAAGAATAATAGAATGTGTATCGAACAACGTAAAAGAAACATGAAACAGCTGGGTCAAATTCTAAAGTTGCAAAACATAAACCCAAACACCTTAAGTGATTCATTACTGGATTAAAGTAGAAATGTTATCAGCTGAACGAGGAATGCCTTCCTATGTACTCCTTATAAGAGCCACAATTACAAGGTCACAGAAAGGGTGAAAGTAAATGCACAGGGAAAGATAAACAGCTGAATGGGAATAATAGGACTGTAGTTTTATCAAGCAAAGATAAGACGTGAAGCATCACTAGAGCTAAAGAAGGACATTTTAATGATAAAGGAATTAATCCACCTAAACCAAATAATCCTAAATGTCTATGTGCCAAAACAAATTTATAATATATAAAGCAACAATGACAGAAGAGAAATAAATCCCTAACTTTTAGCTGGAAACTTTTACACAGCTTTTGCGATAGCTAATAGAGTATTCGGACCAAATAAGAATGAATGAATGAATGCATGAATGAATGAATGAATGAATGGAAGGAAGAGAAAGAAAGGAAGGGGGGAGAAAGAAGAAAGAGGAAGGAAGGAAAAAGGAAAGAAGGAAAAGGAAAGAAAAAAAAAAAGAAAAAAACAAAAATGAAATAGATGATCTGGCTGATAACAACCTCTAAACTGTAGTTAGTGTACATATATTGAACACTTGATCAAAAAAGACGTAATTCACATCTTCTTCAAGTAAACATGAATCATTTACCAAAGTTGACCTTACGCTGAGTCATAAAACAAACCTCAACAAATTTTAAAAGATCAAAAGCCTTTATCCAATATTCTCTAACATAGTGGAATTATGCTAGAAACCAGTAACAAAAAGATCACTGAAGAAACCCTCAACTGCTTGGAAATTCTGTAGTAATTTCTGAACAGATCCTTGGTCAAAGAATAAGTCAAATTTCAAAATATTTCAAGGTGGATGGTGATCCCAAAACTTCTGAGTTGTAGCGAAAGCAATGCATGGTGGGAAATTTAGCCTTAAATGCGTAGGTTAGAAGCAAAGCAAAGCTGAAAATCAATGACCTAAACTTCTGATTTCAAGAAGCTAGAAAAAGAACAAGGAAATAATAGACAAAATCAGTGAAATAACATAGAGAAAGTCAACAAAGCCAAAGGTCGGCTTTTTGAAGTCAATAAGAATACCCACTGCTGTTTAACATTAAATTTGAGATCCTAGCCAGTGAGATAGGCCTAAAATAAAGACAAAGTTTTGAAAGGAGAAAACACTAAACAACTAGTTCTGTGCATAGGAGATTCAAAAGACTCTACACAATATTCAAGAATTTATCAAGGTCACTGAATACAAAGTCAATATACAAAAATAAATTGTATTTCTAAATATCAGAAACAAATTGAAATTGTTAAAATGATACTGTATACACTAGCATAAAGTATCAAATACCTAGAAATAAATTTTTGAAAAAATCATATTGAGAGAAATTTAAAAGATCTAAATAAAGGTATGGATATATTATGTTGATTGTTTGGAAGGCAACTTCAGTGTAATACTATCACAATCCCAGCTGTATGGGAAGAAGTTAACAAGCTGACAGAAATGCAAAGGACCAAGGCTATCTAAGGTAACCTTGAACAACAATAAAACTGAACAATTTTCACCGAAGCTGTAGCTGTAAGACTGTATGGAGTGAGGGGGGGACGCCTGGGTGGCTCAGTCGGTCAAGCATCCGACTTTGGCTCAGGTCATGATCTCATGGTTTGTGAGTTCAAGCCCCGCGTCGGGCTCTGTGCTGACAGCTCAGAGCCTGGAGCCTGCTTTGGATTCTGCGTCTGTCTCTCTGCTCCTTCACCCACTCATGCTTTCTCTCTCTCTCTCAAAAAAAAAATAAATATCTAAAAAAAAAGACTATAACGGTTGGCATAAGGACAAAGACTAACAATACAAAGTGTAAACATGAATCCACATATATGGGTCACCAGATTTATGACCAAGGGACGCCATTGCAATGGGCAAAAGGATGGTCTTTTCAATTAATAGTTCAGAGTTTGATATCCATAAGGACAAAAGAGACCACCTCCTTACATCAGATAGAAAAAGTAATTCCTATGGAAAATAGTCTAAATGTGAAAAGGGAAATAGTAAAACAGACTATCTTTATGATTTGAGGCAGGCAATAATTTAAAGGACATAAAAGCATAAAAGGAAAAAATTTTAAACTAACCTATGGTGATAGAATCAGGATAGAGGTTATAATGATCCTGACAATTTTTTTCAATAAAAAAGACAACTTGATATCAGGAAAGAAATAAGATATGAATAAGGGTATAGTTAAGATTTTTTGAAATGATAAAGCCATGGTGAATTTATATGGATAAATGTGAAATTCTAGATATTTTTTAAAATGTGGATCTGTGTGTGTGTGTGTGTGTATGCACGCATGCACAAATTCTCATTAAATACATCTCTGTGTTTTTAAATTTTCCAGTAAGCCACCAGATCTAGATGGTTTATGTGTGGCCTATTAAACCTTCAAGAAACACAATCTTTGTAATTACTGTTCTAAAGAATAAAAATAAATAGGGGTGCCTGGGTGGCGCAGTCGGTTAAGCGTCCGACTTCAGCCAGGTCACGATCTCGCGGTCCGTGAGTTCGAGCCCCGCGTCATGCTCTGGGCTGATGGCTCAGAGCCTGGAGCCTGTTTCCGATTCTGTGTCTCCCTCTCTCTCTACCCCTTCCCCGTTCATGCTCTGTCTCTCTCTGTCCCAAAAATAAGTAAACGTTGAAAAAAAAATTAAAAATAAATAAATGGGAAAACCCCACTTTGATACTAAAGTCAAATGGGATGTGTGAGGGGGAGAAAAGGGTAGGCCAGTCTCTCTATGAACACAGCTGAATTAGCCTAAATGTTACAATTCAAATTCACCTTTAAATTAATTAGTTATGACAAAGTAAAGTTTACTGACCAAATGGGAGTTGGTATAACATTGGGAAATCTCTTCATGTAATACGCCACACTATTAATAAAGAAAAGCCATATTATTTTCAATGAATGTACAGGGAAAAAATCAACAAAATACAACACTCATTCATGATTTTTAAGTTTATCCATTTATTTTGAGAGAGAGAGAGAGAGAGCACTTGAGGCAGGGGCAGAGAGAGATGAAGAAAGAGAAAATCCCAAGCAGTCTCTACGCTATCAGCACCGAGCCCAACATGGGGCTCAATCTCACGAACCTGTGAAGTCATGACCTTAGCCAAAATCAAGAGTTGGACTCGTTAACTGACGAAGCCACCTAGGCACCTCGATACTCTTTCATGGTTTTAAAAACCAATCAAATGAGGCATCCTCTTGATAGATTATGAGTAGACAGAAACTTCCCTAATGTGATAAGTGAAAATTTACTACAAACCCATGGTTAACATCAGAAGTTGATACAATTTTAGAGAAGTTTCTTTAAAGTCAGCATTAAGGCAAGGAGGGCTGTTGTGCACCTGTTCCATGTTGCACAGAGATGTTGGCCAGTGCAATAATAGTAGAAATAAGCATAAGGATTGGAACGTAAGAAACAGTTAGTAGTAGTGGGCAAGATAACTGGGTTTTTTTGAAAGTCCAAGGGAAACTACAAAGTATTAGGACTAATAAGAGAGGGGTATTTGGATATAAGACCAAATATGCCAGAATCAGTGGTGTCCCTTTCTACTCAAAAGTCTACTTGCAGGTAACATTTAAGAGAGTTTCATTTACAATGAAAACTGTAAGGTATCTAGCAATACACCCAGTGAAAGATGTGCACGAATTTTACCAAAGCCGGCTGAAATAAATGTGGCAATATTCCGTGTTTTGAGGGTGGGGAGAGTCAATATACTAAAGCGTCAGTTATCTATAAAGTCACTGAAGTTCCAATCAAATCCTCAACAGAGTATTTCATAGAACTCGATAAGCCCAACAAATTTGGGAAGATGAAGAGCCAAGACATTTTTCAAAAAGGAAGAATAAGAGAGGACCACCTGTCATAGGGCCACAGGACCGTGATGGTAGAACTCCAGTGAGTGCACACAGACGTTCGGGTCTGTGGTTCAGAGTAAAGGTGCAGAAGCCCTTGAGGTGACTGAGAATAGAGACACAAGGACTCTCCAATAAATACGAGGACAATTGCATGTCCGTGTGGAAAAGTCAAATTACACACCGTTCTCACACCACATGCAAAGAGAAAGTGGATCAGAGACCATCTAAAAATATTCTAGAAGGACAGACGGGAAAATGTGACCCAGTGTAAGGAAGAAGTTGAATGTAACAAAAAAAGAGCCATAAAGAAAACATCAATGCGTCTGACTATATCAAACTTAGATCGTTAAGTATGACAGAAGACGCTAAATATGAAAAAAGCCAGAGACTAGCCGTGTACTCGCAGTGTATCTACCAGTGACCAACAAAGGATGTGTCCAATTGACATAAAGGATTACTGGGGTTGTGGGGGCGGGGGGAGCTATACAAAAGAGGGCCAAAGGGTCAGTTAAACACAAAAATATGTTTAGGTCTTTAATCAAAAAGATGCAAATCAGTGCAATTAGATACCATTTCATACCCAGTTACATAATAGCAAAGATTGAAAAAGATGTTGAGAAAAGTATTTTTTTTTCAACTTACACTTTTTTTTTTTTAGCACTTTAGTAAAAATGAAATCCTACATTGCTTCTAACAGCCTTCTTACAAAAAGTTCTGCATCATGCTTTTAGGTATAGAAATTGTTGAACACTTAGTGTCCCTGAGTGGCTCACTTGGTTAAGCGTCTGACTTCAGCTCAGGTCATGATCTCATGGTTCCTGAGTTTGAGCCCTGCATCAGGCTCTGTGCTGACAGCTCAGAGCCTGGAGCCTGCTTCGAAATGTGTCTCCCTCTCTGTCTGCCCCTCCCCCCCCATGTCTGTCTGTCTGTCTCCCTCTCTCTCTCTCTCACCCCCCCCCCCAAAAATAAACATTAAAATTTTTTTAAAAATTGGTTAAGCATCCATCTTGGATTCAGCCCAGGTCATGATCCCAGGGTCGTGGAATTGAACCCCCTGTGGGGCTCCACGCTCAGCCTGGATGGAGCCTGCTTGAGATTCACTCTCTCTCTCTCTCTCCCTCTCTCTCTCTCCCTCTCTCCCTCTCTCTCTCTCCCCCTCTCTCTCTCTCTCTCTCTCTCTCTCTCTCTCTTACTCTCTTTCTCTCTCTCTCTCCCTCTCTCCCTCCCTTCCTCCCCACCCCCCCGCCCCCCGCCCCGGCTTGCTCACTTGCTCACTCACTCTGTAAAATCAAAACTAATAGTAATTTTTTAAAAGACTGAATTGTTTTTTCCCAAAACTAGAAAATCACATTGATATTTTTATTGTAAAACAAAGTCTTGGCTCTAGATAGAAAAGAAATCCAATTATTTTGTTTTAAATTGAGCCACGTTAGAAGATATTAATCACAGTTTGTGAGCTACCACAGTCTCCGACATCGGTCGTGTTTTGACTCCCACAGTTATCTAAGACATTTCATAACCTTGACGTTCATTCACACACAGTTTACAGTTCAGATTAGGAGAAAATGTGTAATAAAACAATTCGATAAAATTCCTTTCTCTTTCTATGTAATAGCGAAACACAACAGCAATTTGCTGCTTATGATAAATGTGCTATTCAAATTTAATATCTCTTGAGACCTTTGCTTTAATAATCTGACACAGATCTTATATGTAATTCACATTGTAAATTCAGTTTTCTTATTAAGAAAGAGATTTTATAGTCCTGCATCTAAATAAATGATTTTGGGACGCCTGGGTGGCTCAGTCAGTTAAGTCTCCAACTTCGGCTCAGGTCATGATCTCACGGTCCGTGGGTTTGAGCCCCGCATCAGGTTCTGTGCTGACAGCTCAGAGCCCGGAGCCTGCTTCGGATTCTGTGTCTCCCTCACTCTCTGCCCCTCTCCCGCTTGCTCTCTCTCAAAAATAAATGTTAAAAAAAATTAATAACTAAATAAAGTGAATAAATGATTTTTAAGTCCTTGTGATTAACATTGTAGATTGATTTTGTTTTAAAGAGAGTCACATGTTTTACATATTTCCAGTTTCACATTTTTATTTCTGAGGAGAGGTAAGGTACCTATATCATCGTTCCCACAATGTACTGCATGTATATACAATAAAGCATGTATGAGGAAGTTTCCTATGGCAATGTTTGAATTAACAGGGGAAAAGAAAGTAACTTACATATTCTTAGCACTGGAGTCTCCGGTCAAATACAGTCCATGGCCTGTGAACTAAGACTGGTTTTGACGTGTGCAATGAAGGATTGACTGAGCAGGTTTGGCTTCTTCAAATCCAGCACATTCCAAAGGTAAGTCTGGCCCTTGACCAGCTCCTGGGAGATAACCTCTAAGCTCTTGGAATATCCTGCATCCTATGAGTGAGTGCCTTTGTTTACCAGAGGCTCTGAGCCACATCAGATAGTTTATGCTAACAATGATTTGTGGTGCTGACCTTGTCCCGTGCAGTTATCAGTTTGATCTCTGGAGGGACTGGAAGCTGGGTCGGGTCAGCCACGTGATCGCTGCATGCCACTGAGAATGGGCCTCCCAGTAAAAACCCTGGACACCAAGTCTCACGTGCCTTTCCCTGGTGGGCAATATTCCCTACGTGTTGTCCCACATCATATCTGGAAGAATGAAATTCTGTCTATGCACCTTCTCTTCGAACAACTGGAAGCTTGTACCTGATCTCCTGGACTCTTCCTTATGTGCCTTTTATGTTTGCTGATTGTAAACTCTTTTTGCTACAAGAAATTAACCGTCAGCATAGCCACTTTTCTGAGTTCTGTGAGTCACTGAAGTAGATGGTGGTCTTGGGGACCCCAACCCTACATGTTTAAAGGGTCATTCTTTTAAAAAAGAAAGAATATGCAATAGAAACCATAATGTGTCCCACAAGGCCTACCTGGCCTTTTTCAGAAAACTTTTGCCAACTCATGGAGAAACGTAGCAAATAAATAACCTATGTGGCTTTCATACGTTGAGATCGTAACAGTTAAAATGGGTGAATATCTGTATGAAAAAATCTGATGGTATTATGTAATTTAGGATATTGTTACAAGTAAATGTATGAAAAACAAAAACCCCGTAGGAGGGAGATCCACAGGCGTTAGGATGCTGGTGAGCTCTGGGGGGGAAATGAACGGAAGGTGAGGCTTATCTGTTACATTTCCATTTTTAAAAAGAGATTCAGGGAAACATCCCAGGCCTCATAAAACAAATGAAAAAAACATTGTTTTTACTAATTTTTAGATGTATTTCCTTAAGTCATCTTCTCGTAGAATTATAGAATGATTGTGTTGAAGACTTAAGCTGCTTCAAACAAATTCCTCATGCCCTAAGAAACAGGCCTGGGCAGGTGAACTGCCCAAGGTCATGCCGAGTCCTTGTTTGATTAAAGAGGCCATTCTATGGGAAATCTGTTAGTGCTGGCAGGTTTCGTTATTTTGAACTGTGGAGGCTTGAAAGTTGATTCTCGAAACAAATACATAGGGGTATACTATGCATTCCAGAGACCTAACGAGTTCTCTCTTAATTTTGTAATCTGTAAGCTGAAGGACATGGAGAGATTAGGTGAGGAAGGAAGAAAGAGCAACTTGCTGAGAACTCAAACAACTGGTTCTATTACAAATAGTAAAACATTGCAGTCTCAGGGGTTAATTTCCTGCAAGCTGGGGCCACGAAATCCGTGGTAGCTTTACAATGCAGTCAATATTCTTAACTTGTATTTTCTTTAAAAAACAATTCTTTTCTCTTTGTAGCACAGAGATCATGCCAAGGCTAGTGTCCCTTTGATATCCAGAAGATTTTAAGGGCATTAAAATTTAAGTACTTTTAGGATATTTTAGTAATCAAATAAGACAGTGGTTTTTAAAATGCTTTGTAAACTGTAAATTAGACTAAAAGTGGTACCGCTGATGTTAAACACATGGAACTCAGATTTCTGGTATATAAAATTTACTGACACCTTTCCTACATGCACTCCAGGAGTTACTGAGAGAATCAAATGAGATAATAAATGTAAAAAAGAGAGAGAGAGAGACCCTTTATAAACGTTAAGATACTATGTAAATGAGTCTTCTAAAAAGTATTACTGTCACTCTGTGATGACACTCATGTGGACTAATTATCATTGTGAAGGGAAAAACACATACTGTCTTTGGTTTCCTGAGACCAGAGGTGAGCTCTGTCAGCTAGACCTAAGGAAAAGTAACATTCATCTGGCTTTTGCTTTGTAGCCCAAACCAGGTTATATGAGAGATAGGAGAAGAATGAGACATTGTTCCTGTCTTTTTTTTTCATTTCAGTATTTATTGAGCACCTACTATGTGTTAGGTGGAGGGGAGTGAAGCACATATATTAAGTGTCCTCATATTTGCCTGACAAGGTATTACCCACAGTTTTCATACGGAACCTGAGGCTCAGAGAAGTTAAATAACTTAAAATCCAGTAGGCTCAGAGCTAGACTTTGAGCCCACTGTTTTCATTTCTGGCTTCAAAACATACGCCGTATGGGGGCGCCTGGGTGGCTCAGTCGGTTGGGCATCCAACTTCAGCTCAGGTCATGATCTCGCGGTCCGTGAGTTCGAGCCCCGCGTCGGGCTCTGTGCTGACAGCTCAGAGCCTGGAGCCTGTTTCCGATTCTGTGTCTCCCTCTCTCTCTGACCTTCCCCCATTCATGCTCTGTCTCTGTCTCAAAAATGAATAAACGTTAAAAAAAAAAATTTAAAAAAACATATGCCGCACAAAGCAATCAACATTACAAGAGAGCTAGGATCTGAGTGTTAAGTAGTCTTGTTTGTAGCGGGTAAGTGGAAGGACACAGTAATGTGGGCTGCAGCAGGTAGGGGAGGCTTCTTGAAGGAGGCCCTGAAGGACAGCTAGAATTGTGGGTAAAGAAGAATGAACACTGTTGGCAAGGGGAAGTGATAACTGGTTACCAGTTCCTGGGGTCCCTACCTCGTTGAGCCCAAAGGTGTATGTCTTAGAGATCACACGCTCTGGCTGTGCTGCCTCTGGGAGGCATTTGGTTCCAGGACCAGAACTAGGGGTGTGGGAGTGGAGGACTTCCCGACACAGCTTGGAGTTGGGAGACAAAGCCTGGAAATGATGGAAGATTCCACTCATTTCCAGAACTCAAGAAGACCCAACCCCAAGGTCAGGATAAAGGCTATGCTGTAACATTTTCCATTTTGTAAACACACCGCATCAGGAAACTGTTTAAACATTTTGTGGCCGCCACCTGATTTTTAAAAATCCTTTTTAAAGTAGGCATTGAGGTAGGGTGGACAGGGGGTTGGGGCTTTGATATACTGGGGTAGGACTAAGAAGACCTTGTCCCCGAATACCATTCATTGATACGTCCACTTACGTGACCACACTGAGCCTCAAGTCAACCACCTACCTTTTGGGTTGTGAATATAAGATAGTTGACATAGAAGTACTTTGAAAAAGATAAAGGTTGGTGTAGATGAGTTTCATTTTCAAGCAGCATTGACATCATTACTACTGTGAAGATTATAATAGGAAGTTGATCCTAACATTTGCTCTAATATAGTTTTAAAGGCTTTTCCCCCTGGCTTTAAAAGACTTATAAAATAGATATTTATATATTTTTTTCTTTTCTGTTGGCAATTATTCTTAAAGAGAACTAAACCATGTCCTTGTAGCCAGACTTTGCAAATAAAGTGGTGACCAGAGGCCAGAGAAACCTTGTTTTGGATATGAGACACTGTGCTGTTCTTAATTTTCATATTTTTAATAACAAGATAAATAAAAGTACAGATGTGAATTTCCCCTGCCTGCGCATTCCCTCCTGGTTGCCAGAGTCACCAGACACATACACCCCTGCACTTTCAGTGTATCTGTGTTTACGGGCACAGCACTGTGGTGCAGCATTTTTTACCCATTTCCCTCCAGCCAGTTGACTCCGATCTAGTTTCTTGTAGTCTAAAATTTAAAAATGTAGCAAATAAATAACCTATGTTGTTTTCATACATCAAAATCACAACAGTTAAAACAGGTGAATATCAAAAGTCTGTAGTTAAAGCAGTGGAGAGGTTTTTCAGTGTCTAAACTCACTCCTGGTGACACCCACCGTCCTGTGGAGAATGAAGCAGAGACAAGAGTCTTTATCACTCAGTGTGAGAAGAAGGTTCAGACTCCTTGACTGAACAGAGACCAGTGGTTTTCAACTATAGTGGAACCTAGCCTTTAAGAAGAACCCTTTCACCAAAGCCCAACGTGCGAGGCACACGTGAGCCTACCGGCTGAGCTGCCTCCCCAGGTACCCCTCATGGCACAGGCAGGGCCCAGTTTGAAGGTCATGATGGAAGGCCACCTTCTTTACTCTCATCTTTGGCCACCAGCCTCCATGACCTCTCCAATCCAGCCCTCGTTAACCATGTTTACTTCCCCAGAGGGTCCTGTTTTGCAACCCTGTGCCTTTGCCTATGCTGTTCTGTTGGGCATGTTCCCCCAGCCCACTGACCCTTTATTTCAACGGCAGTTAACTGTCATCAATGGGAGTTTTTCCTAGAAATCTTCCTCGAGACCCTTGTCTGGGCTTCCAGATCATTCATTTTATTCCTCTGCCATAGGAGGTATTACATTATAATAATGTATCTGTCCAACTCTCCCTCCCGCACTGCAGTTGTGCTCTTTTTGAGGGCAGGAACACATTTGATAGTCTGCCTCCATTGTTAGGCACATGACTGATAATAAAAATAAGATTCACTGGATGGATGGGCAGACAAGAAAGAATTTACCAATAGACCAAGTGAACCGATACCTTGAGCCATAAAAGAAAGAGGAACGGACAAGAGAATTCTCTTCACGTGGCTGGCTGGTTTGGAATTTGCCTGTAGGTTAAGAATGGACCGAACACCACTTCCCAGAATGCAGCCATCACTCGGTTAGCCCTAGGGAACAGTCCAGCACGAGTCATGTGCCTGCTGCCATATCTGGTGCTGTGTATTTATAGCTAATGCTGACGGGTTTTCACTTGTTAAACAGCAAAGGAAAATGGTTGCATGAAGGCCAAAGAAAACACTAATGGAAATGGTTTTAATAATTAATTTTTAAAGGCTTACGACTGACAGATCAACTGGGAAGCTATAGAAACATTGAAGCTGAAATTTCAGCTAAGGGAACCACTCTGTGGATTGTTCTGAGGTTAAATGGGGGTAATTTAAAAGCTGCCAGGAAGAAGGCCAGTGATACTTGGTTTTGCTTGCTTTTATTTTTTCTTTTAAACAGCAAACCATATCCTTGAAAGGAAGAGCGTTTTACATTTAAGTGCTGCAAGATGGTGAGAGTCAATAAAACATGGACTGGAATGAATTGGTAGCAGTATTACTTAATATAATTTTATTGCCTAACAGTTTTCAAAATCACTTTTAGATAATATCTAAGCTTCCTTTCCTTATAGCTTAGTTGGCACGTTAACTTCTCTCAGGTAATTATGGCAGAGCACAACGTTCTGTGGAGGTTTCCTACTGAAGTTTTTTTTTTCCATATGTAATTCCAGCAGTGAGCCTCCGTGAACACTCGATAAACAATTAGCAGAATTAAATTCAGAAACACAAGCAATTCCCCTCGATAAGAGAGAGAATAGAACGCGCATGTATTGAGCACCTACCATGTCCAAAACACTGTTAGGCACCGTTTCACAAGGTATCCTAGGAAATGCTCACAATTAACCTGAAAAGCTCTCTCCACTTTACAGAAAAAGATAACAGTCTTGGAGGGCTTAGGCCATTATACCACCTACACAGCATGTGGCTCAGATAGGGGTTGGCCCAGGTAGGTTCACCTGACCTAAGTCTCTTACTTTTTTTTCACTTTTCATTGTGCACGGGCCGTGCAGTAAGAAATCTGGCTATTGCAAGTAAATGTAGGAAGCAAAGGGAGTGCCCTGAGGTGGTCATGTCCTCCTCTCTTGCCTTTTCATTCTTTCTCCTTTAGAGCGGATGAGCGGACCTGTATCCCTGGCTCCCCCTTCACTATTCAGTGCCAAGCTTGATGTTAGAAAAAGATGATAATGTACATTTGAGTAGTAATTGAAGAGTTTAAGAGTCTGTGACGTCTCTTTTCGTCCTCATCTTACAACAGAGAAAATTAAACTCCGAGTAGCTTCGTGACTTACCCGAAGTCGCATATCTAATTAACAACAGAGGAATTTTAACTAAGTCCAGAATTCCTGATTCCAGAGACTCTCCGTTATATCCTCAAGTGAGAACATGTGTGATTTTTCTCTAAGGATGTAGAAGATTTCACTCTCCAGAGCTCCATTTGTTTCTTTTCTTCTCTCAAGACCAGCTTATCCTTGCAAGGGATGAAATGTATTAGGCACTCACAAGCCGCTCCATATCCTGCTGTAATTATCTGGATGTGCCGATACCACGCTCGAAAACATTCCACACAATGGGTGTAGAAGAACACATCCAAGTGGTTAAACCATCATTATTTATTCCAAATGATATGAGGGTGGTCCTTGGCACAGCAGAGAGAGAAGGCTTAGAATTCCACCCTGAAAGAGAGCTTCCGGCCTACTTTTCTCCCTACGACTTCTTACACAACCGCTACAAAAGTCCATCAGCTGAACAGGGCGAACTTTTCCGGAAGATGCCAGAATAGGAGGGGGACTGTAATGGCTCTGTGGTGTCATTTCCTCATTCTTTGTTAATAAAATTAAGCTGGAGGAGGAGGGTGAGCCTGAAAATGGTTTGCCCGAAGTGAGCAAGTCAAATGGCAGAATGGGAAGAACACTGGATTCGAAAGACCACAGAAGCAGTCTGCTACTTGAAGCCTCACTTCCCTTCTCTGTACAAGGAGGATCCGAATACCACACGGTGTTGTTGAGTGTATTAGGTCAGACAGTATATGGACAGGGGAACTTGTGTTTTGTGTAAGGAGACAGAGTAGCAATTTGAGAAGGAACTAGAACACATTCATAGAAGATCAGGAAGTGTGATCTCTCCACAGCAGAGAAGCAGGTAGTGTTATCAAGAGTAGGAGGGGTTGGTTTAAAGATCTTCAAGTTTCTGTTTTATTGGAAAATGTTTTTTAACCAAATGCTTTCTTCAGGTTATAGCTTTGGCTACCTTATAACGATAAAGATGGCAGAACAAGCTGAGTCTACAGTCTAGCATCTCTTTCTTGCAGCCCATCCTTTCTTGCAGGATCCTTCCATTTCCTGTTGCTGCCCTTAGTGTTGGACATGTGTACTCTGATGTGTAGTTGTTGTATTTTGTTTGGCATAGAGAACAGTTCTTTATTCAGTGATTTTAACCATCTAGTACACTGGGAGGAAGTGAAGAAGGAGAAGAAGAATGATGGAGGGATTCTCTTCTTTTGCTAATGGAAGACTCAATGATTTAGACTGATCTTCCTAGAGAAAACAAGCAAAAAATCTGGAACAAAATAATGTTTTAAAATGAAAAAGAACTAATACGACAGCAAGGAATTGCCAGCTGAGATCCAGGAAAAGGTGCAAACTTTAGAATGATAAGCTCAGCATTCATCATTGCTTTTGTCTTAGGAGTATTTGCCAACCTAAAGAGGAAGCTGAAAGTAACAGCGAAATATTCTTGGCATTCTGGGGCTACCGGTACAGAGTCAATGCTCAGGACTTACGCAAGATAAAAAGAAATCCATGACATAATGAAATTGTAGAAAACAAAAAGCAATGAGAAAATCTTAAAGGCAGACAGAAGAGAACTTATCTTTTAAAAAATGAGAAATAGGGGCGCCTGGGTGGCTTAGCCCGTTAAGCATCTGATTCTTGATTTTGACTCAGGTCATGATCTCACAGCTCATGAGTTCAAGCCCTGTGTCGGGCTCTATGCTGACAGCCCAGAGCCTGTAGCCTGCTTTGGATTCTGTGTCTGCCTCTCTCTCTGTCCCTTCCCCACTCATGCGCTGTCTGTCTGTCTCTCAAAAATTAACATTAGAAAAATTTTAAATATGAGAAGTAGATATCTCAACAGCAATAAGAGAAACCAACAGACAGTGGACATGGGTCAAAAGACATTAATTGCCAAAGTCGCATTCAACACTTAACAAAAATACCCTTCGAGGGTGAAGGAGAAATAAAGACATTTTCCGATGAGAAAACCAAGAGAATTTATCACAGATAAACCTGCACAAAGGAAATTCTAATGATCTCCATAGTGATTGAAGGTTAGCGATGTATGAATGAAGAACAGAGAAATTGATAAAAACAGGGAATTGAGAAATTTAATATGGAGTTAAAAGTGTTTAGAGAGAGCTAAAATACATTACAGCACTGGGATACAAATCAGGAAGAAGGTAAATGAAGTTAAAAGTGTCCTAATGTCTATGTACTGAGAAGACAGTAAAGGTATGGATTCACATTAGACTCTGATAAGTCAACAGTGCATGTCTAACTTCCACATGACCACTACAAGGACAAAGATTGTATTGCTTCTAACTAATAGCCCAAAATGGAATGATTGAAAAGGGCAAAAGTCTAGAGGGTGGTGGAACATAAGTGAGACAGGAAATGCGCTTTATAAGAGTGGATTTCAATAGAAATATATCATTTATATCAAATGTAAGTGGAATGAATGCTTCAGCAGTTACAAAACAAGGATTGTAAGACTGAATTTAAAAAAAAATCTAAGTGTTAGGGTGCCTGGGTGGCTCCGTTGGTTAAGTGTCTCACTCTTGGTTTCAGCTCAGGTCATGATCTCACAGTTTGTGGGTTTGAGCCCCGCGTCAGATTCTGTGCTGACAGAATGGAGCCTGCCTGGGATTCTCTCTCCTCTCCCTTTCTCTCTGTCCCTCCCCTGCTCTCTCTCTCTCTCCCTTCTCTCTCCAATAAACAAACATTAAAAAATAATAAAAAAATAAAAATAAAAAAATCAAAGTGTAAGCTGTTTACAAGAGACACCTCAAAAACACATGAATGCTGACAGTTTGAAAGTAAAATAATGGAATTAAGTTATAACGCAGGTATTATCACAAAATATAATTTAAGGCAAAAGGCATTACTGAGAATAAGGAAGGTCACTTTATAATGATAAAAAGTCCAAATCACCAGCAGAATATACAAACTCTAGATTTGTATCTACTAATAATAGGTCTTCGAAACACATGAAGCAAAAATTGATAACATCCACAAGGAGAAATACATAAGTCTACAAACATAGAGATTGTAACATTAAAATCCTGTTGGCAACCCTTACCCACTAGGAGATGAGAGCCAGTAGAAAAATATCCACCACATCCACCCTCAAGTGGCTCATTCCACGTGCCTCCGCAGAGAGTCCCGACAAAGTAACACCCCGATTTCTGTAAGCCGTGGTCAGCTCAATAAAGGGCCCTTGAACTGGATTGGTCTCCTTCCCTGTTTTACTCTTCCCTGGCCCTGTTCTTTTTCCATGGGATCATATCCCAAAGTAAGTTCTTCATGCAAGTACCTCTCTAAACCCCACTACTTAGGTACCCAAGCTAAGACACTGGGTACCACCCTCAGCCCTGCACATGCTTTCCCGATGGATTCCGCTGTTGGATCAGTCAGGGGTTGGGATCCCGTGAATGCTGCTAAGTGGAGTGATGTCAACCCTGGCACGCGATAGCGTCACAGTCACTGAGATGTTCCCCAGTGGTGAGAGGAAGGATGTAGGCGGAAGGAAGCTTTGGCTTCCGTGCTCGTGGTAACAAAAAGTACGTGGTCAGTGTTCGCTCTAAGGAACATAGAACTAGCCGAGTTTGGTTACTGGGCTTGAGAAGTCTTGTAAGAGGAAGAGAAAGTGGCAGCCTCGGTTAGCCAACTACCGGCCTCGAGAAGTGCTCTTTCAGACCCTAGGGAAGCCTCCCCTCTTCCCACAGCCAGCCGAGGCTGCTGACATTCAGTTAGGGCTTCCTTGTGAGTGCAGGAGAGCTGGCAAGGAGAATGAATACAAGCCTTCACCATCTCTGATGTCAGAGTCCAGGCCCAGATAAGGAAACTGGAGACCTTGAGACGTGGGACCGGGAGATTTGGACAGACGGACCCGAGAACCTTGAACACAGATTCCCCTGAACGCCCCAAGAGGCTGCGCCCTCCTACCTCCTGGGGGAAGAAGAGGGGTTTTCCCTGCTGGCAGGCACTGTAGAGACCACCCGAGGCAGAAGCCTCTCCGGACGATGTTTGTCCTAAGACCTATCTCTGCTTCCCTTGCTTCCTCCAGACCAATGGAGTCAGGCCAGCACAGCGCAAGCTGAGCAAACCATCTCCTTCCCTAGGAAGAAAGGTTGCATACACCCACAGAATTGCAAGATTTGGTTCGTTTGCACCAGCACGAGCCAGGAGACCTCATGCTGGAGTGGGTCTTACGGAACTGCTGAGGAAAGGTGACCTCTCTGTCCTTCGGCTTGTTCATGTGCCAGATCTGATTAATAGTGCCTGTCCAACCTACTGTGTGTGGCTATATGAGTAAATGAAGAAATGAATATTCATAGTAACCTCTCTGCTAGTCACTGTATCAAACACTTCACATAAGCTAATTAATCAGAACAAAATTAGTTAAGTGTAAACACTCTCAGAGGTTATAATCTTGTTCAGGACACTTAGTGAAACCTTGATGAATCATAGTTGAAAGAAGAAGAAAAGAAGGCAAGGAATCTGACATGGCAAAATTACAAAAAAGTATCAGAATGTGGCTTTGAGTAAATTGTTGTTTTGTTTAGGGGAGGGTGGACCACCTGAATGGTGTTCTAAGAAAAATGCCTATTCGTTGATCTTGGGAAAACCAGGTCAGGAGCAATTCTAGCGTGGAAACTCCAGATGAGAAGTTGGGGCTTCGGGGGAGCAGTGTGACGTCCTGTGGCTTCCCTACGCCACACGAGGACCCGGCGAGAAGCCCAGAAACCCAGAAGCTGCCCTTCGCTGGCCCCCCACCACACTGGTGCCCCGATCTTGGACTCCCCAGCCTCCAGAACTGTGAGAAGTAAGTTTCCAGCGTCTATAAGCAGTGGGTGGTACTTTGTTATGGCGGCCCAAATGGACTAAGACATGCCCCTGGCCTTTGTACATGCCTTAATGTGGGCCTCAGCCAGAATCCGTGTTTCAACTGTACTTCTTGTGCTGCCCTATTAGCTTCTGGAAGTCAGGGACATAGTTTACCCAGCCTTATTTCTCCTGTGTCCTGTACACAATTAGGGGCTTTATAAATGTTCATCAATAACTAACTGTAGGATGGAACAAGTGAGAAAATAGATTAAAAAAAAAATTTTTTTTGCCTTTATTCATTTTTGAGAGACAGAGACTGAGCATGATCAGGGGAGGGGCAGAGAGAGAAGGAGACACAGAATCCGAAGCAGCTCTAGGCTCCCAGCTGTCAGCACAGAGCCCGACGCGGGGCTCAAACCCACAAACTGCGAGATCATGACCTGAGCCGAAGTCGGACGCTTAACCGACTGAGCCACCCAGGCGCCCCGAGAAAATAGATTTTTGGTAGAAGAAAATGTGGCTGAATTTCAACTCGCTCTCCAAGAAATATTTAGGAAATAGCAGAGCTACATAGTTACATGGAAGTAAACGCACGCCAGGGCTTGCGACATGGGCAGAGACAAGGTCAAGACCTTCAGGGTGCCACACAGCATGATCTATAATGAGTGTTGTGAAGTCACACGGTGGCTAAAATACGTTAGCTGTCCTGCTTCCTGATCGGTGTGCGTGGCCTCACGAAAACGCAGCTTATCTTGTTATTCACACTGCTTCGGGACACGGCCCTCAAGAGCAGTTAATGAAGCTCACTCGGTAAACAGATGTTTCTAAAAACTGTGCTTGTCTTGATTGTACCCAGGTGCTGGCAGCCAACAGATTTTTTTTTCTTTCTTTTTTTTTTTTTTTTTTTTTTAAACAAAACGCATGAGTACTGGTGTTGGTACACCAGTATAGTCCGGGTGGTACAACTTCTAACTTCCATCCGAGTGTCCGAGTACAAGGTCTGAGACAGAGATTGTACGTTGTATGCTTTTCGGCAAGTTTTATAACCTGCCTGAACCTCATTTTCCTCATTTGTAAAAGGGAGTTAATATCAGTCTCCAGCGAACCGGTAAATGTTTAACAGTTGGTTCTTCCGGGGGGGGGGGGGGGATAACCTTCATTTGTAGCGTTTGCTGACGTCCATGATGTAATTATTCCCACGATGGCCTATTTCCAGGTGCCAGTGCTGTGTCCTTGGACACGGTAAGGAAGAAATGTGCAGAAGTAGCACACCATTAAAGAGTAGTCCCGCCTGCAGGTGTTTTAGACGCCAGTGACCTCTGGGGCCCGGGTAATGGTAAATCATAGTGAGATAGATGGCTGTCGGTTAAGCGGCCAACTTTGGCTCAGGTCATGATCTCACGGTTCATGGGTTTGAGCCCCGCATCGGGCCCTGCATGGGTGGTGCAGAGCCTGCTTGGGATTCTCTCTCTCTCTCCCTCTCTCTCTCTCCCCTCTCTCTCCAACCCTCCCCAACTTGACCTCTCTCTCTCAAACATAAATAAATAGACTTTAGGAAAAAAAAACAATAGTGAAATAATAGGAAGTGGTGAGCTGTAAGTATCTATTTCTTTTGTTTCTAAAACAAATACAGTATATTAATGTATATAATTTGATTTTAATAATGGCTGAATATGGAAACCAGCTCACCACATTCCTGAAATTCCTCATGAACTGGACGTACCAGTTTCCAGCATACAACTGCCCCTTTCCAGTGCCTAGGATTTCGCAGACAACACTGCAATGAGCAGATTTCTCCAGGATATATACCCACATCACAGGACGTATGACTGGAATGTGACCAAGAACACTGCCAGATTGTTCCCCAGAATGGCCACATCGACTCGGCTTCCCAGCAGCGGTATCTGAGGGCTCCCATGGTCCTCTGACCAGGACCATGGCGCATCACCGGAGAAGTACGATGTGGCTGGACACTGTGATACCACAGCGCGTGAAGCAGCAGCAAGGCGTCTCTCCCGGGACGGGGACCGATCATAAAAGGGTAATGCTGAGTGATAAAAAGTAATAGCAGAATGAGATTTATAGCACAATTCTATTCATTTAAATGCATACAAAACAATAGAGTTTTTTCCCCAGGATGTACAAATAAAAAAGTGTCCACCAGATATATTTGGATGGCTGCCCATGGAGGGGAGGGATTTCTTGTGTTGACAATATTTATTGAGCAGTAGGGGCGCCTGGGTGGCTCAGTTGGTTAAATGTCTCACTCTTGATTTCGGCTCACGGTCATGAGATTGAGCTCCACCTTGGGCTCCTTGCTGAGCATGGAGCTTGCTTGAGATTCTCTCTCTCTTTCTCTCTCTCTGCCCCTCCCCCCTCAAAAAAATAAACATTTAAAAAATATACTTATTGAGCATTAAATGGAATAATAGTATATCTACAAGCACCTAACACGGTACTTGCCACTCGGTCTCTTTTCTTATCCCTGGCCAGCAGAAGCTATGCTAATTTTATGGGTGGTATTCAAGATTGTATTCTTCCTGCCTTTAATGAACTGTGCAAGGTTGCATGTTTAAATGATATATTTTCCAGAAAAACCACATGGATCCTGTGTTTAGTATATTTCTATAGATAAGCAATATTTTCAGTGTAGGTGCTACACAGAGCAGTCACCAAAGCTTAAAACCAGGATGGCCCGTTTGTATGTCGGCAGTATTCGTTATAACGGCTACAGAGAAACAAGCAATTTCAACTCTGTCGTATGTATACTATTTCACTTAATCTTCACAAAATAAGATTTGAAGTTTGGAGAGGCCAAGTGTTTTGCCCAAGAGGGGAGGGCTTTGCAAGGACAAGGACAGCAGCTGCCCAGAAAACACAGGAGTCACCTGGTGTGCTGCCGGGGAGAAGAAAGGTCGGCGTGCACTTTGCTGGTGAGTGTGAGATCACGGGGCTGCACAACCCCATCAGGCTCACTGTCTCCTGCAGTCTTTGTTTTAAGGCAAGAAGCACAGGTTCCAATTATGATTAACTTACAAGTGTGAATTATTTTCTATGTAAGTAAAGGGAAGGCTGGTAAGAACCTGGGTGGTTTAAGAAAACCCTTTGCCTTTATTCGCATGATCAGAATGATAAGGCCTAGAAAATGCAAGTTTCCTAATTTGCCCAAGGTCACCCAGAAAATTTTCCATGTAGCCAGGACATGGCGCACTATGGCCTAGCTCTTAGGCCAGGTGTGGCTTAATAGAGTAAGATAGATTAGAAAGGTACAGGGCCATTAACTAGCTATAACGCTGAGAAAAGCTGCTGGACATTCCCAAGCTCCCGTTTCCTCAGTCATAAAAGGGGAAAATAGCCCATGTGGCTCATGTGACTCATGTGGCTGCGTCAAGGACCATTCATTCATACATTTATGCGCTCATTCAACAGAGAACTATAGAGGCAACTTCTATGTGCCAGTCACTGTTTTAGGCATAAGGATATAGTAGCCAGTGTATCAAAATCCCTGCCCCGTGGAGCTTACACACTAGTAAAGTTCTATTCAAGTCGCTAAATAAATAAACATGGCAGTCAATCAATCAATGAGTGCTATAGAAAATAATAAGGCATAGTAAGGATATGGAGAGTGACAAAGAATGCTTGTTAGGGAAATCATCCCTTCTAGGACGGAATTCAAAACTCGACATTTCTTACCCCAGGATCTGTATGTAGTAAGAGTGTGTCCCTTCACCCTCAGATTTCTGCTGGGTGGTCCCATTGGTTCCACTAAGTTCGCCAGCTTCCTTGTGCCTGAAGCTGAGCTCCTTTCTCCCTTCAGCTCCCTCCAACTATTCGGTCTTCTCTCGATTTAATTCATTTTAGGGAATTGGACCTTGGTCTTCCTAGTCACCGTGTGGTGTTGAGCACAGAACGTGGGCTTTGAAATCAGACAGACTTAGGTTGGAATTGACCAGCATTCGGTTGCGGACGTGCTGGGAATGCTGAAGAAATAGGTCCGGGTGCGTTTCCAGGGACAGTAACCAAAGCCACAGCTGTTGCCCTGAACTCTCTGTTGTGGAGCCTCAGTACTACTGTCCTGGTCACGAGGGAGACCAGCAAAATTAGGAAGCAGCCACCAACGTAGCTCCAGCCCTTTATTCCATCCTGAGCCTGTCATTTCTACGCGCCAAACCAGTAGTGTTCTGCGACAGCCACCAAGTCCACTGTCCTTTGAATTCCCGTTTTCCTCCTGCTTCTCTAGTGCTGGAAATAGCACACCAGGAGTGCGGCCCCCGTCACTGGGATCCCATCCCCGCTCACCGCCACTGACATTTTTCCCAGGTGCGCCAGGAAAACACGCCAAGGGCTGTCGGCACTCCCCGCGCCCCCACCAGTGAAGGGGTCCTCGTTGCCAGCCGGCCAACGACTGCTCCAGCTCTAAAATCCCATCTTAGAGTCTGCTTCCTAGGACCACGTCCAGTACCAGCTGGCTTAGACGGAGATCCCTGCAAATAGACTCTGAGACAGAGAGCTGCATGTCCAAAGTCTGTTGGGGAAGGTGTTGGAGATTCCCATAAGGAGGACAGGAGTGGGCGGAGGGAGAAGCTGGCCTGGGATGTGGCTGTCACAAGCCTCAGCCGACCCAGAGGCTCCATCCACCCGGCACCCCTACCCGCCATACATGCTCTAAGCACCTTCAGGTTGACTGGTTTCTGTGGCCCAAGTTAAGGGCCACTTGCACAGAAACTGGCCTCTTACTCTGACCCTCTTAATCCTGGCAGATTTCAGGATCCTACAGGGAGCTCAGGAGCTGTAGTGGCCTTTCACTTGTTCCAAACTGGAGCAAGGAGGCCAGTCAGTGGCCACGGGCACTGTGACCTTGGGTGGGGCGGTCCCTGCTCCTGGTAGCAATTCCCAGCCAGGGACATGGCTGTCAATCAGCACCAACCAATGTCTCCAGCATCAGTTGCATAGACCCTGCAGAGGAGTGCCACAGGATCCACACACGTCAACATTTTACTTTAAGTAAAGGAAATGGCTGGAAGATGGAAAAACAGTGGGTTTCACTGTTTGTGTCCAGCTTCGTGTACTTACTGTGTTGACGTTATTTCCCCTTTGTGAACTTTTGATTCTGCAGTTGAGGAATGGGCATGATCGTAAGAACATCTTGCCACTGCACACAGCTAAAGTTGAATCAGGTGAGAATCTGGATGTGAGAGCCCATGATAGAATTGTACAAATGTGAGGCGTCACCATTCACATGGTCCTACTTGAAAGAAATGCACGACAGACGTGAGTTCTAGGGTGGAGCTCACTGAGGCTCTCGCCAGACTTTTGGGTAGCCGAGTTTTATGAAGAGGCGGAGGAGAGTGCCCCTTGTTCCTGTGCTTCAAGCCAAAGAGGACTTGTAGGGATAGGGCCCCAAAGGGAGGAGGAAACGTGGGGAGGAAAGGAAAGAGGGAAGAAGGAAGAGATGGAATGAGTAGGCAAGAGAGGAGAGTGAATCCAACACTTGTTAAACCAGCTACTCAGGGCCGGGTGCTATGCTTGGCCTTCTGTCTACATTCTCTCTCGGCAAGAGAGGTTGTTCTGTTAGGAGAGGCTGGATAGCAAGTGAAAGAAAATCCAAGTCAAACTATCTTAAGCGAACGAGAACTCAAACTAAATAAAGCCAAACAAACCAACAAAAACAAAAGCACGAGGAATGTATTGGCCCAAAAACCAGAAGGAAGGGCTGGCTTCAAGAACTGCTTGATTCTGGGGCTTAAATGGTGTCTCCAAGACCCAGTTTCTCTGTTTTCCATCTCACAGCGCAGCCTCCCACATCACTGGCTTTGCTCTCGGTGTGTATGTGTCGGCCAAGATGGTGGCAGCTCAAGCCTTTCCTTCTCAGCTTCCACCCACTGGGTGGGAGAGGACCTGCCTCACTTCGCCCTCCATTCCTGCCCAGACCTCACCCCTCAGCACCTCTCATGGGTCACGCTCCCTCCCTACTCCGAACCCACATCCGGGAGAACCTGATGTGCCCGAGGACCCGGGGCCTACACAGAGCACGGGGACTAAGGAGCTGGAAATAGATGGTCCTTTGGGAGCGAGCAGTTACGAGGAAGGTCGAGTGCACAGACACTGAGCAGCAAAACCCACACATGACGCCAGAGGCCTTTACCACACTGTAGAGGTGAGAAGATGGGTGCCAGGCAGGACTGGGTAACTTGTTCAAGGACACACACTCTCTTAATTGTCGTTTGAGGGAATGTGTGATTGAGACACGGCTAGAAAGTGGTGGTTCTGGAGGTGGAGACTTGGGCCACATGACTGAAGGCTGCATTTCTCTTGCACACCAACTGCATACGTCAGCTGAATCGTCTCACACCCTCAACCTCTTCTCTTCATCCACCTCTGAGGTTCGATGACTCTACCTTGAAGAACATATTTCCAGGTGAACTATAATGGCAAAACCAGTAACGGCATACCTATTGCCGAGTACCTCGTTCTTTCTCTTTTGAGTATTTGTTTCACGTGAGAATAAGCACAGGTCTGCTCAGACATCGCCGTACTGCTCAGGTTCCCTTTGGCTTATTAGCACGAGGGCCCCATTTCCCATCCTGCGTCAGAGATCACAGCCGCTCTGGCCGCAAGCGTGTAGTTTGTCTAACAGGCCAAATCCTTTTCCTCTTTTACCCTGCTCCCCCAAGTTACCATTGTTCCGTGCTTTGCAGTAAAACAAATACTGCTTTCCACTATATTGACCCCAAATATTTCATCCATTCACTGTCACTGAAAGCCAAGTGTTTTTTTTTCAGGCTGGCTACACACAAAAGCTACTTTGTGAGACTGTGAGGGCAGGGAGCCAGATTACCTTTTACTGGTCGTTTTTTGTTTGTAAAATGGCAGTGTCTTCTGTAAACATGGTATGTCGATGGCAAATAATTGCACCAACCTAAGAAGTCATCTGTTGTCCTTTTTATCTGTATTTGCATCTACTTTGGTCCATCTTTGGTCACTGTATTTATAGAGCTATAGTGTTGCATAGTTATAATATTATATTTTGTTTCTGTTGCTTACTTCAATGATTTTTCCACGCTATTAACCTGGACTTCCCTGTTTTAATTGCTGCTTTATATGCAGTCAGTATTTGTTGGTTCATTCAACAAACATTTATTTAATAACTACTTAAGTATTCCTCTGTGGTTTCTCCCCAGTTTTATTATTGTACATAATGGAATGGATATCTCTACGCATATACCTTTCTCTATCTTTTGGATTATTTTCTTAGGATAAATTCCCCAAATGGGATCATTAGGATGAGCATTTTTATAGCTCTTAAAGCTAACAGCCAACTGTGTGTGAATGTTTCATTGCATCTGTTTTCTCTCGATCCTACTCATTCAAAAGATAAAATCCATACTTTTTTTTAAAATACAGGACCCTTCCATGAATTTCCTGTCTCTCCCCATCATTTCTTAACCCTCCCCAACTTTCCATCTCCCTCACTTCGGCCCAAAGTGTAGATACTAGTGTTTTATGTGCAGGATATCTTGATTTGCACATAAAACTTCTGCTCTCGTGGGTGCTATATGGCAGCAGAATGCCGGACACATGGACAAAGATCCATTATAAATCGTTACCCTCTTTGCTCAGTGCTGTGGACTGGATGGTGTCCCCCCAAATTCATATGCTGAAACCCTTACCCCAAATGTGATGGAGGTGGGGCCATTGGGATGTGATTGCATTCTGATGAGGTCATGAGGGTGGGGTCCTTATGGTGGGATTCATGTCCTTATAAGAAGACAGCAGAGACCTTTCTTTCTCCCGTTCTCCCCTTATCCTTCCCTCTCTCTCCCTCCTTCCATCTTTTTGTGCCACGTGAGGACACAACAAGAAAATGTCGTGTGAAAAGGAAAGAAAGAAAGAAAGAAAGGCAGAAAGAAAGACAGAAAGAAAGAAAGGCAGAAAGAAACACAGAAAAAAAGAAAGAAAGACAGAAAGAAAGAAAGACAGACAGACAGAAAGAAAGAAAGGAAGGAAGGAAGACAGACAGAAAGAAAGACAGACAGAAAGAAAGACAGCAAGCAAGAAAGAAAGACAGAAAGAAAGAAAGACAGAAAGAAAGAAAGAAAAATGCCATTTGCAAGCCAGGAAGAAGGCCCTCACCAGGAATTGAACTGGCCAGTACCTTGGTCTTAGACTTCCCAGCCTCCAGAACTATGAGAAAAACAATTCTGTTGTTTAAACCACCCAAGTTACGGTATTTTGTTATAACAGCCCAAGCCAACTGATACACTCAGCATCCATCAGTCTTAACATCTGTAATGTTGATAGACAATAAACAGGTCATCTGGAATTCATTATGGTTCTACATCATATTTTATGGACTTCTCATGACAGCCCTATAAACATGCCTATTTAGTAGGAAATAAAGGTCAATGGGGACATTTGGGGAACTCTAAGTGGTTCAAGATGATTCAAGGGTGAGGATTCTGTGTGTGGGAAGTCACCGGATGGGGGGACTCCAGAGGTGGAAAGAGCCCAGAGCACGAAGGATCTTCTCTGTCAGATTCAGGACTTTGACATTGGACCCACGAGCCTGGTATTTGGAGGGTTTCTAGAGAGGAGTAACATGGTCTGACATTTAGCATGCACTCTCGAAGAGTGTGGGCAGGATCAGGAGGCAGGGGTCCCAACTAGAAGAGCTGCTGTTGAGTGAGTGCTGCTTCCTCTGGGAGAAGCCAGTGTAGACGGACTGGACCAAGCAACACATTTGTTGTTTCCAGACATGAGCTCCAAATTGTGCCCCTGCCTCTTCTGAGGATTGAGCTTTCCCAGGCTTAATTTGTTAAAGTCAATCCACACCAAATCAACAACAAAACCTTATGCTAAATGGTAAAACATTAGAAGATTTCCCTTTTAAGAGAAGGAGCGAGTCTGCACTTGAAGTATATGCAAGGTCCCAGCAGAGCAACAAGGAAGACAAAGAAACAAAAGGCACATAGATTGTAAGGGAAAAAAAAAAAAAAACCCTGTCATTTTTCTCAAAGACCATCATGTGTACATAAAAAAAATCCTAAAGGGTCTTAAACTATTACTGAAAGAAAAAAAAGAACATAATAATCATTATATTTCTCTATGTTAGCAGAAAACAGTTAAAAATAGAATTTTTAAGGATATGAATTAAAGTATGATTTTAAAAGCATCAATTACTTAAGGAGCAAATCTAGGAAAGACGTGCAAGGATTCTGAAAGTAAAAACGTGAAGCTCGCCGAGAAATACTGAGCAATGTTTAAAGGGCAGCTATGCTATGTTCTTGGATTGAACAAAATCAATATTTTCAAAATGTCAGTTCCTCCCACACTGAGCTACAGGCTCAGTGCAATCCCAATCAAAATCTCTGTACATTTATTTTGTAGAAGTTGACAAGCTGCTTTTTGAAGAAAAAGAAAAATGTAAGAGGTTTTTTTTTGTTTTTTTTTTTTTAATCTGAATCAAGACATTATAGTATTTTAGTGAACAAGATGGTGTGGCATTTATACAAAGATAAAAAACTAGCCAGTGAAAGAGAACAGAGAACTTAGCAACAGACCTCACATGCCTGGGCTTGTTTGTGGGAGAGGTGACAGTAGGAATGGGCAGTGTTTCAGTGGATGGTGATGGGAGAGTAAGATCTTCATATTGGGAAAAAATTGAGATTATACCCCTTTCTCATGCTGTATGTCAAATCAGTTCCAGGTGGCTTAAAGAACTAATATGGAAGGCCAAATACTAAGCTTTCCAAAGATACTATAGGAAAATGTCTTTTTTTTAAGATTTTATTTTTAAATAATCTCTATACCCAACCTGGGGCTCAAACTCACAACCCCAAGGTCAAGAATTGCACACTCCACTGACTGAGCCAGCCAGGTGTCCCTATGAGAAACTATTTTTTTTAATGTTTATTTATTGGGGTGCCTGGGTGGCTCACTTGGCTAAGTGTCTGACTTCAGTTCAGGTCATGACCTCACAATTCGTGAGTTCAAGCCCTGCTTCAGGCTCGCTGCTGACAGCGTGGAGCCTGCTTGGGATTCTCTGTCCGCCCCCTCTCTCTGCCCCTCTTATACTCATGCTCTCTCTCTCTCTCTCTCAAAATAAACAAACATGTAAAAATAATAATAAAATTACAATGAGATAGAGTTACACACCAACATGATTGGTAAGATGGAAAAACTAGCGATATTAAGAGTTGGCGAGGATGTGGAGATGCAGAAACTTATACCCCTGACAAGAAGGTAAGTTGGTGCAAATGCTTTGGAAAACCGATGTTGCATTATCTAGGACATGTTCCCATGAGATCTGCACAATTGTGTGCATGAAGATAAAATCAAAGAGTGTCCATAACAATGTGCTTCACGATTACCAAGAAACAGAAGAAAACGAAACGCTCACTGTATAGTGCACATACAGCAAGAAAATGAGTATTTTATTTTTTTTTAATTTTTTTTCAACGTTTTTATTTATTTTTGGGACAGAGAGAGACAGAGCATGAACGGGGGAGGGGCAGAGAGAGAGGGAGACACAGAATCGGAAACAGGCTCCAGGCTCTGAGCCATCCGCCCAGAGCCCGACGCGGGGCTCGAACTCACGGACTGCGAGATCGTGACCTGGCTGAAGTCGGACGCTTAACCGACTGCGCCACCCAGGCGCCCCGAAAATGAGTATTTTAGATACATGTAACAATGTGATGAATCTTGCAGTGTTGAGCAAAAAAAAGCAAGTCACCTAGAAAAATACAATAGAGCTCCATTTTCAAACGGTTTAGAAACAGGTAAAACCAGGGATGCATCCACAGGCAATACAACTACAAGGGAAAGCGAGGAAATTAGAAAAGCTATAAAAGGAAAAGTGGTCACTCGCCAGAGCAGGGAGGGGCTGTTACTGGTAAAGAGCACTGAGGGGACTTTCTGGGGGACTGTCTGCGGGCTATTTCTTGGCCCCGGGGCATGATGGATGGGTATTTACTTTGCAACCCTTTGTTAAACTTGTCTACATAATGTATTTTATGTTGAAACTGCTTTGTAACTTAAACATTGCTTTCTGTTTTATTTTTTGTTTTTTACTTTTTAGTGTTTTAAATGTTTATTTTTGAGAGGGAGACAGAGACAGAGACAGAGACAGAGTGTGAGGGGGAGGGCCGAGAAAAAGGGAGATCGAATCCGAATCAGACTCTAGGCTCTGAGCTGTCAGCACAGAGCCCGAGCAGGGCTTGAACCCACATACCGCGAGATCATGACCTGAGCCAAAGTCAGACGCTTAACTGACCGAGCCACCCAGGCACCCCAAAAATTGCTTTATATTTTACATTAAAAAAAAAAAAACTAACTCAAACCCCAGATATTTCTAAGATGCAATGAATATTTGATACTGAAATGAAACGGACAGATCTAACTATTCAAACAGATGGTGCACATTTATTATCAGAAATAAGCTCTGATTCCTGTGATTTACATTTCGTTAATTCCGGACTTCATCGAGACCAAAGCCCAAAGGGCTTTCACCCAGCACCAGAGACCAGAGATGCTTCAGATTCATTTGCATCTCCTTTGGGCTGCTCAGACCTTACCATAATGAAGAGGCGTTCAGTAGAATAAAAATGGAAGTAGGACCACAAAATTCCAGGGGCTTCTGAAAAGGTGTGGAAAAGATTGCCTCAAAATAAGAACAAAGAAAAGCAGGTGGCCTCGTTTCCATCGCTGCCGCTGACCCAGAGGTCATGATTTACCTGTCTTTGTTCTTCACAGTTACAAGTTCCATAAATGTATTTCACAAGCTTGGTATATTTAGCTATCTTCTGCAGGCATGTGAGTTATAAATAATAGTAGCTGGGAACGTTGTTAGGACCTTGCTGATTTGCCGTTTTGGAGAAGTGGTAAATTTTTTAGAAAATCTGTGAGGAAGAGTATTCATATAAGTCAATTATTTACATAAATGAGACTTCAGAAAGGATCCTTTTTTTTTTCTTTAAGGTTGTTTATTTATTTTGAGAGAGAAAGAGCGCATGCACAAGCAGGGGAGGGGTGGAGAGAGTCCCAAACAGGTCCCACACTCTTAGCGCAGAGCCCGACCTGGGGCTCAGGCTCATGAACCGTGACATCATGACCTGAGCCGAAATCAAGAGTCGGATGCTCAGGGAAGTGAGCCACCCTGGCGTCCCCAGAAAGGATACTCAAACAAAGTTTCCAAACGCTCTAAAGATCTTTAGGAAGGAGAAGGTGTTCCAGGAACAATTATAATAGCATCAATTCCCCCAGAAAACACTAGGCTATGAATTTAGCGGACAGTTTGTGATCATTAGTAATGACTAAGGATCAGCATGGTTTTCCTAAGGAAAGATTATTTCTCATTAATCTCATTTCCATTTTTCAGAGAATCACTAGGTTCTGGATAAAGAAGATGTCACAGACATAACCATATCTCAGTTTTCACAAGGCATGGGTGCTAGTTCAATTAAGTTAATAAGGTTTTAAAAACGGTCAGATTACTGAAATTGCCATGCCAACCTCAGAGACCTCAATTCGTCAGCCTGTCCCTTAAAGCCTTGATTAATATCTGGGTGAAGAGGAAGAAAACGTACTTATCAACTATACAGATGACCCAGAACTAGAAGAGCTTTTCCATTACATTGGAGACTCACACGTAAAGGGATTTAAATGCGTTCCAGAAGAGGACTAAAACACGATGGAAGTCAGTAGGCTAAAAAGGTTCGGCAACACAAGGTTCAGGATTGAGAGGATCTTGACATCTGTATAGTTGAAAAAGACTTTAAGTCCCCAACTCACAAGCGTGTGAATCCCGCCAGCATCCAGAATCACAGAATATCTGGAGCCTCAGATGGGTCCCCAGCCAGCCAGTACCTTGATTTGAGCCTGGTGAGACCCTGACAGCGATCCCAGTTAACCCACACCCCCGAGACTTCTGATCTACAAATGCGGAAGGTAACACATTTGCATTAGCTGAAGTCACTGAATTCATCGTCATATGTTCTGTAGGCCCAGAAAACTAACGCAGGAACAAGAAATGCTTTTGGCCCATCCCTGTCAGTTTTTCTTGATAGCCTGCATTTTCTGTCACATTGCAATTAAAAACCCAATGTCCCTCTTTGCCCAGAAAGGAAAGGCCATCTAAATTTTGGCAGGCATACCTCCTCAGGCGCCTCTCGAGTAGGAGGTGGTTGGTGGATTCCATTACCATCACCATCATGTCGAGGTCAAGGAGAAGCAGGCTCTTAGCTCTAGACCCATACACCCTCCCTACTAGTCTAGACCTAGAAGCTTCTGAGTCTAGAGTTAAGAACAGTAGTTCAGACTGGGACATGACTTCAGGAGCCATCAGCATATAGATAGTAATCGAATCTGTGATAAATGTTTCCATCACCGTGTGTATAGAAACAACAGAAGACCTGGGAAAGAATCCTGGAAAACCTACGCTGATGAAGCAGCCAGAAAAGGGAGACTGGCAAAGCCCACAGAGGTGACGTCATGAGAGCCAAGGAACATCGGAGAGAATGGGGGGTGTCAGTAAGTATTGAACAGGGCGGAGGAGGCAAGTGTGATACAGGTTTGAGAAGGTTGTTGGACACGTCGGTCAAAGCACCTGCACGGGAAGATTGGGATGGGAGCCAGAGCCGGGTGATTTGAGGGGTAAAGGTAATACTAAGTAAGAATAGTGGCTCATGCTTTCAAGAACTCTGTCTATGAGGCACAGGGGCGAGATGGGGAGGAGGAGGAAGAACCAAGTGGGGGCTTGTGATTTGGGGGAGGTGGGAACTGGGGTTTGAATTCTGATGGGAAGGAGCCAATATAGGAGAGGCACGGGGCTCAAACTATAAATCATAACATATTTTCCACTTACGCCCTTCAAAATTTGCTTGAGCACCTACTGTGTGGCAGACCCCGGGCTATGCTATGGTGGCCATTATCCAGGGGTTGTGGGGACGGGTGGTGAGGAGAGAGGTTGCATGTCAAGTTCAAGGATGTTGCAGCCTATTCCTAGAAATACGTTCAAAATTTTGCTGACAAGCTGGCTCTGGTAGGTGCAATACCGCCTTCTCTTTCACCCGATGCGATTTGTCGCTCAGTCTTCCTAGGCGCCATTTCCACTAGTTGGCTTCTCAGACCTTGTTGGTTGGCTGTGGGAAGGGTGATGACTAGGCTGTGCGGAGGCAGCCCCCCAGCCCTCCTGAGGGGCAGCGTGTGGGCGCGAGTCCTTGCGAAGCTGGGGGCTGGAGGAGGTCCTTCCAGAGCCCCCGTGGGCATCCCATGGTTCCGGGGGCCTGAGGCTGGCTTCCAGGCAAGGGGCCCTGTGCTTCATTTTCTCTCAAGGTTGACCTGCCCTGAGGGCTACAACAAACGGAAAAGACGTGGGTAAGAAAGGGAACGAGGCATTCTGAGCGTGTACTTCGGACTATCTGAAGTCAAGGTTTGCTTGTTTTGTTTTCTAACATGCCGTAGCCTGATGCCACCGTCGTTTCTGCCTTTGGACCAGTAACAAATAACTCCTGGAGCGGCTCTGGTTTGAGAACCACGCTGTGGCCCATTTCCCCTAGTTACGATGACACTAGTCCTGAGTCCTCGCACAGGCCCCGCACTTAGGGGTGGCCAGGCTGCTTTGCGTTTGCGGGGCTCAGAGCTCCGTTCGGATACCTCTTCTTCCAGGAGACTCTGGTCTCCTGGCTCTCGCTTGGCGGGATTGGGTGCCTACCATCTTACAGCGGGCTTCCCGGAAGCAGGCGCCCAGACCAGGGTCTGAGTGTCAAGGAGTTTTTGGGAAATAATCCCGGGAAGTGTTGGTAATGGAAGGAGTCAACAGAGGGAGAAAAGCCTGGGCAGTCACCATGTGGGTAACCGGCCTTGTCCCGCAGGGAAATTCTGAGAAACAGGCAGGATGCTCGCCCGCGAGTTCCCCAGCCAGGGCACAAGGCAGCTCTTTGTTACCACCACGCCGCTGTCATTTCTGGGTTGCGAGCTGCTTGGGAGGCACCGGGCCCTTCCTCCTTCCCACCTGCCGGGCACAGTGGGCTCCAGTGGGCGGAGGAGGGCAGGCAGTGTGGGAAGAGCTGGACAAGGGCAGGGACACACCCCGTGGCCGTGGAGTCTGCAGCCTCTGCTTCGCTCTCCAGCCTCCTTGACAGCCCCATCGTGCGTGATGCCGTGTCCCCACGATCCCTGCCCATCACACTGTCTGTAATTGCCTACCTCCCGGACTGTGAGCCCCCTTAGGGCAGAGGCTGGACCCTTGAGCTCCGTATCTCACCGGAGGGTGTGGTCTGGGCTCCCAGGAGTGGAGGATGCCGTGACTGCCCCCTCACAACGCCCCCAGGGTGAGATTGCTCTTACCCTCCTTTCACAGATCAAGAGACCAAGGCTCAGAGGGGGCAGACTCAGGTTATGGCAGACTCGGACCTCCCAATTCCAGATGCTTTTTCTTCTCATGCTGCCGACGACCCTCTTTTCCGTTCGAGGCTTGCTGCCCTGACTGCACGGCATGCAGAGCACACACACCTACCTCACCTTGACCCCCAGGCTGGAGAGGCTTCATACTTGTCTTTTTTTTTTTTTTTTTTTTTTTTTGACCAGTGATAAGGTGAGGTGATGAACAGGTGAGAGTAATTTTCTAGTAGCTATCTGCAGGTTGCAAACCCCCTGGGTCTATGCAGGTGACCCCCCCCCACCACCCACCCCCAGCAGCTTTTCGTATCTAACTTTGGTGTTTCCCGGTGATGGAACACAGAGCCCGGGCTTAAGTCTGAAGAGGGTCCATCTTTGGCTTAAGAATCTGCTGCTTTGAGCTGTCTATGATCAGGGCCAGTGCTGTCGTTATCCTTCTCCACTCGTTTTCATGACATAATTATGGAAAAGTACAATGGGACTGTGTTTTTAAATTAAAACAACAACAACAACATCGTAACAGCAAAGCCTTTTCTTCAAATGAAATCCTACGGGGAGCCTCAGGATAGAGGCCAGTGAGGCCAGTGCCACTGGTGATGGAGGGTTTCGGGGGAAGGAGACCACTGTCAGATAATCACTTAATCCTGCAGGCGGCCAGGTTGGAACAGCAAAGTTGTCGACCCTCTTGAAACTGAGCTGTCCGAGAAACACAGCGTGCGGGACCACCGCGGCATACCCTGAAATGTTTGCTTGTGGCCCCCCAAACGTCCAGTATGCGAAGCTGTCTACTTTTGCATGTGGACAGTGGTCACAGGGGTCAGTTTGTGATTCATGAAGGAAGGACCGGTCAGCAGTGGAAGGGATACGCAAGCAAGGCCACCTGCAGTAGGTTGCTGGAATGTGCTGATTTTAAATTCTTCTCTCCCTTCTCTGATGTTCCCATTTTAGTACCTGGGGCCCTGGGGCTGTGCCCAACACTGTCACCCCCACAGCTTAATAACTTCAACTCTGAGGTCTGAGGTCAGCAGAGTCTTGATCTCTACTCCTCAGCCTGCTTTTTACAGCTTCCTGACATCTCTATTTCCTTCTAGAAGGTGTGGCTGGGCCTTAACCTTACCTGCTCTGATGAAAGCTTGGGAGCCTTTCCCTAGGAAAGATGCCCACCCATACTTTGGGCATAATGCGGTATAATTTTGCAACATGCGTCTATCCCCCAAAACCATGGGTCTGGGGAAACAAAACAAAACTCTTGCTCTGAAAGTCTTTCCAGCCCCGACACCGAAGGTGTGGAGCGGCAAGTCAGACAGCCTTCCCTCATAAATCATAGAGTAGGGACAGGTGATACGGACACGCTGTACCCACGTGACTTCGCTCCAGCAGGGAACAAATGGCAGGTGCGGCTCACGCGCCCTCACGGGGAGCTGCCGACAAACCCGAGAAGGACTAGCAGACAGAAGTGGAGGCCAGACGGGGCTTTGCTGATCTGATAAGAGGATTAGGTTTCTCCTCCCTCCTCCACCCCTAATGCCCTCAGACTAAGCAGCTGCACCAGCTCACTCCTTTTCGGTTGGAAACAGTCTCTCCATCCTGGCAGTAGCCGAGAGCCAGCGCCCCCGGGGCCAGCAGCCTCTCCGAGAACATGCCGTGGTCTTGCCCCCCTGGGCCTGCGCCCTGATCTCTGCCAGGACGCCCCGCCTGTGGGTCACAGAGTCCGTTCAGTCTCAACCCCGAGCCGCCTTCCCTCTTTGCGGGTCCACTGCTCCCTCCCGCGCCCTCAGGCCCCACGCCCACCCCGCCCTCTGTGCTCGCCACGCTGTCCCGCAGCTGTTGGTTCACAGTCATCTCCACCCGGAGAACGAGCTTCCTGAGGACAAAGACCAGCTTCCTGCACAGTGTCTGGCATGTCACGATTGCTCGTAAACGTTTATGGGACGCTACCTACTGACGGATGACACACGGCCAACCCACCGAAAGACAGCGACCGCTACAGGACTCACAGAGGGGACAAGACCCTCTGGAGAGGCACCGATTTCATGAAAACATCTTTCCTGAAAATGGAGACGAGTCACAAGGCTCTAGGAGCGGCCTGCGGCGGTGGGAGCCGCCAGATGCGGAAGCAACCAAAGCAGGGCACAGATGGCCCACCTGCGGGCCAGAGTGCCCAGGGCCTGGGACCTGAGCCCTGCCGGCAGCTTCGCGGCAGAGTCCCCGCATGGCTTCCTGAAGCAGGAAGGTGCCCAGGGGGCCCCGTCTGCCTTCCCACACTCTCTCACAGGAGCGAGCGCCAGAAAGTTGAAAGTTTTGGTGCAGGGGTCTCGTTTTCCAAACGCATCTTGCAGACCTGCTGTTTGTTAGGCTTTTGTTTTCTTTTAGTTCCACTTTACTGGAGTTCAGAGAGTCCAGGAGTTCCCGCAGATAAGGGGAAGGAGCCGTCAGGAGCCCAGTGCTCCTCCCGGGTCCCAACACCCCGGGGAGGAGGGGCCCTGAGGAACCCAGTTGGAAAACCGTGGCACTGAATTGCGGATCTTCCCCTAGGGATCCCAGACGCCAGTGACCCCAGAGGCCAGATGGACAACATTAAAGGGTGACAGGGGCTCCTTCTGGCTGTGGCAAAATTGGGGGTGTTCTAATGGAGGGAGCCCCAGAAAAGAAGCTGTGTTTCTTCCGTGAAGCGACTGGCAGACCCAGCAATGCAGTCTCCATGTTCCCAGATTTTCCCAATGAAGCCAGAAATCCAGAATTCTCCATAGACCTACCTACTTCTTTTCTTAAAAAAAAAAAAAAAAAAAAGTAAAAATAATAATGGCCCTTTATTTCTTGGAGTGGTTTTAGGTGACAGAAAAATGGAGCAGAAAGTACAGGGAGTTCCCAGAGACTCCCTTGCCGTTGCCCCACAGTTTCCCCCTTTATTAATGTACGCGGTGAGCTCATTTGTTACAATGATGGGCCAATATTGACGCTTTGTTACTAACAGGAGTCCACAGTTCTGTGGACTCTGCTCGTTCTGTGGGTTTGGACAAATGAACCACGACCTGTGTTTACCAGTACAGCATCCTCCAGAGCCCTGCCCCGGCCCTAAATCTCCTGTGTGCGCTGCCTGTCCCTCCTCACTACCCTCCAGCAACCCCTGGTCACCACGGATCTTCTGCCTTTGTTCCTCTCCAGGGTGTCCTACAGTGGGAACCAAGCCACACACTATGTAGCCTTTTCGGACTGGCTCCTTCCACTTAGCCTCACGCATCTAAGTTTCCTTCGTGTAACTCCCAGCGCTCAACTATTGAGACTGAATTGAAACCGTCAGAAAATACTGCAAGGCAGCCAGCCCTTCACCCTATCTCATTCTCTTCCTTGGATGAGGAATATACCTGCCTCCGGCCTTTTATAGCCGGTTTTGGAGGCAAGGGGCGGAGGCGAGGGAGAGGATCATCTCAAATAAGAACTAAGCGCGAGCGAGAGGCAGGTGGCTCATGCAGGGTGCGTGGCTTGTGGTTTCCAGCTCACAGGGCTGGAGACAAACCCCGCCAGCTTCTGGGCGCTCACCTCACCCAGCATGTCGCCCTTCCCTCGCTCCGTCCTCTCCCCACCCCAACCTCCTCCTGCTTTGCTTCAGAGAAAAAGCCCTTGGAGGCCGGGTCGGTGTCGTCTGGGCTATACCCATGGCCAGAAGCAGCCAGCACGGCCATCCCCTGATAAGATTTGGCAGCCCTGGCCAGTGATAACTGGCCGAAGCCAGTGATGACTGGATAATATTTCTTAGTGCGGGGCGTATAGTTTATTTTTACGCTCCTGCAATGCTCATGTAAGAAGAACCGTGTTTGCATGTAAAGCCTGTGGAACAACTTAAGAACACGGGCTCAGAGTCAGACAGGCCCGGGGCCCAGATGACATCTGTGTTCCCTGCAGCTAGCTGTATGATCTTAGTTAAATTCATACCAGAAATGAACGCGATCATTCCTTCTCTGAGAGTTACTCCAAGGATTGAATGTTTATATGCGCCTTGCCCATAGGAAACATTCACTAGGAATCAATTCCTCCTCCTCACTGGGAGCTGGGGACCTGGGTTTCAACCCCAGTGTTGTTATCTAACTTTGTGACCAGGGGCTAGTCCTAAATCAGAGGCTGACAAGCCAACAGCGGCCTTGCTCCTGTTTATTTGTAAACTTTTTTATTGCAAACCTTTTTTAAAAATTGAAAATCGTTTTCTATACACTCGGCACCCATATCACAACTGTGCACCTTGACGAATTATTAAAAGCTGAATATGCTGTGTCCTCAGGGCCCAGATAAGAAATGGCATCCCAGAAGCCTCCTCACTGCACCTTCCAGTCCCTTCCCCTGCAGGGGGCCTTATATAAAGGGAATCGTGCAGTTCGGATTCGGGGGTCTGGCTCCTTTTGCCCAACACCGTGCTTGTGAGATTCACCTGTATCGTTACCTGTGGTTCCAGGTTGTCCGTTCTCATTACTGTAGTGCAGCAGTTGGCGTTCAAGGGCCGGCAAGCCAAATGCAACCTTCCATCTGTTTTCGTAAGTAAAGTTTTTGTTTAAAACCCAGCCGTGCCCGCTCATTTCCGTAGAAGTCCGTGGCTGCACCACGCCACCGTGACAGAACTTGAGATGGAGACCACACGGTCTGTAAAGCTGAATATACTATCTGGCCCTTCACAGAAGAAGTTTTCTGAGCCCTTCTGTAGGGCATCCCGCTGTGTACTCGTTCATTTCACTGGTAAGAGGTTTTGTGGTTTCTGGGGCTCCTGGGTGGCTCAGTCGGTTGAGCATCTGACTCTTGATTTCGGCTCAGATCACGATGCCAAGGTCGTGAGTTTGAGCCCCGAGCCGTGTTCCGTGCTGAGCACTGAGCCAGCTTGAGGTTCTCTCTCTGTCTCTCTCTGTTTCCACCCATCCCCGCCCCCTGCCCTCTGCCCCACCCCCTCTTGCGCTCCATCCACGTGCACGCTCTCTCTCTCTCTCTTTCTAAAAAAGTTTTCTGGTTTCTAATTCGGGGTTATTAGGAATAATCCTCTGTGAACGTCTCATGTCCGTCTTTTGGTGAAACGTGTGCACGTGCGCTTCTGCTGAGTCCGTTCCTAGCAGTGAATTTGTTAGATCACAGGGTAGCTGTAAGAGTAACCTCAGTGAGAACGGCCAACCCGTTTTCCAAAGTGGTCGTACCCTTACCTCTGCCAGTGGCTGCGTCTGAGAGTTCCAGTTTCTCCCCGTCTTCTCAACACTGGGTTTCCCCCGCCTTTGTCGTTTTGGCCGTTCTGTGCTTGACATCTCCAGTGACACAGCACTCACGGCGTCTAGGGCCACCTACTCCATCTTGGACACCTTTGCTCCCTTAAGAAGCTCTTCTCCATACCGTTGCCCGTCAGATGTTTCAAAGGCAGCAGTTTTGGCTCAGGTCATGACCCCACTATGTCTTGAGTTCGAGCCCCGCGTCGGGCTCTGTGCTGACTGTGCGGTGCCTGCTTGGGATTCTGTCTCCTTCTCTCTACCCCTTTTCACGCTGTCTCTGTCTCTCTCAAATAAATAAAAGTTTTTAGGAAAAAAAAAAAGGATCTTTAAAGTCATTTTAACTCCAGTGTTCTGTGCTAAATGTAATCTTGGGAACGAACTCTTGCAGAGATGCCCACAGTGATTTCAGATCAGGGATCTGGACCCCAAAAGTTCCTGTTAACATGTATCTGCTCACAGTAGAGAACGGAGACATTTATTCATCCAATTCCTCCTTCTTCCAACTAGTAGTTCCTGAGTGCCAAGGATGTTCCAGGCGCTGCAGAAGGGAGTTCGGGATGGCAGGGCGGCCCCGGGTCTGTCCTGCTACAGACAGGTCAGGCAGGAAGCTGGAGGGGGGAGAGGACTGTGTGTCCGGGGGACCCTGCAGCGTCCACGGGAGGCTGTAACTGTCCCAAACGCACTAGAAAAAGACAAGAGTCGTGGGACATGTCAACGCTGATGAACATCACTCGTGGCTGGAGGAAGAGAGGAGCTGACCCTGTGTTCGGTCACCGGGAGACTGTGGCCAGGGCATCGCTCCCGCCGCAGCCAGGGGGCGGCAGGTTCATCCCTCAACATTCTCAGGACTCACCTTGGTTGCAGCAAATAATTCCCGGGCCCCTAGTGCTCGTTCTGCTTTCTCTCTGACGTAAGTGTCACCAGCGTGTGAGGACCAAGGGGCAGGTCAGCAGGTCTGGATGGCGGGCATCCTCTAAAATTTCCACCGTGCAGAGACCAGCCTAATTTCACTGACCCAAACGCTGTCACAATGCGAAGGCAGGGAGGAGAAAATAAAGATGCCGATTACGTTCGTGAGATGTCACATTTCTCGGAGCCTCATAGAAACGCTGCTTCGAATATTTTAGGAGAAAACCTGGTATCGTGTGTTACTTTATTTGAGCCCCACGACAGGCCCATGCAGCGGTGATGCACCCCTCGCTTGGCAAGTGGGGAAACCAAGGCCAGGACCACAGACTCAGGCAGCCTACCCCTAGAGGCACCCTCTCCATCACGACGCCACTGTAAGCCGAACGAAAGGGCTTGAGGTTTTCCGGAAAACCTACACTAGCAGGTTGAGAACCCAAGGCACGGCAGCTTGGCCGACTCTGGTGTTGGAGTGGTGAGCTCTCTAATCTAACTCTCCTCCGGTTTTACCGAGGGGCCCAGAAACGAGTGCCTCGGGGTCACCGAGCACACCGATGCCAATTATAATGTCAATAATAGCGATAGAAAAAAAAAAAATCACTCCAGAGGACAAGGAAGTTTCCTGAGAAGAAGCAGGATGCCGTCACCAGGAGAAGGGACCCACCAGGGAGCAAATGCTGCTTGCCCGAGGTCACATAGCCAACGAATGGCAGGATCAAACCTGAACTCCAATCCACCTTACTTCGAAGGCCAGGGTAGAAGGGATATCATCATTTTATACCAAACCTTGACTGAGAGAGAGCCTTCTCCTTCTCACTCAGCCAAGCACGCAATTGGTCAGTGATTTAGAAAACAAGCAAATTCGGGGCGCCTGGGGGGCTCAGTCGGCCGAGCGTCCGACCTCAGCTCAGGTCATGATCTCGCAGTTCGTGGGTCAGAGCCCCGCGTCGGGCTCTGTGCTGACAGCTTGGAGCCTGGAGCCTGCTTGGGATTCTGTCTCCCTCTCTCTCTGCCCCTCCCCTGCTCATGCTCTGTCTCTCTCTGTCTCAAAAATAAATAAAAATTAAAAACAAATTTTTTTAAAAGAAAACAAGCAAATTCTTGGGGCATACTTAGTGCTTTTTTCTGGGTTCACGACGGTATGAACAATGGATTGCATCAACGGTTCCAATTCTTCTCTTTGTCCTGTGACTTTACCTTCTCTCCCCAAAGACCAGAGTATGTTGCCCTACCTGTTGATTCTGGGTTTGGCCTTATAATTTGCCTCCGTCGATGGGATGGAAGGATAGACTTGAAAAGGCACTTATGCTTCTACTTACCCTTCTGGCTTCTGCCATCTGCCTGAGAGGGCGTTGCTTCGGCTAACCCACTGTCCCCGTAGGCAGGTGAAAGCCACAAGAAGCAGAGCGGACACGGCTAACGTCCCATCCAGGCTCAGCCCAGAGCAGAGTCCCCATCCACCCCGTATACGCACGAGCAGAGCCTCCTGCCCCTCAGAACCCTCCCACCCCCCTGCCCCTGCCCAGCGCGGGGCTATCACGGCAAATGGCTGTTTCTTGAAGCCACTGAGCGTTGGGCTGTTTGTGTGCAGCAAAGTCTAACTGGGTCAGGTGTTCTTTGGCATCTCTTGCAGAGCGTTGCACACACGTATTCGGTTCAATAAATCGGTGTCACCACCTTGACCGTTTTCGTTCGGTAAAAATAAGTCATCTGCTCCCCAGTTTGCGACCCGATCCACCCAAACTGTCCGACATACATTTCAATTTTGTGCAAACAGGCTTTGCAACATGGCAAACTTTCTCTTTTCTATTTCTCAGTTTTCATATGCCCTACATTCTGGTTAAGCCCATGTCCTGATTTTGCTGTGATAGAAAGACTGCTTGCGGTCAGTCCATCTCCTGCATTTGTGTTTGCAATTGTCTGTAAATTGTAGATCATCATTCCTTACAAAGGTATTAGCTGCAATGGAGCTCTTAGATGGAACAGACAGGTTTTCTTTTCTTATAATACAGTTCTCCTAAGAAAAGTGTTTAAGGATTGTCTTAAACTTTTAATTTTTTTTAAATGTTTTTATTTATTTTTGAGACAGAGAGAGACAGAGCATGAGCAGGGGAGGGGCAGAGAGAGAGGGAGGCACAGAATCCGAAGCAGGCTCCAGGCTCCGAGCTGTCGGCACAGAGCCCGATGCGGGGCTCAAACTCACAGACTGTGATCATGACCCGAGTTGAAGTCGGACGCTTAACCGACTGAGCCACCCAGGCGCCCCTGTCTTAAACTTTTAAGTAGGACTATTGGTGTATAAAAATTCATGGATTCTACGATTTCAAAATGGAAAATAAAAGTCATGTATTTTATTTTACTTCCCATTTAATAAAATCCAAAATAAGTAACTGGAAAAATGGAATTAACTTTTAAGAATCACAAATTCAGTAAGAGAGAAGTATGTGATATGTATAATTTACTTAAAAAATATTTCAGTAGAGGCGCACCTGGGTGGCTCAGTCAGTTAAGCGTCCAACTTCGGCTCAAATCATGATCCCACAGTTTGTAGGTTCGAGCCCCGGGCTCCGTGCTGACAGCTCGGAGCCTGGAGCCTGCTTCAGATTCTGTGTCTCCTTCTCTTTCTGCCCCTCCCCCGCTCTCTCTCTCTCACACACACACACACTCTCTTTCTCTCTCTCTCTCTCTCTCTCTCTCTCTCTCTCTCTCTCTCAAAAATACATTAAACATAAACATTAAAAAAAAAAAAAAGCCGAACTGGTTTAGGCTTGGCCTTAGAAGAAATATTTTGTAATTAAAAAAACATGTTAATACTGTAATACCAAATTTAATAGAATTGCACCCCTAGACACAGATGGGGCACATTTCAGGCACTCGGGGTCTGTTACTCATCGCTGTACACGGTACAGCGTGTCTGCTTAGTACCGGGAGACAGGAGCACCGAAAAAGAGTCCCGACCGCATGGCCCACAGTTAGAGCTAAAATGACAATGTGTTTTTGATTAATGATATTTATCATCATGAAGTAGATCAGGGGTCAGGAGCCAAATCCCCCTGCTGCCTGTTTTTGTCAACAGAATTTTACCAAAACATGGTCCTGCTCATTCCTTCACGTACTGCCTGTGTCCGTTCTCACAAACTGCAGAGCAGAGTGGCCGTGGCAAACTCCCCGTGGCCTGCAAAGCCCCAAATCGTAACTATCTGGCCCCTTGCAGAAACGTTGCTGACCCCTGACACAGACAGCTTCAGTTTCTGGTCATGCTACTTTCTCAAAAAACTCCCATTCACTTTGAAGTCATGGGACTGGCTTGCCTTGTGTTTTTTATCAGTTCTAAAATGAGTGGCACTTTTAGGAGCGTTCTGGGAGCTCCTGGGTGGCTCAGTTGATTAAGCGTCTGACTTTGATTTTGGCTCAGGTCATTATCTCACGGTTCGTGGGATCGAGCCCCATGTTGGGCTCTGCACTGACAGTGTGGAGCCTGCTTGGGATTCTCTCTCTCTCTCTCTCTCTCTCTCGATATAAATAAACTTAAAAAAAAGCATATTTTGTTGGCGTTATTTTTTCATTTGATGTTAAACCTCAGAGTTTATAGAAAACCCAAAGGAAGACACATCACCGAGGAGAGGGGAGGAGGGGTCTTGTGGTGATCAAAAGAAGAGGAAGCAGTGGGAGAAGACAGGGAATGAAGTAGCAACAAGGCTGTGTCCTCTGCCTCGGAAAAAAAACCTGCCCAATTGCCTTTTCTGCCCTTTTCTGCTGCTTAAACACACCAGCTTTGTTCTGACCTCAGGACCTTTGCACGGACTTTTCCCTCAGGAACCAGGATGGTTCCTACTCCTCACTCAGGTTTCAGGTCAACTGTCACCTCCTTGGGAAGACGTTCCTGACTGTCCTCTCCCTACTCCCAAACCACACACACACACATGCACACACACACTCACGCACATGCGAACACACACACACCCTAGAAAACATCACCCCTTGTTTTATTTTCTTTACATCACTCCTTAATTGAAATGATCTCCACTCCAAACACCAGGAGAGAAGGACACATGTGTGTCTCACTCATCATGTGCCCTTACGCACATCCCGGGTCCCAAAGGGAAAGGATGTGGAGTGAATTAATGGGCAATTAGCAGTCACATGACAATTACTAAGTCCTAGGTCTCTGCTCCTGTCCCCACCTGCTGAGGCTCACAGTGCAGAGAATCAAGGCAAAGGCTGAGGGGACAGCTATTCACAGCCTAATCATTTTCTTTACCTCCTATCAATTTGGGGAATGTCTGCTCTTGGCCGGGCACTAGAGCCTGTGCCCTCAGGAAACTTACGGTTCAGGGGGAGAAAGTCACTAAACCCGTAAGAACTGCATGTGCCAAGGGGCCGTCCAGCGTGCCCAGGAAACACTCGGGAAGGACACCTCGCCTCACCTGCCCACGTGGGGAGCCGCCTCTGAGAGGGGGACTTCCAACCAGAGGCCTGAAGGGTGGGAAAAATGTAAGCGGCAGTGCAGGGACAGGTAGGGGACGATCCTCCCCAGCAAGGGAGCGCGGTGGTACCTGAGGAACTTCAGAAAGGCCTTCGCCACAGCGTTTGAGGCCAGTGCTAGTGGGGAGTGGGCGAGTCCTGTCCCCCAGGCTCTCCGGAGGGCCCTGGAGGGTGCAGCCTTCGGCCAGCCAAGGGGGGCGTGGGGTGACACCCTGTGAGCCCCTGCGGATCTGGCTCTGCTCTGACCCCTCCACGCGGGGCGGTCGCGGCAGGGGAAGGAAGGCAGCGCCTGCCCTTGGCAGAGACAGCTCTCTTTCCGGTTTGCAGATATCTCCTGGGAACACACAGGTCGGGACGGAGGAGGTTCCTGGGCCGCAGGTCCCGCCCGGCAAACACCAGGAAGGTCCCCGACCAGTCGGGACTAGTTGTTCACCCTGCCCCTTGGAGCCCTGCACACCGGAGGCCACGGTGGTTCTTAAAAGAATGAAATACTTCTTGGGGCGCCTGGGTGGCTCAGTTGGTCAAGCATCCGACTTCAGCTCAGGTCACGATCGCACCGTCTGTGAGTTCGAGCCCTTCTTTGGGGCTCTCCAGGGGTGGTGTGGACAGAGCCTGCTTAAGATCCTTTCTCTCCGTCTCTCTCTGCCCAACTCTCTCTCTCTCTCTCAAAAATAAATAAACTTAAAAAAAAGTATGAAATATTTCCATTCTTCGTGGCTTGGGAGATAACGGTCCCCTGAGCCCCTGTGCCGAGTCCCCACATCTGTCGGCCCAGCTTGCCTGCCCAGCATCCCCCAGGACCTGATCCCTTGAACCCCAGAACTAAAGGGGTGACCTTGGCACAGCAGGGGCATTCTCTCAGATTGGCCAGTGCCCACGCTGTAGGTATCGACAAATGGTTTGCTTGTCCCGCCTTCTGCGACGGCTTGGTGAGGCCTGGAGCTCGCTGCCCCTCCCCTGCCTGTCACGATGCGTGCCTACCAATTTGTTGAGCCGCTGCTGTGTCTCCTAGTGGGCCGGGTATGGGGGGCAGGGTGATAGTCAAAGATGGCGAGCAGGGCGCAGCCCAGAGGGTTCTTCACTGTCCTCCCTCTGGAGTGCCCACCAGGATGTGGCCTGAGCCTAGCGATGGAATCTGAGAGTCTCCACCTAGTGAAGTCCAGCAAATGTTAGCCCCTGACTCCTCGGAATGGAAGTGAACAAAGCCAGGTTATAAATGAGTTTGGGAGCAACCCCGTGGTTCCTCTTCCTGGGCGGCTCGAGGCAGCACACTGAAAAGCGCAACCAGCCGCCTCTTTTAGGTCGCACTTTGGCTTTTACCAATTGGCGATATTTGGGGTGCTCACGGCCACTGTTCTCTCAGGCTTACTGGTTTTCTCTCCGCATCTCTCTCTAACCAGTCGCTGCGGGAACTCTACGAATGTGCTCCGAGGAGGAGGTTTGCTTGTGCACCTGCTATTACACGGGGAAATACGCATTTGTTGACCTCCTCCTCGTGTGTGGGGTTAGGGGGGGTGATCATCCCAAAGCCCCCTGGGACCCACGGCCCTCCCAGTACAGTGAAGGCACAGTCAAGGGGAGACTTCAGGTTAGGTTCAGCCGAGGGGACACCCCCGCAGATCGGGAGGGGCCGAGGAGAGGAAGATCTGGGCATTTATTCTGTCTCCTCTGTTTTGTTGTAGAGGGTTGGCGATGTCGCCACCTGTGGCCACGCAATCAGGACGTGGACTTTCCAGAGGTGCTCTCTCCTGGCCGTTCCATTGCTACTTCGTCCCCTGTGCCTGCAGGCTCGAGGGAGGGGGGCCTGAGGTGCTTCACGGTCTCTCTCCTACCCCCTTAAGCCCTGCCCACACCTTTGTAAAGAGTCGATTTTCCTTAAATTTCCCGTTTTGAGGGTGCTACCCAGTCCTGCTGGGGGCCTGACTGCTAAGGAGCGGAGTTGTAGAGGGGGGGACAGGTGTGGGGGGACAGGTGCTCCGAAGGGCTATGGGGCGTGTCTGTGATGACGCCTGCACAGCACCATTTAGCTTGGTCAGAACCGCTGTCACTCCAGGAGCTAATGAGCAGTGTCCATGCCCGGCTTCCCCAGGATGGTGGCCGAGTCCGCAAGGGCCACCTCGAGAAAGTGCCACAGAGCGGGCAGCGGAAGCAACAGGAACTCATTTGTTCTCAGCTCTGGAGGTAGAAGCAAGATCAAGCTGTTGGCACGGTTGGTTTCATCCTGGGGCTGCTCTCCCCTCCCTGGCTTGTAGGTGGCATCTTCTCCTCCTATGTCTTCACCTTGTCTCCCCTCTGCATGTGTCTGTGTCTCAGTATCCTCTTTTTTTTTTAATTAAAAAAAATTTTTTTATTTATTTTTGAGACAGAGAGAGACAGAGCACGAGCAGGGGAAGGGCAGAGAGAGGGGGAGACACAGAATCCGAAGCGGGCTTCAGGCTCTGAGGTGTCAGCACAGAGCCCGACGTGGGGCTCGAACTCACAGACTGTGATCATGACCTGAGCTGAAGTCAGATGCCCACCCAACCGACTGAGCCACCCAGGCGCCCCTGTCTTAGTCTCCTTTTAAAGAGACCAGCCACTGGGGCGCCTGGGTGGCCCAGTCGGTTAAGCGTCCGACTTCAGCTCGGGTCATGATCTCCTGGTTTGTGAGTTCAACCCCCCTGTGGGGCTCTGTGCTGACAACTCCGAGCCTGGAGCCTGCTTCGGATTCTGTGTCTCCCTCTCTCCCTCTCTCTCTCTCTCTCTGTGCCCCTCCCCTGCTCGTGCTCTGTCTCTGTCTCAAAAATAAACTTAAAAAAAAAGACACCAGCCCTCTTGAATTAGGGCCCACCCCTATGACATCATTTTACCTTAATTGCCTCTTAAAAGACTAGTCTCCAAATACAGTCACATTCTGAGGTACCTGGGGGTTAGGGATTCCACATATGAATTTCGGGGGGACACAATTCAGCCCATGAGAGGCTGTAAGCCCCTTCAGGTCAGGGACGGCGTCCTTGAAGCTCCGTGTGCCCAGGTGCCCAATTCCTGCTTATCTTTTGCTGAGTCATCTAAAGCCAGTCCCTTCCCCTGGAGATCCGTCCTCTGCAGGGTGGGGGACGGCTCTCAGCCTGTATCAGTCCTCTAGAGGGGATGAGGTGACATCCTGCCCTTCTCCTGTTTGCCTTTGGGGACGGCCATGCTCCATCTCAGGATCCGGCAGCTGCCGGTCCCAGGGGCCTGGCCAGGTGACAACTTGTGCGTGGGTCACCTTTCACCTTTGCTTGGAGCTACGGAGGGACGACCCAAAACAGCCACCTGGTGACAGTGGTCCGGGAGAGTTAGCTCTGAGTGGAACAGGGCGACCCCCATGTCCCTCTGTTCTCGTCTCTCATCACGACCACACGATCGTGTGTCTAGCCTGCTGTTTCCTGCCCTTCCGCCTTTTGCCCAGGCTGTTCCTTCTGCCTGGAGCAGTCTGCCGGCTGAACACCCCAACTCCCCTTGAGTCATGCCTTCTCGTGGTCTTCTGTGACGCCTCACGCTGGGTTGCGTCCTCCTGGCTGTTAGTCCCAAGCTCTTCTCTCCTCCGCACGCTGCACGTACCATGCTCCCCTCCTTGTGCACCGTTCCCTCTTCCGGGTTATGAATTCTGGAGGAATGACGCTGTGACGTCTCTCGTGTGCCCTTAGAGAACACTTTTGGCCCCTGGTGAGCACCCCATAAATGCTTTAGGAGTGAACGAAGGAACAGACCATTTTTTTATAAGGAATTCCTCCCAAATGTTACTCAGCAAACATCCTGACAGCCCTTTCGCTTCATTACGATAAATGGTCGTTTTGCTACCGACTGGTTTAGCCATGTGGGCTCAGATCATCCTCTGACGGGGGGATGATGGGCGGGGAGGGGCGGGGCAGGTGGACAGAGGTGAGTCAGGTCCTGCGCTGGCCTGTGCGAGTGCCCTGTTCCACTGGGAAGACAGGTGCCTCAGCAGGTATGGCACAACACGTAAGAATCATGGCAAAGGGCTGTGAGAGTCGCTAACTCTGCCTGCCGAGTAAGGAAGGCTTCACAGAGCAGGGGATATTTGGTCAGGGTTTTGAAGGATGTAAAGGAGTCCAGCGGGTGGAGAAATGTGCGGAAGTTTCCCACATAAATTTCTAGACATTTACAAAGGCCTGAGAGAGTTCTAAAGAGGCCTGGCTTCCTTAAGAAATGGTGAGTTGGCGGGAGGGTGGGGGTGGTGGCGCCTGGGTGGCTCAGTCGGTTAAGTGTCCAACTTCGGCTCAGGTCGGAATCTCACGGTTCATGAGATCGAGCCCCGAGTCAGGCCCTGTGCTGACAGTTCGGAGCCTGCTGGGGGTTCTCTCTCTCCTGCTCTCTGACCCTACTCGGCTTGCCCTCTCTCTCTCTCTCTCTCTCTCTCTCGAAATAAATAAATGAAACGAAAAGCACAGTGGTGACTGGTTAGGTGAGGTGAAGCTGGTCCTGTGTGACATGAAGTGGTCGCTTGTACTGAAACGACAGGTGCACTGGTGGGACCTCCACCCCTCCCTCTGGGGCCTCCCGTTCCACCAGCACGTGAGCTGTGAGCCTGTGAGCAACCAGCCTGGGTTTGCGGCTGAAAAGGTGCACATGAGAAATGGAGAGAACTGTATTAGAGTGGGGAGTCTCCTGTCTCCTCCTCTCCCTCCAGCGTCCGGTGAGGCAAGGCAGAAGGCTGGCGGCCCCAGTCCTGGCACTTGAACTTGGGCTCAGCGTTCGCAGAAAAGCAGCCAGCCGCTTCCAGTGGGGCCTTGGCTCTCCGCAGCCCGCCCCGCGGATGCTGTGCGAAACCGTGGGGCCTAGGCGAGAGCCCCGGGGTCGGTCAGGCCTGCAGAGTCCGTGGAATGTGGCCTCTCACAGCGAAGCTCTGGGCGGGGCGGCTCCGGCCGTGACCTTTCACTAATTAGGTTTCCTCTCCCACTGCCGCTCGCGCCACACTGCGGGCTAAACACATAGCCCACTGCTTCTCGTCCTGCCCCGCCTGCTCTGTCCACTCCGCGGGGACTCAGATGAACGACGGCTTCTCCCCGTCCGACGCTGCTGGGCACTTGTTCCCTGGAGAGTCCTTTGGAAGCTAAAGAGGGGGCGCCTGGGGAGGGTCAGTCGGTTAAGCGTCCGGCTTCGGCTCGGGTCATGATCTTGCGGTTTGTGAGTTCGAGCCCCGGGTCGGGCTCTGTGCTGATGGCTCGAAGCCTGGAACCTGCTTCCGATTCTGTGTCTCCCTCTCTCTGGGCCCCTCCCCCACTTGCGCTCTCTGTTTCTCAAAGATGAATAAACATTAAAAAAATTAAAAAAAAAAAAAGAAGAAGCCGAAGGGGATGATGGAGAGGCCATGCAGAAAGGCCTGGGATACTTGCAAGGCCCTGTTTCCAATCCTGAGACGACACTGTGAAAGTCCTATAACGCTTTGTTCACTGTTGTCTCCCTGCGCCCTATGAGGGTGGTGAAGGCTGCGTGAGACATAAACCTCAGAGGGCTTAGGAAATTCTAGAAGATCGGGCCCATGTTGTCACCAGCATTTACTTGGTTTCATTCCCACCATTCTGGCAGCAGCTAGAAGCTTCACGTCCACAGCGCGTCCCCCTGGTGATCATATTTTCTGGGGCTCGTGAAAGTCGATCATGAGAAGGCTCACTAAAGGGGACTGGGGGGGGGCAGGGAAGGGGGAGCCACACAGGTCAACGTCGGTTACAAAGGAGTGTCAGTTACAGGGAAAGATGCGCATGGTCTCCCACAGGAGATAGGCCACGGCTTCAACGCAGCCCTGAGAGACCCTCACGAGCCCTGAACCCCTGCCTTCCTCCCGTGGACCTTCCTTCAGAAAGACCCCTCCCAACTTCATCCTTCTTCTCCGAAAAATAACATTCCTCTCTTCCGTTTGTGGGACTTGCCTGTGGTCTGGCCGGAGCTTGCTCATCCCGAATTGCAATTCTCTGCTATTCCTGAACAAACCCATTTTCGCTGGTAAAAAAGGCCGTCTTACTTGTAAGGTTAACAGCCCCAAAGGGCGCGTGTGGTCTGAGAGGTGCACGGACCACCGGGACGAAGGCCTGCACGGAATATTTGACTCTGGGATGCTTGGGGGAACACCCGCTTCCTTCCACCTCCAGGGGCCCCTGCGTGATCCCCTCTGCGGTCAGACCCTCCCTGGCTCGTCCTTCTTGGTGCCGTTTGCTCCTGCTGCTGCTTCTGGAGCTGCCTCCTGGCCTGTCTGCTCTGATCCAGATTCCAGTCACCATGAAGGCCTTTGCCAGTTTCCTTCTTTCTTCGTCAATAAGCCCCCCTTGGTTGGAAGACAGCCCGGAGCCCAGCCAGAGGCCTATCTCTCTCATTCCCCTTCTGCTTCTGAGAAGCAAGCTCTGCGCCCCACCTCAGGCAAAGGTGGGTGATGTCCCACGTCTGTAATCTATTGCTGTCCGGCAAAACCTCCAATTTCTCACAATTTCGTGGGCTGACTAGGCCCAGCCAGTGGTTCTTCTGTGCCACGTGCAGTAGCCAACTTCCCTCACGTGGCTGCATTGGCTGGGGTGCAGCTGGGACTTGAATGTCCAGCAGAGTCTCTTGTCCTCTGGCTTTTCTCGCCACGTGACCTCCGTGTCTGGTATTCTAGCATGAGCTTCCTTGCAGCCTGGTGGCCGGCATCCAGGGAGACCCGGTGGGCAAGTGCCGATCAGGCCTTCGCTAGTGTCCTGTGGGTCAAAGCAAGTCACAAGGCCAATCCCAAAGTCAGTGTGGGAGGGGGTCACACGAGCATGTGATTGCAGGGAGGCATGGTTCATTGGGGGGCCACTGTTGGAGGACTTCCCACAGACACTTTACAAGTGTCCTTTCTGTTGGGCCTTTACAAGAACAGTGAAAACAGTGCATACCTGTGTGGCTCCAGGGTCTGGTGGCTTAGCCTCAGTGGTTCCTTTCTACACTTTCCTCCCCACAAGACCTTGCACAAAGGGCCAGCCCCTCTACAAAGACGTTCTGCACGTTTGCAGCTGGAAGCGATGGCTGTGTACCGGAACCTCCTCCGGGGCTTTTTCAGGCCTCAGTTATGAGGAGTTTCAAAACAGTATTAGGATCTTTCGTCGTTGTTGCTGACGTGGGCCCGAGAAGCCATCTAGTTAATCCCTGGTCCCCCAGCACCGCCATGTAACAGGCGAGGGAGCTGAAATCCACAGACCTTAAGTGACACAGTGCGTTGGTGGCAACGCCTGGATCACCACCCCAGCCCCTGACGCTCTGTCCAGTGCGTTCCTCTGTATGCCCGGTGCCTGGTGTTGCTTTTTCTTTTGTCCCAGATGGACCGAAGCTACTTGGCCCAGCACAGCCACCACGGTGCTCACGGCACTTCCAGACCTTTGCCTCATTTGCCTCTCACAATTTTCCGATGTGGGATCAACACCTCTGCTGCCCAGAGAAGGACAGCACGGCGCAACCGTGTCCCAAGTCCTGCAGCTCCTGTCTGACACAGCTAGGACCGGAACTCAGAGCTGGGCCTCCAAATCTCCTCCCTCTCCTTTCTTCCCTAAAAAAGCATTCTGTTCACATGGACAGACATGCAAACTGTTTCAGAGGAACGTTCAGTGGAAACTAAGTCTCCCAGTGAGCCCAGATCCCTAGTTACAGACCTCCTCACGACGCTGTCCGCTGCATCCGCTTTCTTTTCTGTATTTGCACAGATTCTCTATGCATGTGTAATCGTGTTCATGCAGATCTTATCAAAACTGTTCACAAATGGTAGCCTGGTCCACACACCGTCCTGCACGCTGATTTTCACTCAGTGGTGTATCTTGGAGGGCACCCCTTACCCAGCTCTCTCTCTCTCTCTTCTTTCATTCTTTGAAACAGTGTTTCCATGTTGGGTAAGCCAGCTCTGTAGTCAAGGACGCGCAGATGCCTGTGCTTCTTCATGATCTCTTTTTTCTCTCTTCTAAACATCTACAACAGTGCTGCTTCACACCACAGCCACAAAAGAAGTGTTCAATTATGCATTGTTCCTTTTCTTCACCTCCTGGGGCCACCCCCAGTGTGCACCCCTCCCCCCAGTCCCTTCCCTTCACTCCACAACTGTTTATTGGGCCCCTGTGATGAGCCTGGCACTCTGTTAGCCTCTGGCAGTGCTCCCTGTTTTCCTTCTTGTTGCTGGGATCCAAGGCCACACATACCCCCTTCTTTTACATGGCCCAGTTACTGCTGCTTGTGGATGGCTGGAAGAATGTTTATTATGCTTATACAGCCTTTGACTTTTTTGTAAACTATTCAAGCACAACTGATAAAAACTTAAAACCTTACAAATCATATCTCCTTAAACATGCACACATTTAGCCAAATTACCATTTCAGTATAACTTCTAATATATGTCTCATGTAACGTCTCTTGAATGCTTTGAACACAAAAGTTTTTACTGTACCCTTGGCCTATTTGTAAAAATCATAATGATTGATTTGACTGATTTTTTTTGTTTGTTTGTTATTGCTATCAAACTTATTTTTGTACTTTTCCAGGATTGCGATATCAGACCCAAAAGAGAGAGGTTATCTCTTTCCCAGGTGCATTGAAATCACAGCTTTGGGGTCCCTGACTGTTGGGATTTTTAATTGGAACACAGAATCCTTCAAGGTGACTCGAAGGGGAGCAGGTGTTTGCTGGTTGGGGTGCCCTCTCTCAGATCAGGTTCAACTGTCATGTCAGCAGGACTTACCAGCCAGCTCTTGTACAGTAGATCTTCAGGTACGGAAAATCTCAGACCCATCATGTTCTGCCTCAGTTTACAGCTAACTTCATTACGCATCCATAGCATTTCGCTGTACTTGGTAGGGCCACATGGCAGCGGAATCTGTTAGCCATTCTCCTAGGACATTTGCCTAATCCATTAACGTGCGACACCAATCACTGACTCGCTGGCCTTGACCAAGCCCTTCCTGGTTTGGGTACAGTTTTGACTCTTTCTGGAAATTTTTAACACACTCGTAGTAAACTTACCTGCTTATACAGATGTATCACTTCATAAACAGATGTGGAGAACTTCAAGTAAGAACAGAACCCCATATATGCCAAATGCACCCACTTATGAAACTGTTCTATTTTTACCCTTTCTTGAATTATAATACACTTTGTAATTACACCTGACTTTTCCTTTTTTATCATTACAGTCTCACGCCTTTCAGAGGCTCAACTTGTTCTCGTAGGTCAACCACCATAGACCTGGCTCCTTTTTGTGACGTGCAGGGAAGAGGGACCACCTCGTTCTCTGAGCTGACCGCTGCCTTTCAGCAAGAGCCCAGCACACTTTTTGCGGCATCCTGGTTTTCTGGCGATAGCATGGTGTTTGAGGACGTTCCAATTTTCCCTGCTCCCAAACGCAGACTCAGCTTCTTTGAGGGAGCCCTGGCTACTGCTAATGAAAAATACTACTGAGATCAATATTTAGGGCCTGAGGGTACAGGCTGACAGGTGAGGGGGCAGCACCCGATGGCCACAGAAAAGACAGAACTCAGAAAACACGTTCCTAAGGTCATAATTTTGTTCACGCTGAGAATGCTCATATCGTTCTAAATATTACTACCCCCTTTTCTTTTATACAATTTTAAATGGATTTTTCTCTACGGCGTGCCTATTTAGATTTTTAATACGTCACTCAGACTGTGATTATCCCCAGCTCTGATTTTCTCGTTGCTGTGTGCCTCAAGGCCCATTATTTGGAGGTCACCTGTATGTATCCTTTATCTAACCCTGCTTTCAAGAAGTGTCTCATAAAATTATGTACATATTCTCTTTTCATGTAAATGGATATTTGTCATGTAGATATGAGATATAAGTATACAATTATTGACACAAATATATTCAATTACAGAGATTACTTATTATGTAACTAAAAGCCATTTCATGTTCGCTGATAAACTTCTTGACACAAATTCTTTCACGTGCCAGCCTCAAGGGGCTGATTGCCACCAAAGGGCCAGCTGGGAAGCTAATCGCCTCTGGGAACCATTGTGGAAGTAGGGTGCCATTAATTATATAATTTTGAGCAATTTATACTTAATTCTACTAGTGTTTCTTCAATAATTGAAGCCATTTTGAGATATTACTGGCAAATGAGAAGAATAAAGATGTTTGCTCGTTGAAAATGTGCAAATCCAGCAGAGTGATGGCTGAGCTGGGATGGACTGATTTCTCCACTTGCAAATCTGGTCCCATAGAAAGGGGAGTCTTTGTTGTTTCCATATGCTTGTGGCCAGGCCAGTTTTCAGTAATGATACATGTTCAGTGAATTTTCTTTGGATAGAGACGGAAGAAAATGCCATGAGAATAATAGAGAAAATCGTAGCTGTCCAAATAATGAACTCGGGACCGTCACCCGTAACTCACAACTTCTTCTTCTTCTTCTTTCTTTTTTTTTTTTTTTTTTATTTTGACATTGTTAATATTCTGAGGCAACTTGGTTTTCAGATAAATTCTAAATTGCTTCATTTCCAAAATTCATTTTGGTCACAACATCCAGGAACAATCCATCTTCTAATCAATAACTGACATTTAAATGCACCTGCAAGAAAGCAACCCAGCGCGAAACCAATATTGTCAGCAACCAGAACAACCCTAGTTTCCTGACAGACATTGATTCACAGCAAAATAGCGATTATTGTAAATATTTATAGTTCTAAAAGGAAAAGCTCATCAATGCAGCGTGTTGAGATTCCAAATGAAATCGGTGATGGGCTCCACCTAGCCATTTATTTGTGAGGTAGGATGCGATGGGTGTGTTGCAGCAACCTTGGAAGAGCAGTAACCTTCCAAGAGTCTTGGAATTGGCTCTTTGGGGGCACGGTGGGTAGTTCGGGCATGCCTCTGGTGGTGACGTGGTAGAATGGGAAGAACACCCGGTGGGGAGAGACTAGTTCCACACCTGGGTCTTCAATGGCTTGCTGTGTGATCTCAAAAAGCCACATAACCTCTCTGAGCGTTGCTTTCCTCATCTAGAAAAGAACAATAATCATGTCTGTCCAATTTAACATCCCTGGTTGTTATAATGATGAAAGAAAAGGGTGGGGGAAGGAGATATCTCTGAACATATATTTAATGGACTGGGCAAATGAATGTGGGGTCTCATAAGGACTCTTTATCTTTCAAGAACAGGGTTAAGGAGCAAGACACATGGTTCCGGAGAAATCTGATGCGTCACCCTAAAGCTCAAGGTCCCTGGGAGTTTTACTACTGAAAAGCAGGTGACCCTGGGAACGAATGTGTTGCTCATTCAATACTACTGTGCAGTAGGAGCTGGGAAACCAGCATGAGAGAGAGAGAGAGAGAGAGAGGGAGAGAGAGAGCGCTCTGAGTGGGCTCTGTGCACCTGGTGTAGCTCACGGACAGATAAATAACTGTCAGGGTCGTTTCTAGTTTCGGAGCCCAAGTGGCGACCTAGGCGAGATGGAGGTTAAGTTCGTGTCAGGCAGTGACATTGCTATGTAGAAAACAGGGACTTAGGATGGTTACTTTGGACGGGGTGGTCGGGGAGGGCCCCCGTGGAGATGTCACCGGAGCACTGATCCGAGGCAAGCGGCAGAGCGGGTCCCCTCCGCATCAGAAACTGAAAACAAGGTCATCACATCTCAAGCAGACAGGCTGCTTGCAGAAGGAAGGCTGCGCGCCAGACTCGGGAACGGGAGCGAGGCGTGCTCACACGCAACTGAGACTTTGTGCGGGACACTCAGGTCGGAGGGCAGTCGCTTTCCCGAGGTGGCTCCAGGCTGCTGAATTCTGGCTGCACCACCCGGACTAAATGGAGCCGGGTACCCCCAGCGGAGAGCATCCAGCTCTGCTACGGGGACGCTGCAAGCAACCCTGGAGAGGGAGGCAGGCTGTAACCTCCCCGACTGACAATTTAGTAAACTCACACCCAGGGAAGTTAAGCCGCTGTCCCAGATTAGTTAGTAAAGGGCAGAACGGGAACAGGAACCCAGAACTCTCCTTGCACGTCTAGCCCGGTGGCTCCACGTCAGGTGAGTCCAAGGATGCACAAGCAGGTAGATCTGCTGGCTCCGGGCACCAATGGGAAGACTCCCAATCCTGCGATCCGCACTCCAGGCCTCTCGTTAGCTCCTTCCCAGGAATGGCTCAAAAAGCGGAGCGGTGGAATCCCCGGAGCGGGGTGCCAAGCGCGGCCGCCGGCCCGGAGCATGCGCACTGGCCCGGCCCAGCCTAGACGCGCTCCGCGCTGGGGGAGGGTCACCCGAGGCTGACGTCCGCTACGCCGGCGTCAGCGCCCCGTGAAGAGGAGGGCGAAGACTCCATCCGCCATGTTGGATGCCGCAGATTCGCCATAACCTCGCCGGCTCTTTTCTTAAAAAAATAAAAATAAAAAGCGAAGCATCAGCGGGGCGCCCCGCCTTCTCGGTCGGCGCGGGAGGGGGCCCGGAAGAGCCCGAGGCTTTTTTTTCCTCCGCGGTGGGGGCGTTGCTATGGAGACGCGGGCGGCAGGTGAGCCGGGCTGGGGGTTGGGGTGGGGATGAGGTGGGGGTGGGGCACGGCGCGGCGCGCGGGAAGCCGTTTCGAGTTTGGAGTCGGGAAGAAGCGCGCGGGCCGCCGGGCGGCGGAGGGATCCGCGGCCCAGGGCGGAGAGCGGACGTAGCGGCGTCCTTCGACAGCACGTTCAGTCGTTGGTGGTATCCCGCCGCCTTGGGGTTTTATTTAGAAAAAGTCACGAGAGAGCCAGCCGGAGAGCGAGCGAGGGGAAACTGCGCGCGCGCGCGGGAGAGGCCGTTTCCAGGGCAACGGGGAGGGCCGGGCGCGCGCCCCGGAGACGGAGCGCAGGCGTCCTGGCTGGCGGGAGGTTCGAATCCCGGCCTGTCAACTCTGGCCAGCGGCGCCTGGCTGGGGCCTCCTTCTTGTCGGGCCTCAGTTTCCTCCCCTGTGAAATGGGTAGCTCCTTTAGACCCATGTAGAGACAGGGTTCGACCGAGCTGCTGCAGGAAAGCTTTGTGCCCTGTAGAGGGAGCCGTAAACGCCAGGGAGTAGCGTTGTTGCTGCTGGTAGCGGTGCGGCAGGCAGTGATAGCTTATCTTTTGCCCGCTACCTGCCGCCCAGCTCCTGAGGGGCCCTGTTCCTCACCCTCTGAAGTTAAACTCCAGTGCCACCTCCTCCAGGCAGCCCTCTTTGGCTTCGCCGCCGGACCAGCCTCTCCGCAGACTGGCCCCAGTAGGTGTCGGATCTAACGAGACCCTTAACCTTGAGCACCTGTGGTTAACAACATGGTCCACACGCCGGCGCTGACCTCAGGCTTTTTGCTGCTCGGTTCTCCGGGCAGTTCTAATTCGTGTGTCATTTGCCGATGAGGGACAAAGGTTCAGAGAGGTCAACTGCATACAGCGTGAGAATGACAGAGTTGAGGCCTTAAAAAAGTCCTCTTCCTCCAGTTTGGGATGCAATCCAGACTCGTGCGTGCCTGCCAGGCTGTACTTCCGTCCCCCCATTGGTGCTTGGCCCCCGGTCCGTGCTCAGGCCGCACTTAGCCAATGAGCCCACAGATCTGCCTCTTCCAGTCCTGTTTCCTTGCCGAGCCCGGTGACCTTTCACAAATGCAAACTTCATGGCAAGGGGCTTACGCTCCACAACTGTCCAGTCTTGGCTTCATCAGAGCCTGGACGCTGTACGGAAGCATCTGTAGTGAGCGTCCCCAGCTGAGGCTGGAGAAGACAGCCGAGCTTATGTGTGCTGGCCATGGGGTCCGCTCCGCCAGCACCCCGGGGCACTCTACCCGGCTTCTTCGGTTGAAGCCAGAGCCTTGCATGGCACCACTCTCTGCATGCCAGGGTTGGGTAGAGAGCCGTAGACCCTTGGTCCCCTCCTCATCCTGTAGTTGTGTCAGATCCTCGGGTGTGTGCAGTGGACCCAGGGCGAGTGGTGGGCTCAGGCCCCCCCGAACTGCGCCTGCATGCTGTCTTAACCTGATGACAGCTTGGTTTGTCGCCTCCCAAATAATTCCGCTTGGGCTGATGCACAGAACGAACTGCCCACGTCTCCTGTTTTGGAGTTGACCCAACAGTGTTTGAAAAGAAACCTGGGCCTCTGTTGCAGTTTCCTTCAATTTCCAGCTGTAATAAACAGAGGAGATCATGTTTCTAAATGTATCAATGTCAACTTGTGATCAGTTAATTTCTTTTTAAAATTTTTTAAACTTTATTTATTTTTGACAGAGAGAGAGAGAGAGAGAGAGAGGGAGCGCGTGAGTACGCAAGCAGGGGAGAAGAGTAAGACACAGAATCCGAAGCAGGCTCCAGGCTCCAAGCTGTCAGCGCAGAGCCTGATGCAGGGATTGAACTCATGAACCCTGAGATCATGAGCTGAGCTGAAGTCACACGCTCAGCAGACTGAGCCACCTGGGCGCCTCATGATCAGCTAATTTCTGAAGAGAGTTTCCTGTTTTGCCTGGTTTTTAGGTTAATTTAGGGGAAGCAGTACAATAAATGATAGCAGGATGCATACCAGGGTGGACTTGCCTGTGGTCTGGGCAGGCTTTTGGTCTACACCCGCTGAGATTGTCATCGCGGTCAGTTGCAGATCTATGACACGTCGCTCCCTTCTCAGCCTTTCTCATTTACCTGGTAAAATGGTTCCTGTTTCTTTTCTCCCCTTACCTTATAATTTACGTAACAACTTTTCAAAGATAGCTGTCCTTAAGTAGAATTAAGTTTCTGCCTAGGGCAAGGGCAGTCCAAGAATTAGGTATATCGAAAAAGACTCTCCTTAATTGCATTTCCTTTTATAGATAGTTTCCTCCTTGCCGCCTCTGAAAATCTCCCCATCAAGCGGGGCCAATTTAATTAGGTAGAAGGGACTTAGCTTAGAGTTAAGTTTTCTCTTTGTTCTCAGCTGTTTATCCTGTTAAAATTTCACTGTCTTTGAAAATTTTCAAGGGCAGGTGTCAACCTTAGGAGCGGGAACCATTGGGAGGGTGGGAAGAACAGGGTCCCGAGATCTGTCAGTCGCCAGATTCCTGACCTGAGGGAAGTCACACGACTCTCGGAACCCCTGTGCTGTCCCTCCTCCTGCAAAAGGAGACTTAATCCTGTCCCCTGCTCAGGGCCTGGTGCCCTGTGGCTGCTGGTGGAACTCTGGTATTTATCCCTTTTCAACCCAGACCCCATCTCTCCCTTGTAAAGCCTAGCGTGTTGTTTGTTATCTCCTTGCTGCTTGAAAACACTTGTGGTTGGACAGGCTCAGTAGGCTTTAACTTTTTAAATATATTTTGTTAATGTTTATTGTTGACAGAGAGAGAGAGAAAGCCCACCAGCAGGGGAGGGGCAGAGAGGGAGACACAATCCAAAGCAGGCTCCAGGCTCTGAGCTGTCAGCACAGAGCCCCATGTGAGTCTTGAACTCACGAACCGCGAGATCATGGCCTGAGCCAAAGTCGGACACTTAACCGGCTGAGCCACCCAGGCGCCCTTGATTGATTTTTAAAGGACAAAAAAAAAGTGGGGCACCTGGGTGGCTCAGTCGGTTAAGCATGAGACTTCGGCTCAGGGCATGATCTCACAGTTCGTGAGTTCGAGCCCTGCGTCGGGCTCTGTGCTGACAGCTTGGAACCTGGAGCCTGCTTCGGATTCGGTGTCTCCCTCTCTCTATGGTCCTCCCCGCTCATGCTCTGTCTCTCTCTCTCTCTCAAAAATAAACAAACATTAAAAAAACTTAAAAAAAAATAAAAGGAAAAAATAATCTGCGAGTGAAGCCCATAGACATATTAACCATTTATTACAGATTTGAAGTCCCTCTCTTTTTGTCAGTGAACGTAAAGTATATCATCAAATTTGCTAGTGAAAAGATCACACTCGGCATATTAACGTAAAAAGGATTTTAAATCTGGTAACAGACTTTTCTTTGTTCTTTCACATCGTGTAACAACTGGAGCTGCAAAGCCTTGGACTCTGGAATCTGGCCCCTGGGTGCCCAGACTGGCTCCGGGCTGAGGCGGGGTGGGCAGGGTGGGGGCCTGGCTTTGGAGCTGCTGTTGGCTTTGCAGAGGGTGGGGGGAACCTCCCAGCCACGGCCCCTGGAAACAAGGAGCAGAAGGCTTTGGGAGCAGCGTTCTGGAAATGGGGTCTTGGATGTCCTGGCACCTCGTAGGGTGCCTTCCTTACGGCTTCCTTCTCCGTGTCAGAGCTTCTCTTTGCTTCTCTGCCCCTTAGGACCTTTTCTTTTCCTTCCACCCCCTCCCCTTTTTTTTCCTCCTTCCTCCTTTTTTTTTAATTTAAAAAAATTAAAAATTCTTTTCCTGCCAAGGGGATTCCTGGGTCCACTTAGATGTTTGTGCCCAACTTTGTGCCAGGAGCTGGGGACGTAAAGTATGACACACTGTTTCCTTCTGAGGCTCTCACACAGTCCTAGCAGTTGGAAAACCCGTTCCCTTAGGAGAAAGTGCCAGGTGCTACGACGGAAGCGAGCCCCAAGAATCAGGGCTTCAGAAGGGGTGCCCCCGGCCCAGCCGGGGGATTCTGGGAGGGCTTCCTGAAGGAGGAGGTGCCTGAGCTGCAACTTTCCGGGTGAGCGGAGGGGTGCCGCAGAGGGCTGTGTGGTACAGAGACACAGATGTGACCCAGCCACAGGCGTGCTCTGGGTGACTAGGTGAGCACCGGGGCGGGAGCCCGGGCTGCGGGTGCTTGAGGTCTGTGGTGAGGGTCTTTGGAGGGGCAGAGAGCTGTTGGGACTTGACGGTGGAAACTTTGGAGAATGAGAGCAAAAGGGGGCCTGCCAGTTTGCCTGTTAACAGCTGCCTGAGGTCAGTGTTTTTGAGGTGCAGAAATACACAGTGAACATACAGACCTTAAGTGTGCGCTGTGACCACCCATGTTACCCGCGCCCCTGACAACATCCGGAACTTTTCCCTCACGCCAGAAAGTTGCCGTTTGCCCCTTCCCACCCGATTCCTGCCCTTCACCCCAAGCAATCGCTGGTCTGAGTAATGTTGCCAGAGATAAACTACTTTTTGAAGCACATGCGAGAATTCTTTGGTATCTGGTGTCTTTCAACTCAGCATAAAGTTTCTGAGACCCAGGGCTTTGTCTCTTTTTATTTTCCACTAGCATTCCATCGTACGGATGTGCCACAGCCTGTTTATGGGATCACCGTCTGAGCTCATTTCCAGTTTTTGGTTGTTGGGAAAAAGCTGCCACGGACATTCTTCTGCAAGGTTTCTTGTAGACGTAGATTTGCATTTCTTTTGGGTAGTGGAGCGGCCGGCTTGTAGGGCAGAGGTATATCTAACTTTTTAAGAAATGTCCAAATAGCCTCCTGGAATTGTTGTGCCATTTTGCACCCCCGTCAGCAGATGTAGGAGAAATACGCCTGCCGCACAGGCTCAGCCACATTCAGTGTTTAATTTTTTTTCCTTTGATCTATTTTAGAGGGTGTGCAGTAACATCTCATTTAACTTGCATTTCCTTGATGATCAGTAATACTGAGTACTTTTTTTTTTTCTTTTTGTGCTTATCCGCCATTTGTATACCCTCTTTGAAGAAATGTCTGTTTAAATCTTTTGCCCATTTCAAGCATTGGGTTGCCTGTCTTTTTAATTGTTGACTTGTGGGAGTTTGAATGAGTCCTTTGTCTTACGTATGTGTTGTGAATATTTTCTCCCAAGCTCTGCTTGCTTATTAATCTCATTAATACTATCTTTTGTTCAGCATAAGCTTGTAATCTTAGTAAAGTCTGAGTTACCATTATTTTTGCTTGTAGGGAGTACTGTTTGTATCCTCTCTGAGAAATGTTCTCCTACTTTAAGATCATGAAGATATTCTCCTAGGTGTGTTTGTTTATTTATCTTTTTTTAAAGCTTTATACTTCTTTTAGGTTTAGGTGTACCATCTATCTCAGATTAGTTTGTGTATGGTGTGAGGCAGGGATCCTGATCCCCGGTTCCCCCTCCCAGTGTGGATGTGCAGTGTTTCCAGACTCCTTTGTTAGAAGAGACTTTTCTTTCTCCATTGGATTATTTTGGTTCCTTTGTTGAAAATCATGTGTGGTTCCATCTCTGAGCTCTCTGGTCTTTTCCATTAGTACCACACTGTCAGGATTACCATAGCTGTATAGCAATTTTTGAAGTTAGAAAGAATATAAAGGAGGACATTTCTCGGAGGGTCAAAATGCAGGCCAGAGCGAGACCCATCATTAGGTGCCCTTGTCGTGAGGCCCGGGGTTGATGACACTCATTCACCCCAAGGCAGTGGCTGTGGGAATAGAGGTTAGGGCAGGTTCAACGAAATAGCTGAGAGGGAAAACCTTTGGGACTGGGGATTGATTAGGTTTTACCTTTGAGACCAACAAGCCTTCCTTCTGTGTTTGCTTTTAGGGAAGGAGGAGTAAAGAACCTACCAGGCATAGGGATGTGAAACTTCCCAGGCTTTGTACGTGCAGTGCTGGTTCATGATTTTCAGTTCCTTCCTGTGGTGGTGCAGAGAAGGCCTTTTGAATTCTCCCTGTTTTTATTTCTGAGTTGGGCCGGGGGGCTGGTGCAGAGCTGGTGCAGACCCTTCCTGGGGACTGAGTCCCTGCTCCCCCCACTTTGAAGAGTCCCCTGAGGCAGACTGTCACGTGCAGCCCTGGTTGCTCTGCCCTAGGAGGGCCCTGTGGCTCTGTGTTGGGAGCCTCTGGGGGCTCTGGGACTCTGTCCTGCCCGGGAGTGAGCCCTGCCCCCGACATTCCTCCCCTGGCCACAGGCAGGGAGCCAGGCTCGGTAATGCAGGGAGTGGGGGCACTGGGATTGAAGTGGGTGGAAGTCCTGCCCTGCTCTTCAAGGGACAGGGACCCTGGCAAGTCACTGAGCCCCTGTCTCTTTGTGTATAAACGTGGTTCCTGTCGTGAAGGTTTGGGAACACGCCTGGCGTACGGCAGGTTACTTTCCTTTCTTCCACCATCCATCTTTTCGTTCTTTCCCTCTCTCCTCGTTTTCCATTCCACTCTTCCTCTCTCAAGCCTCACCTTCTTCCCCTGACCGGCTTGTACGTTCCAATAGTGTCATTGAGAATTAAATGCATAATGAGAGGGGTTTGTAATATTTGTGTAATAATCCACAATAAAACATGATACAGTGGCTTGATCCTCTATTAATCGTGCAGTTGCTGGGGGAATAAGATGGGATCTGGTAATGATAACAGTCATTTCTGCAGACCTGCTCAGTCAGGTGCTTCACATCTCTGATACAGTTTTTCTGCACAAAAGCCATGCGAAGCGGCCGCATTCTCTCTGCTTTGCAAACGAGGAAGTAGAGGCCCAGGCTTGTTAGGGGGAGCTGAGTGGGTAACCCAGTGTTTGGACCAGCAGCAGGGCATACTTTGGGCCTGTGACCCCTTGGAGAGTCTCCTTCCAGGTGCTCTGTTAGGACCTTGCCTACTTCCAGAACCTGGGCCTGGGCCAGGCTGTGGGTGAAGTTCCGGGGTCTGCTCTTTAGGCCTGGCAGCTGGGGGAGATCTGGGTCACCAGAGAGAAGAGGAACCTCTTCCTGCAACTGCTGACACGTATGCAGTCCTACTGTGTGCACGTGGCCCTGGCTGGGCTGGGTGCAGCAGCTGAGGCATGCACCTTTGACTGTCCCCACTGGGCTCTGGTGTGATGCCCCCAGAAGCTGGGCCTCGAGGGGCCCCGAGAGTCCTATTCTCAGGGAGCTCCAGCCATGGAGAAGATGAAATCAATTACAAAACGGGCAAAAGGTTTGCGGGAGACTTTATGGAGGAAGTGATACAGGTGTCCAGGCAGCTTGGGAAAAGACGCTGGATGTCACCATCACTGGGGACACGCAGCTTAACGCCACAACAAGGTACCGCTGCACGTCCACCAGAGTGGCCGAAACTAAGAAGACTGACAATACCACAGGCGGGTAAGAAAGCAGAGCACCTCGAACACTCACGCGTCGCTGCTGGGGATGCAGGACGGGGCAGCCGCCTTGGAAGGAGAACGGGGGTTTCTGACAACGTCAGGCATCCGCTTGCCGGGTGGCTCCACAGTTCCGCTCCTGGGTGATCACCCAAGATAAGCGAAACGTGTGTCCGCGTGTCACGAACACAGACATACGTGCCACACGCATGCTTTATTGCTGGTAGCTGCCAACTGGAGCCACCCCCAAATGCTCATCAAATGATGGATAACTAAACCTCCTGCGGTAGAGCCGTCCAATGGAATACTGCTCGTCTGTAAAAATGAGGGAACTACTGATGCAGGCAACAACCTGCTTAATCCCCAAAACGTGTTAAGCGAGGGATGCTGGCCGGCTCAGTCGTTAAAGCGTGCAGCTCTTGGGGCGCCTGGGTGGCTCGGTCGGTTAAGCATCCGACTTCGGCTCAGGTCACGATCTCACAGTCCGTGATTTCGAACCCCGCGTCGGGCTCTGTGCTGACAGCTCAGAGCCTGGAGCCTGCTTCGGATTCTGTGTCTCCCTCTCTCTCTGCCCCTCCTCTGTTCATGCTCTGTCTCTCTCTGTCTCAAAAATAAATAAACGTTAAAAAAAAAAATTTAAAGCGTGCAGCTCTTGATCTCAGGGTTGTAGGTTTGAGCCCCACGTTGGGGGTAGAGCTTATTTAAGAATAAAATCTTAAAACAAAGCAAAGCAAAAGCCTGTTAAGCGAAGGAAGCCAGACACAAAAGACCACCTACTGCGAAGACCAGGAGAAATTGGAGCCCTTGCGCTCTGTTGGTGGGGATGGCGATCACGCCAGACGGCAGTATGGAGGGTCCTCAAAAAATTAAAAAATAGGGCCAGCCTATGATCCAGCAATTCTGTTTCTGTGTAATGCCTGAAATAATTGAACTCAAGGACTCAAAGTGAAAGTTGTGTGTGCAGCATGTTCACAGCAGCATTATTGGCAGTAGCCTAGAGACAGAAACAACCCGAACGTCCATTGACCGATGAATGACTAAACCGAATGTGGTCTGTACGTACAACGGGATATTGTTCATTCTGTGTGTGTGTGTGTGTGTGTGTGTGTGTGTGTGTGTGTGAAAAGATGTTTATTACAGTTGTTTAGGGCAGCAAAACGTTAGCTCACGTAATGGTTAATAAATTATGATGTGTTTACAGAAGGAAACGTTAGGCAATCTATTCATTCTTAAAAATTTTTTTCCACATTTATCTATTTTTTTGAGAGACAGAGACAGAATGTGAGCAGGGGAGGGGCAGAGAGAGAGGGAGACACAGAATCGGAAGCAGGCTCCAGGCTCTGAGCTGTCAGTACAGAGCCCGACGCAGGGCTCGAACCCACGAACCGCGAGATCATGACCTGAGCCAGAGTCAGATGCTTAACTGAGCCACCCGGGCGCCCCTCATTCTCAAAAGGGGAAGGAAATTCTGACACATCCTTACGACTTGGATGAACCTTGAAGACTATGCTAAGCGAACTAAGCAAGTCACAGAAAGATAAATACTGGATAGTGTGATTCCACTTGTGTGAGGTACGTGGGGTTGTCAGATCCGTAGAGACGTTCCGTAGAATCGTGGTTGCCAGGGGCGCGGAGGAGGTTGGACTGGGGAGTTAGTCTCTATGGGAATAGAGGTTCATTGGGGGAAGATGAAAAACTCTGGAGACAGACGGTAGGGGTAGTTGCACATCAGTGTGAATGTACTTAAGGCCACTGAACGGTACCCTTAGAAATGGCTAAGATGTAAATTTTATGTTATTTTACTACGATTGAAAGAGAGCGTGATTCTAGGTTTCAGAAACTGTAGGAAAGGCAGAACGACAGGGACAGGAAACAACCCGTGGTTACCGGGAGCTGTCAGGGAGACGGATTGACCGCGGAGTCCTGGGGGAACTTTGTTCTGTGTCTGGATTGTGGTGATGGTTACACACCCGCATGCATGTGTTTGAAGTCACGGAGTTGGGGGGGCGCCTGGCTGGCTCAGTCGGTTGAGCATCCGACTCGGGCTCAGGTCATGATCTCACGGCTCTTGGGTTCGAGCCACTTTAGGCTCTGTGCTGACAGCCCAGAGCCTGGAGCCCGCTTCCGATGCTGTGTCTCCCTCTCTCTCTGCCCCTCCCTGGCTCGCACTGTCTCTCCCTCTCTCTCCTTCAAAAATAATAAAGTCACTGAGTTGTGCAGGGCCCCGGAAGTGCTACAGGTTGTACAGGGTAGATGGAGGGGACAGCGCCATGGTCGCTGCTGCCTGGGGTTGGGTGAGGGGCTCCAGAAAGCCTTGAGGGTGATGTTGGAGGCGTGGCCAGGACAGTGGGAGTGTAGAGCAGGGGTGAAGGCAGGGGGCATGAAGGAGCCCAGCAAGGTGAACAGCCTCTGCCCGCCCTCCTCGCTGACCCTCCACAGCCTCGTGCCTTCGGGGTCCGGGGCCAGGCTTGAGCGCTGAGCCCGGACGGCCTTCCCTGGCCCTGCCTGTCCGCTGCCTGAATCTGGGGTCCGCATCCCGTTGCCTGGCCACCGGCTTGGGTGGCCTTGAGGTCCCCTGGAAATGTAGGCTCTAGAGAACGGCACCGGCTTCGCAGTCTCAGAGACCTGGCTTCGAATTTTCCGCCCCACCGTGTGACAGTTCTGTGGGCTCCTGGGAGCCTGCGTCGGCACTTGGGTGACCTGGGGGAGCTCAACGTCCACCAGGAGTTTATTGTCTGGAGGGTGGAGTCCGACGAGGGGGGAGGTCTGAGGCTGGTGCTGACTCCGGGGCTTTCGAGGGGGCCCTGAGGACTCACCGAGCAAGCAAGCCCAGCCGAGCACGGGGGGCCTCGAGGGGCTCAGCAGAGACTCAGGGAAGCCCCTCCTTAATACCAGCTGGCTGTGCTGCTGGCCTCCGCCCTCAGAGGCTGTCCCTGGTCCTCCGTTTGCCACCCGACTGCCACCTTGGCTGTGTGACGGCTGGACCTGAACCTCACCTTGGACGACCGCTCCCCCCCGCTATGGTCCCGGCACTGTGAGAAGCGCTTCGCAGCCTCGCTCTCTGCAGGGGAACCGTGGTCCTCCTAGTCTGGGTCCTCCTGCTTTTCTGGCAGAGTCTAGAAGCATCCTTAGGCGGGCGTTTAACCCGTTGCCTGCCAGATTTTGCGGTGTGCCCTGGGGTGGGTGTGCCCTGCGCTCCGGCAGACCCAGCTTTTGTCCTCGCTTTCCTCTGCGCCCTGTGGGGCCAGGGGTGGGGGGCCGCGTCAGGTGCCTGGACTTTAGGACTTTGTGGGGTTCTGGACGCCGAGGTGCCAGGAGCCCTGAACACCAGGCTCTGACTCTGCTTTTCTCCTGTCTGTCTCTCCCCCCTCCCCCTCTTTCTTACTCTTGTCAGTTTTTAGAAGGAAACCAAGTCATCATGCTCTAACTTTCCTTTTGAATTTTCCCGAGTCTTGCTTTCTAGTCGGAGGCCATGTGAGAGGTGCTCAGGTGAGGGGCACGGGTCGGGAGGAGAGCTTTTGTAGCAGGGGCCGGGAGGAAGGGATGGGGACTGCTTCCTGGCTGGAGTCCCGGGACGAGGTCTGGGGTAAGTGGGTAGCCAGGAGGGCGCTGTGCCCTTGACCCCTGGCGGCCCTCAGGAGGCCGGTCCTGTGGGGCGGGAGAAGAGTCCTGGGCTGGACACGATGGTCCCATTGACCTTCGGGGGCTCTGGCCAGAGTGGCTCAAGGAAGGAGAGAGTTGGGCGGATGTTTGATGTCTGGAATTGTTGGCCGTGAGGTGCACAGTTGTGATCAGGGCATTCTTTGCTGCTGCTGTTGAGAGCAGGAGCACGGTCAGCACAGAGCCCGACGCGGGGCTCGAACCCACAAACCGTGAGATCATGGCCTGAGCCGAAGTGGGACGCTTACCCGAATGAGCCACCAGGCGCCCCTGTTGTTTCTCTTAAACAGATTCCTCAGCAAACCTGCTCCGTGGGTCTGAGCATCGCGCCCTGTTCCCCTCCGCTGCCCCTCCTGGGGCTGCTCTCCATCGCTCCCACTTTCTCTGCCTTTTCTTCCACTACTGCTATTAGTCGGGCGACTGTCTGCGTGTGTTCCTGACGGGCCCTGGTGACGCCTCATCCCCGTGGCTCCCGAACCGTGCCCGGCGTGTGCTGTCTGAGCTGGCGAGAGGGCTGCTTTGAAATGAGGGTTCTGTGGTTCAGGACCGGCCGTGTGAATATCACTGGTGTTTCTTGACTGAGGACGTCTCAGAGCCTGTCATGAGCCTGCCCGCCGCCCTGTCCCTCTGCCTTCTCTCTAGAACACTGGAAGCCGGGTGGCAGACATAGTGCCCTTTCACCCACTCCTAAAGATTTCCAGTGTTTGTTTTCTAAAAACAAGGTCAGTCTCCCACACAAGCTCCTTATGATTATCAAAGTGAGAACACGATGCTTGTAGTGCAGATTTCACCGACTGAAATTCAGGCTCACCAGTTCCGGTAATTTTCAATAGAAGCAAAAGGAAGCCCTGCCTTAGGCCCTGCGTTCAGTCCTTGTGTCCCTTTACCCTTTAAAGATGGCTCCTGTCTTTGTGTCCCACGACACTGTAGGGTGCGGGGCACTTGTTCTGTAACCTGTGTCCCTCCCTTGGGCCATGTTTCGCCATGATTCCATTCAGATCCTGCAGTTCGGGCACGGGGGTCACGGGGGATGCCACAGCAGGGGCGCCCAATTCTCAGCCCTCCTGTCGGGAGGACAGGACGCCCATTTGAGGGGGTCGGGTTCTTTTGAGATACAGTTACTATTCTTCTCCTTGGTAATCGTCTCGTGATGAGACATTTTGAGACTGCATACTTACCGTGTTACTCTTCATTCCTCAAACTTCCCTCGCTCGTGGTGTTAGCATCCGTTGATGATTTCTTGCCAGAATCCGTGATCACTGGTGGTTGCCGGATGATGAGTTTCTAACGCCAGCGTTTCTTCCACATTTACTAGTTGTCTTTCTATGCGAGCAAGAGTTCCTTTTTTAAATAAATCTGTCTGTATTACTGTGGACTCATGAGTTCTTTCTTCAGTGGTTTGCAGTCCTTTCTCATTATTTTGATCTCATTTCCCCATATTTGGCTGGTTGAAGCCTCTTTGACATGCCCCCTCTTTCTTTGAGAACCTCCTTGGTTTCTGTCCGATGAGGTATTCCTTTTCTGGCTCTGGAATCAGCTATTTCTAGAGGAGAATGATGGTTGAGGTGGAGACTGGTATTTGGAAAAGGAGATGTGGGACTAGGCGAGCTCATTATTGCTGGAGTGTCTCCGCTTCACAGCAGGGAAATGGGCGCACGCCTGCACACACAGCGTGCAGACACGCAGAAGTTCACACATGGCCGACACACGTCCATATCTGCGGATCTTTCCAGTTCCAACCCAGCGGCACCTGCCCCTTCCGAGACACTGCCTCCCAGTACCCACAGCAAGTTACTTATCTCAATCCTAGGATATACAAAAAATAGTTTCCGAATTGCTAACCTGTGTCTCTGGGAAAGAAGCCTACTAACTCGAGTTCAGTATTTAATTAGATCTGTTTCCCGTTGACCTGAGGCGTACCGTGGGAACACTGGCTTCCCAGGTGATTTGGGTTCGCCCTCCCCGCTCTTCCCTCCCACTTCCGTGTAGTTATAGTTGCTCATTTAAAGTTTGCTTCCGTTCATTTGTTTGTATTTCATTTTAGGGATGATCCCCATACTTGCTTATTTGTTTTCCTACTTTAAGTGTGTGAATTTTTGGGTTGCGTGTATTTCTTGTATTTCAGTACAAGGACCGAGTTCTGCTTTTTTTTTTTTTTTTTTTTTTTTTTTGGTGGATGTGGGGTGCTCCGCACCTGTCTGGACTCTTCTGCCTTTCCCTGGGCATCTCACTTCCAGGCCCTTTGTCTGGGTCTGGTTTCTCTTAACACCACCATTCCAAATGCTGCATTTGTTCCTATTTTACAGAGTCGGAGGACCAGAGAAGCAACGTGCTTTCCCCCTGGAGGGGTAGGGGTTGGCTGGTGTCTGTCCCACCCAGAGCTCGCCTTGCTTCCCCGGCACAAGGTCTGACTCGTTCTGCTGGGAAGCGTGAGTGAAGAATGACTTGGTTAACATTGTTCTCAGGCCTTCCTAAGTGAGCACTCTGGAATGTTCTACCCCTCACAACAAAGGAAATGTAGCATTTCTCTGTTTCTAGGTAGAGATCTTTGTTCTTTTTAAGCTTTTAACTGTATTTTGAATGAAATACAGTCTATTAGGGGAGACAGAAGTTAAACAAACACACCATTGAATACATGATTACGCATTGTGGTAATTGCTGCTAAGGTGAATGAATACAGGGAGGGCAAGAGAAAGTAACAGAGACCTAATTTATATTGAAGGGGATTTAAGAAAAGTCTGTCTGAGAAAGTGAGGTTGGAGCTGAGACTTGAAGAATGAGGTTCTTGAACCAAAACCAGTTTGCTGACGAGATCCCAGGCACCTGCCAGCTCTTTGCGCTTTGTAGAATGTGCAGCTCACATCGCTGAACCGGCTCTTGGAGGCCAGAGTTCTCCTTTGCTCTTTATCGCCCCCTAGGGGACATGTGTGTGTTTGGACTTGCGGCAGGTGGTTTAAGAGACCCTGGGGCCGTGGGCAGGACCAGCCTGGCCACGGCCAAGCTTGGGGACCCATCCGGTATGGCTGAAGGACTGGGATCCCAGGCTTGCGGGGGAGAGGACCTCGGGGATATCTGACAGCCTGTTCAGATCTAGCCAGAGGGGCTGGCCTTGCCAGGGTCACCCTGAGGCTGCACCACCTGAAGCCAGGCTGGGAAGAAGTTGCTTGACTTCTTAAAGTTCCCAGCTGTCTAAACATAAGTGGTAGCTGCCCAGACGCTGAGGGGTAGGGTCAGGTAGGGCTGTCTGTCTCCTGGACACTGGCTGGGGAGCTGAATTTAGGCACCTCTCTGTCCCTTCCAAGGCAAGACTCTTTGCGATTAGGCCACAAATAAAACCACAGTCACTTTAAATTATTCTCTCGTGAACAAAACGGGAGGGTCTGTACCTTACTCCTTTCTACACGTGCCTAGCATGGTATGTCACGGGTATTAGGCACTTACTGAATATTGTATTATGAAGGTAATGAATGTAAGTTACAGTTACTTTCCCCCACATATATATAATACTTATATACTTATATTAAATACTTATATACTTATATTAAATACTTATATATTTCCCCCACATATATAATACTTATTTCATGTCTTAGTTACTAGGAACAGTGGGGCAGGTCATTCTGGAGGGCTGGGGTGGGTAGCCGGTGGGGTTTGGAGAATTCTTTTCCCATTGGCTCTTCCTGCCTCATGTAAAGCTCTGTTCTGAAATTCGAAAACACCTTGAACCTGTCTGGGAATTGGAGGGTAGTTCTTTCTCCTAGAATTCATCTTCAGGTTTAGAGTGCTTCATAACTGAGACCGGTCTCAGGCTTTCATACTACGTAAAGCAGACGTTTAAAATTTGAAGTTAAGGGGCGCCTGGGTGGCTCAGTCGGTTCAGCGTCCGACTTCAGCTCAGGTCATGGTCTCACGGTCCGTGAGTTCGAGTCCCGCGTCAGGTTCTGTGCTGATGGCTCGGAGCCTGGAGCCTGCTTCTGATTCTGTGTCTCCCTCTCTCTCTGCCCCTCCCCTGCTCACGCTCTGTCTCTCTTTGTCTCAAAAATAAGTAAATGTAAAAAAAAAAAAAGTTTGAAGTTGAATTTGCATGTTTCCCACATCTGCCTCCGGTTCTGCGACCTCAGGAGCTTGGAGCAGCCTGTGACAGTAATGAAAACGTCCCTCTGTCTTCTCCCTCTCCCGTAAAGATGTGGACAGGGATGCTGTTTGGCAAGGCCTAGATTTTCCAATTCCTTGTGTCGATTTTCCTAACTCGGTGGGTCCCAAGGATTTTGGGGGGAGGGGTGGAGGCCGTCTATAGTTCCCCTGGACGTGGGGGAGTAGAGCATGCATGCCACAGTTCTCTGACCTGCAGTGGGAAAGTTGCCTGGTGTTCTGGAAACAGAGAGAATACTGGATCCATGTCTAGTGCAAACTTCGGTCTGCTGTAAGTGGAAAATACACACCGGGTTACGATGGTGTGGTACGAAAAGAAAAAACGAAAGAATGTGAAATTTCTCATTGCTCTTTTAAAAATGGATTGTAAGTAAAATGGTAGTATTTTGGATATACTGTATTCCAGAAGACACGTGCTTTCACCGTGGCTGCTGGAGAATTTGGGATCCCGCCAGTGGCCCTGTTTCTGCAGGACAGTGTGGGCTTGGTTGGGCGTCTTGAGCCCTGGCGGCTGAGTGGCGGTCCATCCCAGAGCTCCTTGGGCGGGAAATGTGCCCGACACGTTGTAGGCACAGAGTGTGTGCACTGAGCCACGTCTGCCTGCCCAAGAGGTCATGCTTGTACAAGCCTGCTTGTCCCCTGCGATTGTCCGGCTTGAGCCCTGGAAGAGCCGCTCTGTGCCTCTCTCCCTCCCGGCCCCTCGTACCCCGCTTTGTGCAGGCAGGTGCGCATCACGTGTGTGTTCAATCGAAACCGTGCCCAGTCAGGAGAAGGGGTGGGCGTGCACCAGCTTTTCTAAGGGCTTTGTTTTTGCCCGGTTTGCTCGTCATGGGGTGTGTGACTAGACTGCAGAACTGGGGACCGGGCTGGTGGCATCTCCACCGTGGTGTGCCAGGCGGCACCCTTGGAGCGATGTCCGAAGGAACTGAGTCAGTTGTTTAAAATAACCAGGGCGGGGGTGCCTGAGGGGCTCAGTCGGTGAAGCGTCCGACTTCGGCTCAGGTCATGATCTCGCGGTCTGTGAGTTCAAGCCCCACGTTGGGCTCTGTGCTGTCAGTTCAGAGCCTGGAGCCTTCTTCGGATTGTGTGTCTCCCTCTGTCTCTGTCCCTCCCCTACTTAACGCTCTGTCTCTCAAAATATCAATAAATGTTAAAAAAAAAAATTAAAATAACCAGGGCGGCAGAGTGAGGAGACAAGGGCTGGCCATGCCCAGTTAATAAACAGCCCCTGGGGGGGCTCCATCATTGAGCATCTGGCTTTCGATTTCGGCCCAGGTCATGATCTCACACTTTGTGGGTGTGAGCCCCACGTCAGGCTCTGCACTGATAGTGTGGGTCCTGCTTGGGATTTTCTCTATGTCCCTCATCTGCTTGTATGCCTGTGCGCATGTCTCTCTCTCTCTCTCTCTCTCTCTCTCTCTCTCTCTCAAAATAAATAAAAAAACCCAAACAAACAGGTCCGGTCATGATGCACTGGCTACAGTGACCTGGCATCACCCCATCCCTGGGGCCCTGGCTCTTCCTTCCCCTGAGGACTTGGGGTGCGGCAGGGAGACACTGTGGGAAGTGTGGGGAGAATTTGAACCCCTGTTGGAGAGGGAGGAGTCTGGGGGCCTCCGAGTAAGTGGTCCCTCCACAGCTGGGTCTGCGATCTTCTTGTGGGAACCGAAGCCCCGGCTGGGCTCCTGCCGCCCAGGGCCCCCTGTTGCTCCCCCAAGTGCCAGCCTGTCTCACACTCTGGCTCCGCTTCCTTCCCCTGTTTCCCCACCTTCCTTCTCCCCTTCCTTGTGGTGCTTTCTCTTCTCAGAGCCTGGCTTTCTACTCGCTGTCCTCATTCATGCTGTGGCGTTTATATCCATTCCTCGGAACACTTCTGAATGGCCTGTCTTTTCTTTCCCTACGGGAAGCGTGTGTGTGTGTGTGTGTGCGCATCTGTGGTACGTATGTATGTGTGTAATGTGTGTATGTGCACGTATTATGCGTGCACATGCATCTGTGCATGTATCTTATGTGTGTATATGTGTGCACATTGCACACACATGCTACCCATACGTGCATTTGTGCCTGTGTGTTATGTGTGTATGCAAATGCATGTTATGCACACCTGGCCATTTGTGCACGCATGTGCGTATATGCATATGTGTGTTACGCATACGTGTGTACTTGTGCACATGTGTTATGTGTATGTGCACGCACATTTGTGCCTGTGTGTGCGCATGTGCACACGCATGATGCACACGTGTGCATTTGTGCGTGCATGCGTGCGTGTGTGTAGGGCCCCACACTGGCTTCTCTTTACCAGATACCGCCAGTGGTAGGTGGATAGCAGAGCAAGCAACAACATGGTGGGTAAATTCAGCCAACCAGCCAGACTTCCCTGGACTTAAGACATGCCTGTTCTGTTCTGCATTTGCACCGTTTGGCTGTGGACAAAACCCCTTTCCCACTGTTCACCCCATGATCACATCCCCCACCCCCATATTGTCCTTACGCGGTCATCAGGCAGCTTCGATTGTCTCCTTTCCTCCCTGAGTGCCTGCAGGTTTTAGAAGTGAAGGGGACTCTACCCACTCTGAAGCTGCGCTGAGATGTGGGGTTTGAATCCAGAGTTTCAGACCTGAGGCCCAGTGCTGAACGCTGGCCTAAGGCAGCCCTTTTTCTTCACAAGCTAGATACAAGGCTCCTCAGACACACAAAGGAACCAAAATGAACTAACACAACAAAAAACCAAACACCGGAAAGTCAGAGGCCTGGTAGGCGGTGGCCATGGGCATCACTGTGCTCAAACGTACTGTAACACGCTGTGAGATTTTGCTCATTTTGTTTTTCACGTGGAAACGATCCCAGAGACACGGTCCCCTTCGGGGCGTGGCCTGAGAGTTCCCGAGCCGCCTTGGTCATTTGCGGGGGACTCCCCACCTCCCCAGAGCTTCCCACCCGTCCGCTGGGGTGGGGATAGCGCTGCGGCCTGTAGGTGGGGAACTGGGTGATGGGGGGCGGATCCCGTTCACATACATTATTCGTGATGCCGTCCTGAGGAAGGGGCCCAGCTCTTCACATAGGATTATGTTCAATGTACGTGCACTCTATTGCCCAAGGCTCTCCCCCGGAGAGTGCTTAAAAATAGCTTAAAAAAAATTCTGCCAAGTTTCAACATGGAAGAAATGTGGACGCATAAAATTACAGAGCAGCTGTTGGCCCAGCGTTAATTATAGCTGATCCGGAGCATTTCTCATTTTATTTTGTTAATCCACTTTCAGCAAAGGAACACCCATGGGATTTCTCCCTTGCATTGAATAAAAACGTTAACTTTGTGAGTCACAGAAGCTGGTGTGTTCATCAACATTTTATGAGACGCGTGACGATAATGCCACAAATTAGCGCCTGCGCGACTGGGAGCTTCAGCCGTCCGACCCTCAGGGCTGGGAGGGCACCTTGGAGATCATCTGTGGGTGTGGTGGGCCTGCCTAGTGGAGGCAGTCGCTGGGCGGGGCTGTCTCCTCCCTGGCTCTGGCCCCCGTGGCTGGTGACTGTGGCCCCAGTGGCTGGTGACTCTGGCTGGCTCTCTGCACATTAGCCTTCGGAGGAGGCTTGAAGACCAGGTTTCACTTTAAAACATTTGAAGGCCACTTCTGTTTCGAGCCTGTAGAGATTCAGAGACTTATATAGAACCTGTCATATTGGAGGTGGGAGCCAGTTAGGGGCTGGGGGACGCAGGCCCTGACTAGCCTGCTGCCCTTTCTGCTGCCCTTGGAGGTATCGGTCTGGGCTGTGCTGGTCACCGAGGTATCGGTCACCGAGCTGGGCACGTTGCCTTCATGGTGGAGGCATGTGGAGGTGGTCCCTCCACAGCAGATGAGGAGTCAGAAGCCCAACTGGCCCAAGTACACACAGGGGCCAGGGTCACGTGGCTGCTTGGGTAGAGGTGGGTTCACGTCTAGGTCTGGGCTTCATGGCTGCCCTTCTCTCTCACTTCATGTGTTATTTTATTTTATTTTGTTAATTAAAGACATTTTTTTTCAGTGTTTATTTTTTTAATTGTTTTAATCTTTATTCACTTTTTGAGAGACGGAGCATGCGCGGGGGAGGGGCAGAGGGAGAGGGGGGACAGAGAAGCCGAAGCAGGCTCCGGGCTCTGAGCTGTCAGCACAGAGCCCGATACGGGGCTCGAACCCACGAACTGTGAGATTGTGACATGAGCCGAGGTCAAATACTCAACCGACTGAGCCACTCAGATGCCCCTTAAATGTTTATTTTTGAGAGACACAGAGAGAGAGAGGTGGGGGGGGGGACCCAGAATCTGAAGCAGGCTCCAGGCTCTGAGCTGTCAGTGCAGAGCCGGACATGGGGCTTGAATCCATGAACCGTGAGTTCATGACCTGAGCCGAAGTCGAATGCTTAACCAACTGAGCCACCCATGCGCCCCTCGTGTCATTTTAAATAAGAGATTCACTTGTGAATCAGAGTCTACGTTTTACCTTACGTCTTTACCTTTAAAATGTGCTGTGTAAATTTTTTAAGTTGATGTATAGCACCCTGTAGAAAGGTATGTCCGGAATAGACAAACAGCTCCAGGAAATGTTCACAGACTGAATTCGCCGTGTGCCCAAACAGAACCCCGCCATACCCCAGAAGCCTCGACCCCAGGACCTCGAGTAAGGGTGACCCCAGCCTGACTCAGAGAGTGCGAGGAATCATGTTGCTTTTCTACTTCGTGTGACCGGAGGCTCGCCTGTCCTCGGAGTCCGGCTTCTCCGGCTCAGCATCAGTGCTGCACAGGAATGTGGCTGTAAATGGGAAGGCACCGTAAGACATGAGAATAACTTTTGTGCAGATTCAGAATTGGGCGGGCAGTGGCTGATGGTGATGAGGACAGAGAATCCGTGGCTGGCTGCAGTTGGGTCTGATTCACCTGCTGGGCTGACCAGGTTGGACCCAGCCCCCACTGGACAATCAGCAGTGTCACATGGGGACTCACTTAGGGTGGGCACTCGGCCTGGGGTTAGGGTGGGGATGAGCTGTGCTTCTGCTGTGTGCTCACCTGCCGCCTGCCTTGTGGTCACTTCCCTGGGCCCAGTTTATGCATCTAAAGTGGGGACAGCAGCCCCTCCCTCCCTGGATTGATGTGCAGGTTAAGTGGGTGACGGGCAAACCACGGCGCCTGGCAGAATTAGGGATCAGTAAATGCTAGCCACGTTTTCATTATGGCCAACTTCTTCCGTCCCGTGAACGGAGGCTGTAGTGCCCTGATCGGCCACCAGAGGGTGCTGCTAGCACGTGTATGGCGGCCGCTCGTTTCCTGCCTGTTGGTAACAACCCATGTTTTTGTTTTCTGTTTTGTGATTTGCTAACAAAGCTGTTTGTCCTGTAGGTGGTGGCCCTCTGTTTCCTAGTTCTCGACCTCTTGCCACGCCGTGCAGTGGACACGCTTACTAAGTGTGTGGTCTGGGTGGGCAGCACCCACGTCTGGAGCTCTCATTTTCCAGTTCGCCGCTCCCTGGAGTGAATTGCTGTAGTAAATTATGACAGACACGCAGAGGGCGAAGTCCCCCCTTTTGGTGTAGCTCCTCTTCTTAGTTGTAATCAGCGGTTGGAAGTGTCTCTCTAACCTTGATGCGGGCTGTGGGTGGGGGACCGGGGCTTGGGCTCCTCGCAGTGACCTGCTGTCGTGTTACAGGAAATAACGTGCTGTCCCGGCACGTGTTGGCCACCAGGCGAGTGGCCCGTTGGAAGGTGTGGGTCAAGTTTTGACCTTGTGATTTATCGGGCTGGTTTCCTTGGCAACTCGCTAACTTCTCTGAGCCCTTGCTTTCTCCTCCATAAATTAGGATGATGATGGGGAGGAGGATGATGAGGGTGATGACGATTGGGGTGGGAGCATCAAATTCGCTCCCTCACGGGTGGGTGGGGAGGATCAAGGGCCCACAGACATGAAGCTCTGTGTGAGTGAAGGAGGCAGTATAATATTATTCTGTGGCTGGGTTGGGCAGGGAAGGTTGAGGGTGCTACTTTGGGCCACGAAGTCTTCGTGTCTCCCCTTCCCATGGCTGACGTGGGGACTTTCCTCGAACCCCCAGCTTTGGGAGCTCCGGTGCCTTTTTCTGCCTGGCCTCCCCTGATCCCGGGCCCTCTGCGAACCTGGCCCGCCCATGTGTAGTTCTGGAATGTGGCACTTCAAGGCTGGGCTGTCCACACCCACCAGGCATCGTGTTGTGCTGGGTATAACTCTTGTGGAGAGAATGCCTTTTTCTTACTGATTCTGAATCGGAATCTGTCTTGCTCTGCTGGTTAAACCAATTTCCTTTTTTTTTTGTTTTCCCTCTTTCTTCTTTTTTGTTATCTGAATACTGTGCGCTTTTCTTTGTCATCCTAACGTTTCATTTGGAGAGAATGGCAGAGAGGCATAAGGCATAACGTCTCGTCTACCCTTGCCTGGCCAGCCACGTGTCTAGTCACCTCAGAGAGAAATATCGACAAATCATCAGCCGTGGGAAACGTTTTGTCCCGTGTCCAGAGCCTGTGTCTCCAGCTCAGTGTCCGCAGCTGTGGCCTCGCTGCTTCTTCCAGCCAGTGTTTGGCCCAAACTGCCTGGGGTCAATGTCTACCTCCCCCCAAGAGGGAGACCTTATTTTGTCCCTTACTATCCCTTTATTTCTAATACCCATTTAAGCGGGCTTTTAAAATTTCGTTTCTTTCTCGGATGCTCACCCGTGTGATCACGACTGTGGAGATCTCTGAAACGAAGGGTAGCCGGCCTTCGAATCTGCCTGCCCAGAGCCAGGAAGTGTTCCTGGGTATTGGGGGCTGGCTGGTTAGGAAGAGAGTCTGCAGCCCGCACTCTGCCTCCGTCCGTCCGTCTCTGTTTCCTCGGACAGGGCTCCCCGGCTTTCCCCAGCAGGCTGGCTGCAGCCCTCAGGTCACCCGCACGGAAAACCTCTTCTCAGAGGTTGCATTTGGAAGCCCTCCGGACAGGCCTAACCCACGGACTTGATCTGTTTGGCCTGCACAGGTTGGGTTTTGTTTTGTTTTTGCAGGAAAATCTCATCCAGTTGCCAGTGTTTAAAACCCCAGAAATTCCAAATACAGATTCAGCTTTTTGGCCCCCTTCGAGCTGGGAGGCGGCCCCCTTCTGATGGGGCAGCCGTCCGTGTGCCTCGCTGCTCCTGCCTCCCTCGGGACGGGCCTCCTGCCGTGGAGGCCGGTGGCCTCGCCCCTCCTGGGCAGGCTTCCCCGGTGGGTTTTCCGAGGACCGGGACTTGCTGTCCGCCTCCAAAGGCACCCTCATGTGCCTCCCTACCTTGGATTTGTTCTCCCCCTGTCTACTCTGAAGGCTTTTCAAGGGTTGTGCTCTGCCCCTGTTGGCTGGCTTCTAGTCCTCGTTTGTGGCAGCTCCCTTCTCCTGCCTCACGCTGTCCGGCCATCTCCCGGGCCAGCTCTGCCTCCCCTCCCGAGAAGTCTTCCTCCACATGCTTTCCGGTGGCGTGTGGTTAGTATGTTCCTGTATAGACACATGCCCACATGCATGCATGTACAAGATGTGTTCCTTCCTAATTTGTCCGTTTCTTTTGCACTGACCGAGTGGCTTTGGAACCACGTAGGCCTGAATTTGATCCTCTCGTACAAGTGATAGCATTCTTATCTGTAACAGGGGATAGTGATGTCTTCACGTAGCAGGACCGCCTTATACAGCTGTGTCGATTGCACACTGCACCAGGGCAACACATCTAAGGGGACTCATTCACCTCATATATTTGTGTATTCCTTATGGCACCTTTCTGCAAATGGTAGGAAAGTGTCACGTTTCAAGAAAATCGGCATATTGTGACCACTTTCTGACAGGGGGAGCTAGCGTCTTGAGGAAGGGGTACATTTCCCCCCTTTCTCCTGGAGGCATCTGTTAGCGACAGCCCTGCTTGTCAGGATCACACGCGACGGAGTGTGAAAGTGCTGGCATTCAGAAAATGTTTGTCTTGTCCTCTTTCTGGAAAGCAGGGTTTCAAACACTGTCACGGAAGTAAGCCCGGAAGTGGAGCCCCCAACCCCAGGGTGTGTTGGGGGTGCTGGGACAAGAGCGAGGCTCGAGTCAGGCTCTCCTGGGCTCACGCCCGCCCTCCCTCCCAGCACTGAGACCGAGCTGCGCTTCCGTGGGAATCTGGAAGTGTTACCGAGTCCCGTTGACTCAAAGACTCGCGTTGTAGCATCGCTAAAATCAGGAGCTGTCTTACAGCCTGTGTGATAAGAAACCAGTGTGTCTTAGTTTATTTGGCAGCGTTTTCATCTTTTTTAGTGGAATGTAAAGTATCGGTGCCTCTTAAAACGGGTGTTGTCTTCAATTTGAGGAAATACAATAATAGAACCCACTTCTTAGGATGGCTGAAAGATTAAGTATAGCGTGAGCCTTGCGTGGTGCGGCTGGTGGTGAGGGTTTAATTGATTTTAGCTCCCTGGTCTTTTCCTTCTTCCTCATCGAATCGCCTCTGTGTTTGGTTACCGCATGTTCCCGGTCATCGTGGTGACGATGATGATGTATGTGGCGCATCCACAGCTGGTGGAAGGTTCTGTAAAATAAACTAAATGGAAGATAATGTCGTGTCCTGACCCAAGCCTCTTTTCCTGAAGATAAAAGGAAGAGGTATTTTTGATTGTACGAAGCTGCGCAATGAGCCTTTTTCATCACATTGGCTGTGACAGCAATCTGGCTTTATGTTGTTAAAATATTTCCACTCTTATTGGAAAGCTGCCAGCTCTTACGAATTTAATAACTTAAGGGCGAGTGAAAACCAAGAAAACAAAAATATTTAACACTGAAAGAATTTTCCAGCCCTACTGTTTTCATAAGATAGATAATTTAATAGGATCTGAGCTTTGGCTGTTGAACTCTCTTTGAAGTTCATCAATCTGAGTAGAAGATAGTTACAAAGCAGAGGGTGATTTATACTAACCCAGAAGAGGAAAGAGATTTTTTTCTTAAACTAAAGCTTTTAAATAGAGTAATCTAATAGTCTAGTCATGTAGCATTTTGTCTTCTTGTGAGCATTGATAAATGTTTAAGCATGTTTAGAATCATCAGTTCATCTCACATTTATTGAGTGCCTACTGTGTCCCCAGCGGCATCGTTGCTGAGGGTAAGATGGACGGCGTTGGGCTGGGTGGGGCTCTGGCTACAGGGAATGGGGGCTCCGGGGGTGGAAGGTGCTTGACATGGACGTGGGATGCCAGCCCTTCAGAGCCCGTATCACTCCGCTATCCCACAGAGGTGGGCACAGGGACCTGTACTGACCCCTTTCTGCCCAGCCACCTCACCCCACCCTCCTGAGCCCTAGATTTCTCATTGGGATTGGATGGGGTTGTGGATACGTCAGGCAGGATACACGCCGCTTCTCAAGTTCAGTGTCCTTTCCGGAGGATCCACACTGGTAGGCAGAGGTCTGTTTTGTCTGCCATGGTACTTTTTATTTATTTTTTTATGTTTATTAAAAAAAATTTTTTTTAATGTCTATTTATTTTTGAGAGAGAAGGGAGAGAGAGACAGAGAGCGAGCAGGGGAGGGGCAGAGAGAGGGAGGGAGGCACAGAATCCAAAGCAGGCTCCAGGCTCCAGGCTCCGAGCTGTCAGCACAGAGCCTGGTGCGGGGCTTGGACTCACGAGCCGTGAGATCGTGACCTGAGCCGAAGTCGGACGCTCAACCGACTGAGCCACCCAGGCACCCCACTTTTTATTTGTTTAACTTTGTATTTTGAAATACCTTCTGGGAGGTTTCAAAGATAGTACTGAGAAGTCTCATATACCTTTTACCTGATTTACTCCATTTGTTTTTTGACAAAATATACATAGCATGAAATTTATCATTTTGACCATTTTTAGCAATACAGCTTAGTGGCTTTAAGGACACTGACAGTGCTGTGCAGCCGTCACCACTGTGCAGCTCCAGAGCTTTCCATCAGCTCAACCCCACCCGAGTCATGTCTTCCGTAACTCTTGTGCAATATCAAAGCAAGGAGTTGGTGTGGTACGATGTGCGTGCATAGTTCTGGTCCCTTCTTATCACGTGTGTGGGTTCGTGTAGCCACCCCCTCAGTCCACAGGCAGAAGTCTTGACATTTTGCCGGCGTGCGTGAGGAGTAGAGATGTTACTGCCCTGTATACCCTCTTTACCCTCCGCTTGTCATTGTCGCAAATGTTTCTTCTGCATATATTGAGAACCACATCAGACAGACTTCTGCTTTTTGCTTCAACTGTCAAAAATACTTCAGGAAACTAAAAGAAAAAGGGAAATCTGATGCATTTGCCCGTATTTTTACACTTTCCTTTGTACTTTTTTCCCTTTTGATGTCCCAAGACTCGTTGTTTTATCATTTTCTTTCTATTCAGGGAACTCCCTTTAGCCATTCTTAGAGGTTAAGTCTGCTGGACAGCGTTTTTAGTTTTCCTTCCTCTGGGAATGTCTCGGTTTCCCCTTTATTTCTGAAGGACGTTTTTGCTGGATGTAGAATCGAGGTGATCACTTGCTTCCTTGCTGCACTCGAACAAGTGCCACTTCCTTCTGGCCCGCGTTGTGTGTGTTGGGAAACCTGCTGTCACTCAGATAGTTTCCCACATGGGAAGCTGTTCTGTGGGGTCCCCCCCCCCCCGCCTTGTCTCCAGTTTTCAGAAGTTTTTATTATCATGTGCCTTGGCGTAGATTTCTTTGGGTTTATCCTGTTTGGGCTTTGCTGGCCTTCTTGAACGTGTGGGTTTATGTCTTTTGTCAGAGTTGGGAAATTTTCAGCCATTATTTCCCCGAATCCTTTCCCAGCCCCACTGTCTTTCTCCTCTTTTGGGACCCTGGTGCCACACAGGTTAGATCTTCAGTTATAGTCCCACACGTCCCTGAGGCCCCGTTCAGGTTTTTCAGTCTGTTTTCCCTGTTAATCAGATTGTGTGCTTTTCCTTGTTCCATCTTTGAGGTCCTTGATTTCTTTCTTCTGTCTTTTCCATTCTGTGTTGATGCTTGAAAAATTATGAGGAATGACTTTTTCTTGAACTCTGAGCATTTTAGGTGTTAATGACAGTCTGGATCCTCTCCGAATCTTCTGTTTTAGCAGGCCCCCTGACACTGCTCTGGTGCAGACTTGGGGTATTGCTTCGTCACTGCCAGTGAGGGTAGGTAGAACTCCAGGCTCCCTCCTCGGCCTCCGTTGATGCCTGCGGGAAGATGTGCCCCAGTACTGCTGGGCAGGATGGGGGTTCAGGCTCCCCACGGGGCCTCCTCTGACCCCAGCCCAGCAGGGAGTGGGAGGGGTGCTTCCTTAATTGCCTGGTCCGGGTGGAAGTCTTGACTTCCTGCTCGGCCTTTGCCCACAGGGATGGGAGTGGGCAGCAGTGTAGTCTATGGGCTTTGGCTGTTGTAGGGTGCCTGTCGTCCTGAGCTCAGTGCTGGGAGAGGGACCGGGGTGGAGGGCAGGGTGGACAGAGGGTGGCGGGGCCAGGGCATTAGGGCCCCTGAGGGGAGGGAAAGGATAGGCGTGCATGATGTTTCTTTGTCTCTCTGTCTCCTGTGATGCACAGCAAACTGCTCAGTGATGCCGTTGTCCTCAAGGGGAAGATAAGGGGGCTGTCTCTGTTCTACAGGGCTCTGTACTATTTAGCTGTATTACGATGATGATGGTGATAGCAATAATAATAATAACAATAATAATAATATAAATGAAATGAAATGAAATGAAATAAAATAAAAAACTCTGCTGTAGGACCAGGAGACCTGGGATGCCTGAATGCTGTCCTGCTCTGGTCATCCCACCTTGAGTGTCCCAGAGGAGATGGACTTACAGAGGACAGCAGCAAAAGGGACAGCGTGCCCTTGATTGTGTGCTGGGGCCGGAGCAGCCTGTGAGCTGGCTGGAGCATGTGACTTCAGCTCAAGGCTGAACAGACTGTTTACTCAAGGGCCTGAGATTTGTGGGGAAGTCCCCTTGGGAGCAGGCCAGCTTTAGCTCACCCGTGTGTTGCCTGTGGCCAAAGTAAGAGGTGGGACCTGTTAGCTCCCAGTGACCCTTCCCGGCGTCCCAGGGGCCTAACCAACCTCCCAGGACCTACAAGCCCATTCTACTTCATGACCTTCTTCAAGGAGTGGGGTCAGAGGCTTGCTCATCCAAGGTCCCCAGACAGGGTGGTGGTAAGCGGGTGGGTCAGAGGTCACAGACAGGATGTGGCTCTTCCTGGCTTGGAGTGTTTGCACATCAGAGTTTAGAAATGGGGACTTGCTTATGCAATTATTTTGAGATTTTCCTTCTTAATAGTATAGAGTAGTTGGCCAAAACTGGCAAATACTTCATAGAAATTGAACACTCAAACCCCAAACTTCTGTGATTTTCTTTGTGTTGAACATGTGATTTTCTCTCTGCATCCTTTTGTTGAGGAGGAGTGCACAGTAATCGGACCTAAAAATGCATCCAGATTATAGCATCTTCATCAGAATGAGCTGACAACATAATTATGATTGTTTTTCAGGGTATAAGATACATTTTTTCACATCCGTCCACTATAAGAAATGAAAATAGCTCCCCTGTTGTTATTTTGGTGGGATAACAGTTCTCCATATTTGGGGGGAGGCAGTCTGATCTGCCACTCTCTTCCCACGTGTTGGCATCTTGCTTTGTGAGCATCTTTACGGAGGGCACGGTGTCCCTCCTTCTCGGAGGCCTGCAGGGCGTTCAAGAGGGAGCACGGTGTGTTCTCTCTGGGCTTCTGGAAGCAGCCACTCTTAAATCCAGGGTTGAATTGGGGCACCTGACCGGCTCAGTCTGTAGAGCGTGCGACTTGTAGTCTCGGGGTTGTGACTTTGAGCTCCACGTTGGGCGTAGAGATTACTTAAAAAGAAAATCTAAAAAAAAAAAACTCAAGGCTGCACGGTCGGTGGCAAAATAGAGCCCGCCCGCTGGTGCAGCTCGGGGCAGCCACGTGGGCCTGTGGGCTGTTCCACGGCTGCGTTCCTTAGCGGTGCCGACCTTGGCAGGGCCACGTGGCTTCCGGGAGACCCCGGGCCCAGGTCAGGTAAGGCCGCATTCCACCTTGACTCTGCGCTTCCCTGGCTGGGTGGCCAAGGGGAGGGCAGCCTCTCTGAACCTCCTGGGTCATGTGTCCTTACCTCTGCCCACACCTTGGGATCTCCAGGTCTAGCCTCCACCCGCCTCGTGGAGCGGACGTGCAGCAGGCTCTGGGGAAGCACGTGCTCCTTGACAGCAGGCAGCCGAGGTCAGGTGCCAGCCTTACAGTGCGGCGGACTTGCCCGACCGCTAAGCGATGGTGGTGGCTGACTTGCAGCAGCCTCCAGCACTTGGCCAGACATAGATGCAAAGGTAGTCTTATTTGTTTGGTCTCTAGACAGTGCCTGGTATGCCTGTGAGCAGAGACCCCTCCCCATAACTCTGTGGTCCCCGAAAGTTCTGTGTGAAATGTCACAGAATTCCCTTTCTCCTGAAAGCGTCACAGAAACCAGTAATACGTACAGGTCTGTTGGGAAGTAGTTTCGTAAAAACCGTAAGGTGCACCTGTTCCCTGACGTGTCCGCCTCCCCTGGGCAGCTGGGGCCTGCTCCTTGGGGGGCTCCCGCCAGAGTCCTCTCTGCCCCGGGGCCTGCAGGGGGCGCACCTGTGCCTGCTGCTCAGGACGTACTACAGTGAACAAGGAAGAACTTGATCAGTGGTTTGGGGATTATGCTCTTTGGAATGACTTTCATTTCAGACGCTGTTGGTTACAACGGTGAGGATTTTAGCCTGACTTGAAGGAACTCCACTCACGGGGTGTAGCCGAACCAGCTCACGTCAGAAGCGGGTCGCAGAGAGTCTTTTTGGTGTCTCCTTCCTGCGGACCGTGACTCGGGCGGCCTGCTTGTCCTCTCTCAGCCTCGGTTTCCTCACCAGTGGGAGGGGGATTGCAAACCCTTTTCTGCCTGAGTCATGAGATCGCTGTTGGGTCAGCAGGAAGCGTGTTGAAAACAACGTGGCCTCGTAGAAAGACAAGAAGTGTTACTGTAATCTCTTCCTCTTTGAATGGGAAGCATTTTGGGTTCCTTAGGAATAAAGCATTTCTTGGAAAAAATAAAATATCGATTGACACTATTGGCGAGAGTGCCATTGAAGAAGCAGTGTTCTGCTTTGTTACATTTCTGTTTCTGGTGTTGTTTGGTTGGGGACAGTTCTCTTAGGTCGTCACCCCTCCTGCTCGTTCGTGGAGAAGCCCTTCCTTTGGATCCAGAGGGGGTTGCTTGTGCAGCTCCGGTGTCTGGCGGGGTTCCGTCCTCACTGTGGCAGTGGCCAGCAGGCTCAATGCCTTTCTTTCCTGTCTCCTCCTTCTGGGAGGGGAATCTTGCTGTGAGGAGAAGGAGGAGGAAAATAGGGGTGGGGGAGGGCAAGGGGGTGGAGAGCAAGAGAGAGTCTGGGGTTAAGATGGGAGAAGTAAGCATATGGCAAGTGGCAGAGAGGAAGGATTGGTGTTCTGGAGAAAGAAGTTACTGGAACTCGGTCACTGGGCGGGAGGGGCCGTTGCCTTGCCCCTCTGTCCAGTGATCTTCCAGGGTGGGCTGTGTCACCCTCTTACCAGGTGCAGGCACCTGTAAGGATGCACTGTCTTTGGAGAATTTTAAAGCAGTGACAACATTTTTTAAAAAGTTTAATTATTCTGAGAGAGAGTGCAAGCAGGGAAGGGGCAGAGAGAGAGAGAGAGAGAGAGAGAGAGGGAGAGAGAGAGACAGAATCTGAAGCAGGGTCCAGGCTCTGAGCTGTCAGCACAGAGCCCGACATGGGGCTTGAACTCATGAACTTTGAGATCATGACCTGAGCCAAAGTTGGATGCTTAACCGACCCAGCCACCCAGGCGCCCCAGACGTCATAGCATTTAAGTGTTGGTCTCCTTTTTTGTTTTGCTATCTCCCTGATCCACCAATTCTAAACAGTGTCAGTGGTAAAGATATTGCCTGCACTGGGGTAGCCCACTCCCATGGGTCCCCTTCCCCCACCCCCCCCATTCTGTGCCACTGCTGGTGCCAGCCTTCATACCAGCAGGAGTCAGGCTGGGTGGGTGGGTGGGTGAAGGTGCAGGTGGGTGGGCAGGTGGGCGGAGGAAGCCCTTGGAAGCTGTCTTCTGGTGGCTACACGTGAAATAGGAACCAAGGTCAGTGGCCGCGCGCGAGGATGGGCGGTGGGAATGGAGGGGTCTGAGACATTTGTTCACCATCCACGGAGAGCAGGTGGCCAAGAGATCGCCTAGGATCGCTGTAGATCCGTCTAGCCTCCACGGAGAGCATGTGGCCTGGAGCGTGTGTGCCTGCCAGGCAGCATGGAGAGGCCCCGTGGGGCTAGTGATGGTGACGGCCCAGCCGTGTGGGTGACGTGGGCGCGGGCACGTGGTCGGTGGAGTGCTGTGGTTTCCTGAGTGCCTGCTGTGTTCCCACCGCTGAGTGGGCACATGAGCTGCGTGTCCTGTTTCGTACCAGCGACCGAGGGGTTCTCACTACTCCTCGGAGATCGCCCAGCTTTACAGCACTCACGGGTAGGGCTGGGAATGTAATCTGGGTCCCTGCGGCTTCAAAGCCATTGTCCTTTCCATTGTACCAGTTCTTCTTGTCGTTAAAAAAAATTCCAGCTTCTAATTATTTTTTGATCCTAAATTTAATATTCCTATATGTACTTACAGTTATCTTATCCGACTAAAAATGAGCGTTTTCCCATTATGTCTTCCTGCCTAGTATAATGGGATGAACTCTAATAGACTATTAGTAAATATTTGTGAATGGTGGTACTGCTTTCAAATAGGAATTAAGTAGCTTAAAAAAATCAACAGATTCCCATTCTTCTGGTTTCCAGTCCTTGTGCCGGCCAGTGCAAGGTGTCTTGGCTCTTGAGAAATGCTATTTTGATCAATTTTTTTCCTGGTACCTAATTGGAGAGAGCCTCGCTGGAGCACTTCATTGCTGTCAGTGCGGTGCATTCATTTGAAGGCTGGGTTTCGTTCTTTCGTGTTGCCATGTCGATGCCAGAATCTGGGCTGTCTGGTAGGCTTTGGTAACGGGGGAGTCCGTATCAGATGCTATCTGGCAGGGCAGTGGTTTTGAATTTCGGAAGAAAGAATTTTCTGGCAATTGGGGCCCCCTGAAGTTAGAAGTGAGCTGCCTGGTGTGGAGGTATCCACGAGAGGGACGCAGTCAGGTGGAGGCTGGCCATTGCTCAAAAGGGCAGCCTTCAATATTTTCCTTTGGCGATTGGAAGTAATCATTGTTTTTTTTTTAAGATGAAATAACACAGTTTGCTTTTTCTCCCCCCCCTCACAGAGAACACGGCCATCTTCATGTGCAAATGCTGTAACCTTTTCTCACCAAATCAGTCGGAGCTCCTCTCCCACGTCTCTGAGAAGCACGCAGGAGAAGGGGTTAGTGCGGACGAGATCATCATTCCCCTCAGGCCTCTGAGCACTCCTGAACCCACCAACCCACACAAAAGCGGAGATGGTAAGGGGCCCGGGGTGCCGGGTGAGGGGCCACGGCCACGGATGTGCCTGCTGGTGACGATGGCTGTGATTTGCCTGCCAGCCCTTCGAGGCTGGGTTTCTGTTTGCTGGGCATAGAAACCCGGAAGGTTCCCGTCTCCAAGAGTTAACAATTGTCCAGTTGTAGGTCCGTTCAAAATAAGGTTGTGGTTTTGAATTCACTGTACCTGGCCTCTGCAGGTGCTTCTCTGGCTTTGGAAGGAAGAATGAACGAAGGAACGAATGAATGATTGAGTGAATGAAAGGCGGGGATAGTGTCCAACAGCGTAAAAAAAACAAACGAACCGTGAGCTTGTTGTCGGACGAGTGGGGGTCTCAGCCAGCTCTAGGACCTACCAGTTGCATTACCTGAGGCAGATGATATGGCTTCTCTGAGCCTCACCGTGCTCCCCTGACAAATGAAGAGAACAGGCCTGTCACCGGGTGGGCGCTGAGGATTGGATGACTCCTGGCACAGGCGACAATGAAGGGAAGCTGTGACAACATACGTGATGAATGTGTAAGAACATATAATCTGAGACCCCGCGTTTCTGGACTGAGCGTGTAACCCTGGAACAAGGATCCAAATTGCAAAGCTTTGGTTCGCACGGACTCCATCAGGTTCACAGTCAGTGTGTGAAGTGAGATACGTCTTGTCTGCAGCGTCCAGACATCTCCCACTGAATGGCGTCAGATGGGGCAGGTGGATGGATTAGAGAAACCATCTAGGCCCCGTAATTAGGTCCCCACAGACAAAGACAATGTGTAGCCCAGTAAGAGTAGCCGCAAACGACAGTGGGAAAAAAAGCCCACAAAACTATTTTTATACGATGAGGGACAACGGCCAGTCGCCTGTGCAGCAGTGCACTCTGTGGCCATCAGTGTTCCATCACAGGATTCATTAGCCACACTGATAACCGACTGCTCTTTCCTGGGAATATTCAGGCTGGCATTTCTAAATAGACTGGCTTATTGATCATCTGTCTGGCGTCGTTAACAAGGAGAGAGTCCAGACAAAACATGTTTTGGTTAATGAGTCCCTCTGGCCGTTCCCAGGGAGCTCAGAGGAATACACCTGACAGAGGAATAAGTTGTTGAGAAGTTAAGGGAAGTTCTGCTAGTCACTGTTAGTGGCGGAAGATGAAACCAAGAGAACCCAGCACCTGAAACTGGTAATGGCGAATGAGGAGGAGCAGGAGAATTTGTGTCCTCGTCACCGGCAGCCGGTAGTGCTGTGTTCACGGTGTTTCAGCTCCATCACTGGCCTCGTGAGCTCTTTCCACTTCGAGAAAGCAGGACTGAGGTGGGAAGTCACGCATGATCACATCTCAGCCGATAGCGCACGTTTGATTCTCTTTGCTTTGGGGACGAGGAGGGGGAGGGAAGTCAGTTTGTCATTAAGAATCTACCCAATAGCTTGATTAAAAACGGGCAAAAGACCTGAACAGACATTTTCCCAAAGAAGGCATACAGACGACCAACAGGTGCATGGAAAGATGCTCAATGTCACCACCCATCCGGGAGGGGCAGGTTAAAACCACAGTGAGGTATCACCTCACGGCCCTTGGAGTGGCTGCCCTCAGGAAGACAACAGGTACTGGCAAGGATGGGGAGAAAAGGGAACCCTTGGGTCCTGTTGGTGGGAATGTAAATTGGTGCAGCCACTATGGAAAACGCTTTGGGGGTTCCTCACAAAAGTAAAGGTAGAATTAGTATATGATCCAGCAATCTCACTTCTGGAAATACATCCAAAAGAAATGAAGGATCTTGAAGAGATATCCACACTCCCGTGTTCATTGCAGCATTATTCACAATGGACAGTCTAAGTGTCTGTCAACAGATGAATGGATACAGAAAATGACACACACACACACACACACACACACACACACACACACACACAGGAATATTATCCAGCCATAAAAAAGGAGAAGATCCTGCCATTTGCAACATGGACAAATCTGGAAGACACTATCCTAAGTGAAATAAGCTAGACCCAGAAAGACAAATCCTGTATGATCGCACGTAGATGTGGAATCCAAAAGAGCTGAATTCATAGAATGAGAGAATAGAAAAGTGGCTCTCGGGCAGTGGGGGGATGGAGAGATGATAGTCTAGAGGGCACAAACTTTGAGATGAATAAGTCCCAGGGATCTAAGGTGCAGCAAACAACATTGTATTGTATACTTGAAGTTTGCAGACAGAGTAATCTTAAGTGTTCTCATCAAAAGAAGAAAAATGGTTACTATCGTTGATTGTGGTGAGCACTTCACAGGGTATTATGGACATTAAATCATCTTGTACACCTTGAAGAAAACATATTGTGTAATCTAAGTATGTGCAATTTTTGGCTATCAATCATGCCTTAGTAAAGCTGGAAAAAAAAAAAAGAAAAAAGAATCTGCCTAATGCTAAGGTCTTCACAGTTCAGCCACGCCTCCCTCTGCCACCCAGCCTGGGAGTGAGTAAGGCTCATCCTTCCAGACCTCACTGGAGGATCCCTTATGACTTCCACATCCTCCACGGCTGCCTTCCTGTTGAGCAGTTAAGATGCCTTGGCTTGGGGAGCCCACGTGGCTCAGTCAGTTGAGCACCTGACTCTTGATTTCATCTCAGGTCATGGTCTCATGGGTCGTGGGTTCGAGCCCTGCATTGGGCTCTGCGCTGAGCATGGGGCCTGCTTGGGATTCTCTCTCTGCCTCTCTCTCTGCCATTCTCTCGCTCTCTCTCAAACATAAAGAAAATAAACTTTAAGAAAGAAAAAGACGCTTTGGCTTTCCAAAGAGTGTAGCTTAACGGACAGATGGAACCACAACTTTACTCAGGAACTGATTTAATCAGAACCCCTGTCTCTGGGGTTGAACATCTGTAGACTCAGAAGAATGGATAAACTCTTTTGTAAAATTCATATGGCAGAGAGAAGTCACGTGGATTAACATGTCGAGAACTTTGAGAAAGCTTGTTACAAACCCTTAATTCTGTTTTTATTCAGCTTTGCTTATCAAGATTTTCTTTCCACTAAAATGAAATGTGAATGAGGTAAAAGAATCTGAATTTTTCATTTCGTTTCTAAATAATGAATAAATGATCAGAGGACAGATCTTCTGGAACTCTGCGTGTCAGTGTTTTATAACACACACGTGTGCTGATTTCCACCACCTTTGCCCTCGTTACTGATATTAGTGAAAGAGATGACTGTTTGCTCGGGAGGCCATCCCGGGCCCCCCTCTTCCTAGGGATCCCTCTTCCTGTTCGTCTCGCTGACAGCCAGCCCACCAGGCCCGTGTTCCCCCTCTTACCTGCTCTGCAGTCGTGGTCCATCACTGTGGGGATGACTGTGTGGTTTTTTTTCCCTTCATTCTCTGAATGTGGTGATTTGTATGGATGGATTTGCATACCCAGAGTCACTTCCTGGGATACACCCCGCTTGGTGACGCCACATAGTCCTTTTTAATATGCTGCTGGAGTTGGTCTGCTACTATTTTGATGAAGACGTTTATGTTTAGACGCAGAGATAACGGTAGGATCATTTCTCTGATGTCTTTGGTTTGGGAATCAAAATGGTTTGTGGCCTCACAGAATGAGCTGGGAAGTGTTCCCTCCTCTTTTGTTTTTTGTTTTGTTCATTTTTTTTTTTTTTTTTTTGGAAGATTTTTGAAGTGTTAGTGTCCGTTCTTCTGAAATGTTTGATAGAATCCACCAGCGAAGCCCTTTAGTTCTGGGCTTTTCGTTTTTGGTGGGAAGATTTTTGATTACTGACTCCGTTTTTTTGCTTGTGATAGGTGTACGAATATTTTCTGTTTCTTCTTGAACTCTTTTCGGTAGTTTGTGTCTTTCTAGGAAATTTTCCATTTCCTCAAAGTTATCTCATTTGTTGGCATATAATTAATTGTTCATAGTATTCCTTTAGAATTATAAAAACCTTTTTTTGGTAAGATTAATACTAATTGTCCATCTTTCATTCTTGATTTTAGCTATTTAAGTCTTCCCTCTCTTTTCTTGGTGAGTTTAGCTAAAAGTTTGTCAGGTTTTTTTTTTTTTAATCTTTTGTTTTTCTGTCTCACCTCTTTACACTCTTAATTTTCATTTTATTTTTTGTTTTCCTGCTCGCTGTGCATCTGGTTTGCTTCTGTTTTCTCTGGTTTCTTGAGTTGGAAGAGTAGGCCACTGATTTGAGATCTTTCTGTATTTCACATAGGCCTTTACAGCTATAAACTGCCTTGCGAAGCCTGCTTGCACTGCGTCCCACGAATGCTCGCATGTTGTGTTTTCCTTTTGATCATCTCAGTGTATTTCCTAGTTTCCCTTCTGATACCGTCTTTGACCCATGGGTTACGTAGGGGTGCCATTTAATTTCCATGTCTTTATGAGTTTTTCAAATTTCTTTCCGTCCTTTTTTAAATTAAATTTTAATTCACATACATTACTACATTAGATGCAGTATGTAAGAAGATGGTTATTCTGTATTTTTATACATTAGGAAGTGATCACCATGATGGCTCTGGTTACTCTCTGTCACTGCCTGTGGCTGTATCGAAGTTATTACAATATTACTGATTATATTTTCTATGCTATACTTTTCATCCCCGTGACTTATTTACTTTGTCCCTGGAAGTCTGTGCCTCTTAATCCCCTTCATGTATTTAACCTGTCTCCCCAGCCCTCTCTCTCTGGCAACCACCAGTTTGTTCTCTGTAACAATGAGTCTTTCTGTTCTGTTTGTTCTTTTGTTTTTTAGAATCCGTATATAAGTGAAATCATATATATTTATCTTTTTCTTTCAGACTTATTTTACTTAGCATGATACCCTCTGGGTCTGTCTGTGTTGTTGTGAATGGCAAGATTTCATTCTTTTTTTATGGCTAGGTAATATTCTAATGTCTGTGTGTGCGTGTGTGTGCATTGTGTATGTATACATATGTATACACATGTGCATATATATACATATATATGTACACACACACATACCCCACATCTTTTTTATCTATTCATCTATTGATGGACACTTTGGTTGCTTCCGTATCTTGGGTATTGTAAATACTGTTGCAGAGAACGTAGATATGCATGTATCTTTTCAAATTAGTACTTTTGTTTTCTTCGGTACCTAGAAGTGGAACTGGCAGATCGTAGGGTAGTTCTTTTTTTAACTTTCTGAGGAAACCCCATACTGTCCTCCACAGTGGCTGCACCAGTTTGCATTCCCACCAACAGTGCACGAAGGTTCCTTTTTCTCCACATCCTCACCTGTTTCTTGTGTTTTTGATTTTAGCCATTCTGACGGACGTGAGGTGTAGTTTTGACTTTGCATTTCCCTGATGATGAGTGATGAGCATCTTTTCGTGTGTCTTGTTGGCCATCTGTAGGTCTTCTTTGGAAAAATGTCTGCTCGGGTCCTCTGCGCGTTTTTTAATTGGGTTTTTTGTTGTTTTTTGTTATTCACGTGTGTGATTTTTTTATTTCTAATTTCTGTCCACATACTTTGTATGATTTCAGTCTCTGTACATTTATTGAGACTTGATTTATGGCCTAACATGTGGTCTGTCCTGGAGAACGTTCCACGTGCAATTGAGAAGAGTTTATGTTCTGCTGATGGTGGTGTTAGGCTTTGTTTTTACAGTGCCGTCCACGTCTTCCATCTCCTTGCTGATGCTCGGATTTTATAATTGAGGAATATGTGCTCAGAGACTGGGGGAATTACGACAACACCCTCAAGGTTACCTGGTCAGTAGGTGGGAGAGTGGGATTGGACCCAGCTGCCTTGGTGGCATTTGCTTGTTCTTACACTGATGTGGGTATAATCAAATTCTTACTGTGAAGCTACTTTAAGAATTATTTTCCAGGGCACCTGAGTGGCTCAGTTGGTTAGGCGACTGGGTTTTGGCTCAGGTCATGATCTCATGGTTTGTGGGTTCGATCCCCACGTTGGGCTCCGTGCTGACATAGAGCCTACTTGGGATTCTCTCCCTCCCTCCCTCTCTGCCCCTCCCCGATCTGCATGTTTTCATGTGCACACTTGCCCTCTCTCAAAATAAATAAATAAAAACTTAAAGAAAAAAGGAATCATTTTCTTTTGTTAACGAATTTACCTTCGACCTAAATTTTTCTTGAACATGTTTTCTCTCTCTCTTTTTTGGTGTATGTATACTGGAACATTAGTTGCCTGTACAGTTTGATTTTTAAAAGTATTTAAGACTTTAATTAAACTCAGATTCTTAATACGAGCAAATTTCTTCAAAAGTCTTTCATTAAGAACTCCGAGTCTTTCTTTTTTCTCTCTGTGTGAGTCCATACTATTTGAGGCTTCTAGAAGCTTAGTTTCTCTCTAATGATTTCTATTCAGGCTTAACCTTCACAATTCATTTTAAGTTGAGAGATACTTGAAATGGTTTAATTAAACCTTTAACTGAGCAGTAATTGATTTATTATTTTGGTCTCCCTTTATAACATGAAGGTTCCTAAATCCTTTGGTTTATTTTATAGCCTTTTAATCTTTTTTGCTCATGTAGGAAGTGGTCTGCATTAGAACCTTTCATTTTCTCCCCTCTTCCTAATCAAGTCTCTGGCTGTGGTCCAGGAAAAAACTGCCTCGTGGAGAGAACGTGTGTGTGTGTGAGTGTGTGGTTGTGTCGGTGCATGTGTGGGTGTGTGTTTGGGCGTCAGTGATGGGTGAGCATGTGTGTGCCCACCTCTCTTTGTCCTGATGGCGCCTGGGGCAGGCGGGCTTCCTGGAGCTGGAACTCAAGCGGGTCACCAGAGAGCCTTGTTTGAGCTCTTTTATCTTGTTCCTCTTTCAGACCTTCCATAGAAACTCTTCTCCTTCTTATCTCTTCCTTCCCTCCCATCCTGCTTCTTTTTTTTTTTTTTTTTTAATGTTTATTCATCTTTGAGAGAGAGCACAAGTGGAGGAGGAGGGGCAGAGAGACAGGGAGACACAGAATCTGAAGCAGGCTCCAGGCTCCGAGCCGTCAGCACAGAGCCCGACGTGGGGCTCGAACCCACGAACCGTGACATCATGACCTGAGCCGAAGTCAAGACGCTTAACCAGCTGAGCCACCCAGGTGCCTCTCGCTTCTTTATTCAGTAGCCGTGCACCTGTTACCTGCCTGGGTGCCGTGCTGGGGGCAGGGTGCCGGACGCAGGGGGTGCTGTTCCTGTGGGTCCGCCTCCTGGCTGGTGGGTGGCTGGTGGGCAGAGAGGCGGTTGTGCAGTGCAGTGGGGAAAGCACTTCTCTGGGCCCAAGTGCAGGCTGCTAAAGAGGGGGTCACACACAGTCTAGTTTGAGGGTGAGAGGAAGCTTCCCACAGGAAGTTGGCATCTAAATTTAAATGTCTGTGTCGTCTCTTCTGGACAGCTGCCGCCATAAGGTCGCGCTGAGTGTCCATAGGCGTGTTGCACTTGCTGTTCCAGAAGCCACCGAAACCTGAGCCCTCTCTTCTACTCTGGTAGGCAGCATGGGGGTAGTTAAAGAACACCCACCTCGGATAGACTCGTTCCAGTTGTGGAGCGGTCACGTGACAGCCATGGCTGCCGTGGCCCACAGCCTGCTCTTGTGCAGATTACGAAAAGGCGCCCCATTCTGGGCTGGTGAGTTAGTGGTAGCAGGCTTGTTTTCTGGGCGAACCAGCCGAAAACGTGATCGGGGCTGATGCAGCCCGTGCGCAGTGCCCACCCGCCTCGCGGAGCGTGGCCCAGGGATCGGCCCCCCGCCTGCCCTCCGCGGGCACAGCTGCGGAGGCCCTGCTGCTGGCCTACGGGAGTGGCTCTCGGCATCTGTCACAGGGAGATAAGATGCCGGCCTTTATTTTTGAAGAGGTTATGGGATGAATACACGTTAATACCTAATGCCTTAGTACGTGGTGAGTGCACGAAGCACTTCACGGCCCCGGAGTCAGAGCGCTCCAAGGCTTGTAGCTGGATGACACCGTCATCACTTTCCTGCAGAGTGCAGAGGACAGGTCAAATCGTATTATTTCTGTGCTCGGGAATGAACTGAGCCGACACAGGAGTGAAGCTCACGGACTCGGAGGCAAACAGTGGGTTTAAAGCCTTGCTCTGCCACTCATCTCTTCTGTGTCTTGCGGCAAATTGAGCGCTCTCCTTAAACCTCAGCATCTTTTTCTGTAGAATGGGAATAACACCAGTGGTTCCCAGACATTTGATGGGGAAATGCATGTGAAGTGCTCTGCGCGATGCTGAGCTGTACGTGCTTAATGATCGCTGGTTGTTGCCGTTGTTCGCATGACATTTCCGCATCATTGCTGGGAAGTCCACGGGGAGCAGGCTTGGGGTGCCTTGCCTCCCCGGTGCCTCGTGTTCCAGGGCCAGCCGTAGTCTGTCCCGTGAAGGGGACGCCACGTTCCCCATAAGCCTAGAAGGCTCACACTCCCGCGCTTCTGATAAATAATTCATCGTCTTCCCATTGCTTCCTGGGCTCGTTGGAAGTAAATGTCAGAGACTGAGTGTCAGGCCCAACTGTGTGGAGAGTTTCAGGATTTTCCTAAATTCTTGAGTTGGAGTGACATGATTAAGCCACGGAGTGAGGGTGCTGGCTTTCTCCTGAGTCTTCAGCACAATGAAATGTGGATGCCCCGAATTCTGCCCTGGCTTTCTTGCTGTGTGAGAAGCTCTAAATGAAGAAATCAAGGGAAAAGTGCAGTGATGAACAAGAACGGGTGTGCATTGACGAATCACGTGATGTGATGGTGGCCTGGCTGGGAGGCTGATAGTTCCTTCAGGGAGACTGTCCACGTCAGAATATTAATGAGCAGGGCCGTAGTAATAAGCAGCTGTCACTTATCCATCACCTTCTAAGTACTACGCTCAACATCTTCATGGGTTGCTTTTATTTATAAGTGACTATAAAACAGACAGTCTTGTGTTTATTCTTCATATTGCAAATGGAAGCTCCGGGGATTGAACTCAAGGCGGCCTGTCTCCCAGCTGGTGTTCTCTGCACCACACACACTGGTGCCTTGAACATGCTGAGCACCCTCCCGAGGGGTACGTGACTCAGTGGAAAGATCTGGGCCGGGGAGAAGGAAACCTGGATCCTGGCTCCGAGCTCAGCAGCAGGCTGTGGAAAATGTGCTGAGTGCCTCGAACCTTTGAGCCCCTCATTTCTTTTCCTATTGAGGAAATTACATTTGCTACATCCATCTCTTAAGGTTTTTATGAGGATGAAATGAGATAATAACTGGGAAAGTGCCTCGCACACTTGAGTGATGTACAAATAAAGGGCTCACGTTATTAGATTTTTAGTAGCGTGGAGCTGTTTTTTTTCATGGTGCCCATGTTGTCTTCTGATTGAATTAAAAAACCCTTGGCAGAGGCTTCCTGTCCCTTGCTCGTTTTGGCCTTGGATCTTCTGACTGTGAGGAAGCTGTCCCCCAACTGCAGCTTTGGAACAGGGTTGAAATGATGCATGCTGGCTCACCCCTTTCTTCCTTTGGGAAACTGTGGACACAGGAAATGGCCTTCTGTCATCAAACAACTGATGGACGTGTATTTACTTATTCGGTGGCTGTGACATCTCCAGCTCTGTCTGCGATCCTGTGGGCCCTGGGGATTCAACCTTGGGATGTGTGACAGAGGTGGGGAGAAAGGGACACATGCAGTCGGAGGCTGTGTCAGTGACTTACATGCTACGTGTGTCTCATACTGTCAGCGTGAGACCAGCTGGGGCGGCCTCGTGGAGGAGGCTCTGAGGGTTTGAATTGGGGCCTGGGGTGCAGGAGGTGGGCACAGGCAGGGGGCGAAGTGCGGGTATAAGAAAAGAGACTGGGCTTACCTGTGCAGATTTCGTGAGGTCTAGAACATTGCCGAGCAGCAGGGAGAGAGCACAGCTCTGTGTGTGTGTGTGTGTGTGTGTGTGTGTGTTGAGCCTTGTGAGAAAGGACCTAGAAAGCCAGGTCTGAGTGTTGTAAACAATGGAAAGTTCCAGAGCAAGGGCACAGCAGTGAGACAAGGGGTGGAGGTGGAGGAGGGCGGGAGCAGGAGGCTGGAGGCCGTGCGAAGGGATCTAGGTGACAGGGAATGGAGAGGGGGTTCCGTGGGCAGATGTCTTTGGGACAGATCACAGAGACACCGGACAGAGGGACCCACGGAGGAGGAAGGGGACGGAAAGGAAGCCCGTGCCGAGGTCTGGACCGCGGCGTTCTAGGACCTCGCTTGCCCGGGGCCCGGGTTCTCAGCACTTCTGCGGGGCGTCCGTGGTTGCCCCGGTTCCCAGTGCTCTTCAGTTATTCCAAGTTCACTTATGAATATTTCATTTTTTGCTAACTAATTGGTCTTGAGCATCTGCATTATGGATGTGGCAAGATGTAAGATGAGTTTTGTCACCGTCGTGTTAGAGGTTTTCCAAGGCTCTCAGGGCTGATTTTGTGTCTCTCCCTTGACAGCCAGATTATGCACCGCTCACCAGTTTAATTCACTGGGATTTATCAGTGCCTGCCGGCCCTGCGGGATACCAGGTTAGGTGTTGGGGGGCAACGGGCAGTCAGGACCAGGGCCATGAGTCCCCTGTGCACAGACCGCGGCAGGCAGAGCCCCGCACCCCGTGGCACTGTGGCACGTGTTCCGGCTTGTCTCCGAGGAGGGAAGGTAGGGTGCCCTGCCGCTGTGAGCGTGGTGAACCCCGGGTGAGGGGCACGGTTGTCCACAAGACTGCTGGCCCCAGCCGTAAGTTTGGGGGTCCCCGGGACCAGCTAGCTACGAATCCGGGGGACCCCAAGGGCTCTCTCAGCTTCCGTGGTTTGTTGGAATGACTCACAGAACTCAGGAAAGCAGCATACCACGATTACCATTTTCTATAAAATGTGTATGAGTCAGAACCAGCCAAAGGGAGAGATGCAGGGGCCGAGTCTGGGGTTGGAGGGTTTGAGGTGTGGACCTTTTGGTCACCCTCCTCCCCCTGTGGAGTCCTGGATGCCTTGCCTTCTTCCGGCTGTCTTACATGACAGGACCCAAGAACTTCCAGCCAGGGATGCTCACCCCAGCCTTCGGTGTCCAAAGGTTTTATGGGGGGCTTGGTGACCCACTGCCTACGTGGCTGGCCGTTGGTCCCATGCTCGTCCTGTAGGTTCAGACGAAGACGTTTGTTCTCTGGTTCCTCCAGAGGTCAGGGCCGGTCTGACTTGTCACAGGGCCCGTCATAAATCACGTTGTTAGACCAGGCATACAGGCACCCCTGTCGGGCAGGACCTCCTGAGGGCCTGGAGGTCCCCCCCAGTAGCCAGGGGCAGAGGCCAGACATCTTGTCTACATGGCTGCGTCCTCATAGGGCATTTCAGAGAGGAGCATCAGGCCGTCTGCATGGCAGGGTCCAGGGTCCCTCTTCGGTGTTGCGCCCGGGCCACAGGCGTCCGTAACTGTCACGAGACACGTTTCTGCAGCTCAGCCGACGTGACAGGCGGTGCGTGTTTCATAGCCTCCCCGCCAGTCCTTCTCTGCTGTTCCTTGCCGCTTCGGTACCTTGCACAAGATCATGCCATGGTGACGGAAAACAAGGAGAGCTGTTCTCATGACGGTGAGGTAAACAGTTCTGTCCTTACTGTGTACATTCCTTCCCTCGCCGCCCCCTCCGGCCTCCCATACACGTCGGCTGGGCCTTGTGTCTACACAGCTGTTCTGCTCGGTAAAACCTGGTGTGGGCCACAGGATCGAAGCGTCCTGTGCCCTCGTTCGTGCCACCTGGTCTCTGCCTTTGCCTGCCTGTTGTAAAGTGCTCCCTCCCCGGCCCCCCGTCTCCAACACGCCCCGGACAGAGCGGGAAGGCAGGGATTGTATGCCTCACTGTGGCTCCGGCCGACGAGGGCTCCGCTGTGGCTCTCGGTTGGCGCCGACCCAGCCCGGCCCTGCAGCTCCACAGAAGCCCTGCCCCTGCAAGGGCTCCCCCCGCAGCTCTTCCCCCGTTCCAGTGCTCCGTCTCCTTGAGTTCTTGGGGACCCCGCGTCGGAGCAGCCTCCTCTGTCCAGGGCCCACGTTGTCAAGCCACTCGCTGGTTCCTGGCAGGTTCTGCCCCAGAACCGTCCTGCCCTCCTCTCCCCTGTGGTCTCCCTGCCTGACTTGGGAGCACCGCAGCCCATTTCACGGGTCCTCACGGGGGTGGCCGAGGGCGGGTGGGTGACACTTTCCTGTGCAGGGCGGTAGCCTTGGAGAGAGCAGGAGGGGCCCCGAAGACCTCACTGCTTCGTACGTGACCATTTTCCCAGGGTGGGTGCTGGAGCCTAGGACCCCTCCCCTCCTCCGCTGCTCAGAGTCAGAGAGGATGGCACCCTGCAGGCACCTGGCCCTGGGGCGCCGGCCACACTGTGCTGGCTTCCTGCTTGGTGTCTCTCAGGGTACCTGTCACGTGACATCACCTGAGCCCGCGCCCCTCCACCTTCACACGAGCAACAGCAGGATGCTCCCCGACCCCGCTCGCCAGTCTCACTTCCTACCCGCATTCTGGAGGTGACTGCCTTAAACACGAGCACCAATTAACCAGAGTTACAAGTTGACAAATGATTTGAAGCTTGCTCCAGAGCGGCTCTGAGCATGCCATCCAACTCGCTAGGTCGCCTGGAAACTTGAAGCATGTTGCTCTTGTCTTTAGTCCTGTAATTGGTAGATTGAGATTGTAATTCTTTTTTCCCTATTTTATCAGAACAATTTGGCTGTAATAATTATGACGCCTTGAAATAATCTGAATAGTTGTGCAGCTCATTATGAGCATGAAAGGCTAAGCGGCCTTTGAGAATCCTTTGCAAAGAAGTCCTTAAGCACTTTTCCGAGAACTGGGTATAAATGGACCTGCTGCTTGCTTCACTAGGAGTCTGATTTGTGAACCGGGGGGGCTGCCGGTCACAGTTCAAAATCGTCCCCACTTTACGGAGGAAGCCTGTGCCAAGGTTTGATCGCATAGTATTTTTAAAGGAGAGTATTAGAAAACTGGTTGTACGTTGGCATGTGGATGCAAAACTGTGAGCACTAAAGGTACGTCTGCAGCTGTTAATTTCTGGAACGGCTTCAGACTTTCTGTTTTTCATAAAACCTGAAACTGAACACATTTCCACATTTGGAAGTTGAGTGCGTGCCGTGCACTGTCGCCTCCTGTGACTCCGTTGTGCCCTCTTGTTTCCTTGGTAGAGTTTTCGGTCATGAAGAGGAAGAGAGGCAGGCCGAAGGGGTCCACAAAGAAGCCCAGCGGCGAGGAGGAGCTGGCAGAGAGCGTCGTCAGTCTGCAGGAGGGCAGTCCGCCGGCCCCGGAGGAGGGGAGCAGCCTGGCTCCGGGCAGCCTGGAGTGTGGCCAGTGCCGTCGAAAGTTCTCTAACCCACGCCAGCTGAGGAAGCACGTCTGCATCATCGTGCTGAACTGGGGTGAGGAGGACGGAGACGCAGGTACGTTGCCCAAGGGCCGGACGCGCCAGTTTCTCGCGAAGACGTGTAACTGCGGACATCCGTTTGCCCTGGGTCAGTTACTGCATGGAGATCGAGCGCTTTTATACGCGGCCTGCCTATCTGGAAAAGTCTGTGTCTGGGAACCAATGACTGTTACTGTCGGTGACGTGTCCGGTAGGCGGTGCCCACGGAGTGCGAGTCACGGGGGCACGTCCACGGGAGCTCTGGGCTCTGCAGAGAGGGTAAAACACAGCGTCCCCTCGGTGAGCTTGCGTCCTGGGTAGGACAGCAGGGTTGTGCATCACGAGATGTTAACAGGGAACGTAGCCTTGGAGGGGAGGCGGCCTTCTGACGGGGGGGTCAGGAGGGAGCCTGGAGTCATGGTGTGTGTGGCATTGGCATTAATGGAGGGAGGTGTGGGCAGAAGTGCAGACGTTAGGGTGCTCGGGGCCCCTGTGAGGCACCTGCTGAGCCAGCAGTGGCTGGGGGGCTAGGTTGTGGCAGGCATTCTGGAAGAAAGGAAAGAACACTGGTGCTTCCTCCACTGATGTTCCTGGCTAAGCTTCATCTGAAGTAACTTGCTTTTTAAAAAATAGTTGTTTAATTTTGAGAGCGAGGGGGGGATGTGAGGGAGGGGCAGCGAGAGAGGGAGATAGAGTTCCGAAGCCCGGTGTGGGGCTCCAACTCGTGCCGTGAGACCATGACCTGAGCTGAAGTTGGGCGCTTCGCTGACTTCGCGCCTGAAGTAACTTCTAAAAGAGGCTGAAGGAGGTTCAGTGAAGGTGGGCAAGGAGTGCTGTCTCTGCGGTGGGGCAGGTCTCGGGGGCGACCCTGTGGGAGGAATGAACTAGCAGGACTGCACTGGAGAGGGGAGGGCCTCTGCTGTGGGCCCTGCTCTTGTCTGGTTCTTGTACCGCTTGTCAAGTCTTCAGACTTTGCCCAAGACTTTGAGTTCTTACTGTGTTTTGTACTGTGCTAAGCTTGTTACATGGGAGTAACCAGTTCTGGTTAAAACATAGGCTTTGGAATATGGCAGCCAGGGTTTGAATCCCAGCTCCTCCAGGCCTTAATAACTTCCTTCTGCCTCAGTTTCCGTATCTGTAAAATGGGAATAAAACACAGCACTATCTCATATGGTTGCTTTGAGGATTGAATAAGGCAGGACTTTTAAAGTGCTCAGAAAAGTACCTGCCTTTGAAAAGCGCTCAGCAAACATTAGCTATAACTTATTCATAGCAGTATGGGAGCAGTACTGTTGTCTTCCTTCCTGTTGTGTATGTAAGGATAGCTAGACTGGGCAATCAGGTGTTTGTCCAGGGTTCTTTAGTTAGCAAGGGAGCCTAGCCTCTGAACCTCAGTCCTCAAGTCCCTTTACGGTAAACACCTCCCAACCGGGAAGCAAGACCCTAGCGCAGATTGGGGGCATAACTGAGTAACTGAGTAACTGATATTTACCAGACATCTAGGTTGGTGGCCAAGGCTCATTGCCAACATCTGCGCAAACTGTAGAAAATATAAAACGTTCTTTCCTTTGAAGAACGGCTCTCGAGGTGACTTTCTAGGCTGCATGGGCTAATGCAAATAATGGACTAGCACTCAAACAGGATAGGCCACTGGGAAGACACCTGTCCCGAAGCGGAGGGCACGTCATTGCTGTGGGAGGCACGTAGGCCGGGAGTGCTGTGGTTTCAGAGCCATTGGCCTCCTGTTTCAGAGCCTGATGCCCTTTTGGCAAATAAAGATACTTCTAGAACTGAGATGGTTGAGGGAGGAAGGATTAGAATGCACCTCCCTGCCCATAAAGTGCTGATTTCTGGTGCATTTGTCAACCACTGGCCCTGGGTTATGGGTTGTCCCCCCCCCCGGCCCCCACCCCCTGCACACCCCCACTCTCTTTTTCTCACACAAATAGTTAATGGTGGTTGCATGTTGTTTATTTGTTCATTAAGTTTTTTACTTTATTTATGTATTTATTTATTTATGTATTTATGTATGTATGTATGTATGTATTTATTTATTTATTTATTTATTTTAACGTTTATTTATTTTTGAGACAGAGAGAGACAGAGCATGAACGGGGGAGGGACAGAGAGAGAGGGAGACACAGAATCGGAAGCAGGCTCCAGGCTCTGGGCCATCAGCCCAGAGCCCGACACGGGGCTCGAACTCATGGACCGTGAGATCGTGACCTGAGCTGAAGTCGAACGCTTAACCGACTGAGCCACCCAGGCGCCCCTAAGTTTTTTACTTTAATCCCTGTATAGTGTTCCTAGTTTCAGGCACACAGTGTAGTGATTCAGCACATCCACACGTCACCCGGTGCTCATCACAAGTGCAGCCCTCAATGGCATCCCCCCAGCCGCCTCCCCTCGGGTAGCCATCGGTGTGTTCTCTGTAGTTAAGAGTCTGTTTCTTGGTTTGTTTCTCTCTTTTTTTCCTTTGCTTGTTTTGTTTCTTAAATTTCACCTAAGAGTGAAATCAGATGGTATTTGTCTTTCTCTGACTTATTTCACTTAGTGTTATACCCTCTAGCTCCATCCATGTCATTGCAAAGGGCAAGATTTCATTCTCTTTATGGTTGACTGATATTCCATTGCACATACACGTATGTGTCCATGCATGCACACGCACACACACACACACACACACACACACACACACCACACCAGCTCTTGATCCAGTCACCAGTTGATGGACGCTTGGGCTGCTTCTGTAGTTTGACTATTGTGGAAATGCTGCTATAAACGTAGGGGGGCATGTGTCCCTTTGAATTAGTGGTTTTGTATTGTTTGGGTAAATACCCAGCAGTGTGATTCCTGCATCACAGGGTAGTTCTGTCTGTAACTTTTTGAGGACCCTCCATACCGTTTTCCAGAGGGGCCGCACCAGTTTGCGTTCCCCGTGGCCCTTGCCTCTTAATGAGTGGGGCCGGCTGTAGCGTTAAGAGAGCCCTATGTGTACCTGCCCGAGTCCCGAGAATTTGAATCTTTGGGGTCATTCAGTGCTGTCTTCTTGAGGACCTGTTTTGTTTTTGTGCCTTCACATGATTTATCCCGCCAGCCTCCTCCTGAGAGACCCCTGGGCTTTCTGTGCGATTACGGCCGGAACTCAGGGTTCTCCTTTGCAAAACCTTCCTGCTGCTGCTTCCTTCAGATGTCAGACCTGGATCTAAGTTGGATGCAGCCTGAGGAGTTCAGTCGGGTCTGTGGATTGTCTGCATTGCCCTCAGGGTTTTCTTCCTAAAACAAAGTTTTTCAGTGTCTCCCCTTCAGAGTCAAGTGCCAAGTCGTCTCCTGGGCATTGAAGGCCCTTAAGATCTTTCCAAAAAGATCTTTCCAAAAAGATCTTTCCATGGAACTCTACAGCATTGTTTTTCTGTGTCGTATTGTTGTCAGCTGAGCAAATTTAGGGTCGTTGCCAGTCTTTCGCTGTTGTAAATATTGCTTTCATAAATACTTCTGTGTGCAGGCGTATATGTATGTACGTGCGTGCATATGTGCCTGGGCACACATGTATTTGTGGACTTATGTTGTTACTTTCATAGGATAAATTCCTACAAGTGTAATTGCTGGGTCAGGATGTATATTACATGTTGCCGAATTCCCCCTCCCCACCAAAAGCTCACACCAATTCAGGTTCCAGAAGTGTCTCACAGTACCTATCTTGTTTTTCTTTTTAAATACCTGAAATAATGCAGAAAGTCCTAAGAGGAAAGTAACAATAATCCAGAATTTCACTGCCTAGGTGTATTGACTACTATACCGTGTAAGAAAGAGAAGGAAGATCCTTCTCCGTTCTGTGTACACACATGTTTTTTAGAAATGGGGTCATGTATCATGTTCTGTGATTTCTTTTTTTACTCACCAATATAGCCGATAACATTTTTCATGTTAATATTTTTTTGTTTAACAAGCTGTTTCGTAGCACTTTCTGGATACTCCGTGTTTACTGCTGCTAGCTCCCGTAATTCTCATAGCAACCTAAAGAAGTAGGCATTATTGTTACTCTCATTTTATAGGAGAGGATACTGAGGCACAGAGAGGTTCAGGAGTTTGCTTAGATCACACAGCCTGTATGTGGTGGGTCTGGGTTCTGAACCCACCGCGGTGTGGCAGCTGTGCTATGCTTCCTGACCAAACTACTCAGTAAATGCGGATTTTTGTCATTTTTAAAGGACACCCAGCATTTCATCGTATGTGTGGGCCATATATTTTCCTTCATCGGTTTCCAGTTGATTGACATCCAAGATTGCTTTTCATTTTTCTCCCTGATTACAAAAAAGAAAACCACTACTCAGGGCGTCTGAGTCAGTGAAGTGTCCAGCTCTTTTTTTTTTTTTTTAATGTTTGTTTATTTATTCTGAGAGCGAGTGCTCATGGGGAAGGGGCAGAGAGAGAGGGAGAGAGAGAGTCCCAAGCAGGCTCCGTGCTGTCAGCTCACAGCTCGACACAGGGCTTGAGCTTAAGACCTGAGATCAAGACCTGAGCCAAAATCAGGAGGTGGACGCTTAGCTGAGGGAGCCACCCAGGTGCCCCAGGCATCTGACTGATTCTCGATCTCAGCCCAAATCTTGATCTCAGGGTTGTGAGTTCAGGCCCTGCACTGAACTCTGCACCAGGCTTGAAGCCTACTTAAACAATAACAATGACAATCCACAGGTGAGTGGTCTTGAGCATGCATATTAATTTTATTATTTGCACTTATGCTATTATTATCTTAGACGGATACCAGTAATGTAATTGCTCGGCTAATAAGGGTATAGTTTACCTTTTGACACATACGCCTGTTGCCAAGCCGCCCCGTAGACAGCATCTGTCAGTTACTTCCCGGACACATATGTGCCGAGGGTATTTTCCACGTTTATCATTGTCTTGTCGTTTGTAGCCTTGCTTTGTTTTCTTTCGCACTTTGCTGGAGTTTTAAATGTCTGTATTGTCACTACATGTTCCTTTTAAATTTCTTGCCCCTTTCTTCATGGCTTAGAACACTTACCTCTACCCCCAAATAATAAAAAACGTGCTCCTATGTAGTTCTCTGTTATTTTTGTACGGTTGTATTGGTTACCTGTGTCTTTGATCCATCTGGAAATTGTATTTTTGTAAAAAGTTTAAGACAGTTATATATTTGATCACTAAACATGGGCAAAAGAATTCTGCTTAATAAATGCAGTTTGGTAGATAAGCTATTTCACATCAAAGGGTCCACAGAGGAAATAATAAGGGTCCGGTGCAACGTCTAAGAAATACTTTAAAAGAGTAAAACTTCGTAATTTGAAAATACTTGCGCATTTATAGGAAGTTGCCAAGATTGTCTAGAGAAGTCTTGTGCCCTTGACCCTGTTTCCCCTAAGGATTGTGTAGAGGTTCACGCATGACGTCAGAATGGGGACGTGGACAGTGAGATGACGTGTGTGGGTAGTTCTGTGTCACGTGTCACAGGGGTAGACATGTCAACCCACCCCCACCCCGGGCAACCACAGGTCTGTCCTCCAGCTCTGTAGTTTGGTCATTTGAGGATCTTCTATCAGTTGAATCACATGGTATGTGACTGTTTAAGATTGGCTTGGAAAACCCCCTTTCCAGCCTCACTTTCATAATTTTATAGGTGAGGAAGTTGAGTCCAGAAGTGATGATGATCGGGCGGAGCCCCACGCCTCGTCCGAGGTAGGGTTGGGGTGCCATCCCACACCTCCTGACCCTCACCCGTTGGCCAGCCTGCTGTGCCACGGCCGTGTCTTGAAACCCGTCTCATTTCCACTCCATGGAGGCAGATTTTATTCATTTCAGTGTACCTTTGTGAGCTTTATCTCTAACCTTATAAGAAATGAAGGCTCCACCCTGCGAGGTTCATGTTTATCTTCTGCTCTGTAATTAGTTCAGCCATGTCTCCTACAATGGCAGACTTGAGCAGTCCTTTCTAATAAGATTATCAGCGGCCTCCAGTAATAGCCGTAGAGAAACTGGAGTCGTGTTCCATTGATTTGAATGACCTAAAAGCACTTTAAGTTAACAAATACCAAACGGAAAGGTAGAAGTTCTGGGAGTCTTTCCCTTTCTGGCCCCTGTCGGAGCCGCTGAAATATGCAGAAATGACCTTCTGCCCAACTGGCTTGTGGCTGCCGTCCATGTGTCCATGTGACTGCTCCGGATCCTAGTTTGCCAAGCACAACGTTACAATTTGGAAAATTCTTGCATAATTGTTTTAATACACGGTCTGCAAAGAGCAGATTAGTGACATTTCAAACAGTTGACCTTGACTCTTTAGCTTGCTAAAACAATTACAAGAAAACAAAACAAGCCCTTCCCTTCCCTGAACCACAGCAAGTTAAAATAATACTTTTGATGTGTATTCAACGTCTGTTTATTTTATTCTGCATTTGAATGGTAAAAGAAACCAGGAAAAGAGATTTTTTTTTTTAATGCCATTATGTGGAGCAGCTGGTGTTTTTGAAAAATAGTTTGCGGCCTACAGAAATCAGTATGTCAACTTTGTAAAAGTTGACTTCTGGACCTGTCTTAGCTTGTTATTTCTGGGGTCATTTTCTGCAAGGAGAGTTGCAGAAATGGGCTCTTAACTCTTGTTAAATCTGTCCTCGAGAAGACAAGGCATTTATTTTAAGATATTCCCTAAGATGCCCCTGTAATCTTCATGGAGACTTTTTTGTAACAATGTTTCAAGTGCCTTCTACTGCGTTGGTGTTAGCAAAAGGGCTGACTCCCTAATGGCTGCTCTGACTGAAAACGGTTTTGGGTGAGTTGTGTTTGAAACTTTGCAGGTGGCAAGGCGGAGCAGCGTCCGTCTCTCGAATGGAACATTTTTCTCCGTGGAAAGCTGAGTAATGGTAACGGCTGGTTCCTCTTGCTGCCTGTAAACCCTGGTTTCACCCGTGCACCGATCAGGTGACTGGAAGCCTGGAGGTCCTGTCTCCAGGCACACCCAGCCTTCGGCCTGCTGGGAAGTGTGGGCTCGCGGTGACACCTTGTGCTCCCAGCTCCCCTGCTTCTCTCCAGCTGCTCCTGCCCCGCCTGCTCGGTGAGCTCCTGTTCCTCCTCTCATCACGTCACCCCCCCACTCCGTCGCTGTCCCCGAGTCTGTCCATCCGCGGAGGCCAGGCCACACCCTTACAACAGGCCTCTCCCAAACTGCAGTGGCTTAAGGGAAGCAAGCTCGCGTTCTCCTTCGGACTCCATACCTGCTGCCGGTCCTCAGGGGCTCTGCTCGCTCGGGGTCCTGGACGGAGAGAGCGGCCCCCCGCCCCGAACGTGGCTGGTCACTGTGCAGGAGGGGAGGAGAGCCCTGCGCGGTTTCGTGTCAGCCTCGAAGTGACACCCGTCATTTCTGCCCGTGCATTTCGTTGGCCAGAGCTGATGTCGTGGCCCCACCGACTTCAGGGGGCCAGAAAGTGCCTGGGGTGGGGGAGAGCCGGAGGTGTTTGATGAGTGTCACTGGTGACTGCTGCATGGCTCCCATCCACTTCCTTGGACTCACCCCCCAGCTGTGCTCTGTGACCTGCAGACGCCCTCCTTGCCCCCACCTGTCCTGGGCTCCAGATCCGTTTGGGTGACCCACAGGCGGCTTGAGCTGTGGGCTTGTTTGGTGCTGAGCTCACTGACTAGCTCCTTATAAATGGTCCCCCCATATTCTGACTTGGTGACTGGCCCCACCATCCAGATGTCACCTCTCACATTAGTCATTTATCATGGTCAGTTGACTTTTCCTGTGAGATATTTCTCCAATCCTCCTCTCTATCCGGCTGACGTTCGTGTGGATCAGGCCCCATCATTCCCTCCACAGACTCTTTGATGGCTCTGGTCTGTGCCCTACTCCCATCCACGCTCTGTGTCGACCAGTGATTTGCATACATGTCCCTGATAAATATTCATTTTTTACCAATAAATTGCATTTTTAAAATTTAAAAACCAACTACAGCATCCTTACTGTAGGCCCACCACTGTACTGAGTGTCTTAGAAGTATTAATTGATTTCCTCTTCATTAAAAACCCCATGAGGTACTTACTGATTTTGTCCCCGTTTCACAGATTCGGAAACTGAGACAAGCACCCTCTCCAGTGTTACCCCGTAGTAAGTGGTGGGCCTGGGATGGGAGCCCAGGCATTTTGCTCAAATCCCCATTTGCTGTAAGAACATGTTTATGTTTGTTGTAAAACACACGTAAAATATAAAATTCGCAAGGATGCAGTAAGAAAGGGAAAGAGGAGTTCTCCCATGTTCTCCCCAGATTTCAGTGGATTGTTTTAGACACGCCCTGGGTGCGTGCACTCTGGCTCTCCCTGCCACTGGGGCCAAGTGCACGCTGCTCGCATCTGTCCCCCGAGGACCGGCTAGCTCTCCCTGCTGCTGTTCAGACAGTCCGAGCTCCTCCTGAGCCTGCTGGGTTGTTTCTGCACAGCCTGACAGCTGCCCCCCCGCCGCCCCGACCCCCTCCCATGTTGCCCGTGTATGACTCTGTAACAGACTTCTGGTGGTGCCAGTACCCTACACGCTTGTCTCTTGTACGTTGTTCCCTTTGCCCGTGGAATGGCCCCCTCCCCTCCGCCTTCTGAGTAGCCACACTCGCCTCTGGCCCCAGGCGCTTGCCCATCCCTCTGCCTTTGCACACCCATCCCTTCTCTGGGATGCCAGGGCCGTCTGGTGTTCGTGTGCCAGCAGGTGCCCACCCTCCTGCAGCTCCTGGCCTCACTGCTGTCTCAGGCTGGCTCAGCATGCCCGTCCTTGTCCTCAGCCTCTGCCTCCCGGCAGCCCAGGCTGTTCACCCCGTGCCATGCGTGTCTCCTCGTGTTAGGAGTGTCGTATGTGTGTTTGTATCCCCACGTGCTGATAGCTGAGCAGACAGGATCTCGTGCTGTCCCAGGGCCTGGTGCCCTGCACATGGCATAGAGTCACTCATCACTGTCCTTTCTTTGCCAAAATCTAGAGCCAAAGTCTGCTCCTTTATGGATTTGGCATAAGGAAGACCGTGTTGCGTACGTCGTGTGGGTATGTCATTTCGTCACTCTGTCTCCAGTGTTCAGAACAGTGCTTGGTACACACGAAGTGCTCAGTAAATGCACGGATCCTTTAGAGCACAAACAGGAACTACAAAGTCTCTAATGAGCGGGAAACTCAAAGTTAGTTTTTCTAACTTCTATGTCCATTTCTACGTGGTGTGGGCCAGGTGACCTGGATCGGCCCCAGTACGTGCTACTGGCTGCCTGGCCAGCGCACCTGCTAATGGTCATTTCTGGACTCTGTGTTCTTTACGCTTTGGGTTTCATCTCTCATTTTTCTTGCCTGTATTTGATGGTTGCCTGGGAAAGTTACCTCTCACTTGCTGGTGCTTCCCAGTCTTCTGAACTAGAAACCTGAGTTGCGCTTAATTCCTCCTCTGATCTCACCCCAGACTGCACTGTTATTGAGCCTTGCTGGCTTTTGTGCGCCCCCCCTTCCCCCCCCCCACCCCCCCGAGCCACCCTGGGGCCCCCAGTCTCTTTCCTGACCTTCCTCCCTCTCCCAGGTCTACCTTCCTCTTTGTCTTTCTTTTTTCTTTTTTCTTTTCTTTTCTTTTTTCTTTTTTCTTTCTTTCTTTCTTTCTTTCTTTCTTTCTTTCTTTCTTTCTTTCTTTCTTAACAGGAGAAGTGTGCCGTTTAAGTTACTCATCGTTATCTTATTATTAACAAAATAAGGCACTGTGTTTACAGTCATGAAACAAGAAACAGTCTGGAGAAAAGTTGGGCTTGAGGGAAGGTGGGGAGGGTGCGGGAAGAAGATGGGGGGCAGGCACAGACTCAAATCTGCCCCTGTGGGGTTTGGGGTTCCCTTCCCACCCTGATCCAAGTACTGTTCTGGATCTTCGGAGTCAGGTGCCAGTGGGACCTCCCAGGTACTGTCAGCCACAGCCTTTGGATCGGTGGCTCCACATCTCCACTGGCCCCCTAACCCCGCCCCTCCACAGAGCAGTGTCCAGCCCAAAGGTGACCTGTTGCTTTCTTGTTGAGCATCCCTCTGTGGCCTCCCTGTCCCTGCAAGGACGGGTCTCCCCCTGCCCTGAGACTAGATGCTGCATCTGGGCCACTGCTCTGCACACTTGTGCCTACTTGTCTCCTGGCTCCTTTGGTGCAGGCACCGTTTTCTTCTTAGGGAGCCCCCTCCACCCCCTGAGCCCGCCAGCTCTCTCTCTTCAGGGCCAGCAGCTGGTAAACAGCTGCCCAGTGAAAATACCTGAGCATGACCTTCATTACTCTGGTAGCTTCTGGTAGCTTTTAAATGAAGTTCAGATGGGTGATAACAGGGTAGGTGATCAGACTGCTTTAGGGGAGGAAGAAAGCATGAGACCTATAGCTGGGAGCCCATGGGGAGCTCTGTCGGGCCCCAGCAATGAGTGTGAATCAGGCTGGGAAATTTTTACATGCTCGCAGAATTTCCAGAGGCGAGCTAGTCCAGAGCTTCCACGGGTCAGTAGCAGACACACCCAGGTCAGCGGGCCCGTGATGCTCACTGGCCCCGGCTGGGCTCCACTGAGGTGCCTCGTCTTGCCGCGCCCAGCCGCTGCCAGGGCCCTGAGCATCTGTTCTAATCCTCCTGCTGGACGCCAGGGTAGGGCAACCATCTCACTGCAGATGAAGAAAAAGAGGCTTTGCCACCTGGAGGGAGTTGTCCAAGGCCAGCTGATGATTACCTGAATCCCTTAGACTTCTGACCTCAAGCTCTGGTCATGTGGATCAAGCTATCTTCTGGGATGCTGGCCCTCTGACTCGCCACCCTGCCCTGGCCCAGAGTCACCTGAATTCAGACCTCTGGTCCTGTGGGAATGAAGTCTCCAGGTGTGAGACACAAGTAGGGCTGATGCCAGGTACCCCGCAATCCCTCCTCCTGACTTGCTGTGTCTCTCGGGCAAACCAGGGGTGCTCAGTGCCTTTTCTTGCAGTGGGAGGAGAGAGCAGAGGAGGAACACACAATCCCACTTAAGTGGGATGTTATGCCGGGACTTTTGAAGGGAGGCGTTCTTGTTCAGCATCTTGGCGGCCTCCTGGGGCCGTGCTGGCTGTGAATGACTGTGCTGGGGAAGCCGATTCTCCTGTGTCAGGGCCAAGGGCACAGCCCACTGTATCTTGATGTGTGAAGTTCGGTGGGCTGCCCGCTGCGTCCTGGCGTGGAGGGACTTGAGAGGGTGTGATGGAGGTCGTGGCACCTGGGCTTTCCTGCTACTTAATGCTTTTTCCCAAGACAAGGAGCTGTTGTGCCTTGTGACCCCGTATGAACAGGAGCTCGGTCTCTGCCAGGAAAACCCCCGATGGCTGAGAAGTCCTGGGATGGGTGGCCAGACTTACTGCTGGGCCTGGTGCTTCTGGCTAAAGCAGGGGGCTGGGCCTGGTGCTTCTGGCTAAAGCAGAGGCAGGGCAGGGCAGGACCACATGTCTGTGGCGTACATCCTGGAGGGCTTCCTGAGGAGGGGGCCATGAGCTCCATGTCTGAGGATGACCTGGCGTTTATGTGTGCGGAGAGGAGGTGAGACAGGCATTTCCTTTCCTGTGGCTCCAGCACAAGCCTGCAGGTGCGGTAACATAGCGGGAACCGGGGTCACGGGGAAGACAGAGGCCTCCTGCCCTTCCTGTGCTGCTTCTCACGGCTGTCACTGCACGGGGCCGCTGCTGGAAGCAGGCGCCTGCCTGGCTTTCCTCCGGAGCCAGACAGCCGGGAAGATGCGAGAAAGCCTGAGGGGAAGAACAGAAGTGAGAGTGATGCGTATTCAGCAGGTCCGATGGAATTGTCGTGGGCTAATAAGTTCCTTAAACTGCTGTCTTAGCAGCGTGGAGCGAATTGGTGGCAGAGTCCCAGAATATAATCCCTTATCAGTCTGCTGTTCTGACGACTGTTCTGAGCTTTTTATTAATGTGGCTGATAACACTTACTCTCTGGGGTGTTCTGAGATTTAATTAGTTCTTGGGCAATTTAGAACAGGTACTTTGGAATATTAGTGCGGTGTTAATTATACATGAGTGCCTATGAGCTAATTTCTTCAAATGTGTGATTGCAAGCACGCTTAACTCTTCATCTGCTCTTTGCCAAGTCAACCTGCCTGGTGTGAGTGTTACCACACGCAGGGGGCGCTGTGACGGTTGTTGCCGGTGATGCGATGGCGAGAGAACAGCGTTCGCGCAGGAAAGTTGCTCAGAGTTCGGTGGTGCGGGCGGAGAACCAGACCGGCACTTGGAGGTACGCATGAGGAGCAGCCACCGAGGTCACACGGGGTCTGGAGGGAGCTCAGAGGAGTCAGTGGGAGAGGGTGTGGGGGAGTCCCGATGAGGGTCTACAGTATCCGAATTCAGCAGTGGCCGTGGGAGTGGCAAGAAGGGGACAGAGTCCAGAGCTCCGGCGGAAATGGGATTCCCAGGGCCCGGTAGAGGTTGGACGGGGCGAGAGGCAAGAGGGAGTGAGTGGCAGTGGCCTGGGTCTTGGCTTGGGTGCTAGGGTGGAGGACGGGCCCTGCCAACCTGAGAACCCCAGGGAGAAGCAGGTTTGGGGGAGAGAGGACAGGTTTCTCGTGGTCACCCGTTGAGTCTGGCAGACGGTGGGTGTCCAAGGGGATGTTATCTACCTGGCCGTGGAGCCGGCAGGAGGGCTGGGCTGGAGCCCTAGCCCTGGGGCCATCAGCCTATGAGGGCACAAGTAGACGGTCATCAGGGGACTGGGCGGAAGTTCCTGAGGAAGGCCACTTCTAAGGGAGAGGAGGACGGGTCAGCGATGATAGGTGAGGCAGGGAGACGAAATGAGATGAAGCTGGGTTAGAGGCCATTGTTCTTGGGTCTGAGGAGTGTGGCTCATGCCGACATGAAGGTGGCATGGGGCCAGAAAGAGGAGCCATCTAGGGTGACTGAAAGGATCTCTGCGGGGAGCTGGTGGGACATGGCCAGGAAGCAGGTGCCACACTTGAATTGGCAACCTGAGGGTTTAGTAAAGGGATTCCCCATCAAAGTGTGGTCATGGGGGAGACTGTGGATAGCTCGGTAATGGGGTGCTGTTTATGCCCCAGGTATGGAGACAGAGGGGGAGAGTGGCCCCTGAACTCCAAGGCCAGTCTGTGGCCGAGGAAGCAACCTCAGACAAGCTGGTGACCAGGAGGGAGCCCAGATCTCCTGCCATTGCCTCCTCCATTGGCCAAACCCAGCGGGAAGCCAGAGGGCATGGACCCCCTGGGTGAAAGACAGAGGGTGGGCCTGGAGGGGCAAATGGGAACTTTCTAGAACATGGGGACACTGGAGTTTTGCCCATTACCCTTCTTTTTTTTAAGTTTGTTTTTGAGATAGTGAATGGGGGAAGGGACAGAGAGAGGGAGAGAGAGAGAGAGGCAGAGAGAGAATCCCAAGCAGGCTCTGCACAGAGCTTGATGAGATCTCACGAACTATGAGGTCATGACTTGAGCCGAAATCAAGAGTTGGACACTAAACCGACTGAGCCACCTAGGCACCCCGCTCATTACTCTTAAAATGGGACCCATGCTGGGTGTCTGCTCCCTGCCTTAGGTTTGTAGTCAGAGCGCCCCCCTGCGTGCGAGGGCACCAGGCCCTGCCGTGGGGGGGTGGGTCTCAGCACTGTGGGCGTGCACACCCTTCTGGGAACATCTGCTTCCACATTAGTTTTCGCATTCCACCTTGCACTGTGCCATAGCCCTTTTAAACACCGTCTTTTCAAAAGGAAATGAAATATAAAGAATTATGCCAATGTGCTGGGGTTGAAGAGCTATAAGGCACAGATGTCAGGAAATTAGAAGTTATAGTTCCCGGAACGTCAGTGACTCGACAGGGCACACTGGGCCGGGGGGGGGGGGGGCAGGTGAGGCACGCTCCCGCTGCAGCTCTCTTGTGTTAGCACAGACCCAACGGAATGACGGGGACTGGGCGTCCCGGCCCCAGACCGGGGGTGGGTACGCACGGGCACCAGCCCCACGGCAGCACGCGCGGCCCGAGGGATGGCTGTGCGTGCTTCACTGTGCAGCCTTTCCCTTGCTTGAACAGTGATTCGCTTTGCATGCACAGACCGTAAATTTAGAGAGCTCCCGACAGAGTGTCGCTCACGCCCCGTGCCCTCCGCCCTGGCCACTCACGGCCAACGACCATCGTCGAAGTGGTACTTGGCACAGCCCTTCTGCGTGCGTCCTCATCCGCTCATTTTCAAGGTGTTTTCAGGGCCCTGCAGAGGTGCCAGTGCCTCAGGGTGGACGGGTGGGGGCGCTGGTGTGGGAGGTGGCGAGGGGGACCCCACCCATTTCAGCCAGAGAAATCACGCCCCTTTGCTGACTGTTTACGTTGAAATTGCTTAAATAATTCACCTGACAGTGGTCCTGCTGCTCGACACCCTTGATGAGCACCTTCCTGCTGCAGTGAGAGTCATGCTGGGATTCAGACAGTGAATGTCTCCACAGCGTGGTGTGAATTTGATGGACAGGGGCCCCTCAACTGAGGGCCTCATGTTCTGGAAGAGCACGGTCATTAGAGCCTTGGAGCAAAAAGCGAAACACAAAAAGATTGGCTACAGGGGCACACGGTGCATACGGTAGTCGAGTTACAGGTGCTCGTTAAGTTAATGCTCAGGAAAGCGCTTTGCACACTGTAAAGTACCATGCGGAAGATGAGGTGGTCTTATCTAAGTACCGGTGTAGTTTCTCTGTCTCTCCAGATTGTTGACCGGAGGAAAACTACCAGACAGACACAGACCACCGTGGGATGTTTCCGTCCGAGCCCCAGTGCTGCGGATGGGGTCAATGCTGACCTTTCCTCCTGCGGCCTGGCTGGCCTCCCCCCAAGACCCGCTGGGGTTTGATGGGAGCCAGTGCAGTCTGCCTTTTACAAAAGCACCTCGGGCAGATTTCAGCTACCGATCTCACTAAAATTACATCCTGTTTTCTGTTAGATCAAGTGTGTTTTCTGAAACAGCTCGGTGAAGATATTTTAGACATCTTGTGCAATTTGAAGATAAAATACGACCTTACGGTGAATCGTGTAATTAACACCTGTGTACAAAGCAGGCCGTTTGGAAGGTGGTTCACCTTAAAAGCAGCGTCAGGAAGCTTGGGGTGTAACCTGGGTACTTCCTTCCCCCAGCCCCCAGTCAGTGTCTTTATTTCCCACACTGGATGCTATTTATTAAGAGACATCGATTTTCCAGCCATTCCTTGTCAGGCACCCTGCAGAGGCCCAGGGGGTGAGCTGGGCATTCTCTGAAACAAGGGTGAGTAAACGATCCCAGATTACCCCTTGGTGTCAGGCTGGGCGCCCTGCTGGCAGGTGGGCTTCCCTGAGTGTCTCTGTCTCAGAAGAGCCACTGTTAGTGCCTCGTTTGCTGTCAGAGACTTCAGTCTGTCTCAGTGCAGGGGAGACAGACCTTTACCTGCGCGAGCAGTGCTGAAACTCTTGCCTTCCTTGCTTACCAAGAATGGCCTTTTCCCAACGAGGAGCTTGGCTGCAGAGCGGAGGAGCTGGGCATGCCCCCCACGAGCTGGGATGGGATCTTCGATGCCGGGCCCTGGGTGCAGAGGCTGGCCCGGCAGCCTGTTGTGCTAGGGTCTCCAGCTGTGCAGCTGACTGTGCCGTGTGCCTTAGTGTGGCCGGCAGATTGGCGGGGGGCGTGGGACGTGATGGGGAGCACAAGGCCTCTGAAGCGCTGATGGGGACTCGACCGAGGGCACACTGAGCAAGTGCCAGCCTTTATTTCCCCCCTTAGCCTTCCGCACAGATGGGCCAGGCCCCCATTAGAGGGAAATGGGCTGGGGGGAAAGAGGTTGTTTAAGGGCGGTGTTCGGGTGCCGTGGTCCGTGAGCGCCTGTAAGCCAAGCACTTTCCCCAAGGAGAGAGCAGAGAGAGGGCCAGGCCCGTGTGTCCTCATGGCCATCTGAAGACAACATTGGCCACCATGGGGCCTGGCTGTTTGGTTGGTTTCTGTCCATGTGCTCTATCAGGGGCAGGAGAGGGCAGGGAGAAGGCCTCACTCTGTTGCGGACAGACTCAGGGATGATAATTGGGTTTGCCTCCTAATGGGGGAGGGTCTCTTGGTCCTGTCACCTCTCCCCCTCACTGAGCCTTGTCTTTTTTATTTTTTAATTCTTTTTAATGTTTTTTTTTTTTTTTTTTTTTTAATTTTTGAGACAGAGAGAGACAGAGCATGAGCAGGGGAGGGACAGAGAGAGGAGGAGGCACAGAATCCAAAGCAGGCTCCAGGCTCTGAGCCGTCAGCACAGAGCCCGATGCGGGGCTCGAACTCACGGACTGCGAGATCATGACCTGAGCTGAAGTCGGACGCTCAACCGACTGAGCCAGCCAGGCACCCCGAGCCTTGTCTTTATAATGGGCTTAGGGACCCAGCAGCTTCATGAGGGGCCGAGGACCAAAGACAGTGATGACAGTGTAGCATGCTGAGGGCGGGGGTGCTGGCCAGTGTTGGCTCACCTGTCGAGTGGGTGAGCCTCGGAGCTCTGTGTGGGTGGGAACGGGCCTGGTTCTTCTCGGGTCCCTGGAGCCTGGCACAGGGCCAGGCCCCCAAGGGGCCCTCTGTTGTTCTCTGCTTAACAAATGGCCGACTCTGCTGCCTTGTGAAGCGTGAGGCCCTGCCCTCTCTCCACTTTATCGAGTCCCTGCAGCGTGTCAAGCACTGATAGGCTTCCTGCACAATGGGCTAAACCCTGCCGTGCTCATTGCGCTTAGATCCCTGGGGAGGGGTGGGCAGACAAGCAAATAAATGAGCCGTGTCACAGTGACCGTCCTCACTGGTAGGAAATGGTTGTGTGAGTTGTGTTTGTTAGATCAGAACTAGCTCACTAGACTCCACGCTGTGGACCTGCCCAGCTCCCGCGTGCCTGATTGCCTTCTAGCTTACTCTGTGATATACCTATTTGTCAAGTCTTCAACATCCTGAATGTCCCCACTAGCCGTAAACTCCAGGAGGCAGGGGTCTTTCTCTGTTCCGTACACACAGTGTCCCAAATGCCTAGGACAGCGCGCGGCTCTCCATAATTATCCATGGAGTGAACTGTTGGCTCGTAAAGAACAAATACATTCTGTAGTCCTTTGATAATTCCAAGGAACTACTTATTTCTTTTGCGCATAAGTGATGTTTTGTTTAAGAAGCACAGACACGGAGAAAATCTGGAAACAGGAGGAGAACGAGAAGAAGTCAGCTTACAAAGAGAATGTTTTATTAAGTGGTAGAAAATTATTGTTGAACTTGCTATTAGAGATAGAAATTCTGTTTTCAGAAGAGCAGTGTTTGACATGAATACTTAACCAGAGTGAGGAGAGAGTAACTAGGAAGCAGGCAGAGAAACTGAAGAGACAGGCTTTGAAGTCAGGCCGAGGTTGACTTGACCCTCCCAAGTCCACAGCCAGGTGGAGTCCTGAAAATAAAAGTGAACGTGTCCATGGAGCCTGGTGGTTTAATTTGCCTCGGCTTCCAGAAATGCTGGGTCTGGAGCGAGTGTCTCCATGTTTGTGCCTGAAGGAAGGACAGTGCTGGGAGACTGGGTGGCGAATGTGGGCTGAGAGCCGGGACTTCTCAGGGAAGTTTCCTCGTGAGGTCTTGGAGCTCTCTCCTCTCTCGACTCCCAGAGGACCCGTGATGTCGGCCGTAGGCCCCGCCTATGATTTTACCGCCAGAGACTGGGAACCAGGACCCGCCCCCCCCCCCCCCCCCGCCCCCGCCATGCTGCACAAATGCTACACGTCACATCCAGAAACAACAGGAGACTGGATGGAGGGAGACTTGAGAAGCAGGTGGCAGGGGAGGAAGTGGGGAGACCCTCAGACGTGCCTAGTGCCACTTTCCACAGATAAAAGGTGAGCACCTACTGTGTGCCAGAGCTGTGGCTGGGAATGAAAACTAGGTGGTAGTGCCGGCCATGATAGAGCCGGGCCGGGGGCTGAAAGACGCATGGCTTCCGGGGACGCCACAGACAACCCAGGATTTCTCCATGTAGACGTCTGTGTTCGTCGCCCGGAATCTCTGGGTAGCGTCCAGGGTTGTGGCCTGTGTCTGCCGGTCTTTATTCAGCCTACCGGCTTGCCCCTCTCATGCATGATGTTTTACCTGGAGTTATTTGCTCCTCCCTGAATGCACATGCTGCTTTTTCTGTGGGAGCCTTGTTCTTTCCATAGTGCTCCAGTGCCCAAGGGATCATGTCACATCATCCCCAAGAATCATTCCCAAGGCTGCTGAGGACAGTGCTCACTGTGTGGTGCCCGAGTGCATGGGAAAAGAATCTTTGGAAGCTCTCGAGAATGGAATGTAGCTGAATGGGCTGTGGTTCCATGTTGGGTGAGGCCACAGAGAATTGATGAAGGATGTACATTTGGGGAAGTCTTCAATGGGGAGTATCTTAGCATCTGTTCCCCCAGATGCAGCCTTGGCTGTGGACAGTTTATGGGATGGTGATCCCAGGCAGCAGAAGTGAGGGAGTGGGGAGGTGCCATAGGGACGGAAGAGAGCCAAGGGTTTGTTGTTGGGCTCACTCCTTCAGTCAGTGAAACCTCGGCTCTTCTAGAATCTTGAAGCTTCAGATGGCTTCCAGAATTGTCCACCCAAGTCAGGAGCCCAGAGTGGTCATGTGTTGGCTCCCATCCCTCATTGGTTGAGGGTTGTCCTCCGCCATATTGAACCGTCTTCACTTCTGGGCTGCAGGGGCTCACCTAGGACGCCAAAGGACACCCTGTGCAGCAGAGGTGGGATGCTGGAAGACCAGGTAAGTGTGAGCTGCCCTCTGTAGCTGCTGCCAGAGTCGGGTGTGGGCCAAGGGGACACAGCGAGAGCCCCACTGGCATTTCAGTCAAGGAACCAGAACTCGCACAAAGCACAAACTGGTCTCTGGTGTCCGTCCAAGAGGGAGGACGGTGCATAGTGTTCCGTCACCCACTGTCTTACTCATATTTTTCTTTCACTGCCCCATATTGCTCATTCCTCCACCCCCTTTTCTCCCTGGGGCCTCCTTTCCACAGCCATGCTCCTCAAGGAGAGGCTCTATCTCCCTGGGAGGGGCTTCGAATTTAGAGATGCAAACGTTGCCTAGTCTGATTTCCCAGGTGTTGCAGACTCTTCCCCACAGTGTGACAAATGGTATCTGAAGCTTCCTTGAAAACCGTCATCGGAAATGCATCACCAAAAACCACCCTTTCCATGTTGGACAGCTCTGACTGCTGGAAATTTCTCTCTTCTGCTGAAATCTGTTGCTGACTTGTACCCACTGGTTCTCGCCTGGCTTTTTGGAGCACAGCCGTGCAGGTCTCCTTTGTCCCCTAGGGTAGGCCCTTTCTCTGCTACAGGCCTATGTCAGGCTCATAAAATAAGGAGGCACGGACCCATCCTGCAGGAGAGTCGCAGCACAGTGAGGCATCTGAATAGAAAAACGCAAAGCAGTATGGGAAGTCCAGCCATTGCTGTAGTGGTATGTTGGTTATGTGTGTGCATGTGTGTGCCTTTCAGTTTGCCATTCGGACAAGCAGAGGATGTGGCGTGGGGGTGTTGTGTGTTACCTGTGTGCAAGGTACAGAGGGGTATTTGGTCAACTTGTCACCCAGTATTGTAGCCCAAAGGGGTGAGCAGTAAGTACTCGTGGGTGTGTATTTGAGTCATGGCCTTGAGGGTTCAGGGGAGAGAAGATTTATGGCAGATCTTGGAGTGCTTTATCTAGTACTTTCTCCTAGTGCAGACGGGAGGGAAGCCATGGAAGGGTTTGAAGGGGGGGCAGTGACAGGGACAGATGTGAATTTTGAAGCGATTCACTCTGGGATCAGGAAGGAGAATGGTTTGGAGGTGTGTCAGTCAAGATGACTTTTAGCAGAGGCACCAACTGAAGACGTGTTTGAGGATGAGGATGGCTGTTCATTGGGGTAAAGAGGCATCTGGGGACCAGTGGTTCCAGGGTGGGCTCAGCCGCCATCACAGTCTCAGGGGCCGTGTTTCCCTTTGAGATCCTCGAGGCATCGACCCGTCTTTCGCTTGCTCTCCTGTAGTTCCTGGGTGTTTACTTCTGTTCCAAGCAGTGCACACGGCAATGCCTGGCCGAAGAAGAGGGACGTTTCTTTCTTCTTAGGGAAGAAAGCTGCTCCCAGAAGCCCCCTGGCAGCCTCTCCCCCAGACCCCCTTCGCCACACTGAGGTCCTGTAGCCCCAGCGGCCGGGTGGCTGTCCCCGGAGCGGGAGGGGCACTGCCCTTGAGGCAGGCATGGGCACCGGGGGTGGGTCTGGTGGCCAGAGCGAGGGCACTGATGGGGGAGGTGAGATTCTTACCCTTTCCCCTCCTCCCCCTGGGCCAACCCAGGCTCTTCCAGATCCTTATGTGCTTCGTCCACCATCCTCATGGTGCTCAGCTCTGCAGTGCGTTCCAACATAGGATGCCGACAGCAGAGTCAGGATCTAGCTTATCCGAGGCACAGCCAGGAGCTCCCTTCTGCTTGTGTGGGCTAACACTGTGTGCGTACTTTTGGTTTTTTAAGTTGATTCGTGCTGTTAACCCGGGTTCTGCTTATGGTAGGCTCAAATTCACAGGGTGCTGCTCTTGTTGTTGTCGTACGTGAACATATCTCTTCCTGCTGTGTCGCTCGTGAATTGAATTGTATCCCTTGGTGAGTCTGTTTATAAAGTGAAGCATGATTTTAAATGCAAACAGTCCCTTGGTAAGTCGTTCTTGCCTCTTCATAGCATCCAGTATATTCTCCTGTTGCTTATGCACACGTGTCACCCATGTGACTGTGACGCAGGCAACTTTAGGCTCTCTGAAATGTTTTTAATACAGCCACTAAAAAATGATCTAAAAACATTCCCGTCAGGCCTGATGCAGGTCAGACGTCACAGGATGTAAGCACTGGCAGTGACTTCGCAGGTCACTCGTTTTGCCCTGTTTCTTCTGCTCCTCAGGGGTCGTCTTGCTCTTCAAGGGGTGGACCTGTATGATGGTCCTTGACTTCTCCCCTTTGGCCTTGGAGAGTAATGCACAGTCTGTGTGATTCACGATCTCATCTGCTGGTTTTTCTCTTCACTTCAATGTTAACAGGCTTAGTACGCTAATTACGTGACTAAGGACCTGCTCCAGTCCATTAAATTCCCTAAGACTGCTTCCACCAGGTTGAAACATGTTCCAAGTACTTGGTCTATGGGCACAAACGTAAGTGTTTGTCTTGATCAGTCTGCCCCATTAGCCACGTTTTTTTCCTGGCGTCATCTTGGGAGCGCTTTCCTCCCCCCAGCAGCCTTCCCCAAGAGTTTGTGTCTCCACATTGTATCTTGTCCCGTTGGTTGGTACATTTATGTGCAGGTCTGGCTGTCGGCCGACCTGCATCGTGGGAAGCAGGGACGTACGGAGCTGCCTCAGGCCGTCTCCCCTTTGGTTTCTCCCGTTTTCTCCAGCTTCTGCCTTATCACTGCACGGTTCCGACCTCACCTGCGTGATGCCCCATGCCAGCGCTTTCTGGGGCCCTACTGTCCGTCCGCCTGTGCGTCTGTCCTGCAGCCATGCACCCGCCCCGCGTGTGTCTCTGCCAAAGGGCTGTGTTCCTTCCACTTGTCATGACGTCCCGAAGAAGGGATTCTCGGGCAGGTTAGTTCAGGTCTGTGTGTGATTCCAAGACCGAAAACTCCTTCCCCTTCCTTCCTGTATCTCCTCTGGAATCCGGAAACGCATGCATTCAAGCGATCACGCGTCCTTTTATTCCTCACTTTGGTGTTGAAGTCTTTCTTCCCCCTCAGGCTACTGCCAAGTGTCGCCGTGCGATGTCGGCCGCCGTTCCTTCTGTGGCTGGTGTCTCCGTTCTTCAGTGGGTTTAAGTGTCCTTTCAACCCACCCAGTTCACCCTCCCCAGTGGCGGCAGATGTTTAAAGCACAGATACGGGTTAGCCCTCCTCCCACATAAACTGTCGCTCACCGTTGCCTTCCTCGGTGGCCGGGGGGTGCTGTGGGTGAAATGTGGCTGCAAACGCGTTTCTCTTGGCTCTCCCATTGTCTTAAGATCTTTTAGATTAGGGCCGGCCTTGAAGCATCTAAAGATTTCATGTAAAAAATTGGAATTCCCAGTCTCTTTCTGAACAGCCCAAAGATTTGATGACATTGTCCTAAGACCTGACAGGGTGGCCCCAGCCGCAGCTGGGGCCTGTGCTCCGTCACCCGAGTCCTGCTTGGCGGCTTCCCTTGCCCACACTGCTAGACTGGTATCCGTGGGCACTGGAGTTTCCTGCCCTGCTCTCCCTGAAGGAGGGTCCCAGACCTCTCGGGGGCCTTCGGGCCCTCTGGAACCTAACTTTCACTCCCTCCACTGGTTTTATTTCCACCTCCCTGCTTCTCCATGAAGCTATAGCCACACAGCACGCACGCTAAGCTAATGGTTTCCTGCTTGTCTTTGCTGTCTTTTCTTACAATGAGATGTTGCCATTTAAAAAAAAAATTTTTTTTTAACATTTATTTATTTTTGAGACAGAAAGAGACAGAGCATGAACGGGGGAGGGTCAGAGAAAGAGGGAGACACAGAATCCGAAACAGGCTCCAGGCTCCAAGCTGTCAGCACAGAGCCCGACGCGGGGCTCGAACCCACGGACCGAGAGACGATGACCCGAGCCGAAGTCGGACGCCTAACCGACTGAGCCACCCAGGCGCCCCATGGGATGTTGCCATTTTTATTACCATACCCACTCCTTTGTTTCACACCCTTTTTGCGTGACCTGTTCCCCAGTGTTCCCATCACTTCACAGACGCTTGTGTTTACAGTTAACGGAAGGGTTGGTTCCCCAGAAAGCCTTTCCTGACTTCTTGAGGGGATCCTACCATCCCTTCGCATTTCACTTGGCGCGCGGCTGACTGCCCCCCTCCCCACCCCCGGCCCCACCAGACTGCAGGGCATTTGAGGGCAGGGTCTGGGTCTGTGGCTTACTGGTCTTCGTATCCCCCACGGAGGGTACCTAGTAATTGTAGCTTGAATGATTTCTTCCTGGGCTATAAATCTTGGGAGACTCTATCTTCCTTAATGACTCTGAAGTCTGGTAGGCGTCATGAAAACAAGGTGAGGGGTCATGCCTGCTTTATCAACACTGTATCCCCAGTGCCTCGATGGTGGCCTGTGGCCTCAGTGCCGAATTTACTGAATCAGGTGAGAGACTGAAGAATCAAAGACGATGCCTGAAGTGTTGGAGAGGCCTGCGTAGCAGTGAGAACCCAAGCGTATATATCACACACATATATTTCTTTTACTGTCGCATAAAAAGGTTATGTGCGCGCTCCAATTCTATCACTGATATAAAAGGATATTTTATACATCTCAGTATTATTTGACCTTCAGGTGATGAATCTGACCTTGAACTGGAAAGGAAGTATAAGGAGGATGATCGAGAAAAGACTCCAAGGAGGCCGCGGACACAGAGGACGGAGAAAGTCCAGAAGATCTCCTCGGGAAAGGAGGCCGGGCAGGTTTCCGGAGTGAAGAAGCCCATCATAAGTGTGGTTTTAACGGCACACGAAGCTATTCCAGGTGAGCACAGCAAGTGGGACGGGGCCAGAGAAGAATGTTGTGGTGAGTCCATACTGGGCAGTCTCACTGCTTGGACCCTGTGGTCCCGGGCAGGGGCTGCTGCTGTCGCTGCCGCAGACACGGTCAGAGGAGCAGCGGCCACGGAGCATGTCTTTCCTTTGCTCCCCTGGCCCAGTCCCTGTCCTGGGTGTGCCCCCCGCTCACTGTGTTGAGCGGTGCATCTCCCGTGTGAGACAGACCTGCTGAGACCAGAGGGACGCAGCCCGCTCCCGGGAACCATGTTCTCCGGTTCCCTCCGCCTAACTTCTGTCCTGCATTTTTAGTGTCTCCATCAAATGGTTTATAATGCTAGAGATTTCTGTCTGCATTTCCTTTCACATAAAGCAGCCTGTGGAGATATTATACTACCTTTTTTTAAAAAAGGCCTCTTTCAGGAAGGGATACTTCAGACAAAAAGCAGTATGATGTGATAGTAGGTTCCAAAGTATAATAATGGTTTTTTCCCTATCCATTTCGGGGGCTAGTTGTCAAATGTATTTTAAAATCGAGTGTAGGATTTTAAGAGCAGCTGCAGCCATTTAAACAGTCCTTTCCAGTGGAAATAGTAACTCCTTATTTAAGGTGAAAATGCCAGATAAGTGCCTCTTTACACTTCAATGCGGAGTACGATGATCATTAGGAAATAAAAACACTGGGCGAGAGGAACCTTCTGGAAACTCACTTCATCTGCGCTAGCCTGCTTCAGAGCAGTGTCAGTCTGGGAAGAGAAACCTCGGAGAGGGGTGGCTCCTGTTCTCAGCCGTCTCTAGACGAAGTTCCCACAGTAACGTCTTTAAAATTGGCGGTAGGCTTTCAAGATTTCTGTAAGGGGGGTAGAAGTGTGATGGATGTTTGCTGTTCTAGATCCAGGGATAGATTGGAGCCTTTTCTTCACTGCACCGAATACGTGCGTGTGCGTGTGTCCACATAACGTGTGACGTGTCCACTGCTGTGCAAGGTCTTTGATCATTTCACATGATAGAATTGCACGAGCAGAGGGACCCTTGAGGTTTTCCACTCCAGACCCGTCATTTGCTAGGGTGGAAACGGAGGCTGATGGTAAGGTCATGCCACGTTTGGGACTGGACCCTTGGCAGCTCGGATTCCTGTTCACAGCCGATGCCACTGCTCCATACTGTCTTGGTGCGGTTTTACACTTATTTGCCTTTATACGGGATTTACCTTATTTACTTTATACAGGACCACTTACAGGTGGTCCCGTATAAAACCCGATCGGTAAACACATACGTATGTATGTCCCTGTCTTACATGTTTTTGTCTTTTTCATAGATCAAAGGGAATAACCTCAGAAAGGTGTTCTGGTAGATTATTAGGAAACTTGCCCTTCCCACCCAACACACACACGCACACACACACGTTAAACGTGTGAACTGCAGGAAAACCAGTACCTGGTAAGGGTACTGCATACAGTGAGGAAACACTTCTGGGGCTCCACTCCTGTAAGGGGTGGGATCCGGGACCTCCGCGGTGCCCCTTCAATGTGTGCTGCCTTGTGCTTCATGTCAGGTGCCACCAAGATCGTTCCAGTGGAGGCCGGGCCCCCGGAGACGGGCACTGCAAACCCCGAGGCCACCCCGGCCGACCTGGCGCCTCGGAGAGGGTACCAGGAGTACGCCATCCAGCAGACGCCGTACGAGCAGCCCATGAAGTCCAGCAGGTAAAGTGTGTGTCCCGTGTGACCTCAGCCAGAGCTGGATTCTGGTGATGGCTGTGGGGGCTAGAGGACCAGCATGTTAGCGTCCCAGGACTGTGTTTGCAGACTGGGTTGTAGAGGACATGGGTTCCTTGATGTAACCCAGGAGTTGGACTCTCCATTACGGTGCCTGTGTGTTGACTGAGCCCGGGTTGCTTCTGGGAAATGCACGGCAGATTCACTTGCTCTAGGACCTGAGCACCGACTGGCTTAATGAAGGGGGAGCAGTTTACCTACGTCAGACGTATGTTTAACCTTAATAAAAAGAGGTGTAAGTAAGGCCTTACTTAGTACGTTTGCTGATTTTTATTTATTTATTAAAAAAAATTTTTTTAAGGTTTTTATTTATTTTGAAAGTGAGGGAGAGCATGTGCGCACATGTGCACAGGTCGGGGGGAGGGGCAGAGAGAGAATCCCAAGCATGCTCTGCACTCATGTGGGGCTTGAACTCACGAACCGTGAGATCATGACGTGAGCTGAAATCAAGAGTCAGACAATGGACTGAGCCACCGAGGCGCCCCAAGTTTGCTGATTTTTAAAGTTGCACATATTATAATGAAAAAAAAAATCTTTATTCCCTCCCCATTTTCAAAAGTAACACTTGTTGGGGCGCCTGGGTGGCTCAGTTGGTTAAGTGTCCGACTTTGGCCCAGGTTGTGATCTCACGGTCTGTGAGTTCGAGCCCCGCGTCGGGCTCTGTGCTGACAGCTCAGAGCCTGGAGCCTGCCTTGGATTCTGGGTCTCCCTCTCTCTCTGCCCCTCCCCGTGCTCACACTCTGTCTCTCTCTCAAAAATAAATAAACATTAAAAAAAAGTTTTTAATTAAAAAAAGTAACACTTGTTATTTTCTTGTGGAAAGTTCCTTCACCCTGGATGATGTAGTTAATCAAAGTAACCCATCGTTCTTCTTCTAGAGGCAACTACTGTTGCCACTGTAATTTTTTCATGACATACTAAAACATAGTGCTTTAATTATGTTACTTTTTTCTAATACAAAATACCAAGTGCATTGTTATCAACTTTTTTTTTTTTAAACTTAACCACACCTTAGGGACACCTGGGTGGCTCAGTTTGTTAAACGTCTGACTTTGGCTCAGGTCATGATCTCGCAGTTCGTGAGTTCGAGCCCCGCATCGGGCTCTGTGCTGACAGCTTAGAGCCTGGAGGCTGCTTCTGATTCTGTGTCTCCCTCTCTCTCTGCCCCTCCCCCACTCGCACTTTGTCTTTCCCAAAAATAAACATTAAAAAAAAAAAAAACACAAAACTTACCACACCTTAAAAAATGTTTTTGATACATAGTTTTAAAAAAGTATCTGCTGTTGAATAGGGTGCACTGTAGTTTGTATAGCCAGGTTTTGCTTGATGGGCAGTGTTGTGCTCAAGGGTCTCGGACCTTCGTCTTTGGGTTCTTCTTCATGACTTCCTATGGGGTGAATTGCTAGCATTGAAATTGCTGTCTCAAATAGTAGAGAACTTATAACTGTAACCAACATTGAAAACCGTCCTCCACACACATTGGGTCAGTTGACAACCCTTAGTGAATGCCCAGGTGCCTTTTCTATACCCTCCCCAGGGTCTCGGTCTCACCACCTGTGATAGGTACCTGCTGGGGTGGGGGTGGGGGGTTAGCAAACTGCATCTGAGCTCTGCAAACATTTTCCCAGCCGAGATGAAAGACAAAGAAAATGCTAGTTGCCAGTGGGTTTCCTCTGTTTCTAGAAGAGGGGAAATGAGGCGTTCTTGAAGAGAGCGTAGCTTTTAGTGCCAAACAGACCTGGGCTGGCTCTAGACTTTTCTACCACGGTTCAGCTCAACAGATTAAATGCCCGTTATGTGCCAGGCACTGGGGATGAGAGAGAACAGGACAGACGCCCTGTTGCGTGGAGGAAGCCTTTGCTCTGTTGTATCTGACTCAAGCGGATGTGCCTCTGAGCCCCTGTTATTCCAGCCGTAAGATCGTCTGGTACAATCTGACTTAGTTTAGTGGTGAGAATAAATGATAAACCATATGAACATGGTGTCATGTGGGATGCTTCATTAATTCGTAGCCTCAGTCCTCTGTGCTTGCAGCTGTGGGCAACCGAATTTATTGATGAAGTTGTAAAAATACTCATTCCTTTGGCAGAACTGTCATGGAATTAAGTTTGAAGAACATTCTGGTGTCAGCTTAAGTTGATTTGTAGACCCTAGCTAATTATTTTCACACTCTTTCAAAATCTGCTGGGGAGGGGTTCAGCTAACTGGTCATCTAGTTAGCCAGCAAATCCATGCAATATTTAATCAACAGGTTTTGGCTGTATTTCAGCTGTCATGCATTCTAGTAGTATAGCACAAATTACAAAATTGTTATGAAAGAGGCTTTTTTTTTTTTTTTTTGGCATGATGATGTTGCTTTGTAAAATATAGACACAAACTTCTAGGTTACACCAAGAGATCAGTTAGGTTTTCACACCAAAATGACACTGGTGCTTGCTGTAGAAAATTTTTGAAGTCCAGAAAATTGTAAGAAAAAACATCATTTGTAATCACACTACTGTACTATAACCACTGTTTATATATATATATACATATCTGTATATGTAGATATATAGATATGTACATACATAGATATACATATATGTATACATATGTATCTGTATAGATGCATAAATATGTATCTATATAGATACATATATACACATATATATACATGTATATATATTTTTTTAATGTTTATTTTTGAGAGAGAGAGAGAGACACAGTGTGAGTGGGGAGGGACAGAGAGAAAGGGAGACACAGAATCTGAAGCAGGCTCCAGGCTGAGCTGTCAGCAAGGAACCCGACGCAGGGCTCAAACTCACAAACTGTGAGATCATGACCTGGACTGAAGTCGGCTGCTTAACCGACTGAGCCACCCGGGCGCCCCACCACTGTTAATATTTTTAATGTGTTTCCTTCCAGCCTTTTTTTGGGCCCGTATGTTTTATAAAATGGAGTTTATATTTCATATGCAATTTTATATCTTGCTTTAAGACCTACTCACTGTACTTATTACTTTCCTCCGTTACTCACGTTATTCACAAATTATTTTGTGGTGACGGCGCTATAACGTCATGAGGATGTTCTGTAATCTCCTCAGCTCTTCACATCAAAGCGAATAAGACCTGGTAAAATGGCCCATCTGATTGTATCCTGTAAGACCTCACAGATGTTAGAAGAACTTGGCTACAGGGCCTTCCATGGCTGCCTCTTCTCTAGCCTTGTCCCCTCGTGTGCTCCCTGTGGTCTCTGGGCCCCAGCAGGTGTTCCAGCCATCCGGGCCCTTTGTACTTCCTTGACCTCTCCTTGCAAATGCCTCTTCCTCATTTCGGATGCCTCCCCTTTCCCTGGCTTGGTTATCCCCTTCACCCTTCAGCTCTCTGCTCAAGTGCCCAGTGTTCGGGACAGCCTGCCTGGGGTGGGTCCTGATCTGGGCTCATGGAGGATCCTGCCTTTTCCCATCACACCAGGGAGCAGTGGTCCTTATCTGCTCCTTTTCGTGGTTGTTAGTCTGGCCTGTCACCTCCTCCACAAAGTGAGCTGCAGGAGAGAATGAGTTGTGTTTGTTTTTGTTCCTCTTGTGTCCCCAGTGCCTGGAATACTTGTTTTGAATGAATGAATGAATGAATGAGTGAATGAATGAATGAAAAAAAAACAGATGTGCTAACAAACTAGTTCCCTATGTTGGGACCTTCAAGCAGCTTTTCACTGTGAGCACCTTTGTTCGAGTACCTTTTGTATTCTTTCCTTTAATTGATTCCCAGAAGTGAATAACTTTCTAAAATGCACGGGTAAGAGTGCTTCTCTCCCAGCATGGGGAACATTTGGAGTGAAGTAATTTAAAACCCGTCATATGGACACTGTGGCCCTGTGTGTCAGTTCACGGTCCTAGTGAGTAAGGCTTGCGCTTGAGAGTCTGATGTAGGCTTCTTGGAATCTTCATCAGATTCATTCCCCTTGGCAGGAAACAGGGCATGGAGGGCTTTATCAGGTTTCTGTGTAATAATACAAAAAAAAAAAAAGTCAGAGCCAAAGATTCTCCTAAGACCATTTAGATCTTGCATTAGAGGAGAAAGTACTGTGATTTGTTTATTTAATTAACGTTTTGAATCTTGGGTTTCAAGATTCTTGATAACAATAAAATCTATCACCTTCTGGATTTCTTTGTCATTTGAGAAAGATCCAAATTAGTTTCCTGACATTAGCCTTGGGTTTAGCATGCAGGCAGAGTGCTAACTTTCAAATTTGAATATTTTAATTACATTGTGTGAATTGTACCCTCTGGTGTTTATGGACTACAATTGATTGAAATAGTTTTAATTTAAAGACAAGGCAACCTATGTTGATCAAGCATAGTTGAATGGGTAGTTCCATATATACAGATTTTGCAGTTCCTGTGGATACAGCTTAATGGGCTCTGGTCAAGAGCATTGAGTGAGATTATCAGTGTTTCTGAGGACCTTCATGGACAACCTCGACACACTGTCCAGCGGGAGTATAGGTACAGAGGAGAGGAGGCCTCACCTGCCTGTGTCATCTGTCAATTCCTGTCCCTCGTGCATGCTATAGTACTTGAGTGGCCATCATTCACTGGCTTCAGAAACAAGGCAGGGCTATTCCAATGGCACTGGAAGTCCCGTACAGGGGACTTTCTCTGTGTATACAATTACTTTGGGGAGGGGGACTGGTGTATGTGGTGTTTGCTGGCATTATAGAGGAGGAGGAGGAACACGCAGGCTCTAGAGGCAAACAGTCTGCTTGGGGTCAAATCCTGGCGTCACCGCTTACTAACTGTATGATGTTGGGCGCAGACTCAGTTTTGTCATCTGCAAAATGGGTGTAACGAGGCTAGAAATAAATATAGTCCGTGTAGGGTTGGGCAGTTCACACATCCTTAGTGATTATTAGCTGTTATTACCATCTCATACACATGGCCATATTGAAAGGGAAAGGATCCATGAGGCAGACCATGCTTTTATTCTCCGTCACACACACAAAATCTGACACAGCGCTTGAAACACACTGGCAGGTATTCATAAATGACAAGCATTAATAAATTATTCATGAGGTTAATAAACGGCAGTTGAACAGCAGCCCTCTTTTCCCCGTCTCAGCTCTAAATTAGCCGTGGTAAAGGAGGAGGACGATGGAGACTGGAGCATCAGCTGTTACTGATGGAGTTGCGGGGGGCACGGCGTGGTGCTCATCAGCACGGGGCTTCCTGTTCCTCGGCACCTGCCTCACCTGCAGTCCTTGACTGCTGCTGGCCAGGCCCACGCATGCCCACCTAGCTAAGCACTCACTGTACCACTTGCTGTTCGTGGGCAGACCGTCCTTGCCAGAAGGGGAAAGTTGGAGCTCAGCTCATGAGGTCCAGGTGACCAGTCAGATAGGCCCGTTCACTTGCCCTGGGAGGACGTAGGGACGCGGGTCTTTCAGTGACGGGTGGCAGCAAGGGACGAGCTGGTTGAATGAACAAGCAAGTCTGGCTTGTTGAAGCTGGTGGACAAACCCAAGCAGATTGTATCTGGTCTCACGGAGCCAACGGAGCTCGTTCCGTTAATGACGGGTCATGTAGCCAGAAGACGTACAGGTCAGCTTTGGAGCACAGCTGGTTGTTGTGTACGTTGTGAGTGACACGTCCCTCTTCCCTCTTTCTCCTCTTGCCTCCCTCTTCTCGTTCTGCAAGCCTCAACTCAGACATCTCCTGTTTAGCAAGTTTCCCAACTACCTGAATCCAGGTTAGATGTCTCTTTCTCTCTCCCCCCCCCCCCCCCCGGCCCCCGCACATGTTCCCATCAACACTTGCCCCACTGTCGTGCAAGCATGTGCTCACCTGTCTCCCCTCCCCCAGACCGTGAGCTCCAGTCTCTGTACGCGCCTGGTCCATACTCGGCCCTCCGGTCGGTCCCGCTTGTTGCCGAATGAATGCCTCCGTCCAGCCTCAGGGCCGTTTGGGTCACTTTGAGCCTTTGGCGTTCCGTTCCCAAGAAGGAGTTCACGGTCCTTAGGGAGGTGCGGCGTCTCCACGGGTAACGGTGCTGTCGTCTGTTTCCAGGCTAGGGCCCACCCAGCTCAAGATCTTCACCTGCGAGTACTGCAACAAGGTGTTCAAGTTCAAGCACTCGCTGCAGGCGCACCTGAGGATCCACACCAACGAGAAGCCGTACAAGTGCCCCCAGTGCAGCTACGCCAGCGCCATCAAGGCCAACCTGAACGTGCACCTGCGCAAGCACACGGGCGAGAAGTTCGCCTGCGACTACTGCGCCTTCACCTGCCTGAGCAAAGGGCACCTGAAGGTGCACGTGGAGCGCGTGCACAAGAAGGTCAAGCAGCACTGCCGCTTCTGCAAGAAGAAGTACTCCGACGTCAAGAACCTCATCAAGCACGTCCGGCACGCGCACGACCCGCAGGACCGGAAGGTGCAGGAGGCCCTGGACGAGCTCTGCCTGCTCACCAGGGAGGGCAAGCGGCAGCTGCTGTACGACTGCCACATCTGCGAGCGCAAGTTCAAGAACGAGCTGGACCGCGACCGCCACATGCTGGTGCACGGGGACAAGTGGCCCTTCGCCTGCGAGCTCTGCGGCCACGGGGCCACCAAGTACCAGGCGCTGGAGCTGCACGTGCGGAAGCACCCGTTTGTGTACGTGTGCGCGCTGTGCCTCAAGAAGTTCGTCAGCTCCATCCGGCTGCGCTCGCACATCAGGGAGGCGCACGGGGCGGCGCAGGAGGGCGGGCTCTTCACCAGCTCCATCAACCAGAGCTTCTGCCTCCTGGAGCCTGGCGGGGACATCCAGCAGGAAGCGCTGGGGGGCCAGCCGCAGCTGGCGGAGGAGCAGTTCGTGTTCCCGGGCGTGAATGCGCCCAAGGGGGCGGCCTGCCCCGCAGACGCTGGGCCCGACGAGGGGGCCGACGAGGGGGCCGGGAAGGAGCCGGAGGCCGCCGCGCAGGAGCCCGCCCTGCCCGCGCACTTGGCCGCCCCCCAGGCCCAGGGGGCCACCCTGCCACCCTGCGGGCTGGAAGCCGCCGCGGACGCCTCGGACCTTCCTTCGCAGGCGGTGGTCTCCGAGGAGTTTTTACTGAAAAATGACCCCTCCCCTGCTGAGGCTCGCACCGTCCCCGAGGAGACCTTGGACGCCCGGCGCGGAGCCTCCTCCCAGACTCAGGGTGAAGAAGTCCCATCACTGCCATCCAAGGCCGGAAGTGCGGGAGCCAACCTGGACGCGCGGGGGGCCGAGAGCCCCCCAGAGGCAGGGCAGGAAATGGCTGCCCTCCCGTCCGAGGGACCAGATGCTAGTAGGTGTCTCAGGTCAAACCCAGGCGAGGCCTCGGACCTTCCTCTGGTAGCAGGTGGAGGGGACGTGGCCCCGCCGCAGCCTGACTCTTGCAGTCCGGCCTCCGAGCACCGGGCCGGCATCAGTGCGTTCATGAAGATCCTGGATGGCTTACAGAAGAGAAGGATGAACACCGGCTTGTGCGAGAGGATCCGGAAGGTGTACGGGGACCTGGAGTGTGAATACTGCGGTAAGGAGGGCGGCGCTGGGCAAGCAGCCGGCTGAGCGCTCGTTCCCTACAGCCCCGCCCGTCCCCAGCCTGCTTTGGGTCACCTCGTGTTTGGTTTGAGCTCGTGTCTCTTTGCAAAGAACCACTCGTCAACGAGCTGTCCTTCATCATTTGTAGACAGTAGGAGGCGGCCACCTGTGTCACAGTTTAGCATGTGGCGTATTTGTGGAGGTGGCCAGGATGGCGGGGCAGGTAGCGGTGCTAGCTGGGGCAGGCACACGGTCTCTCTCAAGGCTGCTGCCGGAACTTGAACCAAGAAGAATGGTTCTTCGGGCACATGACAAGTTCAAAGTGTAGCTTGAGTTGTGGCCCTGTTCTCTCTGCAGCTCCTTGTAGAGAGTCCCGATTGGAGCCCTCGCAGCTGTCCGTGCAGGCAGGGCCCCTGAGGCTCCCCGAGAGCTGGCAGCACAGGTGGTGGGAGAGCCCACCTCTGGCCCAGGTGTCGGCAGGGGTCGGAGGCCCTGATTTAGGCAAGTGCACAGCAGCATCTGGTGCTGTAATTGGTCCTCAGGAAACATTTGTTTCCTCCTGTCCTAGCTCTGATGTCACGCAAACAGCGTAGCACCCTTAAAGTTTACAGCCTCCCGCCTCTAAAAAGCAATTTCCAGGCAGAAGTGAGGAAAGCGTGAAGGGTGACCCGGACAAGCCGGAGAGGGAGACAAATATAGTAGTAAAAAAATAATAATGAGAAAATGAAATTCAGTCTGAAAGAAACTTCCTTGTTCTCACGTGACGATATTTTTTTAGGCAAACTTTTTTGGTACCAAGTGCACTTTGACATGCACGTGCGCACCCACACCCGGGAGCACCTGTATCACTGCTCCCAGTGCCATTATTCCTCCATCACCAAAAACTGCCTTAAACGCCACGTTATTCAGAAACACAGTAACGTCCTGCTGAAGTGTCCCACCGATGGCTGCAACTACTCAACTCCAGATAAATACAAGCTGCAGGCACATCTTAAAGTTCACACGGAACTGGTAAGTAGTAAGCCCGGGCAGCAGCTTGTCTGCCCCAGCTGCCCCCTGCTTTCTAACCTTTGTGCGCATGGGAAGGTGCCCTGCTTCCCCGTGAGCCCTGCACGCGAGCGTCCTTCCCAGGAGGCTTCGCCCCGGGACCCCCTTCACAGGCAGAGTCTCAGATACGTTGCAAAATGATGAGGCGGAACAGATTTGCTTTCTGGGCCCACTGTTCAGCATCAGAGAAAATCTCCAGAAGGAAGAGCTACAGCGTGGAACTAAAGCAAGGCTTTCTTAAGGGACATCGTAAAGAATCATCAGCAACAGGAGTGGCAGTAGGAAGGGCTGCCCCTGGCCGCTGAGAGGTTACATGCCGTGGTGCCCGTGGGGCGGGGGGCAGTGTCTGGTTCACGGGGAGAGCGCAGTAAATGTCGATGACGCTGGTGTCCTCTTGTGTTACTTGTTGTCGACTCTCTGTGAGGGATTGTCTGTGAAATGCTCTTATTTAAAAACAGAAAGGCGATCATTTAAGCCAAGATGCTGTCCAGATTCATAATGGTGAAGTGTGTTTAATTCTTCGGTGGAAAGTGACGTAACACAATGAATGACTGTTTAGTTTTGCAAATTCTCATGTAACTCAAGGGGCTGACACCCGAGCGTGGTTTGAGCCTTGTTCATGTGATAAAGGAGGCACAGCTGGCCCCAGGCGTGATTCCGCGTTAATGGCTTTCCTTTTTATATCAGAGACGGCTTGGCTCAGAAGGAGGCTTCAGAAGCTGGGCCTGCTTCCACTCTGTTCGGGCACAAAGATCACCCATGATGTAGCAGTTGGTCACTAAGGGTGAAGTCAGGGTGCTGTAGGTATAGTGGGTGGGTCAGAGCCCATGCTTTAGGGTTAGATGCCTGGGTTCCGACACTGTCTCCAGCACTCACACTGGCTGTGGGTATTGGGACAAGTCACTTGTCCTTTCTGAGATTTGGTAGCCTTTCTGTATAAAATACCTGTGAAAAAGTATATGTCCATTTAAAAAATAATTTTTTTAACGTTTATCCATTTTTGAGAGACAGAGAGGGACAGAGTGCGAGGTGGGGAGGGGCAGAGAGAGAGAGACAGAGACACAGAAGCCGAAGCAGGCTCCAGGCTCCGAGCTGTCAGCACAGAGCCTGACGCGGGGCTTGAACTCACGAACCGCGAGATCATGACCTGAGCTGAAGTCGGATGCTTAACCAACTGAGCCACCCGGGCGCCCCAGTGTATGTCCATTTTACACACACACACGCACATGCGTGTATACATGTACGTGCACAGACTGCATGTGTTAAACTCACACGTACGCACGCGTATACATGCGTGTATTACACACGCCTGCAAATGCAGAGCACAGATGTACGCATGTGTTTGTGTATGTAATAGATCTCCTAGGGTTACTGGGAGGATAACATGGAAAGTTCTGGAGCAAGAACCTGGAGCAGTGATTGTGCTGTTGACTGTGTGCTCGCTACTACATGTGACTTGGGACCTCTTGGCACATGTTCTCTGTCCCTCTTTCTGGATAGGGCATGAAGGCACGCCCTTCTCTTTCCTTCCAGAATAGCTGTCAGATTGGTGTTGATTCCTGTACCATCTTAGGGTGGAGAAAACTGGGGTGGCAGAAATCATGGCTATGACTTTGCTAGAAACGCACATGAAGCCAGGAGCTGAGTGAGGGCAACGTGAGGACAGGGTGCTGGGGGCAGCCTTGGAGGGTAGCAGTGAAGACCAGGAACCAGACCGTGTGTTTTAAACTCTGGCTCCCCCATTTACCATGCGTCCGACTTCAGGATGAGTCATGTAACTGCCCCATGCCTCGGTTTACCCATCCTCAGGGGAAGGTGAAGTGAGAGAACATGCGTAAACGTTTTAGAACCGTGCCTGACGTGGAGTAAGCACCACGTGCCGTTGACTGTTAACAATTGCTATTACTTACTGTAATTATCATGTTGGGTCTTGTTGTTCTGCCCTGAGAGACTTTGAAATGGAGGCTGAAGGTCGACCCCGAGGAGGAGGCTGGGAAAGAGCTCGGCAGTGTGTGCGGCCGCCTGTTTATCCTGTGCCCATTTTCCTTGCCTGTCGCGTGTGTCACAGGGACCCAGGTCCAGCCCAGGCTTTTCTTGCCTCTGGATGCTGGTACTCAGCCTTCTGGCCACATCCCTGGTCCTCAGGGTCAGCAGGGCCATGCCGGGAACATGTCCTAAGATCTTAAGCCCCAATTTCACGTGCTTTCCTTTATCTTGATAATCCTGCACTTAGAGAAGCTTCTCTTTCCAACTCCCTGTGGTTGCGACTCTTCCTTCTGAGAGGCTTCTCTCTCTACTGTGGACACCTGAGGCAGCTGGGGAAGTGGGTGCCGGGGAAGGGAAGGAACAGTTTCTGTTTTCGTCCTGTGGTCTGGACCCTCGAATCTTTACTCTCATACCTCTTCCGGGAGGTGGGATTATTTCCTCCCCGGGGCGGATCAGGAGCCCTCTCTGCGGGGTCGTTCGGTAGCTTGCCCCCCATCACGCTGGCCGTCGGGGTGGGCGGAGCTCAGGCCTGCGTGCTTATCTGTGAGCCACGCTCCTGTCACTGCCCACGCTGCATGGTGGGTCATGAACGGCAGCCACGTCCTTCTGAGGGGCCCCTGGGACACTTGCACACCGTTGGAAGGAACGTGGTGGGGGTACACTTTGTCCCATCAGAGCGGGGGCTGTGTTGATACTGTCCGTGCTGTGTCTTGTGCCACAACAACGAAACATCCCTGAACGTTACTGCAAGAGAGGAGCGGGAGTAAGGGAGTGTGGCTCTGTTGACCTTATAAAAACAGGGTGTTCTCGTGATTCTCATGAACACTCGTGTTTTCTTAGACGTTGTTGATGTTTGATCTCATTCCCTCTCCCCCAATATTTGCAGTTCTTCCGTTTGAGACACTTTTTAAAAAATGTTTATTTGTTTAGAGAGAGAGTGTGCGAGCAGGGGTGGGGCAGAGAGAGAAGGGAGAGAGAGAATGCCAAGCAGGCTCCACGCTGTCAGCACAGAGCCAGACACGGGGCTCGATCCCACGAACCGTGAGACGATGACCTGAGCTGAAGTCAAGAGCCAGATGCTTGACCAACTAAGCCTCATGGGAGCCCCCATTTGAGACACTTTTGAAGGTAAATGTGCTACTGCTGCTCTGAAGCTCGTGACACAGGTCAGAGGCGCCGCGGTCTACTTGCCGGGCGTTGGGGCTTCGGATGTGAGTGAGACCCGGGGTCTGTCTTCAAGGTGCTCTTTGTTGCACGGGAGGACAAGCAAGGGGACAGTAATGGCGGTAGGGCAATGAGGGAGGGAAGTGAGGCGAACACAGAGCGCTCTCCTCCTCCTACTCCGCCCCAGAGAGGTCCCGGCCGAGGTAGATGGCTGCCCGGAGGAGGGGTTCCAAGCTTCATGAGTAGGCTTTGGCCACGAGAGAGGCAAGCAGAGAGGCAGCACACGCCAAGGGGAAGCCTTCTGTATTCCCACCAGGATATTGACAGCGTTTCCTGTGAATCACTGGGACTGTATTGGGTATATATATAAACATACATGCCTTCTCAGGGTCGTGGTGAGGGTCCCACAAGATAGCACAAGTGAGCTTTGTGACGTAAAGGTGCCGAGCCAAGGACTCTGGTCAGGGAAGGGTGTACCTGAGTTGGGAGAGTGGTGTTGTGTGGCCTCACCTCGGCCTGGGGCTTGGTTCCCTTACCTGTGACCCAGGGAGATGGGCCAGGTGTGTCAAGAGTCTGGCTGGGCTTTTGCATTTGACCCAACACTTATGCATTTTCAACACAGATTCCCATGCGGTGCAAAATTAAGGAGATTTCAGATTGACCCCCTGCCCCCCCAAATGGGCCTCCATCCGGGTCCATCCCAGTTGTAATAGGAGTCTGGGATAATTTGGCTGAGTTCCTATTTCTGTGACTCTCCACCATTTCTTTTTTTTCTTTTTTCATTTTTTTTAATGTTTATTCATTTTTCGAAAGACAGAGACAGAGTGAGAGTGGGGGAGGGGCAGAGAGAGAGGGAGACACAGAATCCGAAGCAGGCTGCAGGCTCCGAACTGACAGCTCAGAGCCCAACGCGGGGTGGGGCCCACGAACCGCGAGATCATGACCTGAGCCGAAGTTGAACGCTCAGCCGACTGAGCCACCCGGGCTCCCCTACTCTCCACCATTTCTTAGCTAATGATGCACCCAATGATCAGAAGGTGTGAGTACATGTAATATAGTCTCTCCTTGCAGACCCTCCTTCTCTTGAGCAACCAGATGGTGTGACTTAGCATCCAGGATGTATTGGCATCCAGGTCGTGTGGAGAGCCAGTCAGGGGAGGCAGTTAATGATGCTGCCGGAGCAAGCCCACTTTTTACGGCACTGTGCAGGCTTTGTGCAGGGGAGACTTAGGAGAACCCGGCAGTGATGAAGTGCCACGGGCTTTGGGTTGTGATGTGCTGTAGTTCAGACCTCGTATCCACCCCTGTGATCTTGGGCGTTTGCCGAGCCTCTGCTTTCTCAGCTATAACGCGAAAATTAGGTACCATCTCCTGCCCCTTGGGGTTGTGGCGAGTAAATTAGAAAATATATGTAGGGGTGCTGGGTGGCTCTTGAGCTCAGCACAGGTCACGATCTCACAGTTTGTGAGTTCAATCCCCGCATCAGTCTCTGCACTGTGACAGTGTAGAGCCTGCTTGGGATTCTCACTCTCTCTCTTTCCCTCTCTCTCTGCCCCTCCCGTGGCTCTCTCTCTCTCAAAATAAATAAACTTGAAAAAGTATATATATGTGGAACACTCAGGTCAGTTTTTTCAGTCCCTAGGTCATGGTCCATTTGGATAGTTGTGAAATCAGTGGATTTCAGCTAGTAAGTTGAGCACAACTAGTGAGCATATCTTAAGAATGAAGTTTGGTAGAATAAAATAGAAATCACCAGTCTTAGTCACCCTGACCCAGGGTTAAGTTTTGTTTTCTGAGGCCTTTGTTTCCACGTTGCCAAACGGGTGGCCCCCTGTGGGTCCCAGGAAAGAAGTTGGTAAGTTGCTGACCCAGCTGATGTAACTCATGACACCCTGAATCAGAATCACATGGGGTGAGAGGTCGCCGGGCTCTTGCCCCCACTGTAATTTGAGGGGGACCTGGGAATCTGTGCCTTCAGTCCCTCCTGATGGACACGTTTGAAATGGCAGGAAACAGAGCAGATGGTGACTGCTCAGGATATGTCAGTCTCTTCCCTTTATCTCCAGCTTGGGCGCTCTCCAAGAATACCTCACAGGTATCCAGCCGATCTGAGGGCGCCGTGGCAGCCACACGCCTGCCCGCCCTTGGGAACGGGCACATTTTGGTGTCACGTGCTGACTCCGCCCCTCGCAAGGCTGTGGCTTCGCTTCCGAACTTCTCTGAGAGTTCGCTTCTGCAAAGCGCACCAGGCTTGCTGTGGGGACTCGGGGATGATGGATGTGAGGGCCACGGCACAGGTCCGGGTGTCCAGGGGAGAGGCGGGTCTGAGCTAGCTCGTCCTTCCCAGTAGCAGGAGGAGGAGAGCGGTAGTATTGGGCCGGTGGAGGACGCATCCGTCCATCCATCCAGGGCGTGGTGGTCTCTTGGCACGTGTTTGAAATTAGCGCTTGCCCGGTCTTTGAAAAGTGCTTGGTCTGTTTTTGGCTACTAGGGTACACATGTTTAAAACATCTTGCATGTACTTGCTGGAGGTAAAGTAAAATAATATCTTGTCAAGAAAACACAGAGAAAGTAGAGGAACCCACCCTTTGGATCTTTCTGGAAATAAATGGATTTGTCATTTTTTTTTTTTTTTTTTTTTTTTTTAAGTGGAGGAAAATATTATTGAACTAAAGCGATTGGATATGAGGTTTTCCTTTTCTAAGGGCCGGGAGCCAGATGGACTTTTCCTCTGTGATCGCAGACCATTTGTTTCTGTGTCACCGTGTTTGGGCATTTATCCGCAGCCCTGGGGACCTAGGGCTGGCAGAGCTTCCTGGGTGGAAAAATGCAGCTTCCGTGAGCAAGGCCAGTGTGCAGAATTGGAGGGCATGGCCTGGCACAACAAAACTGCTTTCAGCGGACAGGATGATCCTGGAGTCAGACTTCTAAATGGAGCACGTTTGGGGCTTTTATCTAGCTTGTTCAAATCAGTCCCCATTTCAGGGTCACCTTTTCTGCCTTCGTCATGTCTTCTGCCTCTGTGTGTTGGCAGTTCTCAGTGGCTCACGGGCCCCTTGAGGCCAGGGCCAGTGCCTCACACCTCTGTCCTCCACGCAAGGCCTGGCACGTAACAGGGGCCCTTGGAACGTCTGAGGAATGAAAGAGTGAGTCCATGGAGGACAGCAGATCCCATAACCATAGCCTTTTATTCCTGAGAAATTGGTCAGGGTGCAGTCTCCCACCTTATTTTTTGAACTTGAAATCAAATATTTTATTTTAGTTTTTGTTCTTTTTTAAAGCCTATTTATTTATTTTGAGAGAGAGAAAGAGAGAATCCCAAGTAGGGCTCGAGCCACAAACCCTGAGATCATGACCTGAGCTGAAATCAAGTCGGGCACGTAACCGACTGAACCACCCAGGCGTCCTGATGTCAGATACTTTATAGGAGTAGTAATTATGCGATAGTGAATTCCCTTGGTGGCAGGGGCAGGTTGCTGTTCTCCGCCCACTGCTAGTTTCGGACTTGAGAACTGCCCAGTTGCTCTGGGGGCCAGGGCACCTGCTGTAGAGCTGTTGACCAAGGTGAGGTTCACCCAGGCAGAGAGCCAGGGCCTGAGCCTACGCCCAAGCCCTGGGGCTACTCCTGCGCCCCACACTGTGGCCACAGACTCTAGCTGATGCCTTTCTTCTTTCAAAGGGTCCTGTGTTGCTTTGAAGGCCGTTTCCACCAGAGCAAACAAACTCCGAGGTCTGGGCTCCTTGACCGTCATTATTACCGCACGGGCCTCTCCCTCTCCGCCTCTGCCGGGAACTCTTTTAACAACCGCCCCTTTTAAGTTTGCTGTGTCAGTTTGGGTTTTCATCTCCGGCACGGAACTGAGGTCGAAAAAAGAAATAAATGAGTCCTAAGAGTGCGCCCTCCTCCCAGCACCCTTTCCCACCGCCTGTGTCCTTCTGACAATCTTCAAAGACATCAAGAAATGAGGGGCCCTGATAAGCTCTAAGATAAATTGCTTTCAGACTATCAGAGATTAAAAGAAAAAAAAAATCAAATAGCAAGGACTCAGGGGAGATCACTGTAAACTCCTTCAAAGCCCTTCTGAACGCCTCTATCATCTCTGCTGATGAGGGCACTGGGGGCAGCTGACAGGCCTCCTCCAGGACGTGCACCAGGCCCAGTGGCGTGTTTCCAAACGGTCTGTGAGCACGAGTTCCTGTGTGCAGACCCAGGGAGTGATGGAGTGACCTGGAAGGGTCAAGGGCAGAGGAGGACAGTGACAGAAACATCCCGAGCAGCCCTGAGCCCACGATGTAGCCTGCGTGGAAGTCTGTGGCATTGGCTGCGTGCAAAGCTCAGGGCAGCTTCCCTAGAGCTGCCTGGACCCCTGGGACCCCTGAGCTTGGCAGACATTACTTGGAACCCAGGTGTTTTGTGGGAAGTGCATCCAGACCTTTTGGTGGTTCAGGGGGACTTTATTAGGTTTTGTTTTTGTTTTTAAATACCCTTCTCCTGAGTGTGCTCTGGGGAGCACCACCCCCAGGAGAGGTTCTGCAATGGCAGCAACTAAACCACAAAGGAATTTGGGAGGGTGCTGGCTCAGTTCCCTCTTGGAGACTCCCAGGCTGCGTTAGCCCCCAAGAAAGTCTGGTGTCTGAGGCTGAGTTGCATTGATAGCAATGCTGCAGCCACAGCAGCAGAGTCTTTCAGATTTATTGAGTGCTCACCATAAGCCAGGCTCTGTTCTAAGCACTCTATGTGTGTTGTCTCAAACTTTATTGTTTAGAACAGTTTTAGGTTCACTGCAAATTGAGCGGAAAGTGCGGAGATTTCTCTGTCCCCAAACGTGCACTACCTTCCCCACCATTGACATCCCATACCACAGTGGTACCTTTGTTGTAATCAGTGAACGGGCATTGACACACTAGTCACACCCAGAGTCTGCAGTTAATTACATTAAGGCTCCCTCTTGGTGCTGTACATTCGGAGGGTTTGGACAAATGGATCATGACGTGTGTCCACCATGCAGAGTAGTTTCACTCACCTAAAATTCTCCTTGCCCGCCTGTTCATCCCTCCCTTCCCCCTGCATTCTGGCCACTGTGGACCCTTTGACTTTCTCCATCGTTCTTTTTCCAGAATGTCATACAGTTGGAATCCTATAGCATGTAGCCTTTCACACTGGCTTCTTTCACTTAGTTACATGCATGTAAGTTTCTTCCCCATCTTTTCATGGCGTGAAGGCTCATTTCTTTTTAGTCCTGAGTATATTCCATTGTTTGGTTGTACCACAGTATATCTGTTTGTCAGTATTATGGATTTGGGCCATTGTAACAGGTCTATAGTAGTATCTCATTCTTGCTTTAATTTGCATTTCCTGATGAGATACGATGTGGAGCGTCTTCTCATTTACTTACTTTGGTGAGCTGTCTAGGTCTTTGGCTTGTTTAAAATTTTTTTTTTATTGTTGACTTTTAAGAGTTCTTTGCATATTTTGGCTAAGAGTCCTTTATCAGATATATCTTTGGCAAATATTTTCTCTCATTCTGTGACTTTTTTTTTTCTTCTCTTGACACCATCTTTCATAGAGCAGAAAATTTAATTTTAATGAAGCCCAGTTTATCGATTCAGTCTTTCATGGATTGTGCCTTTTGTTGTATCTAACAGGTCGTTATCATATTCAAGGCCATCTAGGTTTTCTTTTTTTTTTCTTTAAAAAAATTTTTTTTTAATGTTTATTTGTTATTGAGAGACAGAGAGACACAGAGTGTGAGTAGGGGAGGGGCAGAGAGAGAGGGAGACACAGAATCCAAAGCAGGCTCCAGGCTCTGAGCTGTCAGCACAGAGTCTGACACGGGGCTTGAACTCACAAACTGTGAGATCATGACCTGAGTCACCCAGGCACCCAGGAGCCCCCAACTAGGTTTGCTTGTATGCATTCTAGGAGTTTCATAGTTTTGTGTTTTACATTTAGGTCTGTGATCCACAACGAGTTAATATTTGTGGAAGACTGTAAGATGTGTGTCTGTCATTTTGGCTGTCCAGTTGTTCTAGCATCATTTGTTGAGAAAACTGTCCTTGCTCACTTGTATAGTATTTGCTGCTGTGTCAAAGATCAGTTGACTGGGCTCTATTCTCTTTCACTGATCTGCTGGTATTTTTTTTTTTTTTTTTTTTTTTTTTACCAGTGCCACACTGTCTTCATCATTGTTGCTTTATGATAAATCATGAAGTTGAGTAGTGTCAATCTTCCAACTTTGTTTTTCTCCTCCAATATTGTGTTGGCTATTCTGTTTTTGTTTTTGCCTCTCTGTATAAGCTTTACAGGCAATTTGTCCATAACCATAGAATAACTTGCTGGGATTTTGGTTGGGGTTGCATTGACTCTATATATAGATCCAGTTTTGAAGAACTGACATCTCAACCATATCGAGTCTTCCTGTCCATGAACATGGGATAGCTTTCTACTTTTTATTTTCTTTAATTCCTTTCATCAGCATTTTGTAGTTTTTCTCATATAGATCTTGTACATATTTTGTTACATTTATACCTAAGCATTTCAGTTGTGCATGGTGCTGATATAAATGGTATCATTTTTAATTCCAGATTCCACTTATTCATTGCTGGTATATAGGATAGCTATTGACTTTTGTGCATTAACTTTTTATCTTGTAACCTTGCTGTAATGATTGCTTATTAGTTCCAGGAGTTTTTTTTTTTTTTTTTTTTTATCTATTCTTCCAGACTTTCTACATAGAGGATTATGTCATCTGCAAACAAAGACAGTTTTCTCTCTTTTTTCCTGACGTGTATGTCTTTATTTCCTTTTCTTGCCTTATTGCTTTAGCTAGGACTTCAGTACAGTGTTGAAAGGAGTATTGGGAGATGACATTCTTGCCTTAATCTAATCTAATCATAGTGGGAAAACATCCAGTTCCACTCACTGTTAAGTATGATGTTAGCTGTGTTTTGTAGATAATCTTTGTCTAAAGTTGAGGAAGTTCCTCCCTCTTCCTAGTTTTACTGAGATTGTTTGTCATGAATGGGTGTTGCATTTTACGAAATTCTTTTTCTGCTACTATTGATATGAGCATGTGATTTTTATTTCTTAGCCTGTTGGTGTGATAGATTATATTATTTGATTTTAGAATGTTGAGTAAGCCTTGCCTACCAGGGATAAATCCCACTTGTTTGTGGTGTATAGTTCTTTTGTTGTTGTGTTTGAAGTTTACTTATTTTGAGAGAGAATGAGGGAGAGCATGAGCAGGGGAGGGGCAGAGAGAGAGGAAGAGAGAGAATCCCAGGCAGGCTCTATGCTGTCAGTGCAGAGCCTGATGTGAGGCTTGAACTCATAAACTAGGAGATCATGACCTGAGCTGAAATCAGAGAGTCAGATGCTTAACTGACTGAGGTACCCAGGCTCCCCATCCCATTTGGGGTATACAGATCTTATTATACATTGTTGGGTTTGATGTGCTAAGGTTTGGTAAGGATTTTTGCCTCTCTGTTCATGAGAGATATTGGTCTGTAATTTACTTTTCTTACAATGTTTTTGTCTATTTTTGCTATTAAGGTAATGCTGGCCTCATAGAATGAGTTAGGAAATAATTCCTCTGCTTCTGTTTTCTAAAAGAGATTGTAGAGAATTGGTATAATTTGTGCCTTATGTGTTTGGTAGACACATCTAGTCTTGATGCTTTTTCTGTTGGAAAATTATTAATTATTGATTCAGTTTCTTCAGTAGAGATAGGCCTATTATGATTATTTCTTTTGGCATGAATTTTGGCAGATTGTATCTTTTAAGGAATTGGTTTGTTTCATCTAGGTTGTCAAATTTGTGGGCGTAAAATTGTTTATGGTATCCCTTTACTACCTTTGTAATGTTCATGGGATCTGTAGTATGTCCCCTTTTTCATTTCTGATGTTAGTGGCTTCTGCCCTCCCTTTTGTCTAGTTAGACTGGCTAGAGGCTTAATGATTTTATTGATCTTTTCAAAGAACCAACTTTTGGTCTTGTTGATTTTTCTCTATTGATTTCCTGTTTTTAATTTAATTGGTTTCTGCTCTAATTTTTCATATTTTTTTTCTTATGCTTAACCTGGGTTTAATTTAGTCATCTTTTCTACTTTCCTAAGGTGGAAGTTTAAATGATTGATTTTAGATCTTCTTTTCTAATATTATACATTCAGTGCTATATAGATTTCCCTCCAAGTACGGCTTTCATTGCTTTCCATATATTTTGAGAAGTTGTGTTTTCATTTTTATTTAGTTTAAAATATTAAAAAAAATTTTTTCTTGCCATTTCTTCTTTAACTCATGTTATTAAAAGTATATTATTTAATATGTACATATTTTGATATAGTCTTAGCTGTCTTTCTTTATGATTACTAGTTTAACCCATTCTGAGCAAACACTGTATGGTTTCTGTTCTTTTGAATTTGTTGAGGGCTGTTTTATGGTCTAGAATGTGGTCTGTTTTGGTGAACGTTCTATGTGACCTTGAGAAGAACGTGTATTCTGCTGTTGTTAAATAAAGTAGTCTATGGATGTCAGTTTACCCAGTTGATTGATTGAATTCAACTGTGTTGTTGAGTTCAGCCATGTCCTCACTGACTTTCTGCCTGCTGGCTCTGTCCGTTTCTGAGAGAGGGGTGTTGATGTCTCCAGCTAAGACAGTAGATTTGTTTATTTCTCCTTTTGCCATTCTACCATTTTTTGCCTCGTGCTTTTTGACTCTGTTGTTAGATGCACGCATGTTAAGGATAATTATGTCTTCTTAGAGAATTGATTCCTTCAACATTGGGTAATGCCCCTTTTTATCACTGATAACCATCTCTGAAGTCTTAAATTAGTAAGCTACTTCCCGTTTCTTTTGATGAGTGTTAGCATAGTATATCTTTCTCCGTCTGTTTTCTTTTAATCTGTATGTGTCTTTAAATTTAAGGTGGGCTTCGTAGAGCCAACATATAGCTGAATCTTGTTTTTTGATCCAGTTTGGTAATCTCTCTCTTTTTTTTTTTTTTAAATTTTTTTTAACGTTTGTTTATTTTTGAGAGACAGAGAATGAGCAGAGGGAAAACAGAGAGAGAGGGAGACACAGAATGCGAAGCAGGCTCCAGGCTCTGAGCTGTCAGTGCAGAGCCCGATGTGGGGCTCAAACCCATGAACCGTGAGATCCTGACCTGAGCCGAAGTCGGACGCTTAACCGACTGAGCCACCCAGGCACCCTAGTTTGGTAATCTCTTAATTGGTGCATTTTAGATCATTGATGTCCAAAGTGATTATTGATACAGTTGAATTAATAGTTACCATATTTGTTACTCTTTTCTGTTTGTTGCCCTTGTTTTCTGTTTCTTGTCTTCTACTCTTGTTCTTTTCTGCCTTTTGTAGTTTTAACTGGGCATTTTATGGTTTCATTTTCTTTCCTTTCTTAGCATATCACTTACAATTTTTTTTTTTTTAACTTTTGCTAGTGTTTACCCTAGAACGTGCAGCATACATTTACATAGAATCCAAGTTAGCTTTCAGATAGCACTGTTCTACACTGTGGATAGTGTCAGTATCTTGTAGTAACACAATAATCCTAATTCCTTCTTCATATCCTGTGTATCATTGCCGGTATTTATTCACTTATATATAAGCACATATATGTGTATTGAATACATTGTTGCAGTTATTATTTTGAACAAACTTTCTTTTAGATCAATGAAGATTAAGATAAATAAAAGCTTTTATTTTACCTTTACTTCTTCCTTCTCTAGTGCTCTTTCTTTATGAAGATCAACTTTTGACTTTTTCCTCTTTGCTTTTTTTTTAACTTTATCTTGCTTTAATATTTCTTGTAAGACAGGTCTTAGTGGTAACAAATTCCTTCAATTTTGTTTGTCTGAGAAAGTATTTTCCTTCATTTTTTCCCCTTTCTTTCTTTCTTTCTTTTTTTTTTTTTTTTTTTTGAGAAAGAGCGAGCAAGACAGAGCACACATGGGTGAGCTGGGGAGAGGCAGAGGGAAGGGGAGAGAGAGAATCTTAAGCGGGCTTTGCACTGACATGATGAGGGGTTTGATCTCACAACTCTGAGATCATGACCTGAGCCAAAATCAAGAGTCAGATGTGTAAACAATTAGCCACCCAGGTGCCCCTCCTTCATGTTTGAAGGGTAGTTTTGCAGGGTACGGAATTCGGAGTTGGGTGTTTTTTCCTTTATGTAAACATTTCACTCCATTCTCTTCTTGCTTGTGTAGTTTCTGAGAAGTTGGGTGCAATTCTTATCTTTGTTCCTCTATAGGTAAGGTGTTTTTCTGTTTGGTTTTATTTTTTACCTCTGGCTTCTTTCAGTATTTTTTCTTTATCTTTGGTTTTCTGTAGTTTGAAAATGATGGGTGTAGTTTATTTGGTATTATTCTTACTGGATGTCCTCTGAGTTTTTGGGATCTGTGACTTGGTGTTTGACATCATATTAGAGAAGTTCTCAATCATTGTTGGTGTAGGTATTTCTTCGTTTTCTTTATCTCTTTCTTCTCATATTCCTACTACATACACATCCCTTCGATACTCTGTTCTGTGTTCATCAATCTTTCTGCTTGCTTTTCAGTTTAAAAATTCTTTCTTATATTTATTTATTTTTGAGAGAGAAGAGTGAGCAAGCAAGCGAGCGGGGGAGGGGCAGAGAGAAAGGGAAACACAGAATCTGAAGCAGGCTGCAGGCTCCGAGCTGTCAGCACAGAGCCTGACGAGGGGCTCCAGCTCACAAACTGCGAGATCATGCCCTGAGCTGAAGTCGGACGCTTAACCGACTTGAGCCACCCAGGCTCCCCTTGCTTTTCAGTTTTAGAGGCTTCTTTTGAGATATCCGTAGACTCCGAGATTGAGCTGTATCCAGTCTAACATGCCCATCAAAGGCTTTCTTCATTTCGGCCACCGTGGTTTTGATCTCTAGCATCTCTTTGTTGGTTCTGAGAATTTTCGCCTCTGCTTCCATTGCCCCTCTCCTTTACGTGCCGTCTGCTTTGTCCAGTACAGCTCTTACTCTTAGTGTGTACATCCAAGTTGTTTTAAATGCTTGGTCTCATAATCCCCAAATCCTTGCCATATCTGAATCTGCTTTTGACGCTTGCTCTGTCTCTTCAAACTGTGCTTTTTGCCTTTTCGTGAGTCTTGTGATATTATTCTTCCTTCCTAGCTGGACAGGATGTACTGGGTACAAGGACTTGACGTAAATAGGCATGTAGTAATGTATTGGTAAGGTGTGGGGGAGGAGAATCATTCTGTAACCCCGTGATTAGGGCTCAGTCTCTCAGGAGCCTCTGCCTATGGACATAGACTTCACCAGTGTTCCTCATTTTTTTTTTTTTTTCCAACTCCCTGAGGTGGGTAAGGATGGCTAAAGTGGGCCGGGTTTGGGTCTGTCCTTTCTCCCGTGTGGAAGGCTGTAGGGGGCTGGAATTGGGTACTTCTCCTCCTCCAGGTAGCTTAGTCTCCGATAATACCCCGGCAAGCTAGGCTCTGGTAAACTGGTTTCCTCTGGGGGGCAGGTGTTGTCAAGGATAGAATGCTCCAGCGTGTTTCAGAATGGTTCCTTTTCCCTTCTCCCTGCCAGAAGTATGGGTTTTTCTCTGATGCTCACTGTGAGTACAGGGTGGAGGCCCTAGGGGTAAAACTCACAAAAGTGGGTGCCCCTGGAATGCTGAACTCTCCTACTTGGCCCTGGTGAGTTTCCAGCAGCTTATCAATTCCAGTCTTGGTTGCCCTACTCTGGTCCTGGTTTTCTGGGGGGTGTCTGCCTGTGGGATTTTGCTCCAGTAAGTTGTGATTCTCTGCCTTCTCTTCAGGTTGGGGGCACTGGCTTGCCCCTGTGACGTCACGTGTCTTAAGGGTTAAGAAGGGTTGTTCCTTTCTCAGCGTATTCATCTATTGTTAGGATGGAGTAGAAACTTCTGAGCCTCTCCCGTGCTGGACTAGAAGTTGTGAGTCTGCTTTATGTGTTTGTAATTTCATTTTCCCTCATAGCAACAGGCGGTTTTTATTGCCATTTTACGAGTGAGGAAACCAAGGCACGGACGGTTAAGTCATTTGCCCAGGGTTCCCGAGCTAAGTGGCGAAACCAGGATTTGAGCTCGGGGTCTGTGAGTCCTGAGTCTGTGCTCTTGGTCACTGTCTTATAGGAGCAGGAACTCTGGACTACAGGGGTCTGCCTTGGACACCCATCTCTGCCCTCCGGGGGGTGTGGCCTTGGGCGGCTCTAAATGCCCCGTAGGTCGTGGCATGTAACACACAGCACTCCGGACGAGGAACTTCGGAAGAAATGGTCGCTGTTGCTGCTGCTGTTATTAGTCTGAGTTGACTGTGTTTCTGGGTGGCTCTGAGGATTGTGTTCGTTTACTAAGACATGAGAGCACTTGGTTGGATGCTGAGCTCCTGGCAGGTGCTCAACAAACGGTGGGGGTTCGTTCTGTAAATGCAGGTGAGCGCAGACTGGGAACACCTTCCGGAACTATCCTTGCAGTCACGGCTCCTGCGGCTCTTGCAGGCTTGTGAAGTTTGTTCACACAGGTCACGCTTCTGAAGCTTCTCGTGGGTTTTTGCGGGCGTTTCTCTGAGTGATTCGTGTGCAGCCTCACTTGGTTGTCTTTCCTGCCAGGGGCGCCGAGGGTGGGAGCACGAGTGAGACCCATACGCGTGGCTCTCTGTTGTCTGGCCGCCTCTCCCACCTGTCTGGAGCCCCTGCAGAGCAGGTGGAGTCCGGAGGCCGACCTTTCCCTTCCTCAGCTTACCCCTCGCGCTCGTCCCTCGAGCGCCTGTACCACCGAGTGGCATGAACAACCGATGTTTCTGGTCGCGCAGTTCTGGAGGCTAGCGTTCCAAGATCAAGGTGTCAGCGAGGTTACTTCCTCCTGAGGGCCATGGGCGAGAGTCTGTTCTCTGCCTCCCTCTGAGCTTCCAGCGTTTCGCCAGCAATCTTTGTCGTTTCTTGGCTTGTAGACTCGCCACCTGGATTTCTGCCTTCATCTCCACGTGGGATCCCCCTGTGTGCATGTCCCTGTCCAAACACCCGACCTGTTGGATGGCGGTCCGCCCTGATGACTTCTTCTTAGCTAGTTACAGCTGCAGTGACCCTCTTTCCAAATGAGGTTTCATTCCTAAGTACTGGGGGGTTAGGACTTCACTACGTGGATTTTGCAGGAGACACGGTTTAACCCATAACACCCACCCTCCGGGGACAGTTGGCCCATGAACTAGCCCAATAGTGAGCCGAGGGAAAAGGCAGATGAGCAGAGCTAGAGCCTGATCATTCACAAGCGTTTCTCCTTTCGTGGGAGCTGGATCCACGAAGCGAGGAGCATGAACCTCCGTGGACGCGGCCTGGGGAGTAGCAGGAGGGGCCCGGGTGGGCCTGTGTGCGTTCAGGTTCAGACGCCCGCTCTTCCTCTCAGACTCGGGGCTCATCCCTCTGGGCCTCGGTTTCTTCATCTGCAATGTGAGCACAGTAATGCTTGTCCACTGAGGGCGGTTGTGAGTCCCAGTAAAATAACTCTGTGAAACCCCCCCACACCACGCAGAGAGCATTGGAGGACATAATACGCATTGGGTCGCGGAGCAGCACCGGTCTGCATGGTAGACCTCGAGGCCCAGCCCTGCCCTCTGCTGGCCCGGCCACCTTCACTGGACCCTCGTCTGTAAGCCCCGTCCCTCCCTTCTGACGCGGAGCCGCTACTGTTCCTGGGCTGTGAGGGCCAGGTGCAGGGGCATGTCACACGCTTGCAAAGGTGCACTGTGGTCTGGCCGTGGTGGCGGTGGTGGTGACGGTGGTGGTGGACGTTCCATGGAGCCGAGGTTTAAGTGGGATGCTTAAATGACTGTGCTCTCTTTCTGTTAAGGACAAAAGGAGTTATTCTTGTCCTGTGTGTGAAAAGTCTTTTTCAGAAGATCGATTGATCAAGTCGCACATCAAGACCAACCATCCGGGTAAGGTTATGCATTTTGGAGAGGAAATTAACTTTAAGATGCTTATGTTTCATTCACTTATTCGTTCGTTCATTCATTCATTTATTTTTAATGCGTTTTTAATTTATTTTCGAGAAAGTGCTGAGCGGGGGAGGGGTAGAGGGAAAGGGGAACCAGGATCCGAAGCGGGCTCTGAGCCAAACACGGGCCTTGAGCTCCTGAACCGTGAGATCGTGACCTGAGCCCAAGTTGGACCCCTAACTGACTGAGCCACCCAGGCACCCCTAAAATGCTTATGTTTATTTTAAAACACAGCATTACATGTCAGCTGCACTAAACGGAAATAAAGAGGGACGGAGGTATGAGTAAATTTAAGGGATACGATTACCTTTATTTAAGGCTGGGAATTTATAACCATTTACTTCATTTTATCCTTTCATCTGGCCTTGAGATACTCTCCCCACACTGTCATCTCCCTTCCCCCTTTTCATGTGCACTTTGAATGCCTTCAGATGGGTCACTTACAGTGCAGGTCTGACCTAGACTCCACTCCCTGGAAGCCGGTGCCTGGCCCCTGTGAAACACTTGTTCCCCAGCAGGGTGGTTTATGAAGGGTGTGCACTCCCAGACTGAGGAGCCTTGGCGAGTCGGGGTGACTGTCACCCTGGGTCTCCTCACACTGGTTTCCTTAGCCACTTAGAGGTGTGAGCACGAGCCACCTGGCCACTGCCTGCCACACTTCCGTTCTCGCCAACTGGGATACATTTCCTCCATTCTGCCCCGTTAATTCCTGTTTGTTCTCTGTGTTCTTCCTTGGGGAGGATGTGAGGGCTCCCTGGCTGGGGACGCTGACCCCTTGTGTTCAGGTCATTGCCACCTCCTTGCCACCCCGTGAGAGCCTTGGGGTAGGGCTGCCACCGTTAAGGCCCATCCCCAGATCTGGGTGTCACACGGGCAGGCCCGGGGGCACAGATGTGGGTGCTGACGTGGGTGCTGTGTGTGGCAGAAGTGAGGGACAGGTAAGCCGGTGCACTTCCCCTGCGTCCCTGTCCCTTTTCTCTTTGTTTCGTGTCCGCTCTTGTCTTCGAGCACCGACTGCCTGATTACCAATGATAATGGGGAAAAGAGAGATCACAGGGTTCACGAACTCTCACGTTCTGTCCGGGAGCAGATGGAGCCCTGAGGCCTTCACCCGTGGTGTCCTGGTGGCCTCGTCCTGCCCTCCCCGTGTCGGCCTGTGTCCCGTGTCACCCGCGTCCGGTGTGAGCCGGGGATGCTCATTTAAACCGCCCAACCTTTGCTCATGAACATGTGTGAGCTGTTCTTTCTCTTTGGCTGAAACTTCAGATGTCTACAAAACAGGGTAACAGGAGGCACCCCAAGGATCCGTAAGAGCCTGGCCTCTGCACCCACGTGCCCTTTATCAGATTTGTTTCCTGTACTGACCCTCCAGACTTTTGTCCTAGAATATCTTCAAGTTCGTCCCACACACGTGCCATTTCCCGGTAAAAGAACTTAGGATGCATCTGTAGCAAGTAAGGGCGTCTTCTGAACACAGCCACTGGGTCGCCATTAAAACAGACTTGTTATGAGGAGTACTGGGTGCTATGTGTTACATTCTAAATCTGAAACCAATTCTACCCTCTATGTGAGCCAACTAGAATCTTTTTTTAAATTTTTTTTTTTAACGTTTATTTTTGAGAGAGACAGAGACAGAATGCAAGTGGGTTAGAGGCAGAAAGAGGGAGACACAGAATCCGAAGCAGGCTCCAGGCTCTGAGCCGCCAGCACAGGGCCCGACGCGGGGCTTGAAGTCACGGACCGTGAGATCATGACCTGAGGCGAAGTCGGACGCTCAACCGACTGAGCCCCCGGGCGCCCCTAGCCAACTAGAATTGAAATAAAAACGTGAGGGGTGCCTGGGTGGCGCAGTCGGTTAAGCGTCCGACTTCAGCCAGGTCACGATCTCGCGGTCCGTGAGTTCGAGCCCCGCGTCAGGCTTTGGGCTGATGGCTCAGAGCCTGGAGCCTGTTTCCGATTCTGTGTCTCCCTCTCTCTCTGCCCCTCCCCCGTTCATGCTCTCTCTCTGTCCCAAAAAAAATAAATAAACGTTGAAAAAAAAAAATTAAAAAAAAAAAAAAAGAAATAAAAACGTGAAATAAAAACAAAAGTAAAATCAGGTAAAACAAACAGAATTAATGGTAATTCCTTATCATTACCTACCATTAGTTCATTTAAAATTTCCCGAGTCCACCGAAGATTGTTTGAATCAAGACTCAGGCATTTTGTGCTTAGTTGTCCCGTCACTCGAGTGTCTTGTATTCTGTGGGACACCCCAGCCCACTTTTGTTCCCGTGACATCAATTTGTTGGAGGGACCGGGTCACTTCTCCTGTAGATGATTTCACGTCCTGCATTTGCGTGACGGTGCCTTGTGGCATTGTTTCTCTGTCCCTCACGTTTTATGCTCACAGATATTTAGATCTGAGACTTGTAGATTCTGGTTTAACTTTTAGGCCGAAATTCTATTGCTGGACTCCATGGGGCACATCTGGATTTGTCACGTTAGTGCTGGGGTTCGGGCACTGTCACGAGGTTCATGCCCATCTTCCATGAGCTGATCTCCTTTGGCTTCTGATGATCACCCTGCTTTTCATCTAGAGGTCTCCATGAGCACTATTTCCGAGGTTCTCGGGAGGAGGGTTCAGCTGAAAGGGCTGATTGGAAAGAGAGCCATGAAGTGCCCGTATTGTGATTTCTATTTCATGAAGAACGGCTCAGACCTTCAGCGTCATATTTGGGCTCATGAAGGTGAGTACTCATCTCTCAGGATGGAGCATCCTTTCAATGTCGTGCTTCTGAGCTTCACGCGGGAGCGCTTTAGGGGGAAGCCGTGTCGCCATGCGCCCTGCAGTTAGACTTTCTTCCACTTACCCAGAAACGTGTGCAGCAGCCAGCTGAGCTCCATGATTCCAGTCACTGCCTGTTCAGTGGCAAGTGCGGTGAGCAGAGGCATGCAGTTCTTTGTAGCTTTCGTTGGGATTGCAGCGAAATAAATCCGCACGACCCCTGCACTAGGCGGTGGGCTTCAGGAGGATAGGAACAGCACTGTCTCAGTCACGGAGGTGACTGGTGGCCGCCGTGGTGCACTGGCTCGGTAGGTGCTGAGGAAGTGTTGGTGTTGCACAGATGAGCAAAGGCGAAGAGGGCAGCAGAACGTCGTTTGGTCCCAGCATCGTGGAGGAAGAATCCAGGAGGCGGGAGGAACACAGGCTGTGCTTTTGGGGTGCTTGCCTAGGAGGGGAGGAACGGGGAGCACACTCGGGGGCTTTGGGCAGTTGGAGGTTGGGAGACTGCCAGAGACAGTGGGCCACCAACTTTGCCTCCCGCCGTAGGGACGCGGCTTTCCTGGGGGTGAGGCTCAGTGGTGGGGGCAGGCGGAGCCCTTCTGGATGTTTGCAGAGGTCCCGCCTGTGAGTTAGGAAGCTGGGAAGCTGCGGGCAGGAAAACAAGAGGGCTCCTGGGGAGGACGGAGGATGAAGAGTTTCTACGGCGTGGCCAGAAGCACCTGCTCTCAGGCCTCGGGGGAAGTGCTGTCAGGAAGGGAGAGGCGGTCGGGTTGGTCAGCGATGCAGCAGGGCCCACGCCAGGCAGAAGGAGCTGAGGTCAAAGCGCGGTGGGGGAGGTGCGTTTGTTTACTGGCACGGGTGCACCCCAGCTCTGCGCCCCGGGCACACCTTGCAGCCTCCCTGAAGCCTCAGGTTCCTCCACTGCCAAGTCTCAGGCCTCGTAGACAGGGGCTGAACCTGCCGGGCGCGCAGCGTGGCAGGTTCCCCCTGCGCTCGGTGACGGGAACAGCGTCCCTCTCCCCATGCACGTGGCACCAGGTGTCGCAGCCTGTTTCACTTTACGTTCCCCCCTGGACAGAGGCCGCAGGGGCAGGGGCTTCTCCGCTTCAGAGAACCACCCCCCCCCCGCCCCACGCTCGCTACGGAGCAGGTCCTCAGCAGGTGTTTGCTGAGTGAAGGGAGAGCAGCCAGGATGCCCCACAGTCCAGGCCATTAGCCCAACACCAGCTGATGTCAGGGTTCTGTTTGGTGTATGAAAATGTGCTTTCACATCTGATCCTAGGTGCCCGAGCACGTTGGGTTTTGCACACAGACCCTTGTTTCCTTGAATTTTTGTCAGCTCACCGCAGTCCTGTTGGATTGAGTGAACGTGTGCTGCAGGGACTGCCCGGGGTCCGTGCCCTCAAGGGGTTCCCAGACCGCGGGGAGCGGCAGTGTGAACGACTTGTGATGCACTGTGGCAGTACAGCTAGCGGAGGGGTCCAGGACATTCGCTTGGGCGGGCCAGAGGAGACCGCCCAGGGGAGGCCCTGGCAGAGCCGGGAGGAAGGGCGTGGCGGGCCGAAGGAACAGCATGGCGGAGCAAGGCGAGGCAGGTGTGCGCCACGTTTAGGGACAGGCGGGTGCACTGCTTTGTTCAAAGTGGACGTGCACATGTATCCTTGGGATGCACACACGGATGCAGATAGGGGTGTGTGCGTGTGTGTGTGTGTGATTCTGTGTGTTTTCTTCCCCTCTGGTAGGCGTGAAACCCTTCAAATGTTCTTTGTGCGAGTATGCAACTCGCAGCAAGAGTAACCTCAAGGCTCACATGAACCGTCACAGCACTGAGAAAACCCACCTGTGTGACATGTGTGGCAAGAAATTCAAATCAAAAGGGACGTTGAAGAGTCACAAGCTCCTTCACACTGCTGACGGTGAGTCCAGGGCTCTGTACCGTAGTGAGATTGTTTCCCTCTTGAAAGTGTGGTTTGAGGGGCGCCTGGGTGGCTCAGTGGGTTAAACGCCTGACTCTTGATCTCGGCTCTGGCCGTGATCTTACGGTCAGTGGGATGGGGCCCCGTGTCTGGCAACACGTGCTCTCTCTCTCTCAAAAAAACCCCACAAAAACCCAAAAGTGTGGTTTGAAGCTGACATTCCAAGTTCAGCAGAAACTGTGGATGTGTTGCCTACAGGCAAGACAGAGCTGTGTCTTGTAGAATTTCAGTCCTGGGAGAGAGGGGACAGAACTCACCTGCTTCCTCATTTTCCCTGTGTTCAGTGTCGGAGGCTTGCCTGACCTCCACCAGTGCTTGCTGAACCTTGTGTGTGTGTGTGTGTGTGTGTGTGTGTGTGCGCATAGTGTGCAGGCGCACGCTCACACACACTCGTGTGTATACATAGGGCGGTGTATGCGGAGGGGACGCTGCTTCAGGGAACAAGGCACCCTCGGGAGGCCTTGATCTCAAAGTTGGAACCTTCTTCAGCCCTCCACCCCCACCTGAGCCTGAGGACCTTGAGTAGCAGCCACGCTCACGATCACACTCGACCTGATCACACCTGGTCCACTTGATTCACACTCAAGTGGATGCATATCAGCTAAGCCACCGCAGGGGTTGATATTCAGCCCCAAAGGGGGGCTCAGTTTAAAATACACACAATGCTTGGGCAAATCTGACCTTGGTGAAGTACACTTCAGTGGATTTCTGCTTTCATTCCTTCATTAAGAACCATGGATCGAGTTCTTCCTCCGGTCCAGCTGTGCCTGGGGTGTAGGGTCAGTAAGGAGCAGCCTCCGGCCCTGGGGAGTTTATAGCCCGGGGGTGGGGGGAGAACCACACACAGCTGTGCTGAAGGTGGATGCGGTGATGGAAGGCGGCTCGCAGCCCCGGGAGGAGGGTGTGAGTCGCCGTGGGCAGGACATGTGGTGGGCAGTGGTCACCGTGTCCAGGAGAGTCTCCCCGAGAGGGGCGGGATAGAGGGAAGACATGCAGAATCGTTGTAGGAAGCCAGGCAGCTAAACCACAAAGGCCTTTAACCTTTATTTATTTTCCTTTAAAAACCCCAGTTGTCGCAGGGTGTTGTGACTATTCCATGCAACAAGATTATAAACCATATTTATAAGTATATGGGTATTGAAGCACAATCATATACAAAAACTGGAGTTCACCGTAACAATCAGAGTGATTTCAGCAGTTACTTTTCGAGAGCGATACGGCCATTAGGTGACACCTTCATTGTAGAATGTTCCAGGGAACCCATGCTGGTGTGTGTGTGTATCTGGGTGAGCTCGGGGGATTGTGGAGAGGCCACATGCTCAGCGAGGCTTCGTTAGAGTTCAAGATCCAGGGCTTGCCCAAGGCTCAGTGGAGGCCAGAGCCATAACTATTCAGACTTCAGCACTGTGCTATAAATAAGAAAATCCATAAGCAAAATAATTAAAAATGCAGTGACAGTAAAGCAGTCTTATCCTGAGTAATGAAAGCATTAAGTCATGTAATTATTCATGAGTTCTGTGCCTCTGTTATTTTTTGACATGGAAGCACCCAAGTCACTGAAATGCCTAATAACACAGTGTCACTAATGAGGAGCGGCCGTCCTCAGTGCCGGGAGGTCTGGGGTGTCCACGGGGCTGTGGTGTCAGGGTCTGGGGGTGCACTCTTGGGGCCAGGGAGGGACACTGTGGCCTCATGCAGGGCTCTGAGGTCTGGGTTCTGGCCTGAAAGGCTTTGGGGAGGTGGGGCGTGTCTAATCAGGGGCTGTGGACCGACCACCGTCAGATGCGGAGGGGACCGCTGGAGTGGGCAGCGTGTCAGGGCGGGCATGGCAGTGGCATACTCAGCTTATGACACGTGTCACGTCACTTGCTTCCCCAAGCTCTTCAGCAGGAAAGGGAATTTGGAGAGGCAAAGGTGCTGTCTAGTGAAAGCAGGAAGACAGCCTTCCTGAAGTGCACCAGCTGTCTGCCCCACCTGGGCCTGAGTTTGGTGCGTCAGGACAAGGACATGAGACCGTCACACTTCCTGGGTCCCTCTCCGCCTCTGTGCTCTGTGAGGCCAGAGGCAGGTGGCTGGTGAAGATCTGGAGCTCCGTGGGGCAGGGTAGCTTCACCCGGTCTGAGTCTGGGCTGGTCTTTTCTTCCCGAGGGCTTCCAGTCTCGTGTTGTCTCGAAGGCCAGCTTGATGTGTGGATTGCTGGATCACAGGCCAGATGTCCCAGCTTCATGGACAGTCTGCTGTGTACCTATGATCAAACTATAGGCACTTCTTTTTCTTTGAAATTTTAAAAAAGCTTTGAAAAAAGTTTAGTTCCATCTCCTACCCACTTTTTCCGTGGCACTCGCATCTTGATGAATTTTAAAAGCTCTTTGCATATCAGTGGTTTGTCATAATGGTGCAAACATTTCCCTCCAGCTTACCATTTGCACTGACATTTTGTTTGTCACGGCTTTTTATGTACAGAAGTAAAATAACTTTGCATATGTAAATTTATCCGTCTTTTCCTTTATTTTTTTCTTCATGATTTCTCTGTGTTGAAAGAAACCCTCCACGTATTAGGGGAAAATTCTTTTGTATTTTCTTCAAGTTTTATTTTGGGGGTTTATAATGTTTATTAAATGTAATATTCTTGAAATTTATTTTGGTGTGTGGTGTGTGATAGGGATCTTTTTTTTTTTTTAACAGTTATCAATTAACATATTTACAGAGAAATCTGTTCTTTTCATTTTGTTTTGAAATTTGAATTTCTCAAGATGCTGGGCATGTTCTGAGATTTTTGTCTGTTTGGATAATCTGTGTCTAGAGTATGGTTTTATAAGGTGCTATTTTTATAAATCATTGTATGCACACGTATGTTATTCCTTTTTCTTTTTTTCTGGACATCTCTTAGGTTTTCTCAGTTATTACCCTTTTGGATAAGCTTTGAAACTGATTGGTCAAATTAAGAAAAATAACCTACCCTCCACCAAAGAAGGACACTCTCTCCTTCCCCAGGGATGCGCTTGGGAGCCATGTGACAACATGACACGTGCTGGGATCAGGGGTTTGGCTGCTTTGATGAGGCTGTCAGCCTGTAACCCTAGAATTAGCTCTTTATTTATTTTTAATGTTTATTTATATCGGAGAGAGAGAGAGAGAGAGAGAGAGAGAGAGAGAGAAAGAATGAGCAGGGGAGGGGCAGAGAGAGAGGAGACGCAGAGTCCGAAACAGGCTCCAGGCTCTGAGTTGTCAGCACAGAGCCCGACACAGGGCTCGAACCCATGAACCCCATGAGATCATGACCTGAGCTGAAGTGGGACGCTTAACCGACTGAGCCACCCTGGCGCCCCAGCTCCTTATTTGGAAACAGACGTTTAAGACCTGCCTGGAATGACTCGGTTTCTACTCTGTTGTGTCGGTGGCGATTCAATAGCTTGTCTCACAGAGAAGCTATGTGGGGTACGCAGGGCTGTGGAGGCCCAAGCCGCTCTTATCTCCCACCGCCTCTTGGCGTGGCCTGGGTCACATTACTTCTCTGAGCCTCCGTTTCCTCAGCAGTAAAATGGGGATGATTATACCCCCGTGCCTGATGGCCTTGGGGATCAGATGACAGAAGGAGCGCCCACTTACCTGGGCTTCACCTGCTGTCTCGCTGCTCCTTCTCAGTCTCCTTTCCTGGGGCCACCTTCGCACTGACTTCTCCCTCTTGGAAGTTCACAGTGCTCAATCCACAGATTTCCTCACTTGTTCCTGGGGCGTCTCCCGGTCTCCCCGTGCTTCCAACCGTTTATGTGGAAGGCTTCCCAGTTTCTGGGTGTGTGTCAAACCCCAGCAGCCCGCCAGATCCTTCAGAGCCCTCCTGGCCCTGAGGTGTCTCTTCTTGCCTTCTCTGTCTCAGGTGTCCTGTGTCGTTTCTGTGACGAACATGTGTTTGTCTCTGCCACTTGAACTCTTGCTAGTTCCTTCGTAGTTTCTTATGTGTTTCTTTTCTTTTTTTTTTTTTTTTAATGTTTATTTATTTTTGAGACAGAGAGAGACAGAGCGTGAGTTGGGGAAGGGCAGAGAGAGAGGGAGACATAGAATCCAAAGCAGGCTCCAGGCTCCGAGCCGTCAGCACAGAGCCTGATGTGGGGCTTAAACCCACAAGCTGTGAGATCATGACCTGAGCTGAAGTCGGACGCCCAACCAGCTGAGCCACCCAGGTACCCCTCTTCTGTGTCTCTTACTGTCCTCTGTCTCTAACGTGCATTGTAATTTCCTTATTCTTGACTTGCTGTGTCTTCCGTTGGACTGTAAGCTGCTCTAGCAGGGATTTTTGACCTTTTTTTTAAAAAAACAAACAAACTTTTTTTAATGTTTATTTTTGAGACAGAGGGAGACAGAGCATGAGTGGGGGAGGGGCAGAGAGAGAGGGAGACACAGAATCCGAAACAGGCTCCAGGCTCCGAGCTGTCAGCACAGAGCCCGATGCGGGGCTCAAACCCATGAACCGTGAGATTATGACCTGAGCCGATGTTGGACGCCGAACCAACTGAGCCACCCAGGTGCCCCAGGAGTTTTGACCTTCTACATCTGCTTTGTTTTGTAGCCCTGGCACCTAAACCAGTGCCTGGCGTGTGTGTGTGTGTGTGTGTGTATAGTAGGTGCTCAACAAATGTTTGTTGGTTGAATGAGTGAAAAAAATGTAAAGTACCTGGCATACCGTGCTTGGCATACAGAAGCACTCAGTGCGTTATTTCCCCCATGTCCTCTCTTGGATAGTTCTATTAAATCAAATGCTTGTGAATTGGATGTTTTAAAACACGGTAGAGGAACTCACCATTAAATGAATCTTTTTGGGTATCTTTCAGTGAAAAGGAATTGAGTAGTTACCCTCTCCTGTTCCCTGCTTGCAAGGCCAATTTTTCACATTTATTGGCTTCTTTAAAGTGATGTGTCCCTGTTTATTCATTCTTGTTTCCCAGAGGGGCTCATTACTGTACCTCAGAAGGGATAGGTCAGGGTGGGTGCAGGTCTCAGTTAGAAAGGTTTGCCGGTCAGTATGTACAAAGAGGGACACTGATCTGTGAAGGGCCTTATTAAGCCCTTTGCGTGCAGGCCAATGGTATGAAAGAAGTTAATGCAAAAATCATGCCGTAGCGTATTTCCTCCCTTTTGACTTTGAAGGCGGCCTACACATGTGCGGTCTAGAGGCTCTTACAGGATTCCGCCTTCCCTAGCAGATGGGGAAGGTGAAATGGGGCAGTGCCTTACTGTTAGGTAATCAAACAGGAATCCTCTAATCATGAAATGAAAAGCTCTTTGAAGCTCTGTGCTAATTCCTTCGGGTACCCCCCCTTCCCCCGCCCCATCTGACCTGCCCTCATGCACTTGAGTTAAGAAGTTTTCTGGCAAAACTTACAAAGAGGAATTATCCGAGCTTCAAGCACTCTTGTATGTGTCGTAATTAGACAAGTGGAGAGTTGAGTGTGGAACTTAGGTCTGAGTGGAGGACGTAGCATTTTTCCCCTCGCTCCTTCAGCTGATAATAAGAGATGCCATGGCTACACGTGGAGATATTCTGGGAGATGTAAGTGTGGACTTGCTTTTTCTCGTCTTTCCTCTAAAGGCGGAATCATCGTAGGATAAAGTAGCCCCGCTTATCCGGGGTCTCTTTACTTCTGAAAACATACACTCTGGAACCAGGAAGGTAACCAATGGAAAGTGGTGCCTGAGCAACGGGCTGGTTGACCCCTCCAAGTTCATGTCCTAGGCTCCAGTGCGACTGGTCCCTGCACAGCATCCTCGTCGTTGCTCTTACCTTTCGCCAGCTCACCCTGGAGTTAAAGGTTAAGGGCCAGGGGTGGGCATGGGCTCGGTGGGTTTCTGTGGCCTTTACCGGCCTGTGTCTGGGTGACGGGCCGCAGAGGGAGGACCGACTGCAGTGCCTTTTTATATGTGCGCCCTGGCTGGGTGCATCCGAAACACTTTCTCTCAGCGTTTTATAAACCATAGGAGTAACAGCCCGTAGTATAAAATGTACCAGACAGCTCACTGAATAGTTAGCTTAGACTAATACACAGATTTAACTGTTGAATAAGGCTTGGTTACCTAAAACCTCGCCAGGGTACAGGGTTCTCAAGCCACAAATTGCAAATCCCTGGCAACGTATCTGGAACTTCAACCCAGTTGTGGCACCCTGCCCGTTCCTGCTCTTTTCTCTGGCTCTGTGCCGCCCTCCGTTTCTTTCCATGTCTAACGCTGACCCATCCCTCCTTGTATCAGAACTGATGTGCTAATTACAGAGAGCCATCCGTCTCTTCAGTCTGCAGTTGCCTGAAGTTCAGTCTTAAAAGTACAGAGACTTCTTTAAACTGTATTCTTGTCGCGGTAGCTGTTTCTGTTCTGAGTTGCCACTGCCTAGATTACTGCCGATGCTGGGACTGTGGGGACAGTGCTCTGCGAAATACCTGCTGCAGAGTGTGCTGTGCTGCCTTTTAAAATTTTTTTTCTTTTTTCTTTTAGAGAGAGAGTGTGTGTGCACACACGGGGGGAAGGGGCAGAAGGTGGCGGGGCGGGGTGGGGGGAGAGGGAGGGAGGGAGAGAATCTTAAGCAGGTTCCATACTCAGCATAGAGCCCAGCACAGGGCTTAATCCCATGACCCTGGGACCATGACCTGAGCCGAAAACAAGAGTCAGATGCTCAACCGGCTGAGCCACCCAGGCGCTCCAGGGAGTTTTTCTTGTATTAGGCAGCACACCCCCATGGGCCAGGCTGTGTGGAGAGGCAGTAGGCAGAGTGGGTGCAATGGTGGGTTCCGGGAGGGCAGACCCAGGTTGGAACGACTTCCCGCCTGTGTGACCGTGAACCGGTCTTCACAGCCCTGTTAGTTTCCTGTGGCCACAGTGACAAACAAGCACAAATTTAGTGGCTTAAATCAACACAGATTTATTACATGACAGTTGTGGGGCTCAGAAATCTAAAATCAAGTTGTCAGCAAGTAGGGGCTACATTCTTTCTGGAGGCTGGAGGGGAGAATCTGTTTCTTTAGACTTTGCAGCTTCTAGAGTCTGTCGGTATCCTTTGGCTCATGAGCCCCTGCCTTCATGTTCAAGGGCAGCAGCAGAGCCCTGCCAATCTGTCTGTCCCTCTGCTTCCACAGTCATAGCTCCTCTGTGACCCTGACCCTCCTGCCTGTCTGCCATAGGGACCCTTGCGATTTCACTGAGCCCACCTGAATGGTATAGGATAATTGATCTCAAGATCCTTAACTGGGTCACATCTGCAAAATCCCTTCTGCCATGGAAGGTAATAGGCTCTGGGGATCGGGACCCGGATATGTTTGGGGGAGGGCATTACCTCCCACTGTGGGCTATGGGAAGATTACTTGGGTTCCTATTAAGTGTGTCAGCTCATTCTAAATGTTGGGTAGATATACCTGTTCCCCTGGCGGTCAGTGTCCTCATATTCTCAGTAACTCTGGACACAGCATAGGGACGGCTGTTTGTAATGCTTAATCTGCACCATCTCTGTCATTTAGGAAAGATCACATTTCTCTTCTCTCAGATACTCTCTCATTAGGATGGCACGGTGCAATAGTTAATATTTAAAGAGTATCAGTGTTGGAAAAGGTAAAGTCAGTGTTCTGATAAATTTACTTATGCAAAATATCACCTTTCGCAGTAAGACTGGATAAACAGTCATAATCAGGTGTTTTCACCTTCATGCCTCTAGATATTATTACTACTAATAGTCTGATTTGTGCATATTTAAGTATTTTAGTGCCTCTTCAAGTTTGAGGGGCCCACATAAAATTTGATTAGGCAGCAGTGACTTAACAGGTATTTCAAGCAAAGTGCCTTAAATCGGAAGGAATTTTCCATCGCTTGTCTCCTTTGTGTGCCGATGGACTCCAAATGCCAGGAGACAGAGGGCATGGTCTTATTTTCACCCGATGGTTTAGATTTTTCTCCCACTCCACCTCTCCCTGGTTTTCTGTAGAGCTCTATTTAAAGCGACTAAGCAGCTGGAGCCATCCTCAGGGAAGCCCGTCAAACAGACGAGGGTGGAGTAAGAGACAAAGGAAGCTGACAGGTGCTGTGCCTGTATTCTTTTCCTTTTTTTTTTTTTTTAAGCGTATTTTTCCAGTCTTACTGAGACGTAACTGACATGTAACACTGTATCGGTTTAAGGCGTACAACACGGATTTGGCGTGTTGTGTATATTGTGAAACGATTACCGCAGTAGTTCAGTTAATGTCGATCACATCACTTAGTTTTTTTGTTAGGATTCTTATTTTATTGGATGTATTTAACACACAGCCTTGTGTAAAATTAAGGTGTTCAGAGAGTTTGCTACATGGCTGTGATGTGTTGCCATTGTCGCAGTGTTTATCACATTGCATCATTAAGTACAGTATTGTTTCTGTATCCGTCCTCTTGTGCATTAGCTCGCTGTGGCTTATTTAATCCTCACTGCAGGTTTGAACCCTTCAGCAACATCAGTCTCTATCCCCCTCTTCCCCTGCTAACCACCATTTTACTCTGTTTTTTTTTTCTTTCAAGTTTGACAGCTTTAGATTCCTCATAGAAGTGCAGACGGTGCTTGCCTTTGTCCGTCTGACTTAGCTCACTTAGCATAATGCCCTCAGGGTCCGTCCATGTTGAAAGTGGCAAGATATTCTCCTTTCTTGCGGCTGAATAATATCCTGTTGTTTGTGTGTACCCCATCTTTATTATCCACTCACCCGTTGATCGCATTTGGCCTGTCTGTGCCTTGACTGCTGTGAATAATGCTCTGATGACCCAGATAGCTCTTGGAAATCCTGCTCATTCTTCCGGGTGTGTACGTTGGCTGCTAGATTGTAGATGGTTTAATAGAGCCATCTTTAATTTCTTGAGGAGCCTCCATGTTGTTTTCCATAGTGGTTGAACCAATTTATATTCCCACCAACAGGACACCAGCATGCCCTTTCCCCCATACCCTCACCAGTGTGTTTTCTTTTTTTAACGTTTATTTATTTTTGAGACAGAGAGAGACAGAGCATGAACGGGGGAGGGGCAGAGAGAGAGGGAGACCCAGAATCGGAAGCAGGCTCCAGGCTCTGAGCCGTCAGCCCAGAGCCCGACGCGGGGCTCGAACTCACGGACCGCGAGATCGTGACCTGAGCTGAAGTCGGCCGCTTCACCGACTGCGCCACCCAGGCACCCCCTCGCCAGTGTGTTTTCTAGGTGCTGGTCACCTGGCGGGGGCGACATCCATCCTGGAGTGAGCCCCCCGCCCCAGCTGTCAGCAAGTGCGGGGTAACCGCTGCTCCCCTCTGCTTGGGAGAGCCTCCTACTTGAGCACGGGGTGCACAGCCAGGCAGCCGTTCCACCGGCTGTCCTGCCCTCTGTCTTGCACGTTCATCTTTCCCCCACAGCAGAAAGGACTTCAGCCGGAGGGCACTCCCGGATCCCTTGGGGCGGGGGGGATCTCGCTTGGTCTAACACAAGGCGAGAAAGGATTTCTGTTCCTTCCTTCCCCCTCCCTCCCGCTAAATCCTGTCCCCTCTGTCCTGACATGACACGCTGGGTAAGGCCTGAGTAAAGGGCAGTTCCCAGGATCACCGGACACCAGACCCTGTGCTTTCCTTTACTGTCCGGTGGCACTTGAGTTCTGTCCACGTCCTGTCACCAGGCCCAGCCAGCGCCCCCCAGGTCGGTGGTCAGCTGTGTTCCGTCAGCCAGTCGGCCGTGGCTTGCCGGCTGAGGAGCTCGTGTTAGGAGACTCCTAACGGAAACCCAGAGGGCTGAACAGAAGCAGTGCAGGTGACGTTTGTATCCCTACTCTCCCATCTCTGAAGGGGGGTGGTACCAGATCGCACCTTCTGAGGGAAATGGGAGCCGGTGGTAAAACGTCGTGCTTCCAGAGCGAGCTGCGGGGCGGGGTCTGCAGAGGAAACCTCCCGCCAGCCCGGCGCTCACAAAGATGCCGAACCGAAGGTCACAGGGGTGAGTCGTGCTGACGGTGTCTTTTTTCTTACCCCCTGCAGCGGCCGCCAGCATCATCCACAGACGGTCCTGCTGCCCTCAGACTTCATCTTTGAGCCGCCCGACACATCTTTTCTCTCTTTCTTGACCTCATCTGGTGCCCGTTCCCAAGTCCCTCCTGGGGGAAGTACCCTATTTTGTTCTTGTTGTGGTGCTTTTTTCTCCCCCCTTAACTTTTTAAAACTAAGGTACGATACCCGTGCACAAAAGCGCGTGCTTTGTAAGGGTACGGCACACGGGGCTATTGCAGGCGGCTCGGCCAAGTGACCACATCCCAGGATAAGACCCAGGACGTCGCCAGTCCCTCAGAAGGCCTCTGCCCTCCCCCGCGGCCATCCCCTGCTTCGTCCTCAAGTAGCAACCGGCCGCACTTGTAACTCTGTGCTGGATCTGGCCGGTCCTTGAACGTTGTGTGAACTAGTTCATTTAATACGTGCGCTTTCGTGTCTGGCTTCTTCCCTTCCACATTATTTGTGAGGTTCATCTGGGTTGTTGGGATTTCGACCTTCAACATCTGGGCCTCTGGGTCAAATAGGAAGGAACTGCTGTGTAGCCGAGATTCTAAATTCCGTGGACTGTAACTTGGCCCCTGCGGCTTCCCCCTTTCCGCTGTGGTATTTGTTCTTGTCAGGAAGCCGGGCCAGCCCTCCTCCCGAGTGTTTCTCCAGAAGGTGGTAGGACTCCGCTTTCTTGTGCCCTCCTCGTTGACAGGACTTGGCTCAGAATGACTTTTGACTGTTTACAGAAGTTAAATGCCGCCTCAGCAGACGAGAAGTGGCCTGGGATGATTCGCCAAATTAGGCCACTGCCTTTTTCAGCCCAGCAGGGCCCGGGTGATGTTTTAAAAGACAGCGAACTCTCTAGCACTTCAGGTTTGGAACCGCTGATGCCGTAAAGGTTCCGCGTCGAAAGGTCTGTCTTCTGAAATCGTGTGTCATAGTTGATGGCCTTTCAGAGATGGCTGCTAATTCATCCGAAAGGCTCTTCCGTTGTACAGCAGACATGAAAACAACAGCCCCAAAGATCTAGCCCTTTCCTGCACGTGTGCTCAGAATTCAGTCCCCTCATAAATAAATGACTCTTTTAAAAATTCTTTTCCGATCATTTCTCACATTCTTATGGAACGTAGTTGGTACAGTATAAACACCGTGCTTATGGCTTTAAAATTAATAATTGTAATTATTGTTTGTGGCTGCAGAGTCCACGAATGGCACAGTGAGGGGGTGTGTGATGTCCCAGGAAGGTGGTGGGTGATCCGTGAGCGGCATAACCAGTCCCTTGTTTTTGGACGGGGCAGCATCTTCTGTTTTCTCCCCACTAGAACTTAGGTGGCAAGAAACCCGTTCTCGCACGTGAACTTTTCCTTCTTTTGACCTAATTCCTTAAGACTCATTTCTGGGAACGGGATGGCTGTTGTGTCTCGGGTGTTTTAATGCTGCATCACGCTGCCCACTTAATGCTTTCAAAGCATTGTGCCAGAAATAAGGCAGTGTTCTGGCTCAGCCCTCTCAGGCTAGTTCCCCATGTTGTTGGAAATGGTCCGTTTCTTGGATTAATGTGTGTCAGATCTTACCATGTTACTGTAATTTTCAATTATTTGGTAACCCAGAATTGAACAGGTAAATTGGAGGATTAAATGGACGGACTCAGCTGATCTGCAGGAAGCATTTAGAACGTTGGCTGGTTCGTGGTGCTAGATGTAGGTGTTTGATATTAGTGGGCCTTCTTTTGATAAATGAAATGAAGTAATCCTCTCTTGATGAATTGTTTGCTCACGTCGTGTTTTCATCTGTTTGCTTTCTGGAGTCTTGGCATTTTAGATTCCTGCATTCACTGATTTCATTCGACAGCCACGTTTGTTGGGACTCTACCGGTTGCACTCGAGGTCGCTGAAGCAGGAAAGGGGACTTTGTTATAATGGTACCAAGGGATCTTGTAGAGACTGAGGTCTCTGCGTGTTTGGTGACTTCTTCCCAGAACTGACTTCACCTCCTCCTCATGTGGTTTGGTCCGCCTCATCTTCCTGGCTTAGCTTGACTGTCACTTCCTCACAGAAGCCTGTTTTCATTCCGTTCCGTTCCATTTCGTGGTGTCTGTTGTGGGGAGAGAGGGAGCATGGCTGAGCTGACACCCTGTTGGAGCTTTGTTGTAACTCGCTGCTGGCCCTACAGCCAGGCTGTGCTCACTGCCACACCGTCCCTGTCCTCAAAGTACCCACAACCGGCGAGGGGGCCGGCAGACCAGCCAGACCAGCCAGAGAAGGTTCGATGAGCCACTGGGATGCAGCAGTGGACGATACAAGAACAACGGACAGAAGCTGAAAGGTTCCACTGTCATGAAGCCACGTGAATAAACGAGATACGGCGTAGCACGATCGAGATGTGAAAATAGCAGCCCAGTGCCTGAGTCCGTCCTCGGAGCGGGCAGGGGTTACCTCCCCATGCTTCTAATGAAGCCACCGAGTGGCAGAGAAGAAAGAGCCCAGGGTCACACAGGGCGAGCTGGGCAGAGCCAGAAAGAATGTTCTTGCCTTCCACTGACCCTTCTTGGGCACCCCTTTCTAACGGGCCACCATCCTGTGCCATGGCCTTTATGGTGCAGACGTGTCCATTGCTGTTACAAATTCTGTTCCTTTTGGGGAATCTGTGCCCTGCCCACATTAGCTGAAAGATTGTTATGTGGCTCTAAATGGGGTCCTTGGGATCCAAATCCGGGCTGGGAGATGACTCCTGTCTGCTCCCAGGATGGACTCGGACGCTGGGTGGCAAACGCCTGAAAAGCCGCCCCGACGAGATGAGTCTGAGGGTCCACGCAGGCGGCCGGCAGCAGGCCCTGCCCCACCTCGGCCGCTCAGGACGGCCGTTCCAGAGCGACTCTGGTCCTATCACTTTGGCCTCACTGGCGTTCTCTGGGACAATCCGGGGATAGGTCTGATAACCCGGCAAGTTGCTCAGATTCTCGATCCCAGTTCTTCGTCCCGGAGAGAGGTTAGCACTGCCTGCCTCCCCAGGTTTTGGGGTGCCCGGCTGAGATCACAGACATCAAGTCCCAGCACAGCTGCTGATGGACAGTAGCCCAGTGGGTAGAGCTTGCCAGTACTCGTGGGAAGAACGGATTAACGTCTTACGCAAGCAACCTCTTTCTTTCTGTGTCATCAGTCTTTTCTTTTCCTGGGCTGTGGTGTGAGCCCGAGACAGCCGTCTCACCGCCGGCCCTTCGAGGTCACTCTAGCCTCGGGTAAATACTACGTTTTCCGGCCGACTCTCTCTGCAGCTCTCAGGAGTATCTTGACCGAAAACAAGATAGTCTCAAAGCATTGCTCTTTTATGATTAGTCATGGACCTACACTGCATTATTTTAATTAGGCAGCAAAAGATTATGTCAAGTGCTCTCCCAGGCCTGTGGATCGGGGTGTGAGGGACTGCTGAAACACTCGTCGTAACTGCTTCCCAGACTCCGAGACTTCTGTAGGGCTGGCCTGAGGAGCCACCTTCTTCCTTGTCTCTCACAGAGCCCTGGGAGTATATCCATAAAAGGCTGACTCTTGATCCCAAGTGAGGTGATTATTCCATTTATTCATTGCAGAGCATCTTTTTAGCACTTAATCTTTTACTCTTGGAGCCAAGCGTATTGGTAATGAGTGAAAATATTTATCACTTTGGAGAATGGCTGTATCATCTTTCCTCCCGCTTCTGTGGCAGTGGGGAACCCGGCACCATTTTGCTCAGGCTGCCTGAGCACAATAATGATGCATTTATGTGAGTCACGCGTCCGCATGGAAGGATGTGTGGCTGAGGTTCTATCCAAGGTGTGTAGAAATGGGCGTCTCTGTGTTTGAAAAAAAGATGAATTTATATTTAAGAACAGGTAGCCATTGGTCTCTGATTATGACTTGTCTGCCTTTCATGTGGCAAGGTTTTCCCCACACTGAAGACTTGCAACATTAGCAGAATCTAGAATTTGAGGTGCGTTCCCCTGGAATGAGGTTGTAATTATATTCACCTGTTTATAGTATTGTTTCCTTTTGCCGTTTCTGCCGTGTTGCTCACGTAAGATACACAAAATTTCCTTTTTGTTCCTTGTCCAGTTCAGTTCAGTAAAACACACAGAATATGTTTGCTGTGTGCCGTGCACTCAGGCCCTGGGGGTGCCGGGATGGAGAAGACACGGTCCCTGGGGGCAGCCAAGGCAGCCCAGGCTTGTGGCCAGGCAGTGGTGATGCTCAGAGTCGGGCACGGACAGGAGCATGTGGATGTGGAGAGGGGGTGGGGGAGAAGGAGGCGGGGAGCTCACTCCTAGCCCCGTTGCCAGAGATGTTGTTCAACTTGAGTTGTGAGTTACAGTGGAGAATGGCCAGATGCCGAGAGGCAGTGCACCCCAGGCACGGAAATCGTTAGCAAAGGCTCGGCAGAACATTGCCAGAACAGAAAGACTTCCTAACATGCAGGGTGGAAGTCAGAGAGAAGGGTCAGGTCCGGGAAGTTAGTTCAGTTCTGTGGGGTCTTCTGGGCCGCGGTCTGAAACTGCAAATTTGTTCTGGCTGTTGGAGTCATTGGTGGGTATGCAGGAAGGGCTGTGGGAGAGCTTATTTGCGAGATCATCTGGATGGATGACGGACGGAGGGAGGAGGAGGAAGGCTGGGTAGGTGGGGGGACGAGCGGTTAATTGATGGATAGATGGATGGGTGGATGACGGATGGGAGAGTTGCCTGAAGGCAAGGACACCGGGTTAGAGGCTTTTCCCTTGTTCAGGGAAGAAATGAGGAGGGCCTCCACCAGTGTGGAGGTATCGCAACCGAGAAATAGGAATATTTAGGAGGTGAGATTAGGGCTGAAAAACTGAGGTGAGCGCAGCTGGGGTCACGGAGATGTTGCGGAAGGCTACCAGGTCTCTGACTTAGTGATCGGTGTGGGGGTGGGGTGACGGCGAGGAACTACGGGGGCTGGAGATGGGACCCAGTCGATGGGGAAGAGAATATGTCCAATTTAGCACCTTTGGGTCAGCTAAGCAGTAGTCCGGCAGACAGTTGGATACTCAGGTCTCAAGATCGGGGAAGGGTCGAAGACGCAGAAGAATGAAGAAGAGTCAGAGTGGAAGGTACAGATTTTGGCATTAAAGGTTTGCAGAAGTCCACAGGGGAAGGTTATACGCAGAGACGCTTGTAGCAGGAGAAGAGTGGAGCGTGGGCCAGAGCGTTGTTGTGGAATGCGGGTGTGTAAAAGGCGTGGTTGGGAGAGAATGCCTCCCGACACCGAGGGTGCTGGCCTGTTAGCAGAGTCCAGTCCGATGGGCTGAGACCCGCCACTGGCTGGGCATCTCGGGTTTTCCTTGGTGAGAACGGCTTTCCGGTGACTGGTGCCGTGAGTCATTTTCACTTGGTTTGAGAGAGCATCGGACGGGAGGCTGCAGGCTGCAGGGGGAGGGAACCCTCGCCCGGCTCGTCTGAGAAGGAGAGAAGCACTGGGCCCCTGGGAGGGGCCAGTGGCTCTGTGCTACCACGTGGCGTGGCGTGGCTGTGCTCCTGGCTCCCCGATGGGCTCGTGCCCTTAGAAACCGCTGGGTGAGCAACTGACCGCTACCAGAAGGAGGTCAGGTTTATATTGGGTCGTGCGTCTGTGCCACTGTTTTTACTTCTGCTAACCAGGGGTAAAAAAAGGTAGTGTGCCCGTATATCCATTCATTTGTCTTCACAAATAAATTGTGGGCTGGTTCATCCCAGTAACGAATGCCTGCGTAGCGCCCAAAGAGCAGTGTTTTCTGCTTCTGTGCAGTTTCTTTCTAGCATCCCCCCAGACCTGCCTTTCATGTCCCCACCAAGGTAGGGGTTCCAGACACACGTCTTGCTGCCTTGCTCAGGGGCTCTGCATTCTCCTGGCTCTTGGGGACGGTGCGACGCTCTCGGTCACGTGCCACAGGCCCTCGGTGCTCCGGCCCCACAGCCTCTCCGGGGCCAGCGCTTGCCCCACCGTAGACCTTGTGCTTTAGGTCCTGGAAGGAAGACCCAGCTATTCCGGTGCCCTGGGCACCCAGGGTCCCCCCACCTCTGTGCTCGCCGTGTGCACCTCTTTTCTCTAGTCGGCCGGACACACCTTAGACACCTTACCCTCCCTTTAGGAGCCTGCTCAGATGTCGTTGCTTGTGGGGTTCCCCACCCCAGGCACGGCCGGCTGTTTTTCTCCCTCCACGGCCAGCCCCTTTGTGTTGCCACTTGTGTGGACAGAGTGTGCTGTGCTGCCTCGTGTCTGTGCTCGTGCAGGCTGTCCCCCCGGAGGTTCTGGACTACCCACACAGCAAGGGGCATCCTCGCGCATCTGGTTCCGTGCCTGGCCCTTGACGCACTCGTTCACCTTGTCCTCCCTTGTTTCCAGGGAAGCAGTTCAAGTGCACGGTGTGTGACTACACGGCAGCCCAGAAGCCCCAGCTGCTGCGGCACATGGAACAGCACGCCTCCTTCAAGGTGAGAGGACTCGGCACGTGGGGCCTGTGCTCACGCTGCGAGTACGTCGCGTGGCAGAGTGGAGAAGTCACTCTTTGGGGGTTCCCCTCGCTCCCGGGCCCCCGTAGCTCGTACACATGGAGCCTGGGGCAGAACTCGTGTCGTGGTGTGCCCCCCCCCCCCCCTTCCAGAAGTGTGGCATTTCTGTGCCCCTTGGAGACCAGGTCCAGGGAGGGACCGCGTGTGACGCTGCAAAGGCCGGGGAAGAGGCCTGCTCTCACGGTGGGGACCCAAAGCACTTTAGAGGAGAGGATGTGAGCTGTAAGGAGGGCTGCTTCAGGTCCTGACTGGCCTCCGGTGTGTCCCCGGCACAGCAGGTGTGACGATGCCCCCCCCCGGAGAGCTAGACTTGGTGTCCGTGCGGTGCCCGGCGGGTCGCCGCGGCTCTGGAGCTCGTGGCGCTCGTGCTCGTTTCATAGCTGTAGCTGATCTCTCTTTAACGTACCCGCTGATTTCCACCTTGCCGCTGCTCGTGCCGCAGTTACGGCCACAAGAACCGCGGTCCGGTGAACTTGTCCCATAGAGACTTCTGCTCAGCACTGGCAACTCAACCTGAAAACCGCTGCCGCTCCTGCGTGTACGCATGGTGATGGAAAACAGGGCGCCCTGAAATGTTTGTGGAGACCGTGCACCCCGAAACCCGGAGAATGTAGCACGTGGGAGGGGCTGTGGGCCGCCACACCGGCAGGCTGCGTTTACTGAGCCTCCACTGTATGCCTACGCTCTGCATCAGCTCGCACCTCCCCGACAGAGGACACTATCATCCCTGTTTGATAGAACCCCAGAGAAGGTACGCGATCACCTGTCAGGCTTGTCTGCCGTGCCCATACCTACAGATGTCAGTCACTGTTGTCATACTGACCTACCTGTGTCGTGACTGCTCTGAGGGGACGAGGACCCGCCCCCTCCCCCTCCCTTTCACTGGCAAACTCTTCTGATGCTCAGAACAGTCCTGCGAGAGAGGAGTTCTCAGGATCTTGCCTCATTTAGTTAAGAAACCCAGTGGCTCAGGGGGGTTACGGGCTTTTGTGCATTAAACATCCAGGAAGTGAAGGAGCCAGAACTTGCACTTGGCCTCTGAGTCCAAGGCATGGGGTTCTCCCACCGTGTCTTCTCAGTAATTCTCTTCGGTGGGGGGGGGCACACAGGAAACCGTGAGGGCCCCGCACCTGTAGCCTGCCTAGCTACTCTACTGTGGCCTCAGTGGACCTGTGTTTCACAGGCAGGACTGGCACGTCAACTTGTGGGGGTGGCAGGAGGTTCATGAGCGTCCTGCGGATTTTGAACAGGATTAAAGTGAAGAGTGTTATCTCAGGCTTCACAGCCGCAGATGTGTTTCTCTGGGGGACCCTGGGCTGTCGTAGACAGCGCAGTTTGGGTGCTGGGAACAGATCTCTGGGGTGGCCCTCGCTCTGGAGACAAGAAAGTTGGACCAGGCAAGGTTATTTACCGTCCTCACTCTCCCAGGATTGGAACCAGATTTTTCATTTGTTCCTTGGTTCTCAGTGCGGAACCTTTTCCCTCACCAAGCAGGTGCAGCTGGACGGTCTCTCTGCCCCGGAATCCTCACTGCTTTCTTTCTCAGCTTTGTAGCGTCTTTGGCTTGTGTGCAGAGCAAGTGGACTTGAGGATCGTTTGAGCTCAGGTGTCCCTTCCTATGTCGTTCTCAACTGTGTCCGGCTGTCACACAGCTACCATGCGCTGCTGGGACCTCGGGAGTCACGGGGCCAAGCTGGCCTTGGGGTCAACTCCGGTTCCTCCGGGCTTCCTGGGGCTTCAGGTGCCCTGCCCCCGCTGGAGCGAGAACCGCTCAGACCTTGGCCTCTCTCCTCCTCCGGGCTGGGTTCTCTGGTGTTTCTCACGAGACTGGGACTGACAAAGCAAAACGAAGCTGGTTCCCGCCAGCCACCCTTATTCACGCTGACAGGTTATCACCCTTCCCTTTGGTCGCTATCATAGTTTTCTGTCATTGCTCTAACCAACACCTCCAACTTGGCAGCCAAACACTACCGGGCATTATCGTGCAGTTCCGAATTCCAGCACGGGTCTCACCGAACGGCCAGGTGACGGCAGGGCCGCGTTCTTCCGGGAGGCTCTCAGAGAAAATCCGTCCCCGTGCCTTTTCTGGCTTCTGGAGGCCACCTGCACTCCTCGGCTCCTGGCCTCAGCCCTCCATCTTGAAAGCCAGCAACACAGCATCCCACCTCTGCTCTGACTCTCTTCTGCCTCCCTTCCGCCTTTCACCTGTGAGGACCTTTCACCTGTGGGTCCACGTGGATGGCCCAGGAGAAGGTCTATATCTTAAGGTCAGATGATTAACAGCCTCAGCCCTACCTGTGGTCTTAACTTCTCTTTGTCATGCAAGCTTCCAGACATCAGGACTTGGACATCTTTGCGGAGGCATTATTCCCCCTGCTGTATCCCGCCCCGCCCTGCTCTGTTTTCTTCCTTTCGCATCTGCTCCCTGGCAGATTTCTATCAAAATCCAAAAATACACAGTCTGTGTGGTCGCACCCTCCCTCTGCCTTACCAGTGGCAAACATTACTAAGAAATCAGGCCCCTCTGTTTTATCAGTCCTCGATGGGGCCTCAAAGCCTTTGTGCAGACACTACTAATCTATTGCAGTTGACTTTCAAAAGGAAACCAGTTTGGTTTTCTAGATCTAGATGTATAATTTGCAATATATAATTTGTGTCACGAAACACTGTAATAAGGGCAAACTCTTGTATTGCCTTTTAAAATTGCATGTTGTTATTTATTTATTTTAAGAATAATATGTGTTCACTAAATAAGATTTGGAAAGTGCTTTTCGTTCCCTTTCTTTGTAGAATTTTTGGATATATTAATTTTTTTAGACGTAATTGAGGTCTTACTGTAAATGAGCATTTTTGGGTGGAGATTAAAACATCAGCTTTGCCGCCGATGAAGCTCTATCAGAGAATGCAGCTTAAATGAGTGGCCAGATGGTTTGCTAAGAATACTTTGCGTTTGAGTTAGAATAGCCTCCCAGTCGAAGGCAGGGCTGGAGAGCCTGCCTGATTAGGACATTATAAATATTGCCTTTTTTAAATTATCACTTCATAGGCATTTTCCCATTTTATGAAAATATACTTACTGTAAAACTACTTTTAACGGCTGCTTAAGGATGAGTGCCACAGTTTAATTACCCATTCCCCTTGTAACTGGACAGTTTGGTTGTTTCCAGTTTTTGCCGTTAAAAGTAACTCCACGATGGACGTCTTCATGCCGAAAGCATTTCCAGGTCAGCGTGATATCGAAAGGACTGTAAAACATGGCACGAAGCCCATCAGACCACTGAGAATTCATAGGCAGCCAGGGTGTTACGTGTGCTTCTTGCAGCTGTAATTAAAATGCATTCCCAGGGGTGGAACCGGCACGGTCAGTCCTAAGCACTTGCCCAGGAAGACGCCTGGACTGGGGTGGGGCTGCCACGGAGCCAGGGGCCTCCAAACAGAATGGGCTCGTTCCCTCCCTCTAGCTGCTCAACTCTTTGCTTCCTTGCAAATAAGTAAGCCAGCATGCTGCCCAGGAAGGCGATGCGATCACGGGCTGGACTCCCCTCGTTCAGTTTTCTCTCTCTCCGTTGGGCTGTGTGAGCCCACAACTCTGTTGAGAGAAATATTCTCAATGATGGGGCTAGGTGACCCAGTGGTGATCTCCTTACACGTGATAACAAGTGACTTTATTTCATTTAAAAAGTTTTATTTAAAATTATTTATTTATTTACTTTTAATTTTATTTTAGAGAGCGAGTAGGGGAGAGGGGCAGAGGGAGAGAGAGACAGAGAGAGATAGAGACACAGAGAGGGAGACAGAGAGAGAGAGAGAGAGAGAGGGAGGGAGGGAGGGAGAGAGAGGGAGGAGAGACAGGAGACGGAGGAGGAAGGAAATGGTTAGATGAGTGTCAGAGGAAAGGCAGGCTGGGGCTTGCATCACAACCCTGTATAAAAATGGTGCCACAAATCCACTATTTTAGCTGGTTTGGGGTCACTCTTCCCTCCCTGGCTTGTTTGCTATCCTAGTTGACTCACCCATTCATTCTAGGAAATTATTCCTGATTTTTCTCAGTGCACTTGTTAGCTATCAAAGCCAGAGAATGGTTCTTGAAGGTAGTATTTTTCCAAACCCAAGAAGGAAAATATTGATTGAGCACCTGGAGTTCTTTTTTTAATTTTTTTTTTTTAATGTTTATTTATTTTTGAGAGACAGAGAGTGACAAAGAATGAGCAGGGGAGGGACACAGAGAGAGGGAGACACAGAATCCGAAGCAGGCTCCAGGCTCTGAGCTGTCACCACAGAGCCCGACACGGTGCTTGAACCCAGGAACTGTGAGATCATGACCTGAGCTGAAGTTGGACGCCCAACCGACTGAGCCACCCAGGTGCCCCTAGCACCTGGAGTTCTAATGATAATTGGCTTTATAATGTTTGTCTTACTTGTATCAGTGATTGTCTCATATTAAAAATAAACTGCTCCAGGAAGCCCAGTTGAAAAGTAGGTAAAGAGAACAGGTCAAATAGCTCTTGGGTATGTGATAAGGTGTCTAACATCACTGATAATAAAAAAAAATAATAATAAAGTGAAAGCGTACTAAGATACCATCGATTTGCTTATCAGATGAGTATACATTCCCGGGTTTGATAGCGGAGTCTGTTGGTAAGGCCGTGAGGAGAGAGCCTTTCTCATGCCTTGCCATTGGGGCTGTAAAGGGTCCCAGCTGCAGGTGGCGTAAGCTGTTGGCTTGCCTCTTGTAAGAAGTGATCTGATCTTACGGATGCACTTGCTGACGTCCCGAAATGATGACTACGTGGTATTATTCATTGAAGATAAGTGAAATGTTTGTGGATAGAGTAAGACTTAAATAAACAGGGGGCACATCCAAACAACAGAATGCTGCACAGCTACAAAAACAGTATAAGGAGGCCCTTGACTTCCTTCCCTGGAAAGATATTATATAACAAAGTAGAAAAAGCAAGCTTTAGAACGACATAGTAATGCTGCCTTTGAGGTAAGAAAGGGCAAAAATGTATTTGTATTTATTTATGTCTACCTTAAAGCTTCTTAAGGCTTATGCACAAAATAAAGAAACTGTGTGGTTGGGTAGGGAGGGCTGGGACTGGGTAGATGGGAGGCCAAGTCTCGAGGTGAGACTTTTCCCTGTGTGTAACGTTTGAACTGGGTGAACTGAATGTTTTGCCTGTTCAGTAAATTTAAGTAAGAAGCAAACCTTTAAATAAAAATGATCTTTTAGAAACGACCCAATGTCAAAGCAGAATGGTAACCCTGCTCGTCACCCTCACATTGTCTTGGGAAGGCGGTGACAGATTGCTCTTTGGTAGTGCATTGAGATTCTGTTTTGGTCTTGAAAATCTCCAAGAGCACTGAGGTATTGCAGAAAAACCCAGGATTTAGAACCAGACAGACTCAGGTTCAAATCCTGGCTGTGCCACTTACAGTCTGTTTAATTTAACTTCTCTGTCTAATTCTGTTGTCTTAAAAATGCTGACGGTAATATCTTTCCCTGGTGTTGGAGATGCTAAAAGTGATACTGTTTTATGAGTAGTGGGTATGGTGCATGGTGGATGATGAAATGTTGGATCTTTTCCCCTTCCCTGTCTTTAAAAATGACCCCAGTTTCTAAAAAAAAAACTATAAGCCAAACAACAACAATAACAAAACCCAGCCTGATCTTGGTTTATTTTCCTTTTAGTGAGCTTAAATTTATGCTTGCAAGTCATTTATTCTAAACATTTTCTAGGTATTATGTTTTCTTCAAATGTATCTTTGGATGTTGATGTTATTTTATTTCCATTGTTGTTATTTGTGGCTTTGGAGTGGCAGAGAAGGATTAAAATCTTGATGGCCGCTACTTACTAACTAGATGACCTCTCGGGATTTTGATCCCTTGCCTTCTAGGGCCACTGCCTCCTTATTTGGAAAATGGGAACAGTGATGTCATTATTTCAAAGGCTACTTTCAGAAGGAGGGGTTGATTTGAAGGAGGAGACCAGAATGGCTGTGTCCTTATGGCTTGGGGCAGACCTGGCCCATCAGCCCTGTGCTGGCCAGCACGAGGTGGGCGGGTGTTGCTGGAGGATCTCAGGCTTGCTCTTTTGTAAACGGGCCACTTCTGGCCTCTGGCCACCTTTCCCACCACATTAGTTCTTTACTCCGTATCATGACCACCTTGAGACCTTGACAAATGTGCAGATAACGGTTTCCCAAGCCCAGCAGATAGTCTCACTGAGCCTGGAGGCCAGCAGGCATCCTCGAATGCAGTACATTTTCATGGGGTTGTGGTGCAGGGGGTCCGTGGACCATAATCCACCAGCCACCTCGCTGGCTTTTCAACTCGGAAGCAAACGTCCTGTCTGAATCTGCGTATTTAAAGTGTGTTCCTGTAAATAGCGTATAGCTGGATCTTGGTTTGTGCCTGTGTGTGTGTGTGTGTGTGTGTGTGTGTGTGTGTGCGCGCGCGTGCGCACGACTAGTCTGACAATTCCTGCCCTTTCGTTGGAGTGCTTAGTCCATTTACATTTAATGTAAGTTTTGACATATCTCACTTGAAAAGTGCCATCTTGGTATTTAGCTACAATTTATTTTCTTTTAAGCGGCTGCTAAACACATCATATTATGCATCTATATTGTAATACATTCTAGCTAGCTCCAGATACACTATTTCATGAACAGTGTAAGAAGCATGCAACACTGTAATTCGTATCATTTCCCTCCTACCTTTTGTGCTCTGGTGGTCATGTATGTTACTCCTACTTGTTATAAATTCCATACAGCTTTATCATTCTTTGCTTTATACAGTTATATTGAAAATATATATGTGGAAATATAATTTTAAAAATGTCTTATATTTCCTTATATATTTAGTTTTCTAGTGTTCTTTTAAATTTTTTAATGTTTTTATTTATTTTTGAGGAAGGGGAAGGCAAGGGGAGAGAGAGAGAGGGAGACACAGAATTTGAAGCAGGCTCCAGGTTCTGAGCTGTCAGCACCGAGCCTGACGCAGGGCTCAAACTCATGAACCGTGAGATCATGACCTGAGCTGAAGTCAGACGCTCAACCGACTGAGCCACTCAGGCGCCCCTGGTGTTCTTTATTTTTTTTATATATTTTCTTGCAGGCCTAGACTTCCATCTGATAAACTTTCCTTTAGTTTGGAGAACTTCTAGCATTTGTTATATGCTTTTTTGATGGAGTTAAATGATCTCAGCTTTTGTCTGTTTAGAAAATCTTCGTGTTCATTTTTGAAGAATATTTTGATGACTGTAGATTTGTAGGGGGACATCACTCTAAAGATGTTGTTCTATTATGTTTTGTCCTTCGCTATTTCTAATCCTTAGCATTTCTCCCCATATTTAATGGGCACTTTTTTCTCTGGTTTTAAGACTTTCCTCTCTTCCTTTGGTTTTCTTCATATTAACATCAGTAAGTTTAGGTATGGCTTCCTAGTGTTTACTTTGCTTGGGTTTGTTGAGGTTTGGATCTTGTGGATCGATATGGTTCATCAGTTTCAGACCATTCTCTTCTCAGCCATTATCTCTTTATTATTACCTCCTATTTGTTTTCCCTCCTCCAGGATGATAAGACATCATGTATTAACCTGTTAGATATGTCACAGCATTCAAATGATCTCTCTCTCTCTTTAAATCTTCTTTTTGTGTTTCAGTTTATATGATTTCTTTCAGTCTTCTTCTTCTTCTTCTTCTTCTTCTTCTTTTTTTTTTTTTTTAATTTTTTTTAACGTTTATTTATTTTTGAGACAGAGAGAGACAGAGCATGAACAGGGGAGGGGCAGAGAGAGAGGGAGACACAGAACCGGAAGCAGGCCCCAGGCTCCGGGCCATCAGCCCAGAGCCTGACGCGGGGCTCAAACTCACAGACCGTGAGATCATGACCTGAGCTGACGTCGGACGCCCAACCGACTGAGCCACCCAGGCGCCCCCCCCCCCCTTTTTTTTTTAAGAGATAGAGAGAATGTTAAGCAGGCTCCATGCTTAGCATGGAGCCTGTTTGGGGGCTTGATCTCATGACCATGAGACGAAATCAAGAGTTGGATACTTAACCGATTGAGCCACCCAGGTACCCCTCAGTTTATATGATCTCTACTGATCTTTTTTCAAGATTACTTATCCTTTTCCCGATACGTCAAATCTGCTAGATACTCAAACTAATTATTCATTTCTTTTTTTTTTTTTTTTTTAATTTCTAGCATTTTCATTTCGTTCTTATAGTTTTTGTCTCTCTGCTAAGATTTATCAACTGGTCACACATGTTTTTCATTTGAGCCTTGAACACATTTGTCATCATTATTTAAATATTTCTAAAAATGTAAGTATCTGAGCTATCTGTGCATCAGTTTCTGTTGACTTTTTTTTCTTGATTTGGGATCACATTTTCTTCTTTGCCTGTCTCATCATTTTCAAGTGAATGATAGGTTGTAAAACAGCATTAGAGACTGAGCTAAGTAATAATTGGCCTCTTTTCGCACCAGGACAGTAGTGTGGGGGGCTGTCCAGAAGATAGCTGACAGGCGGACCTCACTGCTGCCTGTGAAAGGTGTGCTCACAAGCTTGGCGCTTGGCTGGCATCTGGACCTTGGACATAGGAAGGTTTCCCATAACCCTCATTGACAGGAGAAGTTTCCTGTGCCTAACCTGTTCAGATGGCATCGTGCACACCGAATATCTGCTTCCTTCTGGGAGTCTGGAGTGTTGGTATGTGCTAGGCAGAGAGTTGCCCATGTGATTAGTTCCCCGTAAAACCCTGGCATGGAGCTTCTAATGAACTTACCGGGCTGGTCCCATTTCACACGTGTTGTGACAGCTCGTTGCAAGGGAATTTCGGCTGCCCGGTGGGACTCTGCTGGGAGAGGACTCTTGGAAACTTATGCCTGGTTTCCCTTGGACTCTGCGTGCCTTTTCCCTTTGCAGATTTTGCTTTGCATCCTTTGGCTATAAGGAATGATAGCAGTGAGTATCTGTACGCTGAGCCCTGTGAGCCCTCCTACCCAATCATGGAACGTGGGGGTGGTCTTGGGTCTCTCCTAGCACAGGAGTGAATAAATCTAGTCTGTCGCAGTTCCAGAACCGGCTCTCCACTGTCGTCAGATGTTTTGGGAAAAGGATCGGGTCTTTCCTTTCAGCAAGGCTGGGCATCTGAGCACAGCGAGAGGCTCCAGGATTCGCTTTCTGTTTCACAGCACAGCTGCTGGCTTTCCAAACCATGTGGGCTCCCTATCAGCTTTACAGGCAGGCTGCCAGCTTTTCGAGGTGCTGGGATGATCCTGTTTCTCTCCAGCATTCTCCTTGGGGAAGCTCTCTCCCCTCTCTGCCCAGCCCAGCCTCGGGAGAGCCAGGGTGCCTGGTGAAGGTTTTTGCACTTTCGTAAGGGTGGTGCTGGACTTCCCCTCCCCTCACCTGCTTTGGGCCAGGGGTCCTCACTGCCATGTATGAGACCCAGTCCCTGAGGGCTGGGGTGGGTTCTCTCCCTCCTCTCCTGCCCTGCTCCCTTGTTGTACCTGCTGAAGCTCCCCATTTCACAGGGAAGAGGTGAGTAGGTCACAGGGATGAGAGCAGCCACCAGGCTCTTCTCTCCTAGGCAGTGTCTGCGCACTTCTGGAATTTGGTTCACTTACGTCTCTTCATGCCCTGACAGTCTGACGTTGTTTGCGTGGGAGCAACAGCCCCTTGTGGTTTTCGACACCCTGACTGGAAGCAGGAACGCCCCACCGTGTGATTGTGACAGTGCACAGAGCAGGTGCCCAGTAAACGTGGCTGTCGACTCCCTCCCCCACGCACCCTGGATGTGTGGGAATTTGCTGGAAGTCTGGAGCCAGGAGGGTGTGTGAGGCGGCCGACTGCTGCTGTCACGAGTAATCTAAGTGGAGTCACAGTCACCAGGAGCTCTGCCAGCTTCGGGCGAGGGTTTTCTCCACGCATCATCACTCACAAGTAGGCCCGGGGAGACCTCGGGGCTTCTCAGACCCTTGGAAGCGTGTCAGTGGGAGAAACAACGGCAGGCAGCTTCAGCACAAGCCCCTGCCTTGCAGCTTAAGCACTTTCTAGTTTGACTGTATGCATCACGGCTTTCTGGTCAGATGCTCTTAGAATCCAGACTTGCCACTTACTACCTGTGTGGCCTTGGGCAAGACACCTAAACTCTGTAGCTTCTTTTTTTTTTAATTTTCTTTACTTAGAGAGAGAGAGAGAGAGAGAGAGAGTGTCAGAGAGAGAGTCCCAAGCAGGCTCTGTGCTCCCAGCGCAGAGCCTGATGCAGGGCTCAGACTCATGAACTGTGAGGTCATGACCTGAGTGGAAACCAAAAGTCGGATGCTTAACCGATTGAGCCACCCAGGCGCCCCTGTAACTTCCTGGTAACGTGGTGATGAGGCAGTGCCTCTTGTCACTTACAGGTTGTGAGTACTAGTTGCAGGCTTCCTGGAGGGCTTGAGGCACTGTTCTCCAATGTTACTTCTGCCCAGACTCCGTCCCAGTTTTCCTCCTGTCTCTTTGCATCTGAAGATTGTCGTATGTGCACAGTGTCGTCCTCTTTATCATACTTTCGTTTAAGATTCTTGGTGCCTGTGATGTGTTCTGTTTGCCTAATTCAGTTTGCCTAATTCAGTGTCCAGTTGCCTAATTCCCCTGATTCGGTACATTCCTTTATTTATTATTTACTCTTAAAACATTTTTTTTAATGTTTATTTATTTTTGAGAGGCAGGGAAGGGGCAGAGAGGGAGGGAGACACAGAATCTGAAGCAGGCTCCAGGTTCTGAGCTGTCAGCACAGAGCCCGACGTGGGGCTCGAACCCACGAACTGTGAGATCATGACCTGAACTGAAGTTGGACTCTCATCCGACTGAGCCACCCAGGTGCCCCTGGTACATTCCTTTAAAACACACTTGGCCACATGGGTACCTCACTTAGCACAGAGAACCTTTTAGCAGGTGCATTTCCCGAGTAGTTATTCATACGTTCCCCTTCTTCTGGTAGAGTGAGCGTCTCTCCTGGATGGTGCTGCCCTGCACTGCCAGACCCGTCCAAGCTTTCACGGAGCCTGACTTCCCCGAACGTGGGGCCCACCCACTTTTTGCATTACGCCGAGCCACGTCACGGGGGCCCCTGTGCTGGAGGGAGCTTGTCCTTTGGGTCTTTGCTCTGTGTGGCTTCAAGTGCACCAAGGATTTCTGACTTCTGAAAAGCAAGTGAAACACTTGATGCATGAATTTGCCACATCTGCAAAGAAAAAAAAATTAGTCTGAAATCAGCAGTTTTCACTATCTGCACAGTTTGGAAACCATTCAGTGTGACTTACTACTGACCCTTCCTTCTCACTTTAGACGCTCTCGTTCCTGAAACACGGCCTTGGGTAGTCTGACAAATGGCTGTGGTCATTCCTCTGCCCTGGCCTTCCGAAGGTGAGGGCTGGCCCTCTCTCCTGCGGCCATAGGACCTTCAGGCCTATACCAGTATGTTCTTTTAAACAGGAACCAGCCAGATCGTTATCTTGAAAAGACACTATTCAACCTCATCGATATTTGATCGGAATCTAAAGCCAGTTGAATCCTAAAAAAATTGTGTTCTGAAAAGCCTGAGGAAGGGCTGGTCTATTGTCAAATTGAAATCTGCATAACTAAGGTACTTTCACAAAACTCTTGAGGAGTAAGGAAGATTTCAAGGGCTGATATTGTTACCACTGATGAGCTTTCCCTCAGGATTCCTTGAGGAGGACATCACCTCACAATTTAACACACAGAGTTTGAAGAGACAGAGGAAGTACAAAAAGTACTAAACTTCATCTGAATATTTGATGCAAAACCTGAAATGTTTACTCATTTCTTTTACAGTTTTTTTTAACGTTTATTTATTATTGAGAGAGAGACACAGGACGTGAGCAGAGCAGGGGCAGAGAGAGGGGGAGACACAGAATCCCAAGCAGGCTACAGGCTCTGAGCTGTCAGCACGGAGCCCTACGCGGGGCTCGAACTCACAAACCACGAGATCATGACCCGAGCTGAAGTTGGACACTTAACCGACTGTGCCACCCAGGCGCCCCTTAGACATTTCTTTAACACCCTTTTCTGTGTACCCACTCTGTGCCAGGCACTCTGCCAGGGGCGGGGGATGTCAGGATGAAGCCAGGCCTCTGTCTGCCAGGCTCACGAGTCTGTGGAGAGCCCAATGTGTATAAAAAGCAGCAGCAAGTGTATTAACCGCTACGAGAAAGTTATGTACTAAGTGCCGTGAGAGCCCTGAAGAGCAGCTAATTATTCCAATTCCATCATTTTGTAAAAGCCGTGATTTAATGGCGTTAATATAGTATCATCGCGTTATATAAAACCTATCGCTTTGAAAACCTATAGCAACCAGAAAGTTCCCTGATATCCACAAGTCAGAGGGAGATAGTGTGATCCCCATGTTGCATTCCCGATAATGGGATGAGTCCCAGACGTGTTCACAGTGTGTCCATTTGAAGCCAGAAGAAGACACCAGGCAGCTGAGCCCACAGAATCCCTAAGGGGCTTAGATGCTGACTTGAGCAAAAGTGGTGTTTGGATGAGGTCAGCCAGGATGTGGCTGTGTAAGTAATTTACTCCCGGATTCCAGTCTAAGTTTCGTGAGCAAGGGAGTAAAAGTACGGAAATGATCTCAAACAGGCAGAATGTTCAGAACCACACGTTTACACACAGTCCAAATCGGTCCTCAGTCTGAAATTCTCAGCGTCCTTCAGAATGCTGAGTCATCTGGCATTGCTTATGGCTTCGTGGCTTGCTTTCTACTGTAACTTCTGTTACCCGGGAGATGGTTTCACCTTTCTGTAGAAATTTCCAGCAGAAGTTGGCATGTTTAGTTAAGCATCTAGGGGCGGAATAAAGAAGGCAGGTGGACTGGTCCCTTTTGTAATAGTCATGTGCTGGGCATTACAGCAGTATTTTATGTAACACATAAAATTTATACATAAAAGTTACTTTATTTTGCCTCAGAACTCCTATAGTGTAGGAATGATATTCCCATTTCACAGATGTGGAAACTGAGGCCTGAGTCCAGCTCAGTAACACACTCAAGAGTGATGCAGTAGTAGGTAGTGAAGGTGCCTCTTTGTAGACAAAGCTGCTCTTTGTCCAGGACTCTACACCTTTCTCATTGTCATCCCAAGCAGAGGGACATTTTTGCCCCCTTGTCCTTTTTTCCCCTCACTGCTTTGATTATATAAGCCTGTAGTTCAGTGTTGTAGCTGTCAGAATTTAAGCAAGATCTGTGAGCAAGGTGCTGACCGAGTATAAATTTAGGAGGCGGAACATTTCCCACATTCAGTGGCAATTGCCAAACCCGTGGGATCAAGAAGGCACGAAGTGAAGGGTAGGGTTTCTGTTCGTGGTGTTTGTTTTGCTTTTTAGTTCTTAATTTGCATGAAAGTGAAGAATCTGGGATTACTCTCTTTTTTTTTTCTTTAAGCACTTTTGTATGTGTGTGCGTGCGTGTGTGTGTGTGTGTGTGTGTGTGTGTGTGTGTGTAGGTGTGTGAGGAGGAGGAAGGTCCAAGACGAGGAGGGGGGCGGTCAGCCATTTATTAACTTGTTTGAGCTGAAATGTCTCTGCTGAAAACCTGTAATGCTGTCTTCAGCTTCCTGGTATTTTAGATTTTTTAAGCACTTCGGGGGGAAAAAATGGAAATTGGGTTGTCTTACGTTAAATTAAAATTCTGTCTGTCTAGCAGTGAGCGGTATATTCTTTGGAAATATTACATTTTTGACAGCACAAGCGATTACAAAAAAATCAATAATCCAAGAACGCTGAAGAGTCTTCTAAGCTCTGGCAAGAAAAGCAATTAGTGTGGATTGATTTACTGTTATTTATTGTGATGAGGTAATTGCCTCAACGCAAGCCTTTCTTGAACTTGTGGTACCCCACGGTTTAGAAACATTTATTCTTTTAAATTGTTTAATTTATCTCTGGCCTCATTTTATAACAGAGTTGGCTTCACGCTTCTTAACGGATGTGATGACCTGGCTGTCTTCTCTCCGGCTCCTCAAGCCCAGGCTTGGTTTTGTCCCTGTCACGGCTGAGCCTGGAATGAAGTTCCAACCTCGTGCGCTCAGGCCCGTAAATCCTGGAGAGATGGGGACGGAGACAGAGATCACAGGACTCTTCTCTCCTGCACAGGCGGAGCAGGGCAGCCTTGCCTGCAGCTTCAGATTGCAGCCACGGGCGGAGTACCCAGTCAGCCTGGATTGTGTGCCGCCCACGGGACGAGGAGAGGGCGCCATACTCTCATTCGCACAGACAGCATCGCCTTGAAATCCCTGCTACAAACCTCTTTAGAGGCTGCCCGTCAGGGACAGAAGCCTGTGGAAGGCTGCCTGCCCCTTGGGGAGCAGCCTTTTCGTTCCTGGTGTGTGTGTCTTCACTTCCGCCTCCATGTTTCTTTTCGCCCTTGTGTGCGTCCCCTGGGACCGTGCATCGTTAGGCTCTTTGTGTGTGTGTCAGTCTGGGGGCAAATGCTCTTTGGGCATTTCCCTTATAAACATCGCACATGTGTCATACTGGCCAGTCTTGGTCCTTTTTCTTACGAGTTTGCGTCTTTTTCCTGTTGAGTGGCTCACTTCCCACTCCCAGGTGCAGGTGCAGTCTTCGGTGATGGTCCCTCCTGGTGTTTCTCTTGCTGCAGGGAGAGGGGCCTGCACGTGGCTCGGCTGGAATGACCCCCAGAGCAGTCTGTGGGCACGTCTTTGCATACGTATGAAACATTTCAGTCTCCCAGCCCGCGTCATCATCCAGAAGGTTCTTGAAGGGCCACTAGCTTTGCTGGATGACCCTGTGCGGGTAATGGGACTTGGCAGTTTATAGATTCCAAGCGATGAAGTTTCTCTGAGTAGAAAGTTTCTCACGGGCACATTTACCACTGGGTAGGGAGTTTAAGTCGGCAGCCGTCCAGTCAGAGGCTTCTGCTTTTGCATGCTTTGTTTTGCGAGTCTGGGGGACCCAGTACTCTCGTTGGTTGTAGTGGGCGACCCAGCAGAAATGGAAGGATGTATGCCCCGGCACCTGAACTTGGGGAGCTCACGGTCAGCCTGGGAGGTGACGCCAGCTACCATTGGAGAGTGGAGGGTGGAGGGTGGCATAAACACGGTTTTCCAGAGTGTGCTCCTTGGGACACTCCTTCCTTGGGATCCTGTAGGTGTCGTGTGGACAGGATACGGCATGCAGCGATTCTTAAAATTTGACCGGGGCACCTGGGCGGCTCAGTCGATTAAACGTCTGACTCATAGTTTCGGCTCAGGCCATGCATGATCTCACAGTTCATGAGTTTGAGCCCCACATCGAGCTCTGTGCTGACAGTGCAGAGCCTGCTTGCGATTCTCTCTCTCTTTCTCTCTCTCTCAAAATAAATAAATAACTTAAAAAATAAAACTTACTTGACCACAGAACCCCCTTCTCTTTTTTTCCATCCTCATTGTACCTCCCAGCATTTGGGTTTTATGGAACGACTTGGTTAATACTGGTTATCAGAGACTCCGGAAGTAAAAAAAAAAAAAAAAAAAAAAGCCACAATGTCCCCGGCCAGTCCCTGCCACTCCTGCGGCTTCTGAGCCCACTGCGAGGTGGAGCTCAGATCTTCCAGAGGGCTCCGTGTGCCTCCCTGCCCGCCCCATCCCCCCACACGCTCCCCACCTCTCTCTGCTGCACACCTTGCCCTGCACCCCGTCGCCTCGCCCAGCTTCACACCTGCTCCTCGTCTTCCCACTGCTCTTCTCCCAGAAGGCCGTGCAACTCGCTCACCTCCTCCCAGGCTGGGTTCACCTGCTTTGCTTCCCTCCGTGATGCTTGATCTGGCAGGTCACGTGTGACTTGTTTGTGATGCTAGAATGCGAGCTCCGGGAGGCCCCGTGTTTTAGTTTTTGTTCTGTTCTCAGCACATAGGCAGCCCTTAACAAATGTCTGTTGAGTGAACCAGTGAGCCAATAACAAATGCTATGGAACCTCGGTGTAATAGCTGCATCATGGAAGACAGCAAGGTGGAGGTGGAACTCTGAGCTCCTTTGAAGGCTCGTAGCCACGGAGACACGGGGTTTAACGGCTCTTCCGTTGCTGGGCCGGCCCAGCTCGGGTCTTCACTCTGTCTTGAGTTCACTGCCTGGCCTCCAGCCCACGGGGCTCTCCTTCTCTCAGTGTAGTGAGGGCCAGTGAATCCAAGAAGGGGCACAACACGTGTACGTGCTTTAGCACTGAGATGCTCAGCCCCGGGGAAGCCCAGCATGGTCCCAAGGGCAGAGGATTTTTCACATTCGCCTGAGGCTGTAGGCCCACTGCTGTGAGTCAGGCCCTGTACGACGGGGAGGCTCCCCGCAGCCCGTCAGGAGTTGTTCTTTTAGCAAAGAGCAGATTTAATATCTGTAAATGTATTGTTTTCTTATGTAGGGCACTTTAGAAAGACTTGCTTCATTATTGTATTATGTTCAAGAATTCTCTCAGTGGAGATTCCGTTCAGAGGGAGTGTGGGTATCTGGTATGCATTTTAGAAATCTGTGGAAATACAGGCACGGTGGCTCTCAACTGGGTCTACCCTGTAGTTTTGGAGGTAGCTGCTAGCGGGCAGTCCCGCGGGCTGTCCACACGGCAGGCTGTGCAGAGCCAGGGCCCTGAGGCAGGACCGATGGGAGGCCAGGGCAAGACAAGGTGAGTGGTTTGTGCTACCAGAACTTTGTGTGCTGCAAATCCTACCCTGAAAACAGCATCACCTTGTTGATCCTGTGAGCGGAACCAAAGTCCTTTGCCAAACTGAAAATCTCAGAGGAGAAGTTGCAGAAACCGTCCATCCAGTCCGTCAGCAGGGAGACTGCCCAGAAGTGGTGTTTGTTTGCTGCAGGCCTGCGGTGGGCAGGGCGCCAGCTGTGCTGAGGAGAGTGGCGGGCACCTGGGCTTTGGAGTCAGACCGACCTTAGCTCACACCCTGGTTTTTGCCGGGGAGCAAACCGCTTACCCTCCCAGGCCTTTGCGTCCCCAGCTGTAAGGAGAGAATCGACGTGTCTTCCCAAGGCGGTTGGGAGGCGTATGGTAGAGACCCAGGGGTCACAGTCTTCATCGCCAGTGCATTCTGGTGCGCCTCCTCGCTCCGGTCTTCCGTTGTTCCAAAGGCAAACATGGAGATTCTAAAATCCCACGTGCAAAAAGGAACACCACTCTTACCTTTCCTTTGAATGATGCGGTGTGCCCAGAGTTTCTGTGTCAGAACAGTCGATGATAACAATTCGATGAGCATCTCCACGCAGGCTATTCTTTTCACGTGATCACTCCTCCTTGCGAGAAAATGAAGAAGCGTGCCCAAGGTACCCAGATGTTCGGCAGCGTAACCCCGACTGAGCACAGGTGTGTCTGGCTCCAGAAAGCCCTGCCACTCCAAGGTGGTGGTGAGAAAGGTCCTGGGTCCCAGCGCTCTCCAAAGCACATGGTGGGGAAGCATCAGTCATGATTATTGCTTTCCAGAAGTAAAATCCAGGTAGGGCCTCAGTTGGAAGAAGCGGTCACTTCCCATCTCGTGGGATTTGGCAGGAAACAAGGTCCCCAGACTTAGGCCTTGAGCCATCGACACTCACTGAGTCTTGGGCCAAAGTCAAGCTCAGGGCCTGGGCCAGTTGTTTTTTTTTTAATCTATTTAACTTCCCATTTACGTGTCTCTAATTACTTAAAACATGCATTCTATTCTAGAAATCCTAGAAAACATCGAAATTTATGAAGTCTCCATAGCCTAGTAGTGTCTGCTGCTCGCCCCTCGGTATTTCCTTCCTGTCTCCCCCGGGTCTACAGGAATCTAGACTTGGGAGCCTTCAACATAAAGAGCTGGTCTAGAGGGAGTGTTCCCAGGTCAGCTAAATTCAGTTAGTACTGAGCTTACTGCTTGCAGGCACCGTTCTAGGTGCTGTAGTAACAATGATCAAAACAGACCAAAAAGCAACAAAGGAATTCTGCCCTCCTGGGGTTTATATTCTCATGGAGGGAATAGACAATAAGCAGAATAAGTAAGTAAATCCTGTCTTCTATTAGAAGGTAATCAGTGCCATAAAAAGCAAACCAGCTCAAAGCTGTAAGGGGCGCTGGGGACAGAGAGAGGAGGCCTCACAGGAACAGTGACATCTGACCATGACCTCTTTGACCTCAGGTTGCATAGACCTTCAAAGGGGCACGCACCTGGGAGAAACTGGGGTGCAGGTGGGTTAGCCTACCCTTCTGTGGATCTTTTCTGAGAGGATGTTGGGTGGGAGAAGACCACACAGTGGAGCTCTGATACTATAGCCTCTGCATGGTGGCAGTGGCGGTGGTGATGGCGATGATGTTTATGGTGATGGCGACGGTGATGGTGATGGCGATGGTGATGTTTATGGTGATGGTGATGATGATGTTTATGGTGATGATGATGGTGATGGTGATGATGGTGATGGCGATGGTGATGTTTATGGTGATGGCGATGGTGATGATGATGTTTATGGTGATGATGGTGATGGCGATGGTGATGGTGATGATGATGTTTATGATGATGGTGATGATGATGGTGATGGTGATGATGGAGCAGATATTTTGAACATTTACTCACCCTTTCATCTGTATAACTTCTTTGGTCCCACCCAGTAATTCTGTGCTGTCAGTGTCTTCCCAGTCCCAATTTCTGAGGAGTAAACCGAGACGCCGGAAGTTCAGGTCTATGCCTGAGGCCACATGGCTAGCTGACGGTGGCCCTTGTGTAGTGAGGAGGTGGACATGGCTGTCCTAGCCACAGCTTTTGTTGGCGACTGGTACTCGCTCAGCCTTGGTTGGCGTTTAGAGACAGTGGTTGTTTTAGCTCTTGGCTGAGGGCCAACGTCAGGAGCGCCTCCTACCGCCTTACCCTCCTCGTGCTCAGAACATTTTCCGAAGCCATGTCTTCCTCCCTCTGCAGTTTGGCCACGGCTGCATTCTGTGGCCCCACTGCTACTTTCACGGAGCTTCCCTTGGCCTACTGTCGACCTGGTGTCCCTGGTTGGGCGGTCCCCCAGAAGGGAAGCAATGGGAGTGTAGTGCACTTGCCCCACGTAACCTGGCCTCAAAAGACAGAAATGCAACTCTCTTCAGCATTTCTTCTTTGCCTGTGTAACTAAAACTTAATTGTTCTTTGTAAGTCCTGGGAGGTTGTTTTTTCTTGTTGCTAGTGTTTATTTTTTATGGTCAATTTTCTGATTTATTTCTGTTACTTTACGCTATAACATTTGACTCTGAAAATGATCTTAGAGATAATAATAGTTAACATTCACAAAACCCTTATGGTGGGGGGCCAGCCTCGAGCCCCAGGCTCTCCTGGATGCATCCCCTCTATGACCAGGCACCTTGGGAGGGTCACAGGCTGCACCAAGGAGGAGGCTTCTGTAGGAGGGAAGGAGGGAAAGAGGGGTGACCCCCACCAGGAGGTGCTTCAGAGGATGATAGTAACAAATGTTAACGTACTAATTAATTAAGTGTAACAGTCATGAGGCCTGATGTGCCTTATTTCTCAAAGCAGGCTCATACTCTTTCTTGACACATCATTTAAACCCTGTCAGGTAAATAGGAAAAGTTTTTTTTTTTCCATTTCACAGATGATGTCTTAGCTGGGGTATCCCAGCCGATCAGTGGTGTGCCCAGCACCTGAACCTCAATCCCCTAGCTCCTGGTTCATTCATGCTTTCTGACTCCACGCTTTGACTTACGCTTGATGTAAAATGCTATTGGGTCATTACGAGGGCCTTTGCGCCACAAAGGTGTCCACATTCAGATAGCCTGGTCTCCATCAAGCATTGTCGAAACTGCCTTATACCAACCAGTCCATATATTAGGGGTTGTAACAGTCGTACTATCTCTTCCTGCAGTTGGAATCCAAAGTCACTTGCGTATCAGTTAGACTTGTGGTTTGTCTCCTTCTTTACCTCGTCTTTGTCTCTGTCTCTACCTTAGCTGGTTTTTTAAATTAAGGTTATAAAGTCTTCACTTGTGGTTGTAGGTTTCACCCCAATAGTTATCCAGAACCTTCTCCCAGGTCATTATCTTTTTCCATCCTCTCCAGAGAGGGGTGGGCCCAACTCAAGGGCCAGGCTCACATCTCCATCCCTGAGCCTTTTGACATAGCTGCACGGCCATCTGCCGTCCTTGGTTACCCAGACCACAGCGGGAGCTCGCGTGGCGAGGGCCTTCCTGCCTGCCGGGCCAGCAGGGCACCCTCTACACCACCCGAAAGCTATCCTGGGCTTTGCAGCTGGTTACCAGTGTTACCACCTGGGACATCGCCTCATCGCCAGCTTCTCGTCTGTTTTAAAACATTCCTCTTGGTGCTGACGGGAAGTTGGATTGGCCTCGCTTGCATGCAGTTAGATGCCTTCTAATCGGTTTCTCCGAGCCCAGTTTCACAAGTGAGATGGGACTTCCTGTCCCTGTCTGTTTGAGGAACCAGAGCCATAAATCCTCCAGTTGTGAAAAAGTGTCTTTTACCTACTTCCCTGATGTAAGTCTGAGAACATCGATTTCAGCCTCCACCAAGTCAACCGCCCTTTGTCTTTCAACTCAGATAGCTGATCTTTGGTGCACCCTTTGAGAAAGACTTTTAAAACGTCATTGAAACATGACCCCAAACTCAGCTTCTGCCCCTCGCCTTCTCTCCTTGACTGGCCATGTTACTGGAATTCTTCTTAGTACAGCCACCGGGGCCACGGCCAGGTCCTGTGGACACCCGTTAGGCCTTGCCTTACCGGGTTTCTTAGTGTGTTGTCCCTGCCATCCCTGCCTCCGTGAAGGGCATTGTTCCATAGATCCTGTGACTCCACCCACGCCTGGTTCCTCTACTGTCACTCTTTCTCATCCTTCTTCGTGAGCTCATCCTCTGGTCTGTCTCTCCTGTTCCAGATGCCGCCCTCATGCTGCTGCCCTCTTCACCTCACACACCCTCTCATGATGGGTGAATTCCATCTGTGGGCCTCTGCTACTCGCCTCTGCTCAGATCTGTGTCTATAGCCCAGAACTCTCCTCTGAGTTGGGACTCATTCTCCAACCTCTTTCTGGAAATGCCCTCTTGGGTATCCAGAGTTCTGTACTCACACCCCTCTTTCTCCTCATCCGTAGAACTCCCTCCACAGCTGGTGCAATGCCTTCCTCTTGTGTCTTCCTTGCTGGAGACTTGGGGTCATCCTGGGGGCCCACCTTCCTTTTTTCACACTGCTTCTGAGTCACTGGGTCTGGCTGGTTTTACCTCCCCCATCTCTCTTAAAGCCTCTCTTCACTTTCCACTTCCTTGTGCCATGCTCTCATTTTAGGGCTTATACAAATATCTGTATCGTATATCTGTAATATACATACATACCTGTGTAAAGACACATAATCTATAATCCATATGTGTGTATTATAGATGTATCTGTGTCTCTTGTGTGCACCTCTAGCCACAACTGGACACGTGTTCCCTGCCTCCAGTCTTGTTCCTTTCAAATCCACCTTCCATCAGTTTCCAGAATGGTTAATTCTAGGTGTGAAGAAACCTGGTGGAGACATGTGTTCCTGAAGCCACGTTGCTGGCATGTCCCCCTGTGATCTGGCAACTGTCTCCTGCCGTCTTCTCAACCCCCAGAAGTCCCTCCCCCATTATGGTGCTCCAAGAACTGCCTATAGTTCTCCCAGCCCACTGGGTGCTCCTCGTTTTTAGGAGTTGTTGGTTAGGTCTGGGCTTTTTTATGTCCGGGAGATCCATGCCTGCCCTGATGGAGCTCCCAGGGGACCTGGTTGTTCAGGAAATAATGGCAAATGGGAAGTCAAGTCATCTCTTTGTTGCTGGCGGGGCCTGGATCCCCAAATCCAGTGCAGACCAACTGGTCAGGCTGGGAACGTGTGACACTTTTGGTGGATTCCGTAACGGTTCTGGACTGCAGTTTCCTTATCTGTAAGATGGGGATAATAATTGTACCTAGCATATTAGGTGGTTCTGAGACTTCTAGGAGTTAATCCCTGCAAAACACTGAGAACTACCTGGCCTGTGGCAGGTAAAACTGTAATAATTTTTATGCTTGATTGCGTTTCTTAATAACTCCAGTGTAACCCTGAATAGCAGGAATGCCTCGCTGGTGATTCAGTTTAGTTTTTGGCCACAGTAAGAACGTGGATGTTTTGTTTTACACGAACTCCACTGCTGTAGCTGCTTCTATGTTCCTCCTGACTTTGGGGCGTCTTTGGGCCCGAAAGCTCTCGATAAAGAACTTCCCTTTGAAGATCTACTGTCCCTTGCCAACTACCAACGTCTGACTTAGACCCCGAGTTTTCTGATTTTCTTGCCCAGATAGCATCTATGTCTCCGAACTCGTGTGGATTCAGAGGATCACAGATCTCTCTGTCCATCACTCTCTGTCCAGGGTGGAGCACAGTTCCACCTACTCCCCGAAGGCGGTCAGTGAGTACATGCTTCACCACTGAAACCTCAAGACTGGGAAGTCTGGCCGTGGACGTAGAGATGTCACGTGCCCTCTCCTCCGCCTTTGTCCCCAGCCCTGCGACAGCCCCAGCAGAATGCCCTGCTGACAAACGGCAGCACCTCCTCATAGGTCTGAACTTGCTTTGTTGGAAGGGCCCAGATGCGGCCCAGTGACCGCAGTTGTAGGGAGAAGATGCCGAACGGAGGTTCACTGGTGATTGATGTCACCGAGAGGTTGCGGGGGGCCTGACACAGTGGAAGGGCACTGAGGGTAAGAGGCCGCAGGGGGACAGATCTTTCTAAACCCATGGTGCCGCCGAGCAGCTGAGCGGCTTCTCACCTCCCCGCATCTTCCAGCGGCTACGATCACGGCCTTCCAGAGGCCACAGGAGAACGTGCCCTCGTGGAGTGAAGGTTGGTTAGCCTCTGAAAGCGTCTCTTTCAGCTTTAAGAATTGAAGATTTGGGGCAGAAATTGGCGGTCAGTCACAGGTGGGCCTACCTGTACATTTTTTTGGCCTGTCTGCTCACGTCTTGGCAGTTTTTCTCCTCATTCGCAGTTCTGTCGAGGAGTGGGCATGGGAATACAAGTTGAAACTCTCACGGGGAAGTTAACCTGCTTGGCCCCACGAAGGGCGAAATTGGCTCTGGGGCATGGAGTTAGGTCCACAGGACCATTTCTGTAGTTGCCCCTTCCTGCCTCTTATGCCCACTGACCACTCAGCCCTGGTAATAGAGTACTTTTCTATTGTTCTTTCTGATTTCTATGTAAGTGCTAGTGTTCCGAAAGTAATTTTATAACGTTTGCATATTTAGGAGACGAAAGCATTTGAAAATGTGTTAGCTTCTATTTTAACTCTGCAAATAATGACACAGTGGCATTTTAGATTGCTTGTTCTCTGCTCAGTAGACGGATGAGACAGCCTGGCTAATTTTTGCCTTTGTTCCGGGTCTTTTTGTTTAATAAATCCTTGTGGGCCAAGCCACGGGGTTTTCTTGCACAAGGGACTGAATGTAGCACATGCAGTGTGGCCCAGAGCATCCTATGACCACAGAGTGGCCTTGCGTAGGGTGGAGGGAACGTTTCAGGTTTTCTCACTGGATTGACGTCCGTGGGTCTTTCTCTCCAACAATGGCCCTCCTGGGGGTAACAGCATTTGCTTTATAGGCCGGGATGGCCCCTTGCTATGTGCTGCTGGGACAGAAAGGAGCAGGAGCGAATTCTGGAGAGGTTTCCGAGGAAGCCTGGACAAGACTCAGTAATTAGGCGAATAGTAAGAGAAAAGAAAAAGTCTAGGGTGACACTCAGGGGTTTGCCTTTGGGTGATGAGCTGATTTTGCAGAAAGAAGAGTCTGAAATTGTGTGCGTTTATTCTGAGGTGCCTGCAGAGCATCCCCGTAGAGATAACCGGGAAGACAGTTGGACATCCCTGTTTGTGATTTGGGCGCGATCGCAACAGGATATATATCACGCTGTCAGACTGATCACGGGTCCACCGCAGGAGAGCAGACAGGCCCTGGACAGAGCTCAGAGAAAGCCGGCATTTCCCGTTGTCCCATCCGGATCCCCCAGACTGTTCCCAGAGCTCCTACCACCATGGGCTGCTCCCTCTCTGCTGTTTCTGCCAGGCCAGCGAGCTGCTTGTGTTCCCAGGTGGGCCCTGAATGCACATTGGGGATTCACGTGGCATTCTGCTGCACAGTTGTAGGGCTCACGGTTCAGAGGGATACTGATACTGTCTTGCCTGTGCGTCAGGGCGGGGGATGGAACAGTGATCCAGACGTCCATCCTTCACTCTGCCGATGGCATGGCCTCACTGGGTTCCCTAAGGGGCTTGAGCAGGCACCCCTTTCCTCCTCACCGCTCATTCTGGACCCCTCAAAGCAGTATGCAAGGTGGGAGCCAGGCCGCATGACCCCTTGCGTCCTTATCTTGAAAGTGCCTCATCCTGCCCAGGTGGGGCTGGAAATACATTTACCAGGTGGGTTTCCCTAATGGGGGACAGCTGTGGGTTGATGCCTGTATCTGTGCACGTGCTTGCAGGTGAGTCCTGTGGAGAAAGTGACTTGGAGAAGCAGGTACATCAGGGAATTAATTGTGAGGGGAGCTACTTTGAAAGACATTCACTTTATTTTATTGTATTTTATTTTTTAAATGTTTGTTTATTTTGGGGCCCCTGGGTGGCTCAGTCAGTTAAGTGTCCGACCTCAGCTCAGGTCACGATCTCACGGCTCGTGAGTTCGAGCCCCGCGTCGGGCTCTGGGCTGACAGCTCGGAGCCTGGAGCCTGCTTCGGATTCTGTGTCTCTGTCTCTCGGCCCCTCCCATCCTTGTATTCTGTGTCTCTCTCTCTCTCTCAAAAATAAACAAACATTTAAAAAAATAAAAAATAAATAAATGTTTATTTATGAGAGAGAGAGAGAAAGCACAGACAGGGGAGGGGCAGAGAGGGAGAAAGAGAATCACAGGCAGCCTTCAGGCTCCGCACACAGAGCCCGACACAAGCCTCGATCTTACAACCGTGAGATCATGACCTGAACCAAAATCAAGAGTCAGATGCTCAACCAAATGAGCCATCCAGGTGCCCCAGAAGACATTCACTTTAAAAAAAAAAAAAAAAAAAGGAAAATGATAGATTGCTGTGTTCCTCTTATGTTATTTTCTTCTTGGACAAGAAGTGGACAAAATGAGAAATGAAAGCAACCACATTGAGCACAGACCCTTCCTACCCAGGGGACACCTTGTGCAATGACTTGCTTGGTCCCCGCCGAGGCAGGACTCAGCATCCCGACGTTGCGTTTCTCCCTGGAGCATATCCTAGGGGGCAGCCTGCTCATCAGGCTTTGGGGGTGTCAGACACCCCAGGGTGGGGGGTCGGTGGAGGAGGACATTGGGGCAAGTGGCGCCCCTTCTGCTTGGGGCTCGACCTCCCCTGGGGCTCACCTTCAGTCCTTGTCCCTGCAGCCCTTCCGCTGTGCCCATTGCCATTACTCCTGTAACATATCCGGCTCCCTGAAACGGCACTACAACAGGAAGCACCCCAACGAGGAATACGCCAACGTGGGCACCGGGGAGCTGGCGGCCGACGCACTCGTCCAGCAAGGTAGGCAGTGTGCCCCTTGAGAGGAGCTGGGACGTCTTGCAGCTCAGCCCCGACCCCTGAGCATTTTGTTAGTTCCCCGTCGTCATGACTGTGCTCCACGTCCCCCGTTGGTATGTCCCGGCGTTACTTGCTGCCTCCGTGGAAATCCAGGATGAGGAATCCTAATTTACCACCCTCCCCACGACGTTCACCTGCCGGCGCTGGCTGCCTTCTGTTCTTGGTCCGTGTACCTTCCTCCTGCATGCAAGTTCCTGCTCACGTGCACGTTCTGTTGTCTCCCTCAGTATAACTTCCAAGGGCTGTTTGTGGTCCAGCATCAGGTGGCCCATTTTGTTTCGCCCTGCTCCTGTTGGACATGGTAGGGTTTCCAGATTCCTCTTTTGTGGCAATTATGAATCATGCCGTGGCAAGCGGATTTGTAGGTGAGCTTCTTTAGATGATCCAGAAATATTTATTGAGTGCTCAGATTGCTTATTCATCCTGAAAAGGATAAACCATTTAGAGCATTTAAACTGAACAGAATGGATGCAAACCTCTCATATTCTTGAAAAGCCTGAGAGGGTTTTTTTTTTTTTTTTTTTTTTTTTTTTTTTGCTGCTTTTTTCAGTAAATGATCGCATATTCCCGCTTGAGAAGGTTGAGCTCATGTATTTATATCCGTGCCTCAGTAACTCAACTAAAAAAATGATTGCCGCACACAGTCCATCAGTTTTTACTACTTCCTGAGTCCTGTGACTCTTTGAAGCCAGAGACCGTTTTAGAAACCTGCCCCCAGTGAACAGAGATGCGGGCTGGCGCCCCCGGCTGCAGGAGCGGGCGCTCCGAGGTTTCCGGTGCGGCGCGAAGTCCCCGCTCGCAGGGATTGCCTTGAATGAATCTTCATCTAAAACAAAGGAATTGACCGAATCCTTCAGCACTTTCAGTGACAGGGCTGATGTGTGGAGGTAGATAACGGCATAAAAACTCAGGATAATTTTAGAGCCATCCATCAGGGGTAACGGGGAGTGTGTGCCTCGTGTTTTAATGACCGTTTCGTAGAGCTGGAGACCGGGATGGTGCCGTGGGGGGTGCAGGGGCCCTGGCTCGAGTCTGTGCTCTGCTCCTTGAGTGGTGCCATCAGGGCACGTTAACCAGCCTGTCCAGCTCAGGCCCTTCACCTGAGAATGGAGTCGATAGCAGCCTTCTCTCCTCGTGGCGGACGGGGTTACCTGAGCGAGCACCTGAGTGGCATGCAATACATTTTCGCACTTGTTTCCTTTTTCCTGAAAACATCTACGCCCTCTAGAGCTCTAGAGCCATTGCATCATTTTTGATGCCCCCCGCCCCCCACCCCGCCCCTCCTGCCCCGGTCCGGGAATCACAGAGGAGAGAACCGATTGCCTCAGAGTCACAGCAGATTGCTCGAGAAGCAGGCTAGATATTCCTTTTATTATCCTTCGCGCTGTTGGGTTGGATTGGCAGGAAATAGACCTTTACTGCGGCTGTTGGGACAGGCGTGGGGCTCTGATTGATGACACTATCACTGCTCTCTGCTTCCAAACTTTCATCATCGCCTTGCGGAGAATGTGCCGGTGCCGAACTGTTTCCTGCCCTACGTTTTCAGTTACCTTTCTGAGACGCTCTGTCATCCGTTGGCATTCCCTGACAGGGTCTGCTGGGTTTTAATTTTTATCTTCGCAGGGGCATTTTTGGTGTCTTCATATATACATAACACATGCGTATACATATATGCATACATGTGTGTGTGTGTACATATGTGCGTGTGTATATATACACACGTACATATGTATACACACACACATATTTCCAGTGCCCCCTTCAAGGGACAAGCTGAAGAAGGAAACAACTGGATGCCTCTCTTGGCTCATAAGAGACATTACACCATTGTATTTTGGCGGGAGAATAGTCTCTGAAATGAGATCGCTGGTTGAGTATGAACACAGGTTAGGATCTTTAAGAGCACGATGCTCCCACTGTTCCCCTGTCTGAGAGCAGGCAGGAAAACGGAGGGACAACATGGGATGCACACAGTTGCTGTGTTCGGAACGCTGGGTGCTTGGGTACCACTGGAAATTTTCATCTTCTTTTGATTAATTTCACAGAATTCTCCCCAACCTCTCCCCACCCCCCACACTTGGTTTTGTTTTTCTCTTCTAGTCCCTCATCAAAAAATATCTTCATGGGACTTACTAACTTCTTGTTTTGGCATAGAGAAATATGTGTGAGAGTAACGTGACAACAAGCTGTGAACAAAATGTACCCTTCTCAGAGCGGTGTTACGGCTTCCCCACAGGGGAAGAGACTCCTTGTCCATCAGCCCAGTGTAAGCAGTGCCACGCTGTGACACAGGCAAAGCCATCAGCTGTGGGCAAAGGTTCTCTTACCCATGATGCTCAGGGATTTGGGAAGGATGTCCACACGTGGCACTGTGCAGGAGGTAGGGAGAAAGGCCTAAAAGGCAGAGATGTTTCCAGGTCAGACATTTCTGTTCCTTGCCGGTTTCTGGGGGAAGGTTCCCTGGTGGTCTCCGTGGAGTCGGGGTGATTTTCAGTGGGCTCCTGAAGGCCTCTGGAGTGGCGGCTGCTCAGGCGTCCACCCGTCGTGTTCTGTAAATGTTTACCAACGGGCTGTCTCAGGGGCAGGGAGAAGGGAAGCTGGTTTACAGCATTCGCCAGCTTCTGTAGTGGAAATGGTTGTGCTGTGGCCAATTTTAAGCTATCAGTGTGATGTCACTGACCTGGACAGAGATGCGCACAGCGGCTTGCGAGCTGGTGGCAGCTGGCTCCCGCCCGCCACTGGTCCCCAGGGCACAGGGGTGACGATGGCACCCCTTTGGGACCCACAGTCCCCTGAGAACTCTGGTGCGTTTCGGTAATGAGACTTGCCCGGAAGGCCGTGTCGATGTGTTACTACTCCCTGCTTATATTTGGTGTCCTTCTGATACCTCGAAGGCAGATTGGACAATCTCTTGCTAATTTTCTTAGCCCGTTGCTTGTTCGTTAATATGGACGTGAGGCATTTTCCCACACAAACACACGTTCTCACGTCGTGGCTGCAGCAGGCCCGGCCCTGTTTCCTCTCGGAATCTGCCTGAGTTAGTAGCTCAGGGGCCGCTTCCCTAGGTCTCGGGCTGGGGGCTGGCTTCGCTTCACAGGCCGTTAGCTCCGTCCTGAGCTCACCGCAGGACACAGGTGGGACTGGCAGGCTGCTTACTTCCCAGTGACCTCAGAGCGGCCCCGCAGGTCACTCCAGGTTATTGGCATGAGCACAGGCATGGGAGTCCGGGGCCGGAGCTGGGGTGGCCGATCGCTGTGGCGCTGGGATGACTCGCTTAACTTCTCTGAACGTCGTGTTACGTGTCTTCGAAGACGAGGTGCTGATACTGCTCAACAGCAGTTGTAGAGATTAGATCTCACTCTCTAAGGTCCCAGGAGGTGCCTGACACATAGTGCTTGATAAATGGTTCAGATTGACTGTCGTGTTTATTCCCACGTTCCTTGGTCACCATGTGTCTCTTGTGCTCCTAGTGTGCCCGACATTGTGCTGGACCCTGGGATGTGGTGGCCTTTATCGTGTTGTGGCCTGGGCTGCGGACGAAGGCTGGGAAGCTCCTCCAAGGCCCCGTGTTCTGGCTGTAACAGAATGTGTGTTCCTTCCAACAGTTACCCACGCTGCTCACAGGAGGAGAATTCGCTGCTTCTCTGTGGTGCTGACCCTTCTCCCCGGCCCCACTGTTCGAGGGTCATTGAGGCTGGGGTGGCGGTTGGGATGAGGGGCAGTGGGAAGAGCAGGGCTCGAGGAGATGGCTGCGTTTGCAGCATCTGCTAAAATCTTGGCGTGATTTTGAACTACCCTAATAGAAGAGTGTGAAAGTATATGCATACGCACCTTGGATATATATCCATACCTTGGCTTTTCACACCAAATCCAGGGCAAATAGCATAGAAGAAAATCCAGAAACTACCAGGTTACACAAAAGTCATTGATTTGATTTGGAGACATTTTAATTTTAAAATTGTTTTTATTAGGGCCCAGATTCCATACCTGACTGGCAGGTGCTTCCAGTGATGTGATGTCATCGCACCGTGTTATTGCTCTGCATTCCTTTCTCTCTCAGAGGCCCTGTGAGGTCGGCATCGTCATTCCTGTTTTCAAGAGAGGAAACACGGGTGGGAGAGTGGTCAGCCCAGGCCACAAAGTGGGCGAGGGCCCGGCCGGTCCCCCCTGAAGCTTGTCTCACGTTTGCACTTGTTAAGGAGGAAGAGGAGGAGGAAGCATATGGTCCTGTTCTGGGACAGTGATTGGCTCGCATTCCATAGTGGTCACATGATCCTGTGTCAGAGGATCTCGCACACACAGGCTGCCGTTTACTCTTTCTGAGTTTTTTTGTCTCCAGGTCTAGTTGCTGATCTAGCTGCTGATCTGCTGATCTGGGGTTTGAGAGAGATCCAGGTAGTGTTCTGACAGCATGCTGTGTGACCAGGGGCCTCCATGTCATGCTTGCATAGGATTTCCACTAGATTGCTGTCCTGGGCGCGTTTCCTCGTTCTGGGCTGGGGCTCTGCCAGGTCTCAGGACAGGCACTGGATTAAGAGACAGCAAGAAGTGGGGATTTTAACAAAGTCCGGGTCCACATTTTGCTTCCTAATATTGTATCATCACATTGCTCTGTATCCAGTTTCCTTTGATAATTAAGCTCATTTGTCACAGTTACTGTCTAGCTGCTTGTATCAGTTTCTTACCGCAGCTGTGACAAATGGCCACAAACTTGCTGGTGGGTTAAAGCAACACAGATTGATTATCTTAAGGTTCTGAAGGTTAGAAGTCCAAGATAGGTGTCACAGGCTCAGGTCGAGTTTGCTAACGCGTATGTATTCTTTCTGGAATCTCCAGAGGAAAGCCTGTTCTCTTGCCTGTTCCAGCTTCTAGACGCGGCTCACGTTCCTTGCCTCAGCCCCTTCCTTCTTCCACTATCACGGCCGCCAGTGACAGTAGAGGCTTCTCTGTGACCTCCCTTTTGCCTCTTCTACAGGAGGACCCTTGTGATTACATTAGTCCCGCCTGAATAATCCACGCTGATCTCCCTGTCTCAGGAGCCTTGATGAATCACGACCTCAAAGTCCCTTCTTGCCACACGAGGTGACCCTCCCATGTTGCAGGGATCAGGATGTGAACCTTGCTTTTTTCTTTCTCTGTGTTTATTTATTTTTCATTGTAATGAAAACCTCACACACCTGTCTTTGTTGCGTATCCAGGCACATTCCATTCCAGACCGTCAGCTCCTGGGGGCCAGGACCCCCACCTGTTTAGTGTGGGCTCACAGTGCCCCTGGGGCCTAATCCAGTTTACAAACAGGTCCCCACTGCTTTTTTTTTTTTTTTCCAGCTTTACTGAGGTATCGTTCACAAAGCTGTAAGATATTTAGGATTCTCATCATCCAGTCGGCTGACACATTCATCACCTCACACACTAATCCTTTGGCTCTTGTTGAGAATGTGTAAGTTCTACTCTCTTAGCAAACTTCAGCTATCGCCTGTGGTTACCGCATTTCACATCAGACCCTCAGACCTTAATCATCTTATCATCTTATAACTGCCAGCGCGCACTCTCTTACCAACCTCTCCCTGTCTCCCGTGGTCCCCCGCTCCCGGCAACCACTTTTCTAGTGTGTTTCTATGAGTCTGACTTTTTTGGTTTTTGTTTTTGATTCCCCCTATAAGTGAAATCATACAGTATTTATCTTTCTCTGTCTGACTCATTTCACTTAGCGTAATGCCCTCAGGGTCCATCCATGTTGTCAAAACTGGCAGGGTTTCCTTCCTTCTCATGGCTTACTAATATTCCATTCTGTGTGTGTGTGTGTGTGTGTGTGTGTGTATACACTACATCTTCTTTACCCACGTGTCTACTGATGGGCACAGGTTGTGGTCATATCTTGGCTATTGTAAATAATGCTGCAGTGAACATGAGACTGCAGATACTGCTTTGATACTCTGTTTTCATTACCTTTCCATACAAACCCAGCAGCGGGATGGCTGTATCATAGGGTGGTTGTATTTTTAACTTTTTGAGGAACCTCCATACTGCTTTCCAGCGTGGCGGAGTTTACATTCCCACCAGTAGTGCACAAGGATCCCCTTCCCTCCAGGATGTGAATATCTCTGGGCGTCCGTTATTCTGTCTACCGGAGTGCCTTTGTTAAAGTTCCGAGCTTTAGCATTTCATCTTAGAGAAAACAAAGGCCCGGGAGTTTCAGGAAGTGGCTCCTGGGTCATGTCAGTGCCAGCTCCAGGTACCTGACTGCCCAGCCTCACATTCCGCACCACCCTGGGAGTAATGTTATTGGAGATGAAATTGAATTTTCAATAAGGTCACCCACCACAAAGGAGCGCAGATATTTTAATGCCTAAGACTCTTCCAGAATACATTGCATTCCAAAAAGAGCAAAGGTGCCATGATCGATTTTTAAAATTGTTCCTGACGTCCTGTGCTCTTGCCTGGTTCATCACGCCTTCTGAGGAAACTGCAATTTTGGGGTTGGCCGTTCTTATGGTGTGCATTTTATATACCAGGGCCACAAGTAAATTCGCCACATCTCCCATGACCTTTATTGTGCATTGCCTAAGAATGCAATGAATTGAACTGGAAATTAATTTCTCTCGGCTTTGATGCCAATTAAGTGGTCGCATTCTGCATTTAGTCTGGGTCACATGCTCCCAATGTATTGTTCTTTAATTAAGGGCAATGTGGCAAAGGTTGAGGTTTTAATTAATGTGGGGCATTAGCATATTAATTTTAATTTAAACATAATATAAGGATGTTTTTTCTCCTTAAATTAGTTTCCATTTACGAGCACCCCGGAAGGAGTCTTTAATTCCGTTTAGGTCGCTTTTGTTCGCTGCCTCTTGCTAAGTCTCTATAGGAGGACCTATCTCGCTTGAACCAACTGAAAAAAGGCAGAGGTTCTCACATCTTGGAGAGCTTTAAAAAAGGTGATCCTAGGAAAATACATCATTTTAGATGATTAGTAAGTGATAACAAAGGAAGCTAAAATCTAAGTTAATTATCAGCTAGGTAGGAAAGAATAAGCCCATTTCGTTTGGCCTAAAAAAAGAGTGCACAACGTGTAAGTTTTGGAAAATATAAGCCCCTGTTTGAGCTGCCTCCTCTGTAGAATGTTCTGGAAGTTTATAATTTGGTGTTGCCAGTCTTTCTGCTGATTCTGTCCTGTCTCTGTTGGGCCTGCTGTGCTCTCCTGCGCCCTCCCAGCGTGGCGAGGCTGTAAAGCAGTGAGTTGAAGGCGCGAGGGGACGCGCTGTTGGCCATCTGGGTTGGCTTCCTTTTCTGCTCATGACTGTGTGGGGAATCACGCACCACCTCAGGTTGTATACAGGAAGCCCCAGTTACAGAAGAGTACACTGTCAGATTCCACTGACGTGGGATTGATTGTGAAAATCAAGCACATCATACTTGCATCTGGGAGATGCTTAAATTACGTTCCGCGCCTTCATGAGATTTGCCTGTTATTATGCAATTTGTCAAGACAGCCTCGTCATCAGTACAGAATTCCTCTTCTCCCTCCTCAGTACCCCAGTGAGCAAGAAATAAATCTCAGACCCTGGGCGGGGGCAGGAGAACACAGCAAGTCTGATGGAGACAGGGACAGAGGCAGCAGAAGGACTGGCCGTAGACCCCATGACACCAGGTTTGCCAAGAAGGGAATGAGCTTGGTCAATGCCAGAGACAGAGAAAGGAGAGACTGCGGGAAGGGTGGGGAGGAGACAAAGCCAGAGAGAAGGCAGGAATAAGATCACACAGGGGTGACAGTAAAGTCAGTCGTGCAGGCTACCTCTTGGAGCTGGGATTTTATTCTGGGTCTGATGGAAGGTTCTATACCTATGAGGGATGTGATTTAGTTTATTTTTAAAAGCCCATTCTGGGGGCGCCTGGGTGGCTCAGTTGGTTAAGCAGCCGACTTCGGCTCAGGTCATGATCTCGCGGTCCGTGAGTTCGAGCCCCGCGTCGGGCTCTGTGCTGACAGCTGAGAGCCTGGAATCTGTTTCAGATTCTGTGTCTCCCTCTCTCTGACCCTCCCCTGTTCATGCTCTCTCTCTGTCTCAAAAATAAATAAACGTTGAAAAAAAAAATAAAAAAAAAGCCCATTCTGTGGGCGCCTGGATGGCTCAGTCAGTTAAGCGTCCCAGCTTCGGCTCAGATCATGATCTCACGGTTTGTGGGTTCGAGCCCCACATCAGGCTCTCTGCTGTCAGCACAGGGCCTGCTTGGGATTCTCTGTCTCCCTCTCTCTCTGCCCCTCCCCCGCACTCTCTCACTTTCTCTCTCTCAAAAATAAACCTTAAAAAAATTCAAAAGCCCGTTCTGTGTGCGGGGTGGAGACTAGACCGACGGTGGCTGCAGGAAGACCAGCTGTGCCCACGACGCCACCCCGGCTCGGCTCGGGGTGCTGGCCTGATGGTGCCAGTGGGTAGCCTGACTCTGGCCTGCTAATCCTGCTAATCGTTTGTGTGGATTTGGAGACCTGGTGCTGGGACAACTCCCTCTGAGGCTAGAGTTTGCTTCTTTTTTCTTTTTTTTAAAACTTTTAAAAAATGTTTATTTTGGGGAGAGACAGAGAGACAGAGCGTGAGCAGGAGAGGGGGAGAGAGAGAGGGAGACACAGAATCCGAAGCAGGCTCCGGGCTCCGAGCTGTCAGCGCAGAGCCCGGCGCGGGGCTTAGACTCACGAACTGTGTGATCATGAGCTGAGCCGAAGTCGGGCGCTTACGTGACTGAACCACCCAGGCGACCCTGGAGTTTGCTTCTGAATTCACAGCCTGTGAAAACTGATTTTTGTCCAGTCACTAATTTAGTTGCTGCTCTTGATAGAATTTTAGAAAGATAGTCTTTTGTGTCACTCTGAGGGTTTTTTTCTGTTGTTTGTCTTTTTACCTAGAGCTGTACATGCTCTTAAAGCATCCACGCCTCCCACAACACGTGTAAGATTTTATAGCGGCGTTTCACTTGGTCCTTACTGGGAAATCCAAATGGGGATTTATACAAATGGCTCAGCTTTTGGTGTGAAGGAGCCTGGCTCTTGGTTCATGTTTTGGGGCAAAGGCAGTTGAGGAAAGCAGCCTTGTCCTTCAGTTCTTTTTGTTTTCTAACTTACTTGTTATTTTCAAATGAAAACAAAAATGAAAGAATGGTTGAGGCCACCTACTCACTTGGCCACAGGAATTCTGTTACTCCGGCACCGAAAATATGACGTGTATATTAGACTTTCTGCAAATGCTCATTGGAAAATGAAAAGAAGTACCTTAAGCTTTAGAAATGTCTGCCCTGAAAAACATCTGTGCTGTCGCTGTTCTGTTCTAGTACGGAGGGGAGCTGGGACTGGATGTAAGTACTGGAGACAAACAGCGTGTTCCCTGGAGTTGAGGGGCGGGAGGGAGGTGCACTGGGGCCCTTTTATGTGCTGCGAACGCTCCTTTTTCCTCTGTGCCTTCAGGTGGTTTGAAGTGCCCTGTGTGCAGCTTTGTGTATGGCACCAAGTGGGAGTTCAACAGACACTTGAAGAACAAGCATGGCCTGAAGTTGGTGGAAAACGAAGGAGATCCCAAGTGGGAGGTAACTTTTTAAAGTACGGTATTGATCTTGACATTTCCAGATGCACATGACAGATGGAGCAGGCGTGGGTCCTTCTCAGAGGATGGGGTTTTCTGGTCGGGAAGCTAGGAAGTCTTTTCAAATCCCGTCTCCTGCCTGAGGGGTGAGACCTGGGCTGTGCATGTAAATTTGTGCCCGCAGTTGAGTTTAGACCATTTTGTGAATGTCTGTGTTGGTGTCATTGGCACTTTCACTTCTGTGACTCACCAATCCAGAGTTTCAACTTTTGCATCTGAAAAAAGAGCGCAAGGCAAGGAGTATGTTGTGAGTCCTCACCAGGAGAACCAGGAAGGTCTCCATCTTCTGAATCTAGGCCCTACTGTCCTGTTCCTGAAGGCCTGTGCTCCCTCCTGCCATCTTTGTTTTACCCTCGGTGTTAGAACCAGTCACTGGCTGGAAACACATCTGTGTTCTCAAAGCCAGTAGCTCTCTTTTCAAGTACCAAGTGTCACGACCACGGACTTATTGCAGTCTCTCCCTAAGGCGGGGTTTCCTGATCTCGGCACTGCTGACATTATGATCTTCCACAGTATCATCATTTGTATATAGAGACTGTTCTGTGCATGTCAGGATGTTTGGTGGCATCATGGACCTCCACACACCAGATGTCAGTGGCATCCCCCGTTTTGACAACCAAAAACGTCACGGACATTGTCAATGTCCCCGGAAGTCAAAGTCACCCCCACATGAGAACCACTTATCAAAGGACTTTTTGGAGGAGCATCAGCGTATCCAGGGGTTAAGAGTAAGGGCGTTGAAAAAAAATCATATGTCATGACAATGTGTGAAACATTCCAGAATGCAAGGGAAGGATAGCTCGATAGGAGGGAATCTTTTAATATAATCCATCATAAAATAAAACTAGGGAGAAAAATGAAATGATTATCTTCACATATTCAGAAAAGGCACTTGACAAAATCAAGCCTCTGCTGATTAAAAATAGTCAATAAAGTACAATTGGATGGGTACATCCTTAAGACAAAAACAGTCTATACATGCATCTCAGTCCCAAAGCCGGTGTCTTCTTACTTGGTGAGGAAACACTGGAGGGTTTCTTGGTTGAATCAGGAAGAAGACAAGGATGTCCCAGAAGCTCTGGGACTTAGGTCACCAAGTCTTTAACGTCAGTTGGGATGCATCAGCCACTGTGTTGGGCAAGACAAAGTAAATGGTGACATTAAGAATTGGAAGAGAAGAAATCAAGTTATCTGTATCTGAAGATGACAGGATTCTGTTTTTGGAAAATCCAAAAGAGTGAATGAAAGACTACTGCGCACAATAAGCATCAGATCGAACCATAAACGTAAAATAATGAATAGCCTGCATGTAGAGAGAGGCAAGAGCAAAAAGATCTGAGATTTAAATGTAAAAACAGTGAGATTTTGGGGCGCCTGCATGGCTCAGTCGTAAGCGTCCGACTTCGGCTCAGGTCATGATCTCACGGTTTGTGAGTTCTAACCCTGCGTGGGGCTCTGTGCTGACAGCTCGGAGCCTGGAGCCTGCTTCCGATTCTGTGTCTCCCTCTCTCTCTGCCCCTCCCCTGCTCATGCTCTGTCTCTGTCTCTCAATAATAAATAAACGGTAAAAAAAAAAAAAATAAAAAGACGGTGATATTTTAGGAATACCAGAAGAAGAACCTGAGTGAATGAATTCATTTGTAAGTTCAGGGTGTGGAGGGCTTTCCTAACTATGCCTCAGAATCCAGATTCACTACAGGGAGAGATTAAGAACAATTGGCCACATGAAAAAATTTTAAAAAGACTTGTGGAAAAGAACTCATGAACAAGGCAAAGAGACCGACAGATAACAACGAAAGAAAATATTTTCAATCATACCGTAGAAAAAGGATGAGTGCTTTTACATTATGAAATCTTTTTAAAAAATAGTGATCAACAACCCAGTAGGAAAATGGGCAAGAGATAAGAAAGGTTCATAGAAAAAGAAATGCAAATGACCTTCAATATCTGAAAATGTGATCAATCTCACACATAAGGCATGTTAATTAAAACTGGAACGGGACGCCTGGGCAGCTCAGTCGGTTAAGCATCTGACTCTTGGTTTCGGCTCAGGTCATGATCTCACAGTTTGTGGGTTTGAGCTCTGTGTTGGGCTCTGTACTGACATCGTGGAACCTGCTTGGGATATTCTCTCTTTCCCTCCCTCTCTGTTCCTCCTGTGCTCGCTCTCTCGCACTCTCTCTCTCAAAATAAATAAATTTTAAAAACTTAAAAAAAAAAAAAAACTGGAGAGAGAATTTCTTACCTATTAGAATCCAGAATTTGACATCCTGTCTGTTGGAGAGGCTGAGGGGAAAATGCACTCTCACGCATTGCTGGTGGGAATGCAAAATATTACTACCTCTACGGAGGGGAAATTAGCAATATCTAGTAAAATCACTTGTGCATTTCTTTATCCATTAACTAAACAATCCCACTGCTAGAAAACTACCCGAAAGTAATACTGACAAAAAAGAGAAAAGGTGTCTGTCTGCACAAGGTTGTTTATTGCAGTCCTGTTATACATCATAGGTCCAGATAAATGAATAGATTGCATGTGTTTGTATACACACCAACAGATAGATTCAGAGCCGATTCCAGACATGTGCCCACACACAGCTAGTTTACATACCTGTGCTCCTTAGAAGCCTTTTGTGCTGAGAGAGCCCAGAAGCAGTGGCACCCCGTGGCCGTGAGCACATGGGGACCTAGATCTTGGTTTCTAATAGGATTCTCCAATAAAAGGAACCAGGGTCCTTTGAAAAGTGGTTGATTCCAGGGCCGAGGCAGAAAATATGTAAGCTGATCCTAGAGTATTTTGTGGTCCTAGAAAGTAGCATCTTGCATCTTTCCCAACCCCCCGGAAAGGTGGAGGCATGTCAAAGGACAAGAGACCACCAATGGCCAGAGTGGGAACAACCTGAATAACAAAGCAAACTGGTAGCGTTGTGCTACAACCCAACAGATAAGATAATATCTGTGAGTCCATACTGATATAAATGGATGGTGGGGAAGGAGCACTTCTTCCACACGGGAGAATTCTGAACAATACATGTAGAAGGAATGAGGGAAGTAGAGTTCCCCTTAGAACACTGCAGTAATCAGTGCTGCAGACAAACCCATCCATGGATGCTACAACTAGTAGACACAATTTAAGGAAAAACACACTATCTACATAGCCTCAGAATCTCTGCCCCCAAGTATTTACCAGATCACAGAGGGAAAAGTAGTGTCTGTACAGTAGAGGCATCTCGCAGACCCGGGGCTAACCATGCACCCGGAAGTTAGCATCCTCAGGAGTCATGGTGACCTCGTGTGCCCCCGGATGTGATGATGAGAAGGACACTCATTCTTCAGAGAAGCCTCCCGGCATTCTTCAGAAAAGCCTCAGCCTCCATCCAATCATGAGTAACTGTCATGTATCCAAATGATGTTGCTGATGTGTATGGTCATACACCTGACCAGTACTCCTCAAAGTATCATGGTCACGAAAGACAAGGGGAGACTGGAGAGCTGTCACCAGTCGGAGGAGACTGTGATCCAGCACTGGGTCCTGGGACAGAACCAGGACACCAAGGAGAAAACTTGTAGAAAAACTGCCTGAAGTCTGCGGTTCATAGTATTTACCATACCAGTGTTACTTGTCGGCTTTGGTAATTGTCCTGTGGTTGTTTCAGATGTTAATGCGAGGGGAGGCTGGGGCAAAGGTGTATGGGAACTCTTCTGGAAGTCAAAAATAATTCAAAATAAAATAGTCAAAACAAAGGGAGGGATTTTTTGTGGAAGGGTAGGGACACACCAAGATGGAGAGGATAAAGAAATCAGCCAGATTCCTCTTAGCACATCCACTTGTGCAGATTTGATTCTGAAACCGTGGATGTATTTTATATAATATTAAAAAAAATAACGTTTAAAAAATGCAGACCTTAAACGTTGAGAGTAAAGGGAAATAAATGCTTCTAACTGTATATGAAAACGATGGCATAGCTACACAGAGGAACTATTCAGCAGTCTTTTAAGGTAGGAGTTCCCTCCTCCCTCATGGGGCATAATCTAAGGCGAAAAGAGCTGCAGAAACACGTACTCTTTTCAATTATTTTGTTGTTGGGGGAGGGTTGATACTGTTACTCTGAGGCTTTTGCTAGTATTTAGTAATTACAGCAAAGCACATCCAGCGTATCTCAGTCCTTGGGTTTATACTGATCCTGGGGCAGACGCTCAGGCACCTTGTAGGATATTAGGGCATCGATTCTGTTTTGGTAAGTAAAGGCCAAGAGTCCAATTATTTTAACCATTTTCTGAACAAACTATACCTCAGCATAACCACACATTTGATGAGGAGAAGCTCCTATTTATAAATTTTCCAGCTAACAAACGAAGATTGACAAGATCACCATTTTGCAATCCTCTCGTGATGTCACGGATTCAGCAAGTGGCCGACCGCTGCCTACTGACATCTCAGAAGCAGTAGAGACACCCAGGCATCACGCGTCTCCTGCGGGAAGCGGACAACACAACCCTCGAAGCGTTCCTGCCCCAAAGGAAACCGGTATCCGATTGAGTTTCCACATCTGCCAACGGGCAGGAGACACGGTGGACAGAAGAGCACATTCAGGGATTCCATGGTGGTGTGGTCAGCGAAGTCCAGACCGTTGGAAAGTCTGGAGACAAATGGCCCGCTTCCCCCAACAGAATTATAAATGGTGGTGGCAGGGGGGGGCGCAGTTGGAACGGAGGGAGAACCTAGAAATTGAAGTCTTAGGAGACGTGTCAGTCAGTTCTAATCCACGGATTCAGTAACTCACATTTGGTTTGAAGAGTAAGTTTTAAGAAATGTGGCGACTAGGGAGGTGAGGACACGGCCTGGATGTGTGGTCATGTTAAGGACTTACCATTGGGTGTTGGAGTGTCCCAGTGGCGTTGTGCTTATGTCTTCAAAGAGTTTCGTGTTCCAGGGATACGTTCTAAAATATTTGTAGATAACATGCTGTGACCCCTGCGTTTGCTTCAAAATAATCCAGTTGAAGAGTATGGAGTGTGTTGGCACGGAGGGGAGATAAGGCCGGTCGTGAATTGATGATCATTCACGTTGGGTGACGTGTGCACGGAAGGCTCATCCCTCTGTTGTTGTGTATGTTTGAAATTTCCTGTGAGAACACGTAGGGTGTGTGTGCACTGCAGTCTGGCAGACTTGATGTTGAACCCTGGTGCCATCCCGTATAAATAAATGGCTGGACCGTGAACCATTATTTACTTGATCTCAGTGGCCTCAGTGCCCTTATCCATGCAGTGAAGCTGGTAATACCCAGCAGGTCAAAAGGATTGAAAGACAAGATATTCGAAACGCTGAGGTCTGTATCTGGTCCCTGGGAGGCCCCCAGGGTTCGGCAGCTACTGTGGTTATTGGTGGGGCTGGTGGCATGTGTGGCCAACCTCACATCCTCATCGAGGGGAGAACGTATAGTCCTCTGGTGTTTCAAGTTCATGCCGCAAGGATTTGCTCTCTGTTCATAGGGATCAGAATGCCATTTCTTGACCTAAAACCCATGTCTCCTGGTCAGTTAGTGCTTCCATAAGTACATGTGGTCATGGCCCTCTGCTCCGAAGGCCGTGCTTCTTGCAGATGCCAACACGTTACGCAGAGCGTCGAATCCGACACAGGTCGTTGGCACAAAGCCACATACTAGACTCCAGAAGCAAGACAGAAGAGCAGCCAAGAAGCCGGTCTCAGGTGCTGAGTTACCTGTGGGGTGACGAGCTGCCTATGCCACTGGTCGGGTCCTCCCCACTTGTGGTTGGGACGCAGAACCCCCCTGCCCCCACGAGAAAGAAGCCATCGTGCGTGGGTCCTGTTTTTCACAGGCTAAGACGTTGCTTGGATCCAGCCATTGTCAGGCAACACGTGGCTTACCGGTAAAGGAAGTAGGCTTTTTTTATTTTGTTCATCTGTGCATTCAACACATATTTATTGGGTGTCTGCTACAGGTCAGGCTGGAAACCCTGACATGAACTTGGCCCCTTGCCTGGAAAGGAATAACCACCTGGCATTCTGAGCTGTATCAGTTACCACGAAGCGCTCACGGAGCATGGGAACTTCAGCTCCTATAAATTTTGTGCAAGGTCCTCCCTTTTGTTCTTCTTTTTTGGTGCCGTTCGTGTTTCCTGCCTTCTAGCTCACCCACACTCCCCACCTCTTCCAGAAAGAGAGCATTATTGATGCAGATTTCTTGTGGAAATTCTGTTCCTCCTCTTCTCTCCTTGGGGCACAAGGTACCTGTGAATGTCACTCCAGCCCCTCCCACCCTCGCGACTCCTGATTTTGCAGATACATTTCCCGTGGTCTGTTGTTTATCGTATCCTTCATATGAAAATGAGAGTGGCCTGAATAGCCGAGGCTCCCTGAGCGCTGGGTGCCAGCACGTGTTACGGTGTTTCCCGCCCCCTTCCTTCCACCCGCAGCTCTGCTGTGCCCTCCTTCCGTCAGCCTGATGGCTCAAGGCCCCGGGCCCAGGCAGGTTCCGGCAGCACTGACAGCAGTGGGAGGAGACAACAGCACGTACGAGACTCTCCGCGCATGTCTCATCTCTAAATACGAACAGCACACTCCGTTCCCTAAGGCAAGAGTGTGTACCAGGAAGCTTTCCACCAAAGCTGGTTTCACAGCGTCTTGGTGGGTCACCTGGGTGGCTCAGTCGGTTTAGCGTCTGACTTCTGTTCAGGTGGTGAGCTCACGGTTCATGATTTCGAGCCCTGCGTTGGACGCTGTGCTGACAGCTCAGAGCCTGGAGCCTGCTTCGGATTCTGTGGTTCTCTCTTCCCTGTTCCTCCGCTGCTTGCTCATTCTCTCTCTCTCTCTCTCTCTCTCTCTCTCTCTCTCTCTCTCAAGAATAAATGTTAAATAAAACAAAATAAATAAAATGAAATAATAAAATCGTCTTGGTATTTGCAAGGAGACGTTTCCTTTTTGGGAAGTGTGTTTTTATTGGAACAGCGGATTTCTCAGGGACGCCAGGTGCGTGAGGTGCCACAGGGGCTCCTCGTGCGTATTGATTTGGTGTCAGTACGTTACCCTGGGGCTTGTGGGTAAGTAACAGGTGGCCTTCTGGATCACTCAGATGATCTGTTTTCGTTTAGCCAGCAACAGAAGCCCCCGAGGAGCCCTCCACCCAGTACGTGCACATCACAGAAGCCGAAGAGGACGTTCAGGGCACGCAGGCAGCCGTGGCGGCGCTCCAGGATCTGAGATACACTTCCGAGAGCGGTGAGAGCGCGCGCTCGGTCCCCTTGCGCACCCTCGAGCTGCCTTCCAGCTGGTCTGGCGCAGGCAGGCGGAGTGAGTGAATCTGTGAGGGAGCGGTGTCCGTGAATCGGTCCCCTTCAGCATCCTTGGCCCACCATTCGGACCGTAGGGGGCCCCGCCGTCAGACCCGGAGGCCTCCGCCCCCTGATAGGAGCCCAGGAAGCTCAGCAGAGGCAGAACTTGACGGCCGTGCGGCCAGGCCTCCGCACGTACCGCGAGAAGAGGGCTTTGCAGTAAATGGCCGGCTGAGCCCCGGAGCTGGGCCTGCCGTCTGGGTTTCTGTCCCATCCCTGGCTGCCTCGTGGGCCTGTCTCCCAGGGGGCTGGTTCCAGCTCCAGGGGCAGCGGCGGCCTCGCCAGGGCCGCCCTGCGGAGCTCCGAGCCCAGCACTGCCTGCTTCCCAGCCACCTGAAAAGCCCCGAAGCAGGATTTCTGTGTCAACAGTCATCACTCTGAAATGCCAGATCCGTTTTAAGTTCAAACCACTCTGCCAGCCTGGTGGTGATTGGGGCGTGAAGCTTAGAGATGTTTTCCTAGCGCCCTGTCTAGCACACGAACCCCAGTTAATGTGTGACCATAGCCCGATTTGCATTCGGAGGAAGGCATTAAGTAGAGGCAGGATGGGAAATTGCCATTTTTTCCCAGTTCTTAAAGCCCTGAAGAGCAGGTTGTAGAAGCCTGTGCGGAACACTCCGTGGGGCTGTTGCTTCGGGGCTGTGCTCACTGGGCCGCCGAGCTCGCGGGGACTCAGGAGACAGCGGACAGGGTGGCCCGGCCCTGGCTGATAAATGGGGCATCCAGAGTGGAGGCCCGGCCTGAACGTGTGCTTCCTTCCTTCGTGTTCGGTGACTTCAGCAGTTCTTCAAGCTCTGGCCTTGGCCTGTCTGTCGTCATCCCTGACGCATGCATGCACACACACACACGCACGCACACACACACACACACCCCTTCTAAAGCCTCTCTGGGGTTTCTTCCTGGCACTTGGACTAAAGCTCAGACTTTGCACCCATGCAGCCAGGCTGGGCCGCTCTGGGTCCTGGCGCCCTGCCCTGTGTCGCCTGCCTCCTGTCTCTGTGCCTGCTGTCCTGCATGGGCTGTGCAGGCACGGCCTTCCTCTGTGCACCGCCCTGTGTGAACTCTGTTCCCTGCATGGTTTTTCTGGCCACCTGCCTGCACCTTCAGTGTTCAGATCATATGTCGCCTGCTTGGGACCCATGCGACGTTTCTGCTGTGTTCCCTGATTGCCTCCCAATACGGGACCAACCTGGTGTGGTGTTAATTTGCTTACAAATCTGTCTCAGGAGCCCGTGAGTCCCGGGAGGAGGGGAGAGAGTGTTAGATGGAGGCCGATTCCCTGCTGGGAGCCACGCTCCTGGTGACAGGCTTGATAAATGGTCACTGAGGGAGCAAGCGCATGAGGAATTAAACCTTACTCTAGCTCAGTAAAGTTTTCGGGTAAATGTTTTGTTTAGTCTTTGGATGTTCAGACTGGCTGGCTGCAAGGCACAGTTGACACATTTCCCTTAAGCAGAGAGTGTGTGTGCACGTGTATCTGTGTGTGTCTGTGCTGGTGTCTTTGCATGCACACGTGTGTGTGTGTGTGTGTGTGTGTGTGTGTGTGTGTGTGTGTGTGTGTAGGGGAACGCCAGGGTGGTGCAGTGTGAATACATATAAGCCGCTAACGCTGTCATCGTCCCAGTCCCATGCCAGCGCCTGCCCTCCACATCGCACACATCATGTTCCCCTCCTCCGTCTCTTACTGACGGACTCACATTGGGCCGTGGCCCAAGGAAAACGGGTCCACGGGGATGCAGACGCGCGCGGAGACTTGGTAACATGATGCTAACACAGAGATCATGCGGTAATTTCCCTTTTAGTGAGTTAGCAATCAGGGTCAGAGTGCCGTGTTCAGAAGAGTCGCAGATGGCCAAGCAGATGGTGAGAGCAGGCCGGGTCTATACTCCGTAGCTGTCCTGATGATACGGATTCCAATCTTCTGAGATGATTAAAATAGAACCCCAAGCTTAAACTGGTTTGGCATTCTGAAGCCCACCGATTTCAATAATTGAGACATCCTTGGATGTTCTGTCCTAGCGTGTGTGATTTATTTGGCACGTTCTCTTGGCCACCTGCTGTGCGTGTGCTCACAGGACCCTGTTTGCGGTTTGCTGTGCGGGCTGGGACTTCTCAGGGGTCTGTTTGGAGAAGCAGGCTTGTGTCACCAAGTGTGGATTCAGAGCATCTGGGCTTCAGCTCTGGCTTTGGGCTGTGACTGACCCAGTGACCCCAGGCAAGTCTCCTGTCTTTCTTGTGCAGAGGTAACCAATCCACGAAATGTGGGTGTCTCATCACAATGTCATCTCCCCACAGGATCGTTTGGGGTTTTGAGATGTTCTTATAGAAAGTGCTTTAAAGCTATCAAGTACCACACGGATTATTCTGTTGTTAGAGCGAGCGATTGCTGAGAACCCATGCCTCCCCCGAAGAAGACACCACCCAAGAATGGCCTCTGTTAAGGTCTGGTTTTGCACTCAGTGCCCTCCAGTGCCACTGGGCTTAATGGTGTCCTGTTTGTTTCTTCCTTGTAAGGGGACCGACTTGACCCCACGGCTGTGAACATCCTCCAGCAGATCATCGAGCTGGGCACCGAGGCCCATGATGCCACCGCTGTGGCCTCAGTGGTTGCCATGGCTCCAGGGACAGTGACTGTCGTGAAACAGGTAAGGACCCTCCCCTGCCTCTTAAGTGTCATCCCCTCACACCGCCACATGCCCTCTCTCTCTCCTTCCCCGTGGGTTTTCAAGGCCTAATTTACCTACAGTGGGGTTTGGAAAAAGAGAGCTCAGTCTCACGCATTTCTTACTCTGCCTCCGATTATTATGGGCTCGTGTCTTCAGGAGCTCCGTGTGTGGAGGTATGTTTTAGGGGAGAGGAATAATACCGTTTTTAAAATTATTGAAACTTCATTTATTTCTCTTCAGAGAATCCCAGAGTGAAAATGAGCAGATGTGGACACACTTGGACACATCTGTCACGAAAAGCAGCCCTCGGTGCCAAAGGCACCCGCGAGCAGAATGAGTGGGGACCGTGGGGACCGTGGGGACAGGCAGAGAAGCCAGGAGGGCTTCCCCGTGGACCCCACGGACCACGGGCTGGCCGTATTAGATATGCAGCGTCACCTGGCCGATGGCTGAGCCAATGGGAAGGAAATCATCCGGTTTTGAATCACGGTGACTCTCCTTAATTGACAGTTAAACAGTTTGGCTCATTTCCACCCCCAGAGACCTTACCAGCTGTTAAAATGCAGTGTGTTTGGGAATTAGATCATCCTTTTGTTCTGTCTGTACCTATCTCTCTACTGCCTCTTGCTTTGTTTTACAGAAGATTTAGTCCAGCTTACCCAAGCACTTAAAAAAAGCAAAACAACAGTAAACACATCAGACTCGGGCAAAGTTCAAGTTCACGGAGTAAGGTGAAATGCACACTGTAGAGTTTTATGCAGTTAACCGTTCCTGTAGCCGTTCGTTCAGGAGGTACTTCGTAAACACCCCCTCTCACTGGGCAGCATGCCTGGGGTTCCAGGAGAGAACCAGTGCCTGCCATCAACATGGTTACTCTCTCGTGGGAAAAAAGTAAGACACACATGAACGAGTGAGACACAAAGGGTGTCAGATGGCGAATAAGTGCGGAGGAGGAAAGTAAAAGGAGGAGGAGGCCTGTGGGCCCAGGAGTGTGCTTGGGGGCTATTTAGAAAGGACTGTCGGGTAGATTGCTGATGTTTGAGCAGAGCCCTGGGAGAGGCGTGTGTTATGGGAGGTATGCATGTTAGACTGTGAATTTGGTACTGAATCGTAGAAGGGTAAAGCAGGAAACAGGCAACACGAACTTCGTAGAAGGAGTGGGTTTTCTTGGCACAAGTAAAGATGTTTCTTAGTGCGGCTCTGACATGAGGACCCGTGGGTGCCGTGCCCCCAGCAACCTCCCTTTGATACATGGGAAGTACACTTCCCGAGCTGTCTCCACACCGGTGCCCCCAAGTGTGCCCAGGCCACAATGCAAAGCATGAAACCCAGGTGACAGAATTCTCTGTGGAGTTAGTACAGTCTGGTTCGACTCCGGCTTTCCCGATCTGCAGACAAAACCCAGCATGTCTAGGTGAACATGTGGACCGCGTATCCCAGAAACGCTCCTCGGTTGGTGTGGTTTCTCTCAACAAGATCCTGCACAGAAGTCGCGCAGTGGGATGTGGCATTTCGGTCTGCAGGGCCCTGGCGCCGGTGGGTTGGGAACAGACCCGCACGCCTTGTTGCTAACCACTCTGTTAGCTTCCTTTTGTATTTACTAGGTCGCTGTCTTCTGACTGTCTTACTGTAGCTTTTCTGAAACTGGTTTTCCGCACCGTGACCTGTGGAGTCCTCAGCTGGGCCTGGCGCTTCAGGAAGGGTCTTGCCGGTTTCCCTGCCAAATTCTTTTGAGGATTATAGGAAGGTGCTCCCGACGGTGATTTGCCACTGCTCCGGGACGTGATGTATTGAGCGTCGCAGGCAGTGCAGGATACAGCTTAGATGTGCTTCGAGGCGTCAGGCTGCCAGCACCACATGGGATGAGGCAGATAAGCCTCCAGTCCGACCAGTGTAAACAGGTACAGTGTGTTTTGGTGGCAGAAAACAGTGGCATCCTTTAGAGAATCTTGTGGTTTTTTGGAAACTCAGGGCGAGGAGGAGCATCCGTGTCCTGCACGGTCTGGAGCAGCTGCGTTTGGAAATGTTCCCCAAGAGTGTGTGTCCTCGTCACCATCCTGCCTGTCTGGCCTGGGACCTCGCTGGCTGGGGCTGTTGCTACTTAATGGGTGAAGGATGGACGGATGGACCGGTGAGCGGACAGCAAACACCCCCTCCTTTGGCAAAGGGGTTGCAGTGTGTTAAAGAATGCCCTCTGAACTCAGTTATCCTATCATTGAAATGTCGAGATGGCTGTTTTTATTAGAGAAATTGGTGTGATATTTTTCTTCTTTTCTGAAACTCTGGTCTAGGATTTTTCAGCAGAGGAATTACCTCTGCATGACGAGTATGCTTGCACCACTGCGGTGTGGACTCTAGCGTACCTGTTGACGTAAAATATTGCCCTTCCTTCCCCGTGCAGGGGACCTCGGTGCTGGGGATTTCGTCCTGCTGCAGCCCAAAATAATAACACACATAGTAGTTGCTCAGTAAATGTTTATTAAGTGGGATGGAGGGAGCTCTGGTTTTCACCTTTTGAATTATATCCCATAGAACAGTACTGGGAAGGAAAAAGCAAGATCACCTTGTCAGTAAAGTGCATGGCATGTGTTGCAGAAAAAAAGGTTTTCAGGTTGCTATTGGATAGCTTATTTTGAGATCTTTTTCAGCTTTCCAGTTTTATGCATATCTTCCACAGGGCCAAAAACATTCCAGGTTGTGTGTGAATGGATTCTGGAGGTTTAAAAATCTCAAGATTTCTTTCCCACGTGAAAAAATAGTTATATGCTCTGTTCCTAATTTTATTTTTTCCCAGTTTATTAATGTTGATTGAAACGATCTTTTCTTTACAATTTTTTTTTTAACATTTATTTATTTTTGAGAGAGAGAGAGAGAGAGAGAGAGGCTGAAAGAGAGGGAGACACAGAATCTGAAGCAGGCTCCAGGCTCTGAGCTGTCAGCACAGAGGCCAATGCGGGGCTCAAACCCACGAACTGTGAGATCATGACCTGAGCCAAAGTTGGACACCTAACCGACCTAGCCACCCAGGTGCCCCAGAAAGGATCTTTTCTATATGAAAGTGAATCAGTGATCATTGAAAGTGGTTAATTTCCAGTCTTTTTGGGTTTTCAGTTTCTGGGTTGAAAATACCGGCAGGCTTGGTGGGTAGGCTGGGGGTATTGGAAGCAAAGAGCTAAGAAAAAATGGTTTCTTGGGTTGCTTTCTTCTTGTTCCTAAATGAGACATGGAAAAGACTTCGCCCATAATTCAGACCGTTTAAGTTTTCAGTTGGACACAGAAACATGTCCTCAACGATTTCCTGTCACATCTTTTTTCTCAAGTGTCAGCATTAGAAACAGATTCGCGGGGATCGAGTGTCTCGAAGTGTTCAGGAGGACGAGTCCTTACGCGTACCGCACCAGCCAGGCCCGGGGAGATGCTCGAGAGCTTTTAGTGCAACTAATTGCATTTGTGAAGACCAGACAGCTTTTGATAAATAAATTGGTTTCTCCCCCTCCCCCCCCCCCCCGCCTTTTGTTAAATCTTGATTTAGGGTTTTATGAGGAGGAAATTTATCTTTCATTAATAAAACTGCCTTCAGTAGATGAAGGGTGAGACCTGCCAGCACAGGAAATATTAGCATAAGCATCTCTGAGTCAGTCAGTTACTTAAAGAAAAAACAGATGCACCACCACCACCTCTGTGGCTCATGGCTTAAATGCCCCTTTGCTGTTTTTCTGGATCAAAATGTATGTTCGAGACTGAAAGCTAACATTTTATGTACTGATGTAGAGCATCCGCTTAGCAGACGGCCCATCTGCGGTGCACTCGTCACCGTGTGCGGCATCATGGTTCCCTTGCTCCTCTGGCTGCTGCTGCGACAAATGGCCCCCGAGTGAGTGGCTTCAGACTGCACAAATGTATTACTGAATAATTCTGGAGGTCAGAAGTCTAAAATGGATTTCACTGGGCCAGAATCAAGGCTTCGACAGCTGCGTTCCTCCTGGGAAGGATTCCCTCTCTTGCCTTTTCCAGCATCGAGAGGCCCCGGCATCCCCGACCTGAGGCTCCCTTCCTCCACCTACAGGGCCAGCAAGGGCAGAGCGAGCCTTCTCACACCCATCGCTCTGGCCTCTGCTTTCTCGCCTCGTTGCTTTCGCTTAGTCAGGCCCTCCTGCCTGCGTCTCATAAGGACCCTCGTGATTACATTAGGTCCTCCCAGATAATCCGGGATAATCTCCCTATCTCAAGGCCCTTAACTTAATCACATCTGCAAAGTCCCCTTTGTCCTGCAAGGTAACATTCTTCAATTCTGGGGATTAGGGCATGGACCTCTTTGAGGTGGGGGCGCATTAGTCTGTCTACCATGCTGGGTTCTGTGGTTAAGATAGGTCCTGCTCTCAAGAGGCAGATAAACCTGGCGAAGGAAATGATTCGCTCTTTTACTCAGCAAGCACCCCTGAGCTGCTTCGACCAGCCTGGTGCTGTTCTTGGCTGTTTCACTGAACAGAACAAACGAATGGTACGCTTGAGCTTGCTTTCTTGCTTGCTTTCTTTCTTTTTTTAAAAATTTATTTATTTTGGGTGGTAATGGAAACACAGGCGGGACAGGGGCAGAGAGAGAGAGGAAGAGAGAGAATCCTAGCATGGAGCCCAGCGTGGGGCTTGAACTCCTGAACCGTAAGATCATGACCTGAGCTGAAACCAAGAGTCTGATGCTCAACCGACTGAACCCCGCCCCCCCCCAGGCACCCCGAGGAGCATACCTTCTAATTGAGGGAGATAGCTAATGTGTACATGTACGATAAATAACATGGTATGCTGGAGGTGAAAGGGGAAAATAGAACCAGCAGAATTCAAGAGGTCTGAAAAATGCGGACCTTAAACAGGCAGCTCTACCTGAGAGTGATGAACGCCTTGGGGATGTCAGCCAGTGCCCCAAGGGTGCTGTAGGAGCACCAGGGGGCTGCCTACCTTGAACCTGGGTCTGGGATAGGGGCACGTGTTGGGCAGAAAGGGCTTCATGGACGCCATGATGCCCGAAGGGAGTTCTGGACGGTAGCAGGGAGTTGGGTGGGCACGGGGCTCCAGGCAGAGGAGAGAACAGGAGCTGGTGGTCAGTGCTGGGTGACTAGATGCAGGGGGCGGGGGCAGGCGGGGCCCCACTTCAGTTAAATGATGGGCCCTCTTGCAAACACCAAGTGGTGACAGAGGAGTCACTGCCCAGAAGGACCTCAGCCTGGTCTCTCCCTTCACTGTCCCTTCCCACTGCTCAAAGGCCAGTGAAGAAAGCCTGAGTCCAGACAGCCCACAGCTTCCTGTCACTTCTCGGAGCCAGATGTCCTTTCTCCATGGGCTTCTTGACCTGTGTTACCCCTCTTGAAGGCATGTTGGCATTTTTGACAAATCATAGTTTCCAGGTTTTTCCATTCAGTCACAGAACCCAAGCAGTGAATCTGCTCTGAGCATTCCTGCCATTTGATGATCAGAGGAACCCCTTGTCCTCTCTGATACTGTCACTGACACTGGGCATGGCCTCAGAGCCTGGTCCCCAGGCCAGCACGTGCACCACACCCCTTTCTTCCATGTTTCTGAATAGTAAGGAGACTTTATAATCACTCAGCATTTTCCTTTTAAGAAGGTCAGGATGACTGAACAGGTGGTTTTTATGATATGGGTCTTTTTGAGTTAAAAAAAAAAAAAGCGTGTTGCTTATTACTGTTGAGGGTGACCCCTAGACAGCAGTTGGGGAGGGTGGGTGCATTGCGGGGCATCACCCTCTGGGGCTGTGGGGGTATCTGTCTGGGGAAGGACCTCTGAGCTGCAGGTGGAGTGGATATGTATTATTCATTCATCTGTTTGCTTTTAAAATCCAGTAGCCTTTCAGGGTCCATGTGGTATTTGTGGCCTGTCTGGAGCATTTCCCTGTGCCCAGGGACCGACCTGTCACAGGGTTAGTCCAGGCGAGGCTGTCCGGGGGCATGCACTTTGCCAAGCTCGCTTCTCTGTGACTCAGTTACCATTTCTGCTGAGACTTGATGAAAAAGCACGTTGTATTAGTGTTGTCCCGAGAAACAGAACCAATGGTGTGTGTGTATGTGTGTATGTGGGTGCGTGTGCACGCGTGTATATCTGCATGTATGCAGAGACTGATTATAAGGAATTGGCTCACCAGGTATGGAGGCTGACAGGTCCCAAGATATACTCTCTGTAAGGTGGAGCCCCAAGCGCTGACAGTGTAGTTCACCTGCGTCTGAAGGCCAGGGCACCAGGAGAAGTGATCTTCCAGTCTGCAAGCCAGGAGGCTCAAAACCCGGGAAGAGCTGGAGTCCAAAGGCAGGGAGAAAACCCAGTGTTCAGCCTCCAGGGTAAGCAGGCAGGAGAAATTTTCTCCTTCAAGGAGAGCCAGCCTTTTGGCTGTGTCCAGGCTTTGGCTGATTGGGTGAGGCCCACTCACACTAGGAGGGCAGTCTGCTTTACTTAGTCCTTTACTTTAAACGTTTTTGTTTTTTTCTTTTTTCCTTTGCAGATTTTTACTTAAATTCTAGTTAGTATACAGTGCAGTATCGGTTTCAGGAGTAGAATTCAGTGATTCGTCACTTACATACAACACCCAGTGCTCATCCCAACCAGTGTCCTCCTTAATCTCCATCATCCATCTCGCCCACCCCCCCCCCACCTCCCTCCATCAACCCTCAGTTTGTTTTCTGTGGTTAAGAGTCTCTCGTGGTTTGTTTCCCTCTCTTCTGTTCCTCTCCCCTTTCCCATATGTTCATCTGTTTTGTTTCATAAATTCCACATACGAGTGAAATCATATGCTAGTTGTCTTTCTCCTACTGACTTATTTCAATTATCGTATAATACACTCTAGCTCCATCCACGTCGTTGCAAATGGCAAGATTTTATTCTTTTTGATGGCCGAGTAATACTCCGTTGTATGTGTATATCACATCTTCTTTATCCATTGCCCAGTCTCCATAGTTTGGCCATTGTTGATAGTGTCGCTATAAACATCAGGGTACATGGACCGCTACGGATCTGTAGTTTTGTATCCTGTGGGTAAATACCTAATAATGCAGTTGCTGGATTGTAGGGTAGTTCTATTTTTAATTTTTTGAGGAACCGCCATACTGTTCTCCAGAGTGACTGCACCAGTTTGCATTCCCACCAACCGTGCACGAGGGTTCCCCTTTCTCCACATCCTCACCAACACCTGTTGTTTCCTGTGTTGTTAATTTTAGCTATTCTGACAGGTATGAGGTGGTATCTCATTGTGGTTTCGGTTTGTATTTCCCTGATGATGAGTGATGTTGAGCATCTTTTCATGTGTCTGTCAGGCATCTGGATGTCTTCTTTGGAAAAGTGTCTATCCATGTCTTATGCCCATTTCTTCACTGGATTATTTGTTTTTTGGGTGCTGTGTTTGGTAAATCCTTTATAGATTTTGGATACCAGCCCTTTATCGGATATGTCATTTGCAAATATCTTCTCCCATTCTGTCGGTTGCCTTTAGTTTTGTTGATTGTTTCCTTCACTGTGCAGAAGCTTTTTATCTTGATGAAGTCTCAATAGTTCATTTTTCTTTTTGTTTCCCTTTCCTCCAGCAGAGTGTCTAGTAAGAAGTTGCTGCAGCTGAGGTCAGAGAGGTTGCTGCCTGTGTTCTCCTCTAGATTTTGATGGTTTCCTGTCTCACATTTAGGTCTTTCATCCATTTTGAATTTATTTTTGTGTATAGTATAAGAAAATGGTCCAGTTTCATTCTTATGCATGTTGCTGTCCAGTTTTCCCAACATGTTTGTTGAAGAGATTATCTTTTTTTGTTGTTGTTTATTTATTTTTGAGAGAGAGAGAGAGAGAGAGAGAGAGAGAGAGAGTGAGTGAGTGGGGTAGGGGCAGAGAGACAGAGAGAGAGGAAGACACAGAATCTGAAGCAGGCTCCAGACTCCGAGCTGTCAGCACAGAGCCCAACGCAGGGCTCGAACTCACGAACTGTGAGATCATGACCTGAGCTGAAGTTGGATGCCCAATTGACTGAGCCACCCAGGTGCCCCGAAGAGACTGTCTTTTTTCCGTAGGATATTCTTTCCTGCTTTATTGAAGATTAGTTGACCATATAGTTGTGGGTCCTTTACATTAAATGTTAATTTCATCCATAAACACCTTCACACAAACCATCGAGAATAATGTTTGACCAAATATCTGGGCATCCGGTGACCCAGTCAAGTTGATGCATGAAATTAACCATCACACATGTCTGTGTGCATTTCACAGTGTCAGCCGAAGGTCATTGTTTGCTCCAGGCAGTTATTTAGTGAAATACCTAGTTGTCACAGAAATGACTTTGATTTACAGATTTCAGAGAGTTTTGGCAGCTTCCGGAAAGCATACATATTTTGGTAGATGTACATGTCTCTCACAGTTGATGTTTCAGTTCAAGGCTCAGGAATGAGCTCCCATCCTGCAGATTCTTGAGGGGGTCACAGTTGAGGAGAGGCCAGCAGAACCACACCAGCCCCGGTGGAGGGGGGGGGGTCTTCTACTGAACATAAATATTCCACCTCAGTTGCCAGGTCAAGAGCAGTTAGATCGTTGTTACTGTACCTCTGCCCGCTGAGTGACTATTTCACCGGTGACTGTGATTAGCAGTACTCTGTTGGCAGGGCCCGATCTGTCCACACCGTGCATCTTGCTTACAGCTAAGGAGTCACGCTCCCAGATCGGGTGGTGCACCCACTCGTTATTCCTGGTTCTCTACAACCCTAGAGTTGCCACTCTTCTGTTCACGATTTTCCCTGGATGTGCTGGACGCTTCCAAGCTGTCAGCCAGGGCCCCCGCGGCAGGGAGCAGCTGAAAGGAGCGATTAATAAGACGGTCTCTGACCTGCAGGCACCCTGCCTACTTCCCTCATGCAGACCCTCGGCTGGCACGGTGCAGAATTACGCTGCCACCGTCTTGTTCAGAATCCCAAATGCTCTTACCGCATGCTTTCACTGCTGATTTGAAAAACAAACAAACAAAAGCAGAAATCCCATATTTGCCCAAAGCAACCCATCTTCTGCCAGCTGCTTTCCCACGCCCTTTGCCATCTCTTGGCGGGTCACCTGTGGTGGATGGAGCCAGAGGGTGAAGTTGATGTGGTAGTCTGGGGCAGAGGGGCGTGCAGAGCCCCCCTGGGCTCAGTGTGCAGCGCTTAGTCTGAGAGGCGGTTTTGGTAGCAGTTCGGGGGGTAAGACGCATGTTGGTTGCCAGCCAACGCTAGAATTGTTGCTTGTTGTTTGCAGTTCATTATTTTTGCAAGGAAATGCAGTCCATGTCTATGGCTGACCACGTATACCATTTGCCTGCTTGCGAGAAAGTGCAGGTGCAGCCTGTCCTGTTTTTAATCGAAGGCCCTGAGTCATCCGGTCTCTTGATGCCCTTTTGTGCTGTCCATGTGTCCAAGGGCATCTGGTAGGAGACGCTGTTCTGCAGAAGGTGCTTCTCAAGTGCAGCCGTGGCTGGGAGAAGCCTCACGCCGTGCGATCCTGCTGGAAGGAGAGCTCAGAGTTGGCCGCCTCCTCTGGGGGTGGATGTTGAGCGTTTCATGATACTTGTGGCAAAATAAGGGGGACAGGGATCTGGAACGTGACTTGTGTGAGGCTTCAAAATCTGTTTTCAGTGTTCTTTTAAAACAGTCACTGCATTCTATTAATATGATTGTTCAACTGCACGGCAAGAGACCTGGCGGCAGAATCGCATTGGCACGGAGACTCTTGCAATCCTTAAGAGGTCAGAGAAGATCCTGGCCATCTGAGTTGTCATAAAGCTGGACCGAGTCAAGATCTGTCCCCTTATCCCGCCCACAAAAGGGACCAGGGGAAGCCCTTTCTGTTTTGTTTTCCACTTAAGTTCAAATAACTGGTGAGTTGATGGACTTTTCTTGTTCCCGCAGGAGGTACTTTGTAACTCATGCGGTGAGCAGACCTGTCCCTGACTTCCAGCACCACCCACAGGGTGGCAATAACAGGAGCGCCTCTCACGCTTCCTCTCTGTTCTCCTCTCCCCTCCGGGACCCCCTTTGTCTTCAGAGCACTTGCCTGAGTACGGGAGACATCACAATTGCAGCGTTTCCTCCTTTTACACCACGATAAAACACTGGCGTCTTCAGTTCTGTTGTTTATTCTCCTTTGCCATTGTGGTGGTTTTGCCATGGTTGTGGCTCGTCTTTCCAGAAGATTAGGAAAAGGCATACGTGACTTTAAAAGAGCCGATAGTATGTGCAGCTGCTCGCGTGTTCTGTTCCTCCTCGCGTGGTGGGAATGTCCTGTGTGTCCCGTGCCTCCTGGTTTTGTAGGGTAATTACAGTCAAGATGGACCCCGATACCTTTGGAAGGGCCCACGCAGGGGAGTCATGGGTCTTTTGCAGGCGACCGAATGCATTGCATGTTGCAGGGGCCGAGGGCATATGTGTGACTGCTTCCCAACTCTTGTCGGGGGCTGGTGGGGGAGGGTCTAACACCGGCCTCTCTGTTAGGGCCCTGATGGATGCCTGCAATCCAGATAGACATCTCCTTTTATTCCCAGTCCTTTTGAGCTTTATAGAAGCACGAAGTGTCACTGATGACTTTCTCTGTTTTCCCCTTACCGTATCCCGTACTATGAGAACTGCTTGGTTGTCAGCTACACGTCTTGGGTAGTGAGGTTTGGCTCTCGCCTAAAGAACTTTATGGTACCATTTATTTGATCCCGGGGCCCTGCCAGTTTTAATTCTGTCAGGCTCCTAATTATACACACAGGTAGCCTCTTCCAATGCTTTTGGACTTAACGTTCCTTCTAGAATGTTGTTCTACCGCTGCTGCAGGGCGACCTTCACGATGTCGATCCAGATTCCAAACATTCATTCAGGGTCTTGGCAGTGGGTTATGCTCTCTTGTCACCTAATGCCAACTCCTGTCCTTTGTGAGCCTTCCTTAGTGCTCCCTTAGCCCTGTGAATCTTTATCTTTGTTTTAAATAAAACTTCCTTCAGAGACCTCGGTGTCTGCTGTGATTTCGGGAGGATGACTTGAAGAATTGCATCCTTGTTCCCACCTCTCTTATTACTTGCTGAGCTCCTTCATCCCCTGGCAGTGATGGAAAATTCCACTTCTTTGCGAGATTTTAAAGTAAAAATCAGTGCCATGATCTCTCTGTGGCCATGTGGGAAATTGTCTGAAAAAATAGAGGATAAAGGTTTCCCGATCTCATTCCGGCCCTCTTGTTCACATAAAGCATCTTTCGCTAGCCTGGGGATGTCAGTCTGTTGAACTTTTCTCCTCTTTTCTCTTCCTTTTCCCTGAGCCCTGATTTTCCTACCTTTGGGCCCCCGGAAGCTGTGGCTTGGCTGGTACTGTTTGCAGAATCCCACTTTGAGTTTCAGTATTGTTGGGTTTTCTCACTGCTCCTGGGGGCCTCTTTCCTGATCCACAGCCTGGGCTGGGGCAGGTGGGTTTCATCGGCCTCCTCCCGTCTCTGCAGCTCGCCCCGCAACAGCCCTGATAGGAGGGAGCCACAGCTGTGGGCCCCATCTAAAGGATATGTGCTCTTGGCCTTCCTTGAGTTTGCCCCGGGGCAGGGCTGCGGCCAGCTGGTTCCACTTTGCATCCCCCCCGGGAGCAGTCATCTCCGTCCTGCTCTGAGGAGTTCCCCTAACCCAGCGCTGGGGACTCCACAGCCCTCCCTCCCCATCCCCGTTAGCTTCCCTAGCCGTGAATGCCCACTCTCCACTCCAGTGCTCAGCCCGAAACCAGGGGGTCCCCACGTGTCACCCCCACGTGTGATTGTCAGCACGTCCTCCCCTTGCTGTGGCATCTGCCCCCACAACACACCTCACGTGTCCCCGTGTCCAATAGCCGCCCGCTCCATCTAGGCAGCTGCTACTCCAGACGTGGTCTCTGGACCAGTGGCATCAGTCTCAGGGAGCTTGTTAGAAGCTCAGAGTGTCTGGCTGCACCCCAGACCCCCCAAGTCAGGCGGCATGTAGCACCGTCCCTGGTCCTCACTGATTTGTGTGCGTGGCCGAGTCTGAGAAGCTCTGCTCTAAACTGTTGGTCTCCCCACCCTGGTTTACAGACCTTCTCTTCACTGATGTCCTTACCTTCCCTCCTGCTGCTCTAAGGATTCCAGCACCCCTCACTTAAAACCCTCCGGTAACTTAGAAAGTGTTCAGTAAACTGGGAATAGGACTTCCCCACAGCAGTCTGGCGCCCCTGCCTCCCTCTGCCCCCATGCTCATAGTGCGTCCGCCCGCTGGGCAACCTGCTGATCCTCTTTTCGCACCTTCGCACCCTCTGCCCAGAACGGTCACTCATCACCAGCCTTTACGGGGCTCACTTCCTGTCGCGCGGGGTCAGCTGCAGGGCCACGCTCTCCGTCAAGCCCGCTCTCGAGCTCTCAGGACCACGTTGGGCCTTCTCCGGAACCCGTGGATGGGATGAGCAGTCCTCCTTGGGCTGTGTCATTAGGTGGTGCAGTTGACCTTGATATCGGAAGAGTAGCCAGGTTGGGCCGTGTCTAGTCCCTGAGCCCTTGAAAGCAGAGAACTTCCTCACCTGGTGGCAGACGTCGGCGAGATGAGAAGCAGAAGCATTTGTGTCTTTGTGTCTTCAGCCACTTTGCTTGTGGTCATCTCTTGGGCAGAAATCGGAAGCGAGCCCAGTCACCAAACCCAGATGAGAAGCGGAGCACCCCTTTGTTACCATCAGGCAGGCTGGCCACACTGTACGGGCCTCTGGGCAGAGTGGAGGCCTGGAGGCTTTGGGGGCCTTCTTGCTTCCAGGTCCACGCCCACCCCTGCTATTTGTAACTGCAAGGAAGTGGCCATCCCGCTCTGCCCAGAGCGGCCGTGGGAAGCGGGAGGGCTGGGGGAAACAGCTTCCCGGGGGCAGACACTCACAGAGGAAGCCCAGCCTGTGGGCTTGTCAGGGGACATCACCTGCATCTGTGGGCAGAACGGGGGCCTCCTCCCCAGTCAGGACAGTAGGAAGGGGTAGGACACGGGCTGAGTCAAAGCTCTCCTGTCCTCCGGCAGCAGAGGAAATGGGAGGAGGTGGGATGGGGGTGTGCCCCTCTCACCACCGTCCTTGGGCCCTTGTCACAGACCACACCCTAGTGTGCCTGGACTCACCTCTGCCTTCCCCATCAAATGGGGGCTCGCTGAGAGTGGGGTTTGCTCTCCTTCTTCTGTGGGTCTCCAGCTCTTAGCTTGGGGCCTGCCGTGTTTGGAGGCTTCCCTCGTGCCCGGCATCAGGAATCGAGGATTGGATGGCACGCATCTGAGCTGGGCGGGCTCGGGCTCCCTTCACCGTGGGCTGCAGCTGCCGTGGGTGCCCAGCCCGGGGAGCTGCAGGCCTCCCTGGACACACAGCACGGTCAGCCCAGGCCATGTCGAGTAGGTGGAAAAGGAGCCCGTGGCGCAGCTGGGAAGGGAGCAAGTGCCTAAAAGGGAGTTAGCCTATGTGGGCTTGAACTCACATCCGTCACCTAACGGTATGTGACCCGGAACAAAGCACTTCTCTTTGTTTTTTTGTTTGTTTGTTTTGTATTTTAGAAAGAGAGAGTGAGCAAGTAGGGGAGGGGCAGACAGAGAGGAGAGAGAAAATCCCAAGCCGGCTCCACACTCAGCCCGGAGCCCAGAGCAGGATTTGATCCCTCAACCCTGGGATCGTGATGTGAGCTGAGATCAAGAATCGGATCCTCAATCGACTGAGCCACCCAGGCACCCCAAGCACTTTTCCTCTTTGAACTTGTTTTCTTATCTGTAAAATGGGACAGTAATAGAACCTACTGCGTGGGGCTAACGTACGGATTACGTGATTATGCAAAGAAGCAGCTGGCAGCGCCTGACTCGTGATTAAGTCCTCAATAAATCTTAGCTCCTGCCATAGGAGTGACATAGCTCCTTGTCCCCTTTCTGTGCCTGTAGAATTCAGCCATAGCACTTTCTGCTTCTAGAAGTTTCTGTTCAGCAAACAGGTACTAACACAGCTATCCAGGGCTTGTGCCTGGCATTAGGAGTCCCAGGGTTTCATAGGAGAGTTTGTTGCTTGGTCCAGACAGATAAACGGGTAGTTGCATCATGTAGATTAACATCGAGTCTGTCAGGTCAGCACTGAGAAAGGCCGGGGGCTGCAAGGATGGTCACTTGGGGTGATTTTGAGAAAAGTCCACGAGGGTGGAGGACTTCTCTCCTGAGCAGCGTGCCGAGGAAAATGTTCTCAGAGTGCAGCACAGGGGTTTCGGTGAGAAGAATGACCCTGAGAGCTGCCGTCTGTGGACGGGTTCCCAGGCGGGGGTGAGGCTTGTAGGGAGAAGCATGTCTTCCGTGCGAGATGCCCTACAGGGCTGCACAGCCCCCCCGCCAGCACCTGGCACTAAACAGAAGTTCAGTACCTGTGTGCTTAAAGGCCAAGGAAGTAAAGCATTATGCACAATAAACTTGTCTAAATAGCAAAAGATATTCCTAGGCAGTAAGAAGCTGTTTCCAGCTTCTTTCTGTTTCCAGACTCCTTCCTCCTTCCCTGTCACGGTGCATGTGCTCTGGTTCTGTTTGAGTTCAGCTTTAAAATAGCTCCTGAGTAATTCCATTCAGATGGGTATCGAGCACCTGCTGTAAGCCAGCTGCCATGTGGGCACGGTCTACAAGGGGGACATGGCGGGGCAGTGGGGTCGGGGCATCAGATACCTGCCCTTGGAGGGGAGGGCACCTGCTGGCGGTCATGAGCACCGCGTGTGACCACTTGCCCTGCACCAGCCCCGTCATCGCTCCTCACATGTGCGTAGAGAGACCACTCTGTCCACCCCATTTTACCACAGTTTCCAAGACAAGGATTCTTTTTTCCTCAGTTGATTGTTGAGACCACACTGAACTGCTCTTGGACTCTTGAGAAATTCGAGACACATCAGATGTCTTAGCCTTTTTTGCTGCGCGGGTATCTGTCTCTAACCCCCCCTCCACCGGCTGAGTGAATTTGGCCCACACGCAAACCTTCTTACCCTTGTTCTGTGATGGACGCAGGGCCAGTAGGGGGGCGTCTTTCTGTTTCCAGACGTCTCTCACAGCGAAAGGAGTGGCCCCTCCCTTCTGCGCAGACTGGCCCTCGGGACCCTGTGGACAAGTCTGCTCCATGCAGGAGGGCTCCCCAGGCCCTGGGGTCTAGGAACCAGGCTGCCGTGTTGACCGGCCAGACCCCACAGCACCCCCAAGCGCTGGGACTTGATTGGGGATGGCAGCGACCGCCTGTAGTGAGCAGTCTTTATAACCTGGGCTTTGGACTGTTTATAGGATCAATATTTTCAGAAAAGAAAGAGTATCTACTGTCTATTTACAACCAAGAGAAAAGTAGGGCGGAGGGGAGGCATTATGCAGTCTCCCCAGGAAGGATGAGTCACGGCCTTGCTCACTTGCTGGGCGTTTTGTCCTTTTTGAAAGGCTTTAAATCTTCATTGATGCACGGAATGGTTTCTCCCTGCCTGTGAATATCTTTTGATGTTTCTACAAGTTTCTTGCTCATAATACCCTTATTTCGGTCCTGTATGTACATATATATTTCTAGAGTTGGAAATTTACGATGCTTTTTTAACAAACCACATTCATTTATACCTCTTCTCTCCTCTATAAATTTGGTATGGTATTTACCATCCTCCCTTTGTTTCTGACATTTACAGCACCACACCTAATCGACGGCAAACGTGCTCGCTTGCTAACCTTGGGACATGGGTCTGCCAGCCCCACCTGTAAGCTCTCGCTCGGTTATACGTTCAGCAGTGGGTGAAACCCTAATTACTGGGAAAAATGAGGCTCCTTCCTCAGAGCTTAAACATACACAGGGGACTGTTTCACCTACAAGAACAGACTGCGGTGTTATCACTCTTGTTGTTTGGTTGTATTGGGATCATTCCTGTTGTTTGCTTGTATTTGGATCTCTATCTGCAGCCCTCTCTTACCTTGCCGTGAAATCTGCGAATTCCTGCGGCAGAAGGGACCCTGGAAAGGTGTTCGTAGTCTGGGGATCCCACAGTGTTCAGGACCAGGGCCCTGTCCATCAGGAAACCTCCTGCCCTGCCCCCAGGGGTCCAGGATGAGTGCCCCGCCTGCCTCCTTCCCCTAAACAGAGCACAAACCCACGGGTACCAGCCCTGGCTCTGTACTGAAAGGTCTCCTTTAATGCCACGCGATGTGGCCTAAAGCACAGGGGCTACGGTGAGCGCCCTTGGTGACCTCATGCATTTGGAGACACAGGCTTCTAAGGGGCCTCTGCTGCGGTCGCAGGTGACTCCTCCCCATGACTGGCACCATCTGACTGTGGCACCTGCACAGTCTCAGCTCTGCTGTCTTTGGTGGGTTCTGAGCAAGGGTAGCACATTTCTTAAGAGTTCTCCTCTGCATTCATTTTTCTCAGTGATTCATCCAAGAAGGAGGGACTCACTGTTTACTGTCTGCCAGGCGTGATGGGGGTCAGTGCTGGGCATGCTAGCTCAGGGCGCAGGGGGGCTCCCGGGATGACAGGGCATAGACCCGATTCTCAAAGGAAAGGAGGTGGGGTGGGTGTTCAGGCAAGCAGAGCAGCAAGGACAGGAGTTCAGGGGCAGGAGAGAACACGTGTGTGGTCAGGGTGCAGAGCCGAGCATGGGGGAGGCAGGGACCGGGGCGGGAAGATCCTTGTCCCTCCCACTGGGGGGCTGGGCTTCATCCGCAAGGCTACAAGCCACCCAGTAGTAGACGGAGGCAGTTAGAAGGACTGTAGGCCTTGGAGGGTCTCACCTGGCTTCGCCTTCCAGAATCCCGTGTTACTGGCTGTGGGATCTCAATAGCATGAGGTCAGGAGTGTGGGAACACTCTGTAAACTGGCAGGGGGGTGGGGTGGAGGGGCTGCCCACTAGGTCACGGGGCGAAGGGATGGTGGTGCAAGGAAGCAAGTGGTGTCGGAAGACTGAGGAGGTATGAAAGGGAAGGTGAGGAAGGACAGAGAAGTGGTGCAGCGTGAGTTTAGGCACCTCTGTGTGGCAGCCTTTCTGCACCCGTGCCCATGCTCATGTGCACGTGCCCACACATCCACGCACACACGCACACATGCCCACACTCATACATACACATGTGCTTGTACATGCATGCACAGATGTATGCATACCAACGCCCACATGCTCACGTACACACACACACACACACACACTTACGACACACCTCCAGTTTGCCTCCTTGTGGCAGTCCAGCTGTTGTTCTAGGTTCTTCATGTCTCCCGTGCCTGGCCTCATTCCGCCTGCCCATCACGGGCGATCATTCCATTCTGTGAGTCGATGCTCTGGACGGTGGCTCTGCCCTCCCGATGGCGTCTGAGTCCTGTCTGCCTCCCCTGCACCACCGTGGGCCGGTGGTGAGGCCGGCTCTCGGCCGGTCCTGAGAATGACCGCGGCACCGACAGGAGGAGAGTGGGTGGGGCTCCCCCGTTCGTTTCCTGGCCTGCAGCCCTGGGGGTCTCCCTTTCAAGGGCTGTGCCCCCGGAGACTCAGTGTAATAAATAGGAACTTGGTTCAGCGTATGGGGACGTGGATGGAGGTGTGAAGGAGGCCTGAAGCCATCTCCCTGCAGCGGCAGAGGTGACCGAGGGCTTTCTTCCCCCTGAAAACGTGAAGGAAGATCCCTGTCATGGAGACATTCAGACCAGAATCTCCCACGTGAAGGTGTTTAGTATTTTCCCCACGCCCGCCGGGGGCAGTAGGCTTGTGGGACAGCGATGGCATGTGGGCCGCGTCCTGATGGAGGTGCTTTGGTGCGATTTTCATTCCAAAGGGTTATGAAGCAAATAGACACTAAAGCAATGCCATCCAGACAGGTATGATCCTGGCCTCTTTTCATTCTAGGGCCAACAGAGGTTTTAAACCTACCTTTGGTTACTCATCGTTTATTTCTGAGCTTGGAGCCAAGTTTAAATAAGGCGCTAGGTTTCGACGGAGCCCGACTGTTGCCTGGAAATTCCGGTGCCCGCCAGGACTGAAATTGCAGAGGTCTGATTGAGCTTCTGAGGGGTTTTGTGGACTGGAGCCCCTCCACACGAGCTCATGGCCGACTCGGGCACCAGGAAGTTATCCACGCTGTTCTGAAAGCTCTGGGTGGGAGGCGTGATGCGCGCGTGTTGTGTATTATAATCCGCCAGCCGTGTTTAGGAATGGTGTGTTTAAATACCCAACTAGTAACAGCTTTCCCTTTTTTCTCACTGCTGCTTCTGTGGGATTCAGCCGTGAGACACAGCTCTTTCTTCCCTTCATTGGCCTTTGTTTGTCATATGATGGCCCTGAAAGTCTCTGGGCTGTTCTGGTGTCCTGGGGGCGTTGTGGTCGGTGCGGTGCATGGCACAGGACGGCGTGTGCTGGGCACGTGTTCCAGGGCACGGAAGGCTGTGCACAGAGGTGACGTGCTGTTCCAGGGCAGGCTTCCCCACGGGACACCGCTTTCCTGGACACCTTCCCGTCTGGCAAGACAGCCGCCTCCACGTACTTCTCCTGGCCAGTGTCAGGGATTCCTGAGGACGAGGTGCCCTTGCCGTCACTGTCCACCAGGGGCGTTCTTGGGAACATCTATGTCTGAGGCATGGGGACACTCTGACAGAGGAGCCCGTCGGTATGTTCTTTTCAAAGCGGAAATGGAGCTGTGAAAACGGGTGATGCCAGGGCTGGATGTGGGAGGCCAGCGGGAGAACCAGGAAGAGGGGCGGTCCCGTGCCGTGGGTGAGGAGCCCCAGTCATCTGTCTGCCTGTCAAAGGCGTGGCAGCCCGGGGGGCCACTGTGTGGCCCGGACTGAAGTATCTCCTAGCCTGGCGTCCAAGTGCGTGGGTGTGGGAGGGGGCAGAGCGCGGGGGCAGAGCCCTGAGGGAGAGCTCTCCGCCTCCCTTGAGCCCCACGCTCCTCTGGAGCTGAGCACTGAATCCTCGAAGGGTGTTGTGATGGCTGGCTGCTACGGCAGAAGCAAAATCCTTCCCGCAGCATCCGCGCGTGCCCCCCCCCCCCCCCCCCCCCCCCCCCCCGCACAGACTGCTGGGACCACCCTTGGCGGTGAGAGGCAGCCAAATCCGGGAGCCGCAGAGCTGTGTTCAGGTGTCTCCTCACACTGTTACGTGTCTGCGGTGTTCACCCGTGGCCTGGGCCCCAGGCTAGACGGGCCTACCGTGTTCTCCCAGGAACCACCCCTGCGTCGTGGCCGGTGTGAGGCCGCCTCGTGCAGGCTGGAGAGTTTTCAGACCAAGAGTCAGAAGACCTGGGCAGCTTCCTTCCTCTCTGAGACTGCCCCTCTCCCGTAAAATAAGGGGGTGGACCTTCAGGACTTTCGGAGCCAAAGGGGATCCCTGTGTGGACAGTTTGCCTCTGAGCCTCCCTGTGGTCTGGGAGGGCTCCCATCAGACAGACACCAGGGCCAGCAGTGGCCTGGCCTGGGGGGTGGTGGCAGCTCCAAGCTGTTCTCTCTGCAATGGCTTCCAGGTTCTACCCCCGGATAGTTCTGTAGGTGGCACCGGCGCCCCCCCGTGTGTCCGCTCAGACCGTGGCGCCGGGCTGGGACGCAGGAGCCTGTCCCTGCTCTCCAGAAGCTGCGGGCACATCAGGGAGATCTGTGCAGGATGGGCTGTGATACAGAGCCGGGTGAGGGCTCTGCACAGGCTCCATATGGCGCGTGTGAGCGCAGGGAACCCCTCTTCCTGAGGGATCCCCCAGCTGGGGCCGCTTCTCGAATGTTGGGAATGAGAACGGACAACCTGCCTGTAACAGTTTTTACAGAGAAAAGCGGACGGGGGACCAGGAGCAAAGGGAGCACATAGGGCAGGCAGGGGGGTAGGGAGAAAGCGAGACAGTGGGGTAGCTGGGCTGCTGGCCCGCCCCATCTCCATCAGCGCTTGCCCCCGAGCGGACGAGGGTGCTGGCGGCCACAGGAGTGCTGGGCCTCGGCGGGAAGAGCGTCCTTGGCAGGAGTAGAGCCCAGCAGACAGCCAGCTGGTGTAGATCCCAGAGCTGCAGAACTCGGAGCCTGACTTAGTGAGTAATTTGTACAGTCCCGTGGGTTAAGGTTTTCTATTAAGCTATCTCTGCTGCTAATAATTTAGCTGGAAGATATGTTAGATACGGAATTGGGGAAACCCATCTCAGGGGATAATGACATTGTGAAGCCATATTATGTCTACCGTGGGGAACAATTTTAAGCCTGTGCTAATAGTTGAAGCTACGAGAGATGATTCTGAATGGAGGAAATGGTTGAGGGCTCTGCGGGCAGCTGTAAGGCCTTTGGGTTGTGGAAAGTAATCATGTAACCCGATTGATCGGTGACACGGAATCCCATTAGTCGCTGTCACACCACACTAGCCGAGGAGGGTCTCTGACCGGGGGGGTCACCCAGACCGAGGTCCAGCTCTTGCTGCCTTCCAGCGATTTGACCCCTGGTGAGTCACTGGGCTACTGAAGATTTCATTCAGAAAGGCCCCAACACGAGGCACTGTGCGTCCAGGGCCGGCCAGCTGGACGCCGGGCCCCATGGGACGCGGAAGGTCCACGGTTTGCACGAACATGAAACGTGGGGCGTGGAGGGCGGAGAGGGGCTCCCTCCGCTGTGTTCCGTTCCCGGATCAGCTGTAGGTCAACGACAGCTGGGCTGGCGGGGCCCCTGGCTCACAAAGGCTCCTGAAAACATTAACACTGCCCTGCAGCAAGCCCAGGCAGGCTTCGGGAACCGTGGCCATCGTGAGTTAGGTTTCAGGACTCGGTAAGGTGATGGAGCAGCGGTACGCGGACCCTCTTACGCCTGTGCCCCCCCCCCCCCCCCCGGAAGGACGCTCTTTGCAGGACTCCTGCAAAAGTCACATTTACCTTCGTCGCCATCTCTCTCCCTGGTGAACTAAGCCCGAAAGCCCGCGTTGGGAAGGTGTACTGTGTGCTCTCACCATTAGCAGTGGATGGAGTGAATGGTGATTGTGTCGCACAAAACCCTGGAGCTGAAAACTGAAGAAACAAAACAGAAACAGAAAGGAAAAAGGGTTGTCTTTGGACAGACTTCATCCTTCGAGAAGGCGATACAAACAAATGCACGTATACATGTAAAGGGACAGTGAGACAAGTGTAACACTCAGGGAGTCTTGACCTCTCACGTTAGGCAAGTTTTGATTGGTGGGGCTTCATAGATGGGGTGATGCTGGCCCTTCTTGGAAAACCGTTCGTGCCTTCCTTTGTAAAACGAAGTCTTAGTCCCTCAGCTGAGGGAAGCCCTTCTGGACCCGACCGTGAACCTCGCTGCCGCTCCTTCCCAGTGCTCTCTCCGTCCTGTGACTTCGGCACGTTGGACAGATGCCCCCGGAGGGCCTCCCACGAGCAGATGGCCCCGTGGCCTGCAGCTCAGGGTGGGGCCCGGCACCTCTGGCTCAGCCGGGAGCAGAGCCTCGATGCAGAGAGGGGTCCAGAGCAGAGGCCAAGGACGGGGAGCCTGGAGTGTGCGAGAGGGCTCAGAACAGAGCCCAGGTGAGGCTGTGGAAGCAGCAAAGAGGGTGTCCCAGTGAGTAAAGCTGAGGTCGGCTCAGCAATGTGAGATGGCGCAGAGCCTTCTGGAAAGGTGAAGACAGAACTCTGCCTGGTGGGTCTGCTGGTTGGGAGATGCTCACTAGCCCCTCTCTGTCTGCGAAGTCTTTTGCCGCCACCGCGGACAGCACCACCCTCCACGACGCAGCCCCCGGGCCCCCACGCGACGGTAATAAGCACTTGGTTTACCGTTATTCCAAGCACGGCGGCCTCACTTGGTCTCTGCCTGTCTTCCTCCCCACGTCCGTGGGCAGAGGCCGTGTCTGGGTCATCTCGGGACCTCCCCCTCCTCCTGGGCTGGCTCCGGAGAACCCCACTATCATGGACACGGGAGGCTGCGGCCTACGCAGGGGCAGGGTTCCCTGTGTCCACGGCCCTGGTTGCGGCCCTCGTCAGTATGGGGCCGTCGTGGTGTCCGCGTCGTTCACAGGGACAGGCATTTTTAGCCAGTGGAAACTCGCTGTTGTGACTGCCTCGCGTCTCCCGTGCCCAGGAGTGTGTGTGTCTCAGAGCTCGTGTGCTGGTTGATCTCAACATTTTTATCGCATCATCCGTTTACCTGAGGTGCAGCAGGCTTACTTGGCACGTGGAAGGTCCCAGGCCCTCAGCACGGATCACCTCGCCCCTGCACCTCTTCCTTTGTGTAGAATTTCCTGACAGTTAAGGGGAAAAAAAGCATTTGTTGTTCCCCTCCTTTCCCCAGCCTTCTGCCAGGCACTCTCTTTCAGTGTGAAATAAATCAATATTTGCTTCCAAAGTCTGGGTGCACAGTACATTTTCCCATTTAAATGAAATGGAAGCAAACACTAAAAAAAAAAAAAAATAAAAGGTCGTGATTCACTCTAGAAAAACAAATCAGGCTAAATGTGTTAAGAGTTTCCACTCAGGATAGGTCTCTGCTTCTGGTGAATTCTTCCAGTCCGCATTGGCAGTTCCTCCTGATCGTAGCTTCGTGTGGTGCCCTCCCCAGAAAGGCCTTCCCGTTCCTCTAAGTGCAACATAATCCCCCTGTTGACACAGCCCTACCTGCTCACAGGGTACAGTACTGTCACAGGGCCGGAGGGGGACCCCTGGAAGCCATTTGGGTCAGTCCCAGGGGAGCATGGAGTCGTGGTTGTTGCAGACAGACGGGCAGGGAGAAGGTGGCTTCTCTAGACACCAGCTGGGAGAGGAGTCAGGTGCCATGACTGGGAGCTCCCGGAGGCCACCTGAGTGTACCCGCCTTTCCCGTCAGTCCCTGGAGTCACTGCTCCTTCTACCCGCCCTGCCTGGCATCCCTCCCTGCTTCTCCTCCAGAGATGTTCCCTGGCCACCGGCCCCTCCCATCCCCCAGGCTCTGCTGGCCCCTCGGCCCCTGCGTCTGCCCCGCTGGGCTGTGGTTTTCCACCACACCTGTCACGGCCTCTGGTACCTGGTGGGGCATCATTCAGCAAATACGTACTCGTGTGTGCCAATCATCCAGCTTGGCTCTGGGGGAGAGCTGTGCCTGGACTCCGCAGCCCCTGCCTGCACGGAGCGCAGCGTGGTCTGGTGGGGTGTGAGAAGAGGACAGAGGTTTGGAGGAGGGGAGGAAGTCGCAAGTGACGGACAGGCCGTAGTACCTTTCAGGCAGCGGGTGTTTACGAAAGTCATGTCCGACGAATACTGCGGGTGCCGGAAGGGCCGTGGTGTGGTTAAACACCCACTTCGCGTGTAGAATGTCCTTTATCTTTCCTCCAGCCCCCTGAAATGGGCATTAGTCCCCCGTTCACAGATGAGAAAACTAAGGGTTGTAGGGTAGGTGTGTGGCCTCACAGCTAATCGTGGCGAGCAGCCGTTCGAGCCCTGCTTAGCGCAGGACAAAGGGCCATGTTGACCAAGGGACTGCTTTGGCCTTGCCGTTCAGCCCCAGCCCCTGCCCTGGAAAGGATGCTCCTGTCTCACGTCCCTGCACACATCTGAGGACTCTGATTCCCTTAGAGAGCAATCCCATACCCTCCTTCTCTTCCAACCCTTCCGTTATTTTTGCGGCCTCAGGCTCCCAGCTCCTCCTAAACCTTCCCCGTGTTCTTTCGATGACTTTTCTTCCCGAGATCAAAGACAGTTGTTATTTAAAGCAGGCCAGAGCCCGCAGGGTCAGGGACGCTGGGCATCAGCACTACCGGAATTGGCTCTGTCTGGAACCCGCCTGCTTGGAGCTCCGGACAGTGGCCTGGCTGTACAATTCAGGTGCCCTCCACTGACAGATGTCCCCACAGATTCTCCTGCCCAGCCCCGGGGGGCGGGGGCTACCTCCACCGGCCACCTCCCCCGGATAGCTAAGGCATTGGTGTTGTTGGTGGGCTGCATCTGGGGGGAATCAGTCTTGTAGGAACATCTCCTTTTTCCCAGTGCGAGACTGATCTGCAGTACAGGGGCTGGGCTCCCACAGTGTGTGGAAAGCCAGAAAACCCGGGATAAACGTAGGTCCCTTTGTCAGCTCCAAATGGACCAGCTTTGAATTTCCAGAAGCCGCCCACCCAACCCTCGACACGGTTGCAGTACATAATCTGTGCGCTGCCCTCCAACCCGCACACCCTTGGCCACCCCCGCGCCCCTGGGAGGCAGCTTGGCGTCAAGAGAAGAGCCTGGACTTTGGGTGTCAGCTCGGGCTCCGCCACCTGCCGCTGCTGGGGCCTCTGGCTGTGTCGCTCTGCGGCGTGGAGCCTCCCTCTCTTCGTCCATAAAGCAGGGACGGGAGCAAGCGCAGGGCCCTGTGTGCGGTGGGGACGAGCTCCCGGAACCTACCAGACGCTCCGTCAGCAGTAGTTGTGATTCTGTTGTCGTGGCTCGACCCGGAAGCAGGACCCGTGTGACCTTTCTCTTGCCCTCACACAGGTCACGGACGAGGAGCCCAGCTCCAACCACACGGTCATGATCCAGGAGACCCTCCAGCAAGCCTCCGTGGAGCTGGCTGAGGAGCACCACCTCGTGGTGTCCTCTGACGACGTGGAGGGCATCGAGACGGTGACCGTCTACACTCAGGGCGGGGAGGCTTCGGAGTTTATCGTCTACGTGCAGGAGGCCGTGCAGCCCGTGGAGGAGCAGGCGGTGGGGCCGCAGGCCCAGGAGCTCTAGGGGACACGCAGCGGCGGCTGGACGCCACGGGGCGGGCCCGCCAGGCTCTCCGCGGGATGGCACCCTTGGTGGCTCTCTCCTCCTCGGTCCCCGCCCAGGCGGCCAGATGGGGCTCCCCTCGTCCCCCTTTGGGGGGGCAAGGCGACCGGCATCACCAGCAATACAGGACCCCCCCGTTCCCAGCACAAACACACACACCCCTTCCTCTGCGTCCTCTGCTTCCGGAAAGACTAGGCATCGACTTCTCACACAGCCCACGCCGCGTCGCCCCTTTGCTTCGGGATTCATGCAGGGACCCGGTGCCCGTCAGCGTCTGCCCTGAATCACACCCCCAACTCCCTGACCCCGTGCAGGTGCCCAGCCTTCCTCTGGGACCGCTCTGTGGCCTGAATGATGGGAGGGAGCCAGCCGGCACGGAGAAAGTGACCTTCTGGTTTGGAATCCCCTCCCGGGGAAAAGAGGGGATCCTGGCTTTATCCACAAGGTCCTACTCCCCCACGTCCCCAAGTGTCGAGGGCACTTGTTACCGCTTGCGGAAACCACAGTTGAGGACCTCTTGTTCCCGCAACAGGCGGGATCTTAGCTTACGTCTTAGAATCCTGCTTTTTAAAAAAAAAATGCACTTTTTACTATTCACCTCCCGTTCTATGAGATGTGGTGGGTAGAATAAAAACATTCTCGGCCTGAGCACTCCAGTGTCTCCATTAGCGTGGATGGTCTGTGTCTCCCCCTCTTGTGAATCAGAGTCTTAGGTTTGGGCCCCACCCGGAACCACCCCATCCGAGGTCTAGAGCCCTTAGCTCATAGATGAGGGTGCCCCCCCCCAAAACATTTTTACGTTTGCTTTGGGGCCACGGCTGGAGGTGAACGGTCTTGCCTTTTATTTCCCGGGGCCTGGCCCTTGGTTTGCTGCCTCTGAGACGCTGCCCGCCCCTCCTCTCCACCGGAGAGGGGCGACCAACGGACCGAAGGCATCATGGCACGCTGCTCTTGGAGATGCAGACCGGGAGCCGTGATAAATCCCTTCTCGAGCCTCTGCCCCGTGCACAGCATGGTAGGGGCATTGGGGTGAGTCCTCCGGCAGCCTGCCCCGTCCTGGGTCTCTCGACGTCATCACCCACCCTCCAGTTCACGGAGGCCAACATGTGTTTCCTCCGAGAACCCTTCAAATGAAGTCTTCGGCGTTTATAAACGGATGCACCGACACAAAGCGGTAGTTGCTCTGGTTGAAGACAGCGGAGTTCACCGCCCTGCGCACTTGGCCCTCCGTGTTAGGGCCCAGTCATCCCACCCCGGCAAGCCCCGAAGGCGCCTCTTGAGGGAGGTGTAAAGCTGCTGCTCTAAGACCGGGACGCAGGTGGCCTCTTGCCCTCAGCAAGGAAGGGAGTTCAGGGAAGGAAGGACAACTCCCCGGTCGGGATGAGTTGGGGAAAGTTCCCGATGGAGGCGGCCTGTGATCAGAGCCTTGCAAGCTAGATAGAGGGAAGGATAACGGTAGAAAAGTAGCCCTGAGTCATGCCCGGGACGGGACAGCCTGGGGGAGGGCCAGTGACCCTTGGGCAGTCCATCTGGCTGATGGGTGGCTCTAAGGAGAAAAGCAGAAAGATCAACCAGAAGCCAGAACCAGGGATGATGAGACAGGACGGATATTGATTTTATTCAGTGAACCACGGGGACATGGCAGCTGTGGGTAGCCCCAGGGTGTGGAGGGCAGAGCGGTACTCCAGAATGGGTGATGTCCGGACATCAGGGTGGGCTGTGTTGAGATGCTGGAGCATCCAGATTGGAGGCAGAGTTCCCGGGCTCAAGCCCAGCTCCATCCCTTCCTACTTGAGTGACCTTGACACGTTTCTGTGCCTGGCTGAGTTTTAGTTCACTCCTCTGTGAAATGGGTCTCAGGATAATTGCTAACTGCTAAGATTGCTGAGAGGATTGAGTGGGCAAAGCCCTGGGAGACACTCACAGAGTAGCTGGCCCATACTCTGCACGTATCGGTTACGATTTGTATCGCTAGGCACGGGGGACCAGACCTCAGCGCCCCCCAGACTCTACCGTCTAGTGGGAGAGATGGGACGTGAACACATAACAGGAAAAGACTCACTGAATGTGCTCAGTGCTCCGAGTGAGGCCACAGGGGGGAGCCTGCCCTTCCTTGGACCAGAACTGACAGGGACATGGGATGCTGAGGAACAGGTGCCCAGCCATTTAGGGGCACTCAACCTCCCGCACAGCTGTCCACAGAGCTAGAGTCTGGGCGACTTCAGGGCGGGGCCAGTCCTGCATGCTGGTCCCCTCGAAAGTTGGATCTGACTCTTTCTGAGATGCACGTCCAGCATGGGCCTTCTTTGCATCATCATGAAAAAATCTTGTTCTAATTTGCAAACTCCCCATGAAGAGATACCTGTCCTGGCTGGTGTTCAGCGTGAGCGCCCTGGGTGCCTGCTGGGTCATCTGGAGCCCTTGGGCACCGCTAAATACAGATTTGACGGACAAGCGGCTTAGTGTCATGAGGGCCTTGTGCCTGGGCAGGGAGACAGGCTTTGGTTTGAGTCCGATTTCCACAGTGAGGATTTGTTGTGATGTTGGTTAACCTTTAAGAGTATTGTGTCATCACCCGTAAAACGGGATAAATCATTCGCCCCATTTGCCTGGTTTGTTTCAAGGATTTACCGTGATCGCATTGCCGTAATTGCGCGTAGTAGGAACACGGCAAATACTTATTTCCCGTTGTTCATGGTGGGTTCCTAGGAGAATCCCATAGCAGCTGGACAGGGTCGCCTCATGTCCCCGCCTATGAGTGGAGCTGAGGTTCACGTGTAGTCCAGTTGCAGAAGCCTGGTGTCCACTGTCTCCCCTCTCCTGGGCCTGTCACGGTGCCTGGCATGTGTTCAGTCACACACTGAGTCCGCACAGGCCAATCAGCTACCTCCAGTGGCCGGGCACTGGGCTGTGAGCTGGGAACACGGCTCAGCAGTGACGCGTCCCAGGCCTCAAGGACTTAGCCCTGGGTCAGAGGGTGGAAGAGTGAGCAGGTGACAGGAAGCCCAAGTGGAAGCATCTGCAGAAGCAGAGCCCAAAGGGGGGCCGTGGAAGACATGGCTGTCACCTCCACCGAGCCCGGGGCCAGGCAGGGTGGAGGCTCACCCTGGAGATGGGAAGTAATGGAGACCCGGAGCCGGTGTGGACTGGCCCAGCCGAGCCCTGCTCTGTGTGCCACGCTGTGGTGCAGCTGGAACTTTGGGAGCCTGTGGCATCTGGCTGGTTGAGATGACTCCAGAGGATGGAGGCAGGGACCCCTGAGTGAGGTTAGGACCTTGCTAGGCCTGGAAGGAAGGGGGTGGGGAGAGAAAAGGATGGGTGGGGAGAAGGAAGGGAAGAGTTTTGCTGTTTAGTGCATCCACACCGTATTTTGTACCCACAGACCGTTTCCCTTGGCCGCGGTCCTGAAATCATCCAGCCCTTGGCTCTCCCCTTGCAGGGCTGTTCCTGGGGAGGCTTTGCTCATTGCAGATGTTGGGCAGCAGACGGTTTATTTTTGCTTCCCTCCCACCCCCCACCGAATCATGCCAAGACAGACAGTGGGTGACACCCCACTGTGGCTGCTTGGTGGGGCAGGGCAGGCGGCCGGATCTCTAGAGGCCTTTCCTAGGGAGCTAGTGCTGAGCGTGGGGTGCGTCTGAGTGGTATGCCCAAGTGATGGGTTCCTTAGTTCTGATTATTCCCCCTTGGCTGTTTCCTTGGATACTTCTTGACCCACACTGTATTTTGGGCCAAGAGAAGTGACAACTTGTGCTTGGGAGACTGGGCTCCTGCCTTTCTGTTTTACTGTGTGTGACAGGGACCTACTGTGTGCCAGGTACCGCACTAGGCCCTCTGCCCTCCGTTGCTGTATTCGGTCTCTCCATCCACCTGTGTCTTCGTAAGATTGAACTGCCGGTGCTTGAGTGCTCGCTCTGTGCCAGCCTTGTGGATGTTACGAATTCTCACAGCAAGGCGAGAATGGTGCTATCGTTAGAGTTTTACTGATGGGGAATATCAGCACAGAGCGGTTAAGAAACTTGCTGAAGGTCACAAAGAAGTAGCAGAGCCAGAATTGGAGCCCCAGCAAGATCCGCGCTGATAACCAAAGTACCCTCGGCCAACTCTTCTGTCCCTTTTACAGCTGAGAAAACAGAGGCTCAGTAAGGAACCCACCTTGGGTGACATCTGAGGGCAGAAAGTGCTGTGGGACTTGAATCCAGTGGGAGTATCCCATTCCATCAGCTACTCTCAGCGGCCTGCTGCCTCTCCTGTTATCTTCCGGCCCTGACACCAGGCAGGCAGAGCAAGGACACGGCGTGGGGGTCAAGGTCAAATTCGGGGAGCAGTGGGGAGGAGACTTAGAGGCAAGAGAGCAAGAGCCCCTCCATGGAGCCCGGGAGCCATGTCGCTAGGAGGCAACAGCAGGTCTGAGCTGGAGCCGGCAGAAGACAAGAGCCCCAGGGCCCCCCAAGGTCAGACACAGAGTCGCGATGGGGAGCAGCCAAGGGGGCCCTATGATGTTCGGCTGGCCTGGCTCTCGAAGACCCCTGGCTCTGTGCCCCCCCCCCCCCCCCCCCGCCGGGCGCCCCTTCAGCCGGTCTTGTCCTCCAGGAGCCCTGATGCCAGCCGGCATCTGGGCGGGCTCTCCCTCTGCGGTGGGGACCCGCCCCCCAGGCTGCCATATGTCACCGTAGGGCCAGGCTTTCGAACGAGCAGCAGAAGTCCAGGCATTACATACCTGGGCCTGACTCCACTGCTTAAAGCTTGTGTAACTTGGGAAAGTTATGTCCCCTCGCTGTGGCGCTAGGGGGGCTAGAGAGGGATGGCCGCAGGGTGTGAACAGCTTCCTGCGACAGGACCAGACATGCCTCCAGCCCACTTAGCACAGCACAGCGCTGCGAGGCGTGGGGGTTCCGGCCCATCCCGTGGACGCAGGTGCCTCGGGGAATGTAGAAAACAGCCCCAGGGGTAGCGAGATTCACGGGGATGACTTTTGTGCTGTGCTTACCACAGCAGTCTGGCGTGGAAGGACGGCTCTGGCCCCTGGAGACCGTGCTCGGTGACGAGGCGTGGCCTCCCGATGTGGCCGCACAACATGGCCGGGCCACGGCAAGTTTGACCCACCTTACCTGCTCTGAGTGTCACAGTTTTGAGGAGATGGTGACTCATTTTCTAACCCGTGTCTACAGGGCTAATTTAGCAGATTAATTTTTCTTGTAATAAGGATTTAAAACTCATTAGCTGTTGTCACTGATGATTTTCCCCTTGTTCTTCAGCTCCATGTTTCAAGGCTGGAGGGGAGGAAAAAAAAAAAAAAAGAACTCTTTGATGACAAATCCGTCTCCCCCACCCCTTCTAAAATTTCAAAGTGAACTGTCCCATCTCGTCCTTGGATGGAACCCGGCCTCGCATGTCCGTCTCCCTCCGTGATGATAGTTTTAAGGCGGAGGAGGAAATCTTTGGGAATCAATTAAGCAGACGGATACTTGGCTGGAGAAATAAAACAGCATGCTGGAGGGGGACTTAATTCGCCATGCATCACAAAATTTTCTAAGTAAATTATTTTCAAGTCAGCTCGGCCCTTCTCTTAGCCATGACGGGGCCACGTTGGCGTTTGATTTAAAAAATTCTAATCTATCCCTGTCACTGTTCCTGCTGCAATTTAAGGCTTGGGTGGTTTGTGGTAGATAACGGTTGTTACACTTCCTGCAGGCTAAGAAGGCAGTGACGGTTTTGGTATATTAACTATCACAAAGCAGACAAAAGGGAGAAAGAAGGTCTGTGTAGACAGAAGAAGGACGTGTCAGGCCAGAGTCGCCTGTGGCGCCTGCTGCCTCCCCCTGCCTGCGCGCGGCCTTGGTCCTGCCGTTCAGCGCGTCTCTTCCGACTGTCCCAGGACCAGACCTGTAGGTGACGGAGCCGCGTCCCTGCAGCAGCCTCGCCCCCAGGAGGCTCTTGGTGGACCAGGAGAGGCTAATAAGACAGCACTAGGGGTACAGCCCCCCGTGACGGGCGCTTAGGTCCCAAGCACCTACCCAGATACCTGGACGGGAATTGGCCTTGAAACACAGGTCCTGTAGGCCGTGGCGGGAAGCAAGACCGCCTGGCTTCTGTCCCTCTCGGGTCCCAGCGTGGTGACTGTAGTAGTCTGGTCTGGGGGGCCTCTGAAAACCTCTCAGCTGGCCCTCTGTGAAGAGGAAGTGTGGGTATGTTTTCCGCAGGGTCTGAGGTCACAGTCCTGGGTTGGAGTCACGGGTTCACCGGGTACTGGCTGGTGTTGTCCCAGGACGTGTTGTCCCCGAGCCCGAGTTCTCTCATCTCTGAAGTGGTTATCGTGGTGGGACGCTCCTCATCCAGCCGCGGGGAGGCTTCCGTACCCTTTTCCTGGCCCACACAAGCATCCGACCAGGGCTAACTACCACGGTCCTTAACGATGGCTGTCATCGTCTTCATTCCGCAATCACCGTGTTGCAGGCATGGTGTCAGCGGAGCTGGAGGGTGGGCTCGGACCAGAGGAGCCCCAGAAGCTGGGGGAGTCCAGGGGAGACTCCCCGGTTTGCAGGGATCAAGAGGGACAGCGATGCAGAGCAGAGGCTGCGCTCAGGGCCCAGGGTTCCAAAGCCGAAGGGACTGGAGGGGAGGACAGTCCGGCAGCCCCATTTTATAGATGAGCAGGCTGAGGCCCAGAGAGGGAAAGAGACTGCTCCAATTATACAGGATAAGTGAGCCTGTGAAACGCCGAGGGGACATCCTAGGGGGGCTGGGGTCCCCGCTGCACTCCTGGGAAAGGCCTGTCCCCTCTTGCTCTGTGCCCTGACAGCAGCCTAGCCTTTACCGCCTCTGACCTCATCATCAGACCTCCTGTTGGAAGGGGGCGGGGGAGACGCCTGGGTCCTTGCATATCCCTTGCCGTAGGACAAGCCTCTCCCACCTGGGGGTGGGGGGAACCTGAGGGGGGCAGCCACCCGTGAATCTGTGAGAAGAGAGCAGAGAAGACAGGGTGCTGTCAGCTCAGTCCTCTCCGCTGTGATTCAGACACCGGCCACCCCCAGTGCTGGGAGACCAGACGCCCCGTGGAAGGAAGAAGCCCTGAGCCTTGGACACTGCAGAGCTGGGAGTCTGGTCCCGGCCCACCCGTGACCTTGGAGGAGGTCCTGAAGTGTCTCGTTTCTTTGTGGCAAACAGCTTTTCTTGGGATATTTGCAAACCTGAAGTTACTTGCTCCCTCAGTCCTTCCTCGTGCGCACGCCTGGCCTTCCTTGGTAAGTGTCTGCGGTGGGGAGCTCTCGGGGTGGGGGCAGGGTCAAATGGCCATAAACCTGCCGGCGGAGGACACGCGCACCGCGCAGAGCAGACCCCACATCGCCATCCTGGCACGAGAACCGTTTCTTGGGAAGGTGTGGATGTAGGGGGCAGAGCTGAGAGGTCCTCGGGCCTCCCCCCGCCACAGAAACGCTGATGCGGCAGCCAGCCATGGACCGAGTGCCTCTGTGGGAGCCTTGGGGCCCGGGCAGGGGGTTGTGAAACCCCGGCGGAGCCCGAGGCCAGGACGGCTGCCCTGGGAAGGCAGGCCGGTGCCTCGGTGCAGGCCCCTGACCGTGGCGTGGCCCCAGCTGCAGACCCAAAGCGGCCCCGTGCCCCGTGGACTCAGCTCCGGCCCCCCTTCTCCGTGGCCCTCCCGTCAGTCCCATCTGCCAAGGGACCTGGGAGGACCCACACCAGTCAGTGTCCCCGGTAACGGGCCCGGCACCCGTGGACCTGACTGGGCCCGGCTCCAGCCCTGCTCACCCGGGGTCTCCTCAGCCCAGGGACCCAGCGGGAGCCATGCCTGCCCGTCTCCCAGTAACAGGCCTGCTGACAGGACCTCTCCACAGACGCGGCCGCAGCCCCGCACCCCAGCTCTCTCCCAACCCCGTCGGTCCAGGCACCAGGCGGGAGAAGACGGTCTGGGAAGAGTGGAAGGGGGTCTGCCCTTCCAGACGCACACACAGCAGCCAGAGGCCATGAGGGTCCTGAAGGATCGGGCGAACGTGACGCCATCCAAGGCACTGACGAAGCCCCAGCAACTGACCTTCAAGGAACAGAGACTCATTAAATGCTTGACAATGAACTCAGGATAATCGTCTCAAAGGAGTTCAGTGAGGGGCGCCTGGGTGGCCCGGTCGGTGAAGCGTCAGACTCCTGATTTCAGTCCAGGTCATGATCTCACGGTTCGTGGGTTTGAGCCCTGCGTCAGGCGCTGCCCTGACAGCGCGGAGCCTGCTTGGGGTTCTCTGTCTCCCTCTCTGTCCACCTCTTTCTCTTTCAAAATAAATAAACTTAAAAAGAGAGAGAGAGAGAAGTTCAGCGAGGTTCAGGAGAACACAGACAACTAAATGAAATCAGAAGAACAACATGTGAACACAACGAGAAGATAAAAGAAGTCATTTCTCAAATTGGGGCTGATCACGTGGAGGGACCCAGGTGGCTGCAGGCCTCAGGGTACCCTCTTTTCATGATGGGTCCACACGGCAAGCGGCTCGTCCATGATGGGTCCACACGGCAAGCGGCCCGTCTCCGTTGGTACAGTGTTTTCAGAGCTCTAACACAGAATGTGTGCTGGAACTCTTCATGTGGTTGAAATCGTATGGTTTGAGTCCAGGCTGACGGGGGGGGGGGGAGTGTCTACAGCTGAGCGTCCTCCAGACTGTCCAGCCCCGAATGTGTGCGGGGGGACGGCGTTCAGGTGCACTTACTCCCGCCCACGCTTCCTGGGTACCAGCTGCTAAGCAGAGAGCCACAAAGGATGCCATGCGCACGCTCTCTGTTCCCTATTCCGTTCATTCGAACAGTGTTTATTCTGCCCTCAGGAAGCATGGGCTCAGGGGGAGCGAAACATGAGGATTGTGTGAACCCCAGAACTCCCACCAGATCCCAGATGCCGAAGAGGGAGGGACTTGAGGGCACCCGGCTCAGAAAAGGGCACAGGCCTTATTATTATCATTATCATTAAATTTAAAAAAAAAGCAAGAACGATCTCTGTTCCTTGGAAACCCATTTGTAAAACACGTATCCGTAAGATTAAAAGGTTCAGAGCACATTTATTTGTACGCAGCACATACACTCATGGTCAAAACATCTGCCAAAATGGCATATGCCCCGTAAACAGCTGTCCTGGGAGAGGCTACAGGCGATCCGCCCCACTGCCCAGGGTGTGTGTTCTCTCCTTCGGGGTACGCTCCTGCGGTAACACCAAAAAATGATCAGATTTTAGCCATAAAATATCCCAAGGGATGCCAATCCATTGTTAAAGGCTTACGATGGGCCAAATGACAATTGCATGTATAACTACACATTACTTATATCATTACCTTGCAAATTATACTTACAATTATGCTTCTACGAATGGTGGAGGCCAGTGTTCTGGATACACGGTCTGAGAACAGCAGTGTGTGGCAGGGCCACTGAGCCCTTTGGGGGTTCCGATGAAAGCCACAGACCTTCTACCCCCAGGAAGCCACACACACGCAACCTCAGGGCAGTTGCAGGGGGTTCGTGAGTCCCCATTAAAAATTTTTTTTAAATGTTTGTTTACTTTTGAGACGGAGACAGAGCGTGAGCAGGGGAGGGGCAGAGAGAGAGGGAGACACCGGATCCGAAGCAGGCTCCGGGCTCCGAGCTGTCAGCACAGAGCCCGACGCAGGGCTCAAGCTCACGAACCATGAGATCATGACCTGAGCCGAAGTCGGACGCTCAACCGACTGAGCCACCCAGGCGCCCCTCGTGAGTCCCCATTTAAGAGAGCCTTTGATCAGATCTGACCTCCTCCACCTTCAGAATGACGTCTGTAATACAGAGCAGTTAGGTACGGCCAGTGTCTCCCAGTGAGGCTTCGCAGGGCAGCGCTGGGACCCGCTTCTGCCCACCCAAGGCCAATGTAATTTGCTCCCGCCCCTCTCCCCTCATTGGCTGCTGGTGAGAAGAGTTAAGAGTCGAGGGATGTCTGTTGAACATCCAGTAAAAGCCCCCATGGGACATATAGAAAATATGCAACACACAGCTTCTCCCCGTTGTAAGGTGTTTGGGAGACCAAGGTTTGGAACGGCTTGAGAAGTCGGCACAGGACAGGGCAGAATCCCGAGCCGGCAGACCCCGGGTGCTGTGGGAGGTGAAGGCAGAGAGGGCAGAACACCGCGTGCCGAGACTGGCCTCTCCAGGGAGACTGAGGGTCGGGTCCTGTGTGTGCCCGTGGCTCCTCTACGTGCCTGCTTACAGTCCCTCCCAATCCCCACAGGTAGCCTGTGGCCACCCCACTTCACAGCGTGGAATCACGGTTCTGAGAGGAACACAGGCCTTTGCGGGAGATGGGTGGGCGTCTGGGCGGGCGGGGATTTGAACGCACGGCTGCCCGGCTCCGACACCTGCCTTTTCCAGTGTTCCTGCACCGCTGCATGCTGTCCATCATCTCAGTGGTGCTGATGAAGCCTGTGCAACCTCACTGTGACCTGTAAGTGCACAGCCCTCCCCCCACCCCCCCCCCCCCCGCCGTGGGAGTCAGTGTGGGGCCAGAGCAGGGTTTGAACTAGAGAAACTGAGAAATGGCGCTGTGGCGTTCACAAGCCAGCAGGGGGAACTAGGAGCCTCCTGGACGACCCAAGCCACTGGCCCAGGGTGGGTGCAGGTGGGCAGTGGGTGTGCAGGCCATCTGGGGAGGTGGGAGACAACAGACCTCACGTTCAGGGGAGCCGGTGTTCGTGTCTCGGCTCCATGAGATGTGTGTCCTGGGACCCATTCCTTTCTATTTCTGGGCCTCAGTTATCCTTATCTGATAAATGGGGATGATGAAACTCCTGTCCATGGCTACTGTGCAGGTGCCTCACCTGACTCCAGGTGCCCCATCCATCCGTCCTGTGTGCGACTGAAGTTCGGCCTGATCGGATGGATGCGGCTCTGCATCGGGAGCCAGGGGCCTCGGGCCCTTTCCCCATCTCTGCCACAGACTGTCCGAGTGACCTTGGAGGTCTCTTCTGTTGTCTGGGCCTCAGCTTCCCTAGCCTAGGGCCAGGGGCTGGTCCCAGAGGACCTCTGAGGTCGCACCCAGCTCTCTGCACTCTGGTCCACGCCTGGGGAAAGAAGGTGTCAGCTCTTGGTGAAGGGGCCTGACAGCAGGTGGAGGCTGGAGTGAGGCTCCGTGACCCCAGGCAAATTCCTTAGCCTCGCTGAGTTTCAGCGAGCTCTTCCGTAGTGGGGATGTTACTTCTCAGCTGCAGGGTTTAGTCCAAGGATTAAGGATGGCAATATTCCAAAACTTGTCATCTGGTGTCCTTGTCATCTGGTGACACAGAGTGCATACTCAATATTTGATAGCCGTTGTTACTCTCTTTGCTGTAGGATGGTTTTTTTTGGTTCCTTTGGCCCTTGGAGGATTCGTGATGGAATCACGGGCTTCTGCACCTCTCTGGGACTTAGAAAACGTTTCTTGCAAAGAACCAGATAGATATTTTAGGGCTTGTGGGTCATACGGTCTGTTGGAGCTATTCAACTCAGCTGTCATAACCTGAAGGCAGCCATAGACAGTACGTAAACCAGTACACGTGGTTGTGTTCCAATAAAACTTTATTTACAAAAAAATAGGTCGTGGGCCAGAGACCATAGTTTACTGACCCCTGTCCTAGATGCCTGGGTCTGCAGGGCCAAGTTCACAGAAACGGCAAAGGGATTTGTGTTTTGTTTTGATTTCTAGCAACCGGGCACCTTTATAATCATAATTTCATTTTCACAAATATCATGTCATCTTAAAGGGGAGTAAACTGGGTTTGCGGGTTGAAGAGCACAGCCCTTTCTAGAGCTGATGGAGGTGGGTGGGTCTGTCTCTGTCTGATTCCTGGGTGGCCCTGCGGATGCCCCTTCTTCTCCGTGGGCCTCGATTTGTTGCTCTGTATAAGGGGCCTGGACGCGGAGAGTGTGGGTCCTTTCTGTCCTGATGGGGAGACAACTGCGGTCGAATCAGCCTTGGTGCCTCCGAATTCTGTTCGTTCTGCTCTGAGGAAACTGAGACATGATCGAAAAGGGGAAGATCCTTTAATTAAATTGCTGAGGAATTAGGAGGATTGAGTGATTGAAAGCGGAGAGTGATGCTGGGGCCAGGGCGCTCCCTGGGGATTAATTAAGATGCTGCTCTCTGCTCCCTGCCCTCCACTGTGGGCACCCGAGGCTGGGACCCCAGGAACATTTAGCAGACCCTCCGGTGTGTGGGGGGTGCTCCTGCTCCACACAGCTGCCCCTCTCGCCCCCCTCCGAGGCCTCCGTTCTCGCCTCTCACTGTTCCTCCCCTGCCTGCTCCCGCCGTGCCAACAACTGATGGATGTTCCCAGGATGGGGCGATCTTAATTAAGTTGGATGATCTTTCTCGAGCTTGCAAAAGCAATGAATGCTTTCTACCTCGGCCACGATGGGCGTTCAGTTTGGTCCAGCTGCCCTTCTTGCAGAGGCTGGCAAACGTCCTCCCTGAATACAGGCTCTGTGCCGCTAACCCTGAGCTTCCACCAGCGCCCTCCCACCCCCATGTCCCATCAGCGGGGAGCGGGAATTTTGACCCAGGTTCTGGGATTCCATTGAAACTGGGAGTGTGAGCCCCAAGGCCCTGCATGCTCCCCCAGCGTGCAAGGCCGCTCTCCGTCTGGAAGTCTTTCCTGACTCTGGCCCTGTGATGGCATCTTGTCCCCATCTGTGACAGCACAGCCTCAGCACAGAGCACCTCGATGTCCTCTCTGGAGGTCCTCTCCTCCTGCAGGTGAGACGCTCTGTAAGCCTCCCTAGGATGTGGAGGAAATAGCGTACTTACTGTTTTCTTCGTGGAGTCTAGCACATTCAGTCCAACCCTTTTTTCTTTTTAATGTGTCCTGTATTACTGAGAACTCATTCTGCCCTGAGGCCTGCGGTAAGCATGACTCCATCCAAGCCCCGCCCTGTCTCCCAGTCTGATGCAGCAGAGGCCACGGGGCAATGCCAATACCAAGGGATGTCGGTGTTTCCAGGGGCTGTGGGGGCACCGAGGTCAGGCTTCCTCGGGCTGCTGGACATTCTGAAGCCACAGCCTTAAAGGTGCCCATGCTTCAGTCAGATGCGTGGCATTTACCAAGGCCTGAGGGCCACCGAGAGCATGGCCCGGGGGACCGGGGGAAGGAAGGAATCAACACAGGCCTGAAGAGGCGAGAAGGGAGTCAGACAAGGGAGGGCATGTAGGGAGGGAAGAAAGGAGCAGGTGGGGGAACATTCGAAACTCTGCAGGGACCATGGGGCTTAGCGTCTCCCCAGGGATGAGGAAGCAGTGGGTGGCCTTTGCTGTTGTCCCTCCCTCCCTTCATCCCCCCAAACCCACTAACAGTCCCTCCCTTTCCTCAACCCCGACTCAAGATGGGCCTTTGAGGGCGAGCCCCAGGGCAGGGCTGCTGGGCTCCCAGCTGAGCGCTCGTCCCAGGTCACAGGCCACTTGTGGCCACGCGCTGGGACAAGAGATGCTCCAGGAGAGCCAAGCGCGATGCCTGTTCCCCTTACACAACTTGTGCTGAGTTTGCTTCGCATGGAGACCTTCTCGGTGGGGGAAGCAGGGAACCATCTATGTTTCTACTGTAGCCCGGGCTCCTGCCATCTTCTCGGACCGGCCCTCCAGGCGGCATTGACGCTCAGCCCCGCCTCCTGCGGGTGGAGACGGGGTCATCTCACCCTCTGCCTGGCACACTGCCCCTCCTCTCCTCTCCCCTGACCACTCTTCCGCTCCCCGTTCTCCCAGCTCACATTCCCGTGCGCTCCCAGAGGAGCCCCTGTCCTCCTGCACAGGACTCATCGCGGTGGCTCGCCGCTGCCTTTCTCCTAACGTTCATTGGTGTTTATTTTCTCAAGCAATCCATGAGCGCATTCTCACGGTAAATGGTCTAGACCTTACCGATCAAGCTACGGTTCCCCATGACCACCTTCTAGAACAGTCTTTGTCCCCTCCTAAGAGGCAACTACTAAGTGCGGTTTGCTGTATATTATCCATTCACTCACTTCGTTAATATTTACGGAGGTCATACGCCAGGCCCAGCGTTATTCTGTGTCTTGGGAATATGGCATCATAGGAACTCAGGGTGTGTGTTCTAGTCCCAGGAGTGAGACCCTAAGCAAGCATGCAAATGAGATGCAAATGATTGGGTGGTGACAAGTGCTCTTTATTTTTTTTAATTTTAAATGTTTATTTATTTATGAGAGACAGAGAGAGAGGCACGAGAAGGGGAGGGGCAGAGAGCGAGGGAGAGACGGAATCCAAAGCAATGTCCAGGCTCTGAGCTGTCAGCACAGAGCCTGATGTGGGGCTCGAACCCACGAACCGTGAGATTATGACCTGAGCTGAAGTCGGGTGCTCAACCGACTGAGCCACCCAGGTGCCCCCACAAATGTTCTTTAGACGATAAAGTCGGGTAAGGGGAGCGAAGCTGCCGGGGCAAAAAAGGGTCACTGTCCCCACAGTGGTCAGAGCCCCTCCCCAGGAGGCAGTTCCGCAGAAGTCATTCAGGGGAGGGGCTCTGGGAGGGGCGGAGCGGGGGGGGGGGGGGGGCTCTGAGGCTGGTGGGGCAGGGGACTGCCTGGCTGTGGACACCCAGGAGGACAGGCCGGCAAGTACAGGTCTGGAGAGCAGCTGGCGAGAGCACAGAGAGGCTTGCAGGCCACGGAGGACACTTGTGTCCCCTTCTCAGGGAGCGGGAAGGTGCTGGAGCCTTGGGGATGAGGAATGGCATGGGCCCGTTTATGTTCTAAAAGGACTGCCTGGTGGCTCTGCGAAAAATGGACCCCCTCCCATGCATTTTTGTGACCCTGTGTTATATATCTATGTATGTCATGGATAAAAACAGATGTGAGATACATACATAAATCTACATTTTCCTTCTTCTCCAAAAGGAAACATTGTTACTCTCTATGTGCCTGTCTTCAATGTGCTTTTTCACATCCTGGTATCCTGGAGAACCACAGAACTTTCTACATCACACATCTGGACCCACGACATTCTTTTTTTTTTTTTTTTTTTTTTTTTTTTAGTTTTTAGTTTTTAGTTTTTATTTAGTTATTTTGAGAGAGACAGAGACAGTATGTGTGGGGGTGGGGCAGAGAGAAAGGGAGACAGAGAATCCCAAGAGGGCTCCGCACTGGCAGCACGGAGCCCGATGCGGGGCTTAAACACATGAAATCCTGAGATCGTGACCTGAGCCGCAAGCAAGAGTGGGATGCTTAGCTAGCTGAACCACTCAAGTGCCCTGGACCCATGTCATTCTTTTTGTTTTTAGTTTTTCTAATGTTTATTTATTTTTGAGAGATGAGAGAGAGAATGGGGGAGGGGCAGAGAGCGAGGGAGACAAAGAATCCAAAGCAGGCTCCAGGCTCTGAGCTGTCAGCACAGAGCCCGACATAGGGCTTGAACTCATGCACAGTGAGATCATGACCCGAGCCAAAGTCGGACACTTAACTGACTGAGCCACCCAGGCGCCCCTATTCTTAAACCGTTTAATAGAGTCTTTCATGGTATGGCTCCTATTGATGGACCTGAGGTTGTTCCTATTTTGTATGTTTTTCTCCTCTGAGCAGTGGGTCTGTCTGCAGGCAGGGCCTTGCCAGTGGAGGTAAGTGGAAAATGGCCCTGATTCGGCTTTTGTGTCCATTCTGCATCCATTCTCAGGCCAGTGGTGATTTTCACGTGCGAGGCAGGGTGCTGGGGCAGGGTGCTGAGGCAGGGTGCTGGGGCAGGGTGCTGAGGCAGAGTGCTGGGGCAGGGTGCTGAGGCAGGGTGCTGGGGCAGGGTGCTGAGACAGGGTGCTGGGGCAGAGTGCTGGGGCAGAGTGCTGAGCAGAGTGCTGGGGCAGGGTGCTGGGGCAGAGTTTTGGGGCAGAGTGCTGGCTACTGAGGCAGGGTGCTGGGGCTGAGTGCTGGGGCAGAGGACAGAGGCAGGGTTCTGGGGCAGGGTGCTGAGACAGGGTGCTGGGGCAGAGTGCTGAGTCAGAGTGCTGGGGCAAGGTGCTGAGACAGGGTGCTGGGGCAGAGTGCTGGGGCAGAGTGCTGAGGCAGAGTGCTGGGGCAGGGTGCTGAGGCAGGGTGCTGGGGCAAGGTGCTGAGACAGGGTGCTGGGGCAGAGTGCTGGGGCAGAGTGCTGAGCAGAGTGCTGGGGCAGGGTGCTGGGGCAGGGTGCTGGGGCAGAGTTTTGGGGCAGAGTGCTGGGTACTGAGGCAGGGTGCTGAGGCAGGGTGCCGGGGCTGAAAGCTGGGCAGAGGACAGAGGCAGGGTGCTAGGGCAGGGTGCTGGGGCAGGGTGCTGGGGCTGAGTGCTGGGGCAGAGGACAGAGGCAGGGTGCTGGGGCAGAGTGCTGAGTCAGAGTGCTGGGGCATGGTGCTGAGGCAGAGTGCTGGGGTATGGTGCTGAGTCAGGGTACTGAGGTGGGGTGCTGGGTACTGAGGCAGGGTGCTGAGGCAGGGTGCCGGGGCTGAATGCTGGGCAGAGGACAGAGGCAGGGTGCTGGGGCAGGGTGCTAGGGCAGGGTGCTGGGGCGGCCAGACGCAGCTCCACCCTGAGGCAGTGCAAGAGGCCAGGCCTTGTGTGACCCCCGGGATCTATCCCACTGAACTTTTCCAGATGGTTCTTCTCTACCCTTTGGTAGTTTTCTCAGGTTCACGAGCTGATGAGAATACTCAAGGGGGTTGTATTAATATTTTATTGCAGCCGTAGCAAATTACTACAAGCTTAGCAGCCTGCACAACAGAAATGTATTATCTTCCCATTCTGTGGATCAGAAGTCCCACCTCGGTCTCTGTGGGTGAAGAGCAAGGTGTCGGCAAGCCTGTCTTCCCCGTGGGGACCCTATTCTGGCTTCCTTCCAGAATCTTCTCAACCCCGGAGGGGAGGATCTATTTCCTGCTCACTTGGGGTCTCGGCAGAATGCAGCTCCTTGTGGCCCCCCGTTGCCTCGCTGGCTGTCAGTCGCAGGACATTCCCAGCTCCCACAGGCCGGCCACGGTCCCCTCACGGCCCTCCCCCCACTTCCAAAGCCAGCAGTAGTGGGCTGAGTCCTTCCCGCACCACGACTCTCCCCTCCTTCCAGCTCCTCTCTCTCGCAGAGCAGAGGCCAGGGGGGGAGGGGGTGTGGAGGCCGCAGCACCCACCCCTCGGACAAGGACTGTCACCGGGGCAGGATCCTGGCAGGCCCGGTCAGTGCAGGCCATCTGGCCTACTGTTGTCTCCCCAGCGGTGTCCCAGGTGCCCCCGGAGTAGTTTAGACGTGCTTGTCCGTTGGTAGACACACGGCTTTGACCTGACCGCCGGCCCTCTGTCCCTCTGGCTCCCCGGCACCCGGCCCACACACCAGCCGAGGGTCGGACGTGAAAGCCGAGAGGCGTTCGTGCCGCCATTTTAGTTGTGCCCGCATCGGGGACTCAGGGCCCCGACGCCACAAAACACAAATGCACCCCACACAGACACACACCTACCCACCCCCCCAACACACGTGCGCCTCCAAACTCCATCACGCACACAACTGGAGCACGGCAGAGCTCTGCTTATTTCCCGAGGAATGTCTCCCCACATCCGCTGGCTTTTAATTGACTCTGGCTGCAGGCCTGTTTATCATCTTTCCCCAGTGCTCGGGCACCAAATGAAGACAGATTCCAGGAAGCTTTGAAATGTTCCCAACCCAGAAGCCTCAGACTCACATGCTTTGAAGATTAGAACAAGTTTTAATTCTCCTGCCCCCACCCTGGCTTTTTGATTATTTAAAAAATATTCCTCTAAAAATGCTCTGCACCCCGTGATTTTAAAAGTCACACAGGCTCATTCGTTCAACCGCGACTACGTGCCAGAATGTGGTGAGCAGTTCACCCGTTCGGCCCTCCCTGGGTCCTGGCAACAGCCCACGAGGGGAGGAGGAGGCAGGCGTTATGATCATCCCCAGTTTATAGATGAGAACGTGAGGCCAAGGCACTGCCCTAGATCAGAGTAGTTGTGGGGCCAATGGCGAATCCAGGCTGCTCAACCCCAGAGCCCAAGGTTGCCAACCTCGTGCAGTAATGCCTCCTATATACGCTGGGTAATCTGGAAAGTCCAGAAAAGAGCAATGCAGAAAACACAAACTTAGATCTAGGGGCTCCTGGCTGGCTCAGTCGGTGAAGCATCTGACTTGAGCTCAGGTCATGATCTTATGGTTTGTGGGTTCAAGCCCTGCGTCGGGCTGCGTGCTGACAGCTCAGAGCCTGGAGCCTGCTTCAGATTCTGTGTCTCCCTCTCTCTCTGCCCCTCTCCCCCACTTTTTCTCTCTTTCTCTGTCTCTCTGTCTCTCTCTCTCAAAAATAAATAAACTTTCAAAAATTAATAAGAAAAAGAAAATGCAAATTTCTAGAGAATCTGTTCACCTTTTGGTGGATTCTCAATGTATCTATGTACGTGTGAATGTATTTTATTACGTTCGCTAAATGATTTTGTATGCAGCTCTTTCCCATACAATTGCTCGTTTTCAAAGACTTAAAACCGAGGGAGGAGGGAAGAGGAAACTGAAGGACCAGCAGAGGCTGTTCTTTGAGTTGGTGACGCAGGTGAGCTGAAGGAGGCTTGCAGCTCATGGCAGGGAGACCCTTTGATTCTAGGACGGGGGCCGGGGGGGAACACTGGAATTTTCTGGCCTCGGATGGCTAAGTGCGAGTCCTGTCCCCCGCCCCCGGCTCCCGGGCAGAGACTCTGAGGCTGTCCAGGCCCCCATCTGCGAACCGGGTCTGGGCCCACCGCACTTGGTGAAGTGGTGAAGGTTGGCTGAGGGCATAAGTGAGGGGCCTGGCTCGGCGCCCGCACCCCGCAGCCCCCAGCACGGTTTCATTCCCTCGCCTTCTGTGCATTCCCCTCCGGGAACAGAAGTGACCTGCACCCATGTCCCGGCTCGTCCCATGTCCCGGGGCCCAGGACTCATTCCCTTTGCCTGGTGTCCAGATGTAGAGCAGGGGCATGTGGGTTCTGCTGGGAGGAGGGGGTCTCTGTTCCCTTCATGTGCAGCCTGTCAGCAGACCCTTTGCTCGCACTGGTAGAAGCATCCAGAGCCCGGCCCCTTCACACCTTCATGGCTACCAACCGGGTCCAAACGCCATTATGGCCAGATGTCCCACTGACCCCTGGCCACCTCCCCTGTTCCTGCCTGTCCCTCCTACAGTCATTCTCAGCCCGGCAGCCAGAAGGGCTCATGACGACACCGTCCAGTCACGTGGCCCCCCTGTGCTTCCCTCTGTGCTTCCCTTGAGACCACCTGTGCTTCCCTCCCCACCGGGGCAGCACAGTCCCCCGGGTGCCTCCTCTGGCCCACAGCCTCTCTGACCTCATCTCCTGCCACCTCCTCCTCCGGCCTCCCTGCCTCCTGTGGCGGCTCTAGCACACCCAGTGACCCCCTTGTCAGAACACTGGACTGGCCCAGACTTTTTCTGGAGCAATCTCCTGGTTTTTTTTTTAAATTTATTTTGAGAATGTGAGAGGAGGGGGAGGGGCAGAGAGGGAGAGAGCGAGAATCCCGATGCCGGGCTCGAACCCACGCACCATGAAATCACACGCTTAACTGACCGAGCCACCCAGGCACCCCCATTCTGGGGCATTCTTGGCCCCAACGGCCTGCTCTTTCCTTTCTCAGGCCTTTGCTACAGACTGTCCCTGCTGACCCCGTAGCAGATAGCAGCAGCCTCCGTGACATTCCCCGCTTCAGCTTTATTTTCCTGACCAGTGTTGACCACATCTAGATCTGTATCCACTGTCTGTACCTACCTGTACCTGCACCCACACCTGCATGCACACCTGCACCTACACCTGCGTCTGTACCAACACCTGCACCTGTACCCACACCTGCACCTGCACCTGTATCTGCATGTGTACCTTTCCCTGCATCTGCACCAATAACTACACCCATGTATTATGATAGTTGCCCTCCATGCACACACTAGAATGTAAGCTCCAGAAGGCCAGGGGCTGTGTTTTGCTCTCTGTACCACCCCCAGTACCTGGTGCACTGCCTGACATCTTGTGGGTGCTGCATAGGTAGCTATGGAATAAAAGAAGGAGCCATGAGGAGGTAATTGGGGAGAGCACAGTGGTGCCTGGAAATAATGGTATGCAGCTGGGTGGTGGGTGTGTGGCGTTCAGCGTAGTCCCTGATTTCTGATGATGCCTTCAGTATCCATTTCCTAGCCCTGCCCGTGCCCTGGGTTTTATTCACTGTGGGCCGGGTTGATGTTGGGGGTGACTGAAGGGGAACCCCTTCAGCGGCTGTCGGGGGAGAGGAGGGCTTCCCTGGGGGCTGCCGCCACTTTGCAGCTTACCGGGAGGGGGGCGGCTTGAGTCAGATCTCCACCTCCTCCACTGCATGGTAACCACTATGATAACATGTCAGGCCACTTTGAGGAATGAAACCGGTTGGGGACACGAGATGTCCTGAAACCGTTTTCAGCCCAGGAAAAGTGAACATCAGACCAGAGATTTGCAGGGGACAAAGTGCACCAAAATCGGATTGGGGGCAGGAGAGAGGGAGTGAAATACAACACTCATCACGCCCCTTAAAGCCTGCCCAGTGCCTCCAAGAAGATCTGGGACATCTCCAAAAGCTAGTCCCAGAGTCCATGGTCAGGCTCGTGTCCGATAGGCAGCCGCAGGGGGCGGGAGCCACTGGGACTCCAAGCCTGTGTCCCAGAGGACCTGTCCAGCTGGCCTGCACCCTCTGAGGGCAGGGGTGAGGCTGAGGACAATGGCAGGGAGGATAAATCGCCACATTGTAGCCCACTGGATTTGGGGCGGGTGGAAGGAAAAGCTGACGGGGGATGTCAGCATTTGTCATGGGTGTGTCAGGTGCTGCATGATGAGGCAGGCAGGCAGGCGCCTGTGGTCCCAGGCAGAGAGAGGGATGGGCGGTTCCCCAAAGGGTCGGTGGCGGGGAGCAGGTGCTGGTGGCGGGGGGGAGGGTGCTGAGGATGTTGTCTCTCTTGTCATTTAGCTACAGCATGAATTATTAATGGACCGCTGCCACACACACACACACACACACACACACACACACACACAGCTGAACATCATTTTGCCACCCTTGGCTCCTGCTCTGCTCTGGGCTGTGATGATGAAAGTGCCATTTGATCAGAGGGCAGGAGTGGCACCCAGACGACTGCCATTTCACCTGCACAGTCGCCAAAGAGGACGGGGGTGCACTCTGTGCTGGGTTCTTAGCTTTCCTCCGAGGTCTGATGTAAGCGGTAGCCCTCTCCCCACCATTTCTGATTTTCCTCTTTCCCCCCAACCATTCTTTCCACGTGAAGGAAAGGTTTAACCCCCTCCTCGTCTGGTGTGCCTGTGACCCGGAAGCTCCAGGGCCCGGCTGCTCCAGGCTGACACGTTCCAAAGTCTGGGACTCAGCACCTGGCCCCCACTGCCTCTGTGCTAGGAATTGGGTTTGCAACTTTAATGTCTCTTGATGTATTACTGGGGAAGGAGGGAAAACAAAGAAAGGAGAGACTTTTCTAGCACAGCCGCAGAGGAAAAAAAAGGTATGTGGGGGTGCAGACTGTTCTGGAGGCAAGATTCCAGGACATTCTCAAGCATGTAGGGCTGTTCCTGCCAAAGAAGACTGGAAGCTGAGTTTCCCATATGAAGGCACCTTCCTTTTCTCTTGTCTTCCATGCACCGATCCCTCACGAGAGAAGGGCATTCCAGTGCTGAGGTTGTCCACCTTTCTGGCCCCTGGATCTCTGCACGTTCCTCCATGTGGACCTCCATTTCCCCCACCTTCCTTCCAGAATCCTGCCTTCCTTGTAGGCCTCCGTCCGATCCTGCCTTCTCCAGGGGCCCTTCTTGCCTAATGGGGACTGTCTTCTGTAGCCTGCACAGCCAAGTTCAGTTTACATCCCAGAGACGCCACATCTCAACTGCTCCCCGTTGTCCTAGACTCAGCGTCACTTCCCTCTTTTGAGGCTGATAAAGTAGAAGTTTAAGAAGCTATGTAACACACCCAAGGGCACTTCGCTCCTGAAACACCATTGCAAATGCATGGACCTGACTAGAGTCCGGTCTGTGGGGGAAAGTAGCCTCTTCATCTTCTAGACTTATGCTCAAGACATCCCCGCTTCCTCCAGAAGCATTTTGGGAGTCCCTGGGTTTGGTCAGAAAGGTAGCCAGTCACCTCAGTGTTCTTCAGGTCAGCCGTACCTTTCTGGACATCCACACCCCCCGTCATGAGCTGTGGCTCTGGGTGGGTGGGAGAAATGGGGGCTGTTTTCTGGCCTCACTCTGTCTGACCTCCCCACTCCCAGCCCCGCTTTGACCTAACAACCCCCAAAGGCCAGGGGGGTGAGCATCCCTCTTCCTCTAACTTTCCGGTAGGGATTTTCCGTCTGTCAGAGGGATATCCTCTTGCCCAGGATACAGGGCAAGAGACCAGCTTAGCCCAGTGACCGTGAACGCATACGTAGTCCGTGGTGCTCCAGCTCCAAGCCCTGGCCCACCCATTAGGAGCACGAGTTCTGGAGCCAGACAGGCCTGCGCTCAAATGGCAACACCTTCGTTCATCAGTCCATCAGGTCATTCCTGGGCACCTCCTCTGTGTCAGGCTCTGTGCCAGACATGGATCCCTTCATTTCGGCACCAAATATCCGCTCAACTCCCTCCTGCTTCATCTGTAAAATGCAGAGAATTCGCCAAACTCCCAGGGCTCCTGGGAAGATCAAATATCATTGTACATGAAGCACCTGCATGTAGTAAGAGCTCCAAGTTACCCACCATGGTTAGTTCTGGATCTCATTCTCATCTGGAGGTGGAAAGAAAGATCTACCTTGAAAAATGAATGTGAATTTTAAGGGGATGAAATATTTAAAATTGAAATCACAATCCTAAAGAAATACCTGCACTCCCATGTTTACCGTGCCATGATTCGAAGTAGCCAACATTTGGAAACAACCCAAAAGTCCACTACCAGGCATATGGATAAAGAAAATGTGAGATTCTCCCCCCCCCATCTCTATCTATCTCTATCTCTATATGACAGAATGTTATTCACCCCTAAACAAGAAGGAAATCCTACCATTTCCAACAACATGGATGCCCCTGGAAGACATTATGCTAATTGAAATAAACCAGTCACTGCATGTGCTGTAGACTGAGTGTTGGTGTCTCCCCAAAATTTATATCTTGAAATCCTATCCCCTAGTGTGATGATATTTGGAGGTGGGGGTCTCTGGGAGGTTTGGGTCTTGAGGATAGAGCCCTCATGAATGGGATCAGTGTCCTTTAAAAGACTCCAGAGGGCTCCCTTACCCCTTCCACCAGGTGAGGACATGGTGAGAAGACCACCATCTTGGATCTCAGATCAGTTGATTTTGGACTTCCAGCCTCTAGAACTGTGAGAAATGCATTCCTGTCATTTTAAGTCACCCAGTCTATGATAGTTGGTTATTGCGGTTCGAACAGACTGAGACAGTATGATTCCACTTAAATGAGGTATCTGAAATAGTCAAAAGCATGGAAGCAGAGAATGCAACGGTGGCTGCAAGGAGCTGGGGGCAATTATTGTTCAAATGGCATAAAGTTACAGTTAGACTAGATGAGTAAGTTCTAGGGATCTGCTGTACAACATGGGACCTATGGTTAATATGGTGTTGTGCACTTCAAAAATTTGTTAAGGAGGTAGATCGATCTCATGCTAAGTGTCCTACCATAAAACAAAACCAAAACAGAACAGACAGAACAACAACAACAACAACAAACCCCCAGGAAGTGTAAAAACTCTTTGGGGGGCCACGGATATGTTTGTAGCCTTGTTTTGTAGTGATGGGATCACTGGTGTATGCATGTCCAAACTCATCAAAATACACACATTCAGTGAGAACAACTTTGTATATTGAGCAGACCTCCGTAAAGTTGGCAATAAATTCTTGAGAAGAATATTAAATGATAGACCACACTGGTCTGAGTGTCCTAGCTCAGATCTGAGAAGCTCCTTCCCCAGATGGAGTGACACTATTTGGGGCTCAGCTCCCCACAGTGAAAGAGGTGAGGCCGAACCCCAGGAACATACAGGACCCGGAGAGCTTCCTGCAACATGTGTTATTCCATGACATGTGTGTGGCAGCACTGACTGGAAGGCCCTTGGAGAACATCTATCCAGTTTCCTTATTTAGCAGTGAGGAGCCTGAGGCCCAGAGACGGGAACTGACCCAACAAAGGCCAGCACACAGGTGGAGACAGAGCATACCCAGAAGCCATCCCTCCCTACGACTGGTTCCATTAGCTTCCAGCTCATCTCCTTTGCCACCCTGTCTTCCCTCAAAGTCCGGAACGGGGATGGGGATGATCCTGTGGGCACCTCACAGGCCTCTGTGGGCATCTCCGCGTGCCTGCCCAGAGCTGAACTCAGGGATGTTGTGGGAGTTCCCTGAAGCTGCTCCCACCTAAGGCCCTCAGCACATCAGCACTCTTAGTTTAAAAAAAGAAAAGGTATTTACGTGCAAAGCCACTTATCTCTGTAGCACCTCCGGATAAATCTTCTAATTTACGGGTAAGCTGACACCCTCCAAGAGCCAAAATCAATGCGTGTCACTGTAAATCCAAGCTGGGCCTCAGCATCGACTCATACGAGCCAATTGATGGCCTTTGCTTTTTCACTGGACCAGCTGAAGGATGGGTGGTGTGGATCCTGGTGGAAAGATCCTGAGACACCTGCTCTGGGAACGGGACCCTGTCTCCCACCTCAATTCCCCTTACCTCTCAGAAGCCATCTTGGCTCTAGAGGTCATGTGACAAAGCCCCACCTGACTTCTTGGTAATATTTAAGTCATCCTTCAAAGCCCAGCTCAGATGCCACCTGCCCTCGAGAGCCTTCTTTGAGTTGCCCACTTGGAATTACCTTCTCCTTCATGTTGTCCTGGGAGCGTGTCTGGGAAATGCCACTATGATGGCCAACCTCAGATGACAATATGGTGTGCATTTGCCACTTCCAAGGTTGGGAGCACTGTGGCCAGGGCTCCATCTTGCCCCCCTTTCTGCTCACCAGCGTGGGGTCCTATTTGTGTAGCCTTCATTCATTGAGCACCTACCATTCCCTTATGTCCACTGTGCTTGGGGTCCAGGGATGGGTCAGATACAGTCCCGGTCCTGGGGGTGCTCATGGTCTAATCAGGAAGACAGAAAGAAATTAGACATCGCAAGTGCTCCGCGGAAGAGTGCAGGGGCAGCATCTATGTCCGACTGAGAGGTCAGGATGGGCCTCCCTGAGGTGACTCAAAGGGGGCTAGGAGGTGGCCAAGTGAACAAGTGGGGATGAAGGATGCCCCCAGTTGTACTGCCTGGTTCTTTCGATTGGCAGGTACAGAGAATCACGCAGGCCACCTCACGAAAACATAGGACAAGGGAAGGTGTGTGAAGGTGTGTTAGCTCTCTTACATCCTTGGAATCCCCAGAGGCAGGACTGGTGGGCTGGTGTTTCATGTGTTTGCCAAAATGCTTAAACTAAGTAGTTGCCTTGGGCTGTTAAGGTAGAAGCATTTTGTTTGAAGACCTGCCTGTGGTCCTGTACATGAGGGAAGTCAGTCCCGGTTCCAAAGACTGGATGGAACCAGCGAATACCAATGTCTTTGAGGATCCTTGATGCCAGATTTAACCAGGAAGTGTTGGTCTGTCTTGAGGGGTGCCTGGCATTTGGCTGTCTCTACCCGGCCACTGCTCCCCTCCAGCCCTCTCCCCCATCCGCACCCACAGATGTGTCTCGAGGGAGCTGCTGACCCTGCTCTGCCAGCCCAGCTGAGCATCTGCCCTCAGGCCCAGGATGCTCCGTCCCCCAGCCAGTCCTGACCTGACTGGCAGGTTGTTATCCTCCACAGGCAGTTGCACGTGGGGTCTGGGAGTCCTCAGGGCACCTCAGCCCTGCGCAGGTGTGCCAGAAGGACCCAAGGACGCCAGCTGTAGTCTCACAAGGACGCCAGCTATAACCTCTCAGCTTCATCCCAAGGTGCGTGCTTTTTGTAACCTAGGTTTTGCCTCAGTTCCTGTTTTCCAGTTCTCTGCTCGCTCCCCAGCCCTGGACTGAACCTCAGCAGTCTCAGGAGAGGCGTGACCACCTGGCTAGCCACTGAAGTCCCCCAGTTCCTGAGGTCAGACCCTGGCTCCTATAAACTGAGGTGCCCCATAAACAGCCACTGTATCCTCAGCCCCTAGCCCAGTGTCCTGGCTCAGTAAATGTTTGTTGAGTGAATGGGTGAATGGAGGAAATGGGTTAGAATGCCATGGATTCTAGAATTGCCAAAGCATGGGGTGTGGCTGGTCATGCTCAGTCTTCCTGGGATACCAGCTTCTTCATGACTCAAGGCCAAACTTTCCAGGCTCCTTTAGACAATGAAAATGGGATATCTGGCTATCAACAGGGATCCAGTTGGTTCTTTTTTTGTGTGTGTGTTTAATTTTACTTATTTAAATAATCTCTGCATCCCACATGGGGCTTGAACTCATGACCCTGAGATCAAGAGTCACATGCTTTTCCAATTGAGCCACCTATGTGCCTCCCATTAGGGGCCAGTGAATTCAGCGTCAGCCTCCCGCCTTCTCCAGTTGCCCTGTGCTGAAATTCCAGCCCGCCTCAGGGCCATCGAATAGAGCGATGCTTTGGTGCACAAGATGACTGGGGCGCAACTGTGTGGGCCACGATTCTATCGCTTGTAGGACATTAGGATGTGTCATCTCCTGATATGCCCATGAGTGAGCAGTCGGCACCCAATACCACTCAGGGTTTCTACACATCAGTTTGCCTGGGCAGTATCATTTCAGGCCTCTTTTTCTGACATCATTGTTACTGGAATCCCCCTTCACCCCACAAGTGCCCTGTTCTAGGTGATAAACTATGTGGTCATATACTTATTTTTTATTTTTATTTTTTCAAACATTTTTAACGTTTATTTATTTTTGAGACAGAGAGAGACAGAGCATGAACGGGGGAGGGGCAGAGAGAGAGGGAGACACAGAATCGGAAACAGGCTCCAGGCTCCGAGCCATCAGCCCAGAGCCCGACGCGGGGCTCGAACCCATGGACCGCGAGATCGTGACCTGAGCCGAAGTCGGACGCTTAACCGACTGAGCCACCCAGGCGCCCCATGTGGTCATATATTTATATACTCACATGCTGGGGTATTTTCCTCATGGGACTACATCTTCCTGTTCTCAGAGGCTCCAAGCTACAGTGTTCTCTCATTGCCTCTTCTAACCTCCCCTTAAAGTCTGTGAACTTCCCAAACTTTCATAAAAGCATTAGAACTGAGAGTTTTCCTAACCACATTAGGATTGTGGAAACTTGTTCGGGGCAGGAGGTGATTTCCCAGCCTGGTTCTAAGTAAAAGCATTCAGTTCTTCTAGGTCCTTTGATCTTCTGGCTTCCATGACTCTTCCACAGGCATTTCCCACAGCACCAGACTGGACAACAGCCAATGAGCCATTGATCAGAACCATGTTACAGCTGTACAAGTCAGTCTCTGAAATCCCAACATTTGTTGTTCAATTTAATTCAGCAAACATCGACTGAGCACGTGGTTTAAGCAAACACTAGGTGACTTCAGGGGTCCTCTGCCAATTTTTGGGCTTGTAGCTTGTTTGAACTTAAGCTGCCATGATAGAAAGAGCTGTGTTTCTATTAACTCATTGTATCAGGTGTCTGTTGCTGGAAGCTCACTTCTAGTAATTGTGGACTCATTTGTACTAGACCAATTCTCATGCTAATAATAATGATAAACTCTGGTAAAATGTTTTTTTTTTAACCCATTATATGGAAAGTGACAAAAACAGGCAGAAATGAAAGGGGATTTGACACCTGAAGAAGGAATCATCCCCGGCTGAATTTCCCATTTTTATAATTTTGCACCTGCAGCAAGTTCTAGTCGTGGCAAAATTTCACATAGATATCTGAAGTCTTACTTGTTGAAGGATCAAGAGAGCTGAGGTTGGGAAAACCACCATATCTCTGAAGTGAGAGAAGAAATCTATGAAGAAGAGAAACACAAGAGGGGGCAGCCTAAATTCTATGTATAAATTCTGCTTAAATTTCTGTCTTCGACTATACATTTTGGAGGCAAATTCCAAGTATTTCAGCTAAAATAAAAAGCACTGGGTAGAAATTTTACTGATGGCTACTAAAAGGGAGACGAAGTTTGAAGTTTGAGTTCATCCAAGTTAACTGCCTGCTAAAGTAAAAATCTATAGATTTGAGAAGAACTTAACAGAATCCAGAGTCTTTACAGGATATCTTGAATAATGTCTAGAATACGATTCCAAATTACTAGACCTATAAAGAAACAGGAAAATGGGACCCATAGTCATGTTATCTTTTGCTACAGTTTTGCAGAGAATAGACAATCACAATAAACATTTATTTTTGTTTCCATGTCTACAAATCAGCTGACTGGTTTTGCTGACTTGAACTAGGCTTGATTGGGGTCACTCATATGTCTGTGGTCAGTTGAAATTTGGCTGGGTAGCTTCACTAATTTTGGCTGAATCCTCTTCCAGATCTTGGGCCTCAGTGTGGGCAACAGGGCTGATTTGGTTTTGTTCCAATTCTCTTATCCTCCGACAGGATAACTGAGCAAGTTCTGATGGTGAGGATTGGGAAGAAGAGAGTAGAAATGCACAGGCTTCTTGAAACGCAGGTTCAGAACTGGCACACTGCATTCCACTGCATCCCACTGACCAAAGGCAGCCACAGGGCTAATAGGATGAGCCATGAGGTCACATTGAAAAGTCCTGGGTACAGGAAGAAGTGAAGAACTGGAGGATTTTTGTAATCCATCCATTACAGGCATAAAACTATGATTTTTGCCTTTGTTTGGTAGAGACGATCCTAGGAAAAACTAGTAGGGAGTAAGGAAAGTGAACCAGGAAAGGGGAGAAAGCCAGTCAAGATGTGCTGAGCAGATTATTACTGAGGGGTGCTGGCATGTTATTCCTCTGGAGATCTCTAGAGATAGGGAGAAACTTGCCTCGGAGTTTGCCTACCCAAGGGGCGAGGAAACTGGGGTATATTTCCATTGAATCCCATTCATCATAAGGGCTCCTTCCTGAGGCATAGATCCCCCAGCACATTCTTTTTGGCTCTTGATATTTTGCATGATGGACTGTTTCTTGGAAAGGGGTAGAAGGTGGGTGGGGCTTCTACCCAGGTCAGGCCACAGCTGACACAAGACAATAAGCATAGAAGGAGAAGTGAACTAAATCCAGTTCGGCCAAGAGGAAGACAGGGAAAGGATTCATTAAAGCTCTAGGGAGGGCCCTGAGTACACATACTCCATGCAAAGGAATGTGTAAGACTAGTATACCTACATCTCTAGTTGAGGAAGGCCCTGAGTGACATCTGGGTTTATAGTTCTAAGACAAAGTTCTCAATGAGGGCAGTATAGAGGAATATAAATATTTTCAGAAATGCATTTTCCAAATATACATGCCTGCTTCACATCCCCTATGAATTAGATCTAATTTACTCTTTTCTAATGGCATGCTGGTAAATGGTGAACAATTGGCTCCAAGGGAAAAATGTATGCATATACATACGTACATAGGCTTATAATAAATTTTACTTATATTAAATATGTGTGGTACATAATTCACTACTAATGATACCATATACAATCTTCTTTATTATACCTTCCATGTCCTCATAGATTCTCATGGAATGCATTAGTTGACTTTTGCCAGTTTTTATTGATTTTGTCTATAGACAACCTATCATTGCAATTGATGAATAAGCAGTTACAGCATGAATGGTGGTAGTTTTGTTTATGTTAGTAAGATGAACAGGAAACAATGAAATCGTATGTCAGAATGTTGCCCGTTTCTATGGTAGAAGCAACTTCTTTGTTGAGTCAGATAGTTTTTTTGAATACTAGACTATTTCCTCAAATTTTTGTGCTATCCACTGTGTAAGTAGTAACAGATACAATATACTTTCACATTAATCTGCTTTATTGACACTTCTTCCTCCTTTTCTTGTCTAGACATCCCCAAAAAGAAAGTCAAGCACTGAGTGAGAGAGTTTGCTGATTTTGGGGGTGTGACTACTACCTCCATGGTTGATTGCAAGCTCCCAATATGATGCCATTGACCATGCTGTTGGGAAGATGTTCATTAGAGTCACCACTGGTTTTTCTATGTACAGACAATAGCCACAAATAACCCGAAGAGCCTAAATACGGTAAACCACAGTAAAATAATTACCAATCAGCGAGGTTTTAGGATTTATTGTCTTTGGTATTCATGTAATTTATTATAATTTTACATAATTTAATTTTCAGTAATGGCTGGGTTTAGCAATCAGCTTGCAAACTTTCTGAAAATTTAATAAAGCTTTTGCAAATGCATGTGAGCTGGCTCCCGTGCGCCCTGGGGGCCTCTTCCCTTTCTACCCACAGATGGGACTTCTAAGAGACGTCTGAGGGAAATTTATGTTTCCCCCACAGTTGTGTGCTCAGGACCTGGCCTGACTCCTGGCACAGGGAACGCCCTTAATAAAGGTGCGTTGAGTAAATACAATCCTAGGCTTTTTATCTTTCTAAGAACCCATGAAGCTAAAGGGCTTTTCTTCTACCACAACCACCACTACACTGTGAGGGCCAGTGGGGTGTAGACTTGAAGGCTGCCCAAGTTTGGATCCCAACTCTGTTGCTGACTCACTGTGTGACTTTCAAAAATTATTAGGCTCTGTGTGCCTCAATTTCTCTTTTGTAAAATAGGCATAACATTAGCTGTTCCATCCTAGAGGTGTAGCTGTGTGACATGAATGAGAGACTGTATTTTAACTACCAAGGACAGTACCTGTGACCTAGTAGACCCTGTATTGGTATTTGCTATTGTTGTTGTTGTTGTTATTATTATTATTACTATTATTATTATTATTATTATTTTTAAACCATTTTATTAATGAATGATTGACACACAAAAAGCTATACGTATTGAATGTGCACAACTTGGTGGGTTTAAGATGCAGCTGTTTTTTTGGTTTTTGTTTTTTTACCTTACGTCCAAGTTAGTTAGCATCCAGTACAACGATGATTTCAGGAGTAGATTCTTTAATGCCCCTTCCCCATTTAGCCCATTCCCCCTCCCACAACCCCTCCAGCAACCCTCTGTTTGTTCTCCATATTTAAGAGTCTCTTATGTTTTGTCCCTCTCCCTGTTTTTATCTTATTTTTGCTTCCCGTCCCTTATGTTCATCTGTTTTGTATCTTAAAGTCCTCATATGAGTGAAGTCATATGATATTTGTCTTTCTCTGGTGACTAATTTCACTTAGCATAATACCCTCTAGTTCCATCCATGTAGTTGCAAATGGCAAGATTTCATTCTTTTTGATTGCTGAGTAATACGCCATTGTGTGTGTGTCTATCTATCTATCTATACTACATCTTCCTTATCCATTCACCCATCGATGGGCATTTGGGCTCTTTCCATACTTTAGCTATTGTTGATAGTGCTGCTATAAACATTGGGGTGCATGTTCCCCTTCAAAACAGCATACCTGTATCCCTTGTAGTGCAATTGCTGGGTCATAGGGTAGTTCTATTTTTAATTTTTTGAGGGACCTCCATACTGTTTTCCAGAGTGGCTGCACCAGTTTGCATTCCCACCAGCAGTGCAAAAGAGATCCTCTTTCTCCACATCTTTGCCAACATCTGCTGTTTCCTGAGTTGTTAATTTTAGCTATTCTGACAGGTGTGAGGTGGTATCTCATTGTGGTTTTGATTTGTATTTCCCTGGTGATGAGTGATGTTGAGCATTTTTTATGTGTCAGTTGGCCATCTGGATGTGTTCTTTGGAGAAGTGTCTGTTCATGTCTTTTGCCCATTTCTTCACTGGCTTATTTGTTTTTTGGGTGTTGAGTTTGATAAGGTCTTTATAGATTTTGGATACTAACCCTTTACCTGGTATGTCGTTTGCAAATATCTTCTCCCATTCCATTGGTTGCCTTTTAGTTTTGCTGATTGTTTCCTTCACTGTGAAGAAGCTTTTTATTTTTATGAGATCCCCATAGTTCATCTTTGCTTTTGTTTCCCTTGCCTCCAGAGATGTGTTGAGTAAGAAGTTGCTGCAGCTGAGGTCTAAGAGGTTGTTGCCTGCTTTATCCTTAAGGATTTTGATGGTTTCCTGTCTTACATTTAGGTCTTTCATCCATTTTGAGTTTATTTTTGCGTATGGTATAAGACGGTGGTTGGTCGAGGTTCATTTTTCTGCATGTCGCTGTCCAGTTTTCCCAGCACCACTTGCTGAAGAGACTGTCTTTTTTCCATTGGTTATTCTTTCCTGCTTTGTCAAAGATTAGCTGGCCATATGTTTGTGGGTCCATTTCTGGGTTCTCTATTCTGTTCCATTGATCTGTGTCTGTTTTTGTTTCAGTACCATACTGTCTTGATGATTACAGCTTTGTAATACAGCTTGAAGTCTAGGATTGTGATGCCTCCTGCTTTGGTTTCTTTTTCAAGATTGCTTTGGCTATTTGGGGTCTTTTCTGATTCCATACAAATTTTAGGATTGTTTGTTCTAGCTCTGTGAATAATGCTGGTGTAATTTTGATAGGGATTTCATTGAATATGTAGACAGCTTTGGATAGTATCGACATTTTAACAATATTTGTTCTTCCTATCCAGGAGCATGAAATCTTTTTCCATTTTTTTGTGTCTTCTTCAATTTCTTTCATAAGCTTTCTATAGTTTTCAGTGTATAGATTTTTCACCTCTTTGGTTAGATTTCTTCCTAGGTATTTTATGGCTTTTGATGCAATTGTAAATGGGATCAATTCCTTGATTTCTCTTTCTGTCACTTCATTATTGGTGTATAGGAATGCAGCCTATTTCTGTGCATTGATTTTATATCCTGCAACATTGCTGAATTCATGAATCAGTTCTAGCAGTTTTTTGGTGGAATCTTTAGGGTTTTCCATATAGAGTACCATGTCATCTGTGAAGAGTGAAAGTTTGACCTCCTCCTGGCCGATTTTGTTTCTTTGTGTTGTCTGATTGCTGAGGCTAAGACTTCCAATAGTATGTTGAATAACAGTGGTGAGAGTGGACATCCCTGTCTTGTTCCTGACCTTAGGGGGAAAGCTCTCAGTTTTTACCCATTGAGGATGATATTATCGTTGGGTCTTTCATATATGGCTTTTATGATCTTGAGGTATGATACTTTATCCCCACTTTCTTGAGGGTTTTTATCAAGAAAGGATGCTGTATTTTGTCAAATGCTTTCTCTGCATCTATTGAGAGGATAGTGTGGTTCTTGTCCTTTCCTTTATTGATGTGATGAATCACATCGATTGTTTTGTGGATATTGAACCAGCCCTGAATCCCAGGTATAAATCCCACTTGGTCGTGGTGAATAATTTTTTTAGTATATTGTTGGATCTGGTTGGCTAATATGTTGTTAAGGATTTTTGCGTCTATGTTCATCAGGGAAATTGGTCTATAGTTCTCCTTTTTAGTGGGGTCTTAGTCTGGTTTTGGAATCAAGGTAATGCTTTCTTCATAGAAAGAGTTTGGAAGTTTTCTGTCCATTTCTATTTTTTGGAACAGTGTCAAGAGAATAGGTGTTAACTCTTCTTTAAATGTTTGGTAGAATTCCCCTGGAAAGCCATTTGGTCCTGGACTCTTGTTTTTTGGGAGTTTTTTGATTACTAATTCGATTTCTTTACTGGTTATGGATTTGTTCAAGTTTTCTATTTCTTCCTGTTTCAGTTTTGGTTGTTTATATGTTTCTAGGAATTTGTCCATTTCTTCCAGATTGTCCATGTTATTGGTGTATAATTGCTCATAATATTCTCTTTTTATTGTTTGTATTTCTGCTGTGTTGGTTGTAATCTCTCCTCTTTCAATCTTGATTTTATTTATTTGGGTCCTTTCCTTTTACTTTTTGATCAAACTGGCTAGGGGTTTATCGATTTTGTTAATTCTTTCAAAGAACCAGCTTCTGGTTTCATTTATCTGTTCTACTGTTGTTGTTGTTGTTGTTGTTGTTGTTGTTTTTGGTTTTGATAGCATTGATTTCTGCTCTAATATTTATTATTTCCCTTCTTCTGCTGGTTTTGGGTTTTATTTGCTGTTCTTTTTCTAGCTTTTAAGGTGTAAGGTTAGGTTGTACATCTGAGACCTTTCTTCCTTCTTTGGGAAGGCATGGGTTGCTATATACTTCCTCTTATGACTGCCTTTGCTGCTTCCCAGGGGTTTTGGGCTGTGGTGTTATCATTTTCATTGGCTTCCATGTACTTTTTAATTTCCTCTTTAACTTCTTGGTTAGCCCATTCATTCTTTAGTAGTATGGTCTTTAGTCTCCAAGTATTTGTTATCTTTCCACATTTTTTCTTGTGGTTGATTTTTAGTTTCATAGCGTTGTTGTCTGAAAATATGCACGGTATGATCTCAATCTTTTTGTACTTGTTGAGGACTGATTTGTGTTCCAGTATATGATCTATTCTGGAGAACATTCCATGTACACTGGAGAAGAATGTGTATTCCACTGCTTTAGGATGAAATGTTCTGAATATATCTGTTAAGTCCATCTGGTCCAGTGTATCATTCAAAGAAAGCCATTGTTTCCTTGTCAATTTCCTTTTAGATGATCTGTCCATTGCTGTAAGTGGGGTGTTGAAGTCCCCTACTGTTATGGTATTATTAGCAATGAGTTTCTTTATGTTTGTGATTAGTGATTTGTATATTTGGGTGCTGGAGCATAAATGTTTACAATTGTTAGGTCTTCTTGGTGGATAGACCCCTTAATTATGATATAATGCCCTTCTTTATCTCTTGTTACAGTCTTTATTTTAGAGTCTAGATTGTCTGATATAAGTATGGCTACTCTGGCTTTCTTTTGGCGACCATTAGCATGTTAGATGTTTCTCCATCCCTTACTTTCAATCTGAAGGTATCTTTAGGTCTAAAGTAGGTCTCTTGTAAACAGCATATAGATGGATCTTGTTTCTTATCCGTTCTGTTACCCTATGTCTTTTGACTGATGCATTTAGTCCATTGACATTTGAAGTGAGTGCTGAAAAGTATGGATTTATTGCCTTTATGTTGCCTGTAGAGTTGCAGTTTCTGGTGGTCTCTGGTCCTTTCTAGTCTTTGTTGCTTTTGGTCTTTTTTTTCCCTGTCTTTTCTCCCCTCAGAGAAACCCCCTTAAAATTTCTTGCAGGGCTGGTTTAGTGGTCATGAACTCCTTTAAATTTTGTTTGTCTGGGAAACTTTTTATCTCTCCTTCTATTTTGAATGACAGCCTTGCTGGATAAGGAATTCTTGGCTGGATAAAGAATTATTTTTCTTATTCAGCACATTGAATATATCCTGCCACTCCTTTATGGCCTGCCAAGTTTCTGTGGATAGGTCTACTGCAATCCTGATCTCTCTTTCCTTGTCAGTTAAGGACTTTTTTTTCCCTTGCTGCTTTCATGATTCTTTCCTTGCCTGAGTATTTTGTGAATTTGACTATGATATGCCTTGGTGATAGTGAGTTTTTGTTGAATTTAATGGGAGTTCTCTGTGCTTCCTGGATTTTGATGTCTGTGTCCTTCCCCAGGTTAGGAAAGTTTTTCACTATGATTTGCTCACATAACCCTTCTACCCCTTTTTCTCTCTCTTCCTCTTCTGGGTCCCCTATGATTCTGATGTTGTTCCTTTTTAATGAGTCACTGATTTCTCTAATTCTTAGTGCTGTTTTACCTTAGTCTCCCTCTTTTTTTTCTGCTTCATTATTCTCCATAAGTTTGTCCTCTATATCATTGATTCACTGCTCTGCCTCATCCATCCTTGCCGCCGTGGCATCCATTTGAGATTGCAGCTCAGTTATAACATTTTTTTATTTCATCCTGACTAGTTTTTACTTCTTCTATCTCTGCAGAAAAGGATTCTAATCTATTTTCAACCCCCAGGCTCATGACCTGAGCCCAAATTAAGAGTCGGACTCTCAACTGACTGAGACAACCAGGCACCCCTAAACAGTATTTTAAAGATGAGGTAACTAAGGGATTCTAATCTAAGGGTAAGTAAGCGATACTAATCTAAGTGTAACTAAGGGACTCTAATCTATTTTCAACCCACAGGCTCATGACCCGATCCTAAATTAAGAGTTGGACTCTCAGCTGACTGAGCCACCCAGCTGTCCCTAAACAGTATTTTAAAGATGAGGTAACTAAGGTCCGGAGAGACTTTGTGAGGCTAGTAGAGGGCAGAGCTTCCAATAGGACCCAGGCTGTTTGCTTAGTTCCAAAGTGCAGATTCCACTCATGCCGCGAGGTTGGGCATCCGTGAATCTAGAATACTGTGTTTTCCTTGTGCGTCATTCCAAACAGCTGTCACAGCTCTGGACTCTTTACTTGGATTTATCAATTTATTTCAAGAATCCTTTGTTTTACTCTCTTCATTTGAGAGAGAGGGAAAGAATGTGTGTGTGTGTGTGTGTGTGTGTGTGTGTGTGTGTAACATTTGTATCCACCAACTGGACATAAAAAAATGTTAACATTTTGTCGTATTTCTTCAGGTTTTTTTACACAGCAAAACATTACAGAGAAAGTTAGAATCTACTCGGTTTTCCTTCTAAGGCCAGGACTAATGGCAGACCACGGACCTCACAGAGTTTAAGCATGAGAAAGGATGGAGAGGGGGAGTCTGTTTGCAGATGAGGAACCCTGGAGAAGGAAGGGGGGTGAGTCGCCCACAGTGTGACAGGCAGGCAGGTTGGGGCGGGCTTGGCTCCTGCATCACACATTCAGAGTGCCCTTGATGTGCACTTGAGGTGTCAGGGGTGGGGGGACAGCAATTATTACCCGCAGCCCGTGTTTCCCAAGTGCTTCCAGTCCCAAGATGGAGAGGCATGAGGAGCCCCAAGGAACCCAGCTAGTATTCTTAGTATTGTGATTAAAAATTCTGGTTCAGACATCTTGCTTATATCTGTGTTGATTAAGTCCCTGCCTGTTGTTTCTTCCTGGTTTTTCTTTTGGGGTGAATTCCTTTGTTTCATCATTTTGAAGGAAGAAAAGAAATTAATAAGGTAAAAATATTAAAATTAAAAAATGAAAAACAACACACACACACAAATCAAATATATGATGCTAGATCCTAGGTGTGTTTTTGTCTGGTTGTTGAAAGGAGCTTGATAGATTAGAGAGAAAAGGGAAAGATAAGAAAGGAAAAAAAAGAAGAAAAAGGAAAATGTTTGAAAATGTGAAAAAAATTAATACAATGAAATAGAATAAAACGAAATGGTGGAAGTAAAATATAATTTGAAAAACTTACAAAAAAGTAACAAATATAGTAGAAAAAAGTAACAAATACAGTAGAAAAAAGTTAAAGAAAATTATTTTTAATAAAAGTTGAAAAATAAATTTTTTTCTCTTTCTGTATTCAAGAAAAAGAAAAGAAAAAGAAAAAAAAATTGAATAGAAGGACCAGGGAACAGACTGAAATACGATTGAAATTACATTGGTTTCCCCTAGAAGTCAAACTATGAAGCACTTTGTAGTCTGGAAACTAAGCAGGCAGAGAGACTTGTGCTCCTGAAGAGCAAGGTTGGGCCAGTTGGGCGGGGCTTAGTGTAACGGCTCCGTTCTCCACTAGATGGCGCTGCTCAGCCGACGGGGGTGGATTGTGGTGGTGCTCGTGCGTGCTTATGCGCATGCGCAGGAGTGGAAAATGGCGTCACCCAGCTGCCCCGGTCACTAGTATCGGAACTCTGTCCTCCAGGGTAAGCAGTCGCACACCCGTCCTTTGTCTTCAGCTTTCGTCCACTCCCCGCTTTTACGCCATCCGTGACCAAGCTGTCAGGTTGCCAGGCAGCACCTCCCTCCTGAGTTTTATCTCAGAGGCGGCTGTGTTTCCCGGCCCCTCACTTCTGAGGGACTGCTGCTTTGCCCCGCTCAGATTCTCTGCGGGAGGGTCTCACCCAGCACTGGCCGCGTGCCGGTCGCCCTCAGGAAGGTTCCCGGACCGGTTGCTGCCGGTGCCAGCCCCGCGCCAGAAAAAGTTCCCGCGATCGTGTAGCGTCAGCATCTCGGGGAGGATGGAAAGTCACAACCTGCATCTGGCACCGGGCTTCACCCCCAGCGACCTTGTTCCAGCACCGGTGAATGTGGCCGTTCTCTGGGGTCTCCTGGGACCGGGTGGCTGTGCAGCCTCTACCAGATGTCCTCCCTGCAGAGGAACGGCCTCTGCCTCTGGCATGAGGACCCGGAAGACCTCTCTCTCCGCTCCCTGGGATTCGCCCTTCCCACCAGAGCACCGCCAGGTATCGAATGGAGGAGTTTCAGACTCTGCACTCCCCCTGTTTGTAGAGTCTTAGTGGAACTTAAACCCTCTCCTTTTCCCTTTTTTAGTTCAGTCCCTGCAGCTGTTTCCACTTTTCCACTTTCTTTCCCGCTGCTTTGGGGGGGGGGTGCTCTACCCCTACCCCCATCCCCATCCTCTCTCCACTCGCAAAAACAGCTCCCTGCCCTCTGGAGCTTCTCTCTCCCCCTGTGCCCTGTACCTGCTAGTTCTGTGGTTCAGGTTGTGCAGATTGTTGTGTTATTCCTCAAATCAGTTTTCTAGGTGTTCAGGATGGTTTAGTGTTGATCTGGCTGTATTTCTTGGAGGCAAGACACAAAAAAACTTCCATGCTGTTCTGCCATCTTGGCCCCCTCCTCCTCCTTATTATATTATTATGATTATTAGCAAATCACTTATTGGGTGTCTGTTGTATGCCAGGCACCACTCTGGTAGAGGTTTTACATGCTTTGTCTATAATTCTCTTTAAAAATATCTATTTTTTAGGTTTTTATTTTTATTTTATTTTATTTTGTTTGAGGGAGAGAAAGCCCAAGTGAGGGCAAGCAGGGGAGGGCAGAGGAAGAGGAAGAGAGAGAATCCCAAGCAGCCTCCATGCTCAGAGCTCAGCACAGAGGCTGACACGGGGCTCGATCTCATGAATTGTGAGATCATGACCTGACCCTAAATTAAGAGTCAGACTCAACTGATTGAGCCACCCAGGTGTCCCTAAACAATATTTTACAGCTGAGGTAACTAAGGTCCGGAGAGAGTTTGTGAGGCTAGTAGAGGGCAGAGCTTCCAATAGGACCCAGGCTGTTTGCTTAGTTCCAAAGTGCAGATTCCACTCATGCCGCGAGGTTGGGCATCCGTGAATCTAGAATACTGTGTTTTCCTTGTGCGTCATTCCAAACAGCTGTCACAGCTCTGGACTCTTTACTTGGATTTATCAATTTATTTCAAGAGTCCTTTGTTTTACTCTCTTCATTTGAGAGAGAGAGAAAGAATGTGTGTGTGTGTAACATTTGTATCCACCAACTGGACGTAAAAAAATGTTAACATTTTGTCGTATTTCTTCAGGTTTTTTACACAGCAAAACATTACAGAGAAAGTTAGAATCTACTCGGTTTTCCTTCTAAGGCCAGGACTAATGGCAGACCACGGACCTCACAGAGTTTAAGCATGAGAAAGGATGGAGAGGGGGAGTCTGTTTGCAGATGAGGAACCCTGGAGAAGGAAGGGGGGTGAGTCGCCCACAGTGTGACAGGCAGGCAGGTTGGGGCGGGCTTGGCTCCTGCATCACACATACAGAGTGCCCTTGATGTGCACTTGAGGTGTCAGGGGTGGGGGGACAGCAATTATTACCCGCAGCCCATGTTTCCCAAGTGCTTCCAGTCCCAAGATGGAGAGGCATGAGGAGCCCCAAGGAACCCAGAAACGTCGGGTTCAGTCTCAGCACAGCGCAGAAGTTATGCAACGAAGGAGGCATCCATCCAGCATCCATGAGGGTGGAAAGGGAACTTAAGTCTCTGCTCTGGCATTTCCTGAAAGACGCCGGAGACGGGGCGTGCTCATAAGACACAGCGAACTTCCCGGGCTCTTCATCCCTCTCCCTGAGGCTCAGTTGCACGTGGTTACTCCCCACACCTGCGCCCCCACGCTTGGTCCTGCCCCGTGGGTCCCCCAGACCCCCCAGCCTGTAGCCTCAGCTCCGTTCTCCTCTCTGGATGAAATTCTTTTTTGTCTGTTTAAGCAGCCTTGTTGAGATCGAGTTCACACACCGTGTGATGCATTCGTTTTAAGCACACAACCCAGCAGCGTTTAGGAAATTCAGAGAGATGTGCGGCCACCACGGCAGCCAATTCCGGAACATTCTCCGCATCTCAGAAAGAAGCCCATACCCTGTAGCTCTCCCTGCCCCCTCCCCCGCCCATCTTCCCAGCGCACTCCAGAGCCCCAGGAAACGAGGAGGCTACTTTCTGCCTCTGTGTGTCGGTCAGTGGCTGTAGATGTCCCTGCTCTGGGGTCAGGTCTTTTTAATGTTATCAACAATTTTTGCTGCTGCAGCTCTGTCCTCTTCACTCATCACTGGAGCCTGCACGGCAAGGGAGGCCTCTTCTCTCTCCGGAAGATGAAGTGCAGTGGGGGGGCCAGGACAGGGGAGGGCTGCAATTTCCTATCTTTTCCCTTCTCCGTTGTTATCCATGTAAACAACGACCTCCGATAGGACGTAAATTGAATTATTGCTCTAATAGAGGCATAATCGGCAGGCTTGGGAGAGAGATTACATCCTCGGGGGAGCACGGGGCAGAGTTTCACAGACAGGAGGGAACGGAGCTGAGTTGCGAAAGATAAATAAGGTGTCAACAGGTCAAGAGCTGGGAGGGAGCTTCCCGGAATGAGGGAGCGTGAGGGACAGAAGACCAAGGCTTCAGGTGGCAGGAATCGCGGGCTGTGTGTGAGAAGCGCTCGCTCCGCAGGGCTGAGCAGCACGGGCTGAATGACGAGGCCGGAAAGCTAATGAGAGCCTCTGTTTACGGGAGCGTTGTTCAGTTTTTATTTCATTATTGGCCCCTGAAGGAGAAAAATTACATTTAAATACCATTTCTCCCTAATGAAAGAAATTAAGTAGTAAGGGATGCAATTTTGTTGAGTAAGCCCGAGCTTTGGAGGGCCACAGACTATTATTGTGATGTCGTAGACCTCCACCATGTTGGGGGCGAGGCGGCCTGTTGAGAAAGGGGGGTGGGCTAAGGTGCGCTTCCTACACACTCCCGGGTCTCATTTAAGTTCTTAGATCAGCCCTGAGAGACGGCCACTGACTCACAACCTCTGTTGTACGGTTGTGCAAACTACAGGTCGCCGCTGAGTGAATCCCCCATAGTGATGAGCAGAGCTGGGATTTGAACCCAGGCAGGGTGGTTCGGCAGCCTGAGTTCTAAGCCATGTGCCAGACTCCCTGGTGGGCCTGGGCTGGGCCATGTCAGGCCTTGACCCCTGTGTCAGGCCTGCTCTCCTCTGCCCCAGGCAGGTGCTTCTCTTCTCGCTTTTGACTGAGGATTTGGCTGGGCGTTCTGGGGCCTGGCCTTACCACGATGCTGAGCGAACCCCTGCCCCCCCCCACCCCCCCAACCCCAACCAAGGCTCAGAAGGAAATCGTCAGGTGGCAGGATGTTCTGGAAAGTGCATGGACTTTGAGGTCAGGCTGACCTAGCTTTGGTTTGGCTTTGCCACTTCCTAGCCTTGTCACCTCTGAACGTTTAACTTGTCTGGGCCTTAGTTTCTCTGTCATGAGGACCATCCTGAGTATGCAGTGTCTCATGGGGCTGCTTACGCGCTGGTGGATTCCAAACAGGCTGGAGTTACTTACTCCCAGAGTGGCTCAGCTGATTATTTCCGCCCTCTCCTGCTGGCTGTGGGGACCATGCACAGCAGGTGGGTGGCTGAGCATGAGGCGGAAAACGATAGCGTATTCAAGATGGGGCAGTGGGGCTGAGGGTCCCCTGCGGCCACATGGGGTCCCGATGGTCTGTGACTCTCCCCAGCACTGCTCCCCACCACACCTTTCCAACAGGAAAGCGAAACAACCAAAACAACAACCAAAAGGTGACAAGAAGTCTGTGTTCCAGCCTGGGGCAGCTGGTGACAACTGGGGTCCTGACAACGGAGAGAGCACACATGTCTCCTCTGTCCCTTGCTCCTCCTGCCAGAGTCATTGGTCTCTGGGCAACCACTGACCTCCTGAGATGCAGAAATCATGGCCATTGCCAGAGCATCACTACTCTGATGACCCAGCCCTGAGAGGAGGAAGAGGAGGGAGGAGAAGGAGGGAGGGAATGGAAGGAGAAGGGGGAGGAGGAGAAGGGGGAGGAGGAGGAGGGGGAGGAGGAGGAGGAAGGCAGAAGAGGAGTAGGGGGAGGGGAGGAGGAAGAAAAAGAGGTGGAGGGAGAGGAGGGGGCGGTGAGGGGGGAGAAAAAGAGGGGGAGGAGGAAGGAGGAAGAGGGAGGGGAGGGAGGAGAAGGGAGAGAAGGAGGAGGAGGAGGAGGAAGGCAGAAGAGGAGTAGGGGGAGGGGAGGAGGAAGAAAAAGAGGTGGAGGGAGAGGAGGGGGAGGTGGGGAAGAGGAGGAGGGGGAAGAAGAAGAGGGGGAGGAGGAGGGAGGGGAGGGAGGAGAAGGGAGGGGGAGGGAGAGGGGAGGAGGAAGAACAGGAGGTGGGGAGGGGAGGAGGTGCAGGGGGAGGAGGAGGCCGGGGCTGCAGACAGGACCTGCACTCTGGCTGCCCTTTAGAGTTGCCCCTGGGGAGTTTTCAAAAGCTGCCATGCCTTGGCCTCACCCCACACCATTTCCACCAGAATCTTTGAGGGACTGGGCCTGGGCTAGCAGGATTTTGTAAAGATCTGCAGGTGATTGAAACCTGCAGCCGAGATGAGACCGAGGCCTCCTGGTCAGAGCGCAGCCTTCGGTGGGAAATAAACCAGGGCCGTCTCTGCCCCTGATGCCCCTCTTCTGCCCCTGCCTCTCTCTTCCCCCTCAGCCTCCTTGGAAACCTCTTCCGTGCCCACTCGAGAAAGCAGGACTCCGTACCTTGCGGTCCCCAGGCCACATCTGGCCCGGGGCTTGTTTCTGTAAATCAAGTTTTATTGGAACAACCAGACACATTCATTCACGGACTATCTGTGCTTACTTTGGGGCTGCAGCGGCCTATCTGGCACCTCATGGGAGAATGTCACCGGCCCCTGCTTTAAAGCGCTTCTGTTTCCCGGGGCTCCGTCCCGGGCCCCCTTTTCTTTTCACCCTTGTGCTCTCTCTGGGCAGTGACCTCATCCACTCCTGTGTCTCGATGACCATCCTTGTGCACAAGGTTCTCACACCTCCGGGCGGCAGGAGTGTGTCTGGGGACATGAACCAAGCCCCCTCCCCATGTTTTCTTCTCCTCTCCCTCCCTCCCCTCCATCAGCAGCTCGCAGTGTCTCAGGGGACGGCCGATAGAGTGGAAGCACAAGCGGCAGAATTTCCAGAAGGACCTGGAAATTTCCAAAGCCAAGGCTTTGGAGTTTCACAAACCTGGGTCTGAAAGACTTGGGTCATAAAAACGTATGGCATAAAGACCGGGTGCGTCAAGATGGAGGGAGATCGAGGCTTTGCAAAGCTCGGGCCAGATAAGGGCTCTGTGAACTCAGCAAGGAGGGACAGGGAAGCAGGATGCTGATGTGCGTTCACGAGAACACCCTGCTCCACTCCCCTGCCCTGCACCAAGCCCTGGGACCAGAGGGTGGCGTGGCCCCAGACGGGGTGCAGAGAGCCCGAGAGTGTGGGGAAGCTGTGTTGTCCATTCCCAAGGAGAGCTCTGGAATGCAGCAGGACCTGGTGTGTCCACCTCAGCAGGGTGTGGGAGCAGAGAGGAACTGGCTGAGGTGCATGGTCACCCTGATGGCCTCCGACAGCCCACAACGTCCTCACGGACCCAACAAGGCTTGGAGAGCAGCCATGGGCTTCTCATCCCCATGGAACAGGGTTCCCGAAGGGCTTAGAACAAGACATGAGGGGACATGTGCAGACCAGAGACCACAGATCAGCAGGGTCAGGGGCTTAGAAATAATCCTGTGGCTAGAGGAGAACCGAGGTTACATTTTGACCACCCTGCAAAGTGCAAGCTGGTAGTAGGAAGCCAGCAGTTTCCAGAAGATTGGCGAAGCTGTATCTCTTGGGCATTGTGTTTCAGTGTGAGATTCATACTCACAGTGTTCATCTCCAGGACGGGCCTTTCCTGTGCATCAGATGCACGCAGGCAACCACGTTTTTCTGTTTCCACTTGGAAGCTTGCCAGACACACCAAACCCTGTCTGGCCAATGGGGAGCTGCCAGCCTCTTCCAGAACCTGCTTCTCCTCCTCTGCTATTCTCCCCATCTTGGGGAAGGGCACCCCGGCAGCCTCATCTCGCTGAGGGCCACTAGATCACCTCCTCAGAGCCTCCTCTGTTCTCATCCTTTCCTTTGGCCCTGACCTCTGTCCACGACCTGCTCGTCCTTTTCCCCAGGATCCTGCTAAAGCATCTTCCCAGACTTCTCACTGTCTTTTGTCCCTCTTCTGACTCCTCAACAGACAGGTGATAACAATGGTAAAAATAATATAATTATTATTTTTTTAATGTTTATTTATTTATTTTGAGAGAGAGAGACAGAGTGTGAGTGGCACATGGCAGAGAGAGGGGGAGACACAGAATCCGAAGCAGGCTCCAGGCTCCGAGCTGTCAGCGTAGAGCCCGACACGGGGCTCGAACTCACAAGCCATGATATTATGACCTGAGCTGAAGCCAGACGCTTAACCGACTGAGCCACCCAGGCACCCTGGACCAGGTCTATACATGAAGCTCTTGTGTCTAACAATTGCACGTGCAGTTGTACATACCTCTTGGATAACCCTCGTTGATATCTACAATCACGTGGCAAACTCCTAGAATTACCTCATTTTATAGGCGAGAAAACTGGAGCCCGGTGACCTGCTGAAGTTACCAAAGGGTAAATGGTAAAGTTGAGATTTGAATCCAGGTGTGTCTGCACCAAACACTCCCAAGACCCTCCAGAGCCTCAGCGTAAAGACAGTTTGTTCTCCTTGAGAGTGTCGTCCTCCTTACATGCTACCCATGTCGTACAGGGAAGGGAGACACCTTGTACAAATACCCCAATTAACAAGAAGACGTGTCTCATTTGTCAGTGTTAAAGGTCTTTGAGCCACACGTTTACGGAGCTGAATGAGGGTGAAGAGATCGATAATGATTTCAGGTCTGATTGGTTCCTCTGTGCAGGTCTCTATCTCAGTTCTTCATTCCCCCAGATCTGTTTGGCCACAGAGCATAGCGCATTCTGCATTAGAGCCCCATTTTGGTGGCGTGGGATTGTCAATGCTCCACAAAATCACCTGGACGGGCAGGGCAGTGACGTCAGGCACTTCACATGTGTCGTCAGCTGTCAGACAGGAAACTTCCTATCGCTCAGGGTCTGGACAAACTTGTTCTGAACCTCGGAGCCAAATCCACAAACTGGAAATCTAAGGGTCTGTAAATTCCAGGGGTGGGGGCTTTGACGTCGTCCCCAGAGGTCCCTGAGTGTTGAGCCCACCCCTACCACGTCAACCATAATGTGCAGTTTATCCCCTACTGGCTTTACTTTAAGACACAAGTGAAGCATTCATGACTTTTGGAGGGATGAGGTAGGGGTGTGGTTTATGTTATGACAGTTCTCAAACTCTGGTGTGAATCTGGAGCACCATGAGAACTAACGTGATCATAGAACCTGGGCTCCATGAAGAAGGCTATGATTTGGACTTTTGAAATTTAACCAGATTCCCCAGTTGATTCTGATACTGAACAAACTCTGAGAACCTTGTATCATAGGAATGGAAACCTTTACAGGGGAAAATAAGCATTCTGAGCTCTTAAAATTCCCACTGGCCACTCCGTCACCATGGGGATTTAGACCCACTGGGTTCCATGCTCTTCCCGTTTCATGTTTGTTATTCTTTCCTGCTCTCCTCCATTTTAGAAAAAAAAAGAAAAAATTTCCATCTCCACATTTACTGCCAAGGGTTTTGTGGGCCGTTTTACAGATAGTGAAGCAGGCTCTGAGAAGTTACATTCTATATGCAAGGTCAGCGAGCACTATACCCAAGTGTGGAATCTGGATTTCTCTGACTCTAAAACATAGGAATTATCTGTTATAAAATAGCAGCCATGATGAGAGTTGAGAAAGCACACCTGAGGGGTGCCTGGGTGGCTCAGTCGGTTAAGCATCCAACTCTTAATTTCAGCTCAGGTCACGATCTCGCGATTTGTGGGTTTGAGCCCGACGTTGGGGCTTTGACAGTGAGAAGCCTGCTTGGGGTTCTGTCTTTCACTCTCTCTCTGCCCCTCCCCGCTCTGTCTCCCTCAAGATAAATAAACTTAAAGGAAAAAAAAAGCACACCTGAGCATTCTGAGTGCTAATGTGTGCTCTGGTCCTCACCCCAGGTGAGCAGACAAGGAGGACTTACAGAGAATGGGGGGAGGCTCGTACTGAGACCTTACTCTACTTGATAGTCTGGAGCTTTGAGCCTGCTTGACTGTCAGCCAGCTGGTGCAGACTTTGGAGAGTCACTGCCTTGCCCTGTGCCTCAGTCTCCACTCTTTTACAACTTCCTATTCACCCTCAACGTTGCTTTCAGCCCTATGCACCTGCTCTAAACTCCCTAAAGGAACAACCCATTTATCCCCAGGCTATCAGACCACTGCTGGCTTTAAGTCCTTCCTTGCCCACTCTGGACTCCATATTTGAACATATAAACCACTATCCCATCAGTACTCAGTTTCCTTGCCTCCTATTTGTTCCTTTCCCCCACAAGCAGCCCCACACAGGGTCAACACAGTCGCCTGTCATCCTGGCCTGAGTGTATCCAGAGTGTGCACTCTCTCTTCTCTTATGCTCCTGCTCTACTGGCAGAGTGCTGTTTGCAAAGGTGTCTTCCTTGTGCTTCTTGTCTAGCTCTGGGTCCCCAGTTTCTTAAACCCAGTGCAGGGACTTCCTGCTGTCAGCTCGTGCCCGTCACCATGACTGCATGTTAACCAAGAGCTTTGAGTGTCACATCCCAGCATGTGCCCCTCGACCTCAGGATGTCTACTTTTGCCGACCTTTTCTAAGATACGCAGCCGACGGGTCTTTTCCTGCTCCCTCTGGCATACAGCCCTTCTACCATTTTGGAATTTGGAGTTTTAGTCTTTTCTCAGTTTTAGGATTAAAAAAAAACTCACATTATTGGGGTGCCCGGGTGGCTCAGTCAGTTAAGCATCAGACTCTTGATTTTAGCTCAGGTCATCTCACGTTTTGTGAGTTCGAGTCCCACATCAGGCTCTGTGCGGACAGTGCGGAGCCTGCTTGGAATTCTCTCTCCCTCTCTCTCTGTTCCTTCCCTGTTTGCGCTCTCTTTCTCTCAAAATAAATAAATAAACTTAAAAAAACCTCACATGACTAATGTGTCTCTACAGCATCCTGTCTGCTCTCATCCCAGCCTACCTCTCTAGCCCCATCTGCCCATCTGCGGCTCCCACCGATGTTCTGTGGGTCAGACACACCGGACTTCTTGATATTCCAAGAGAGCATCGTGCTTCCTCCTCCCACGGGACCTCTGCGCGTGCTGTCCTCTCTGCCCGGAGTGCTCCTTCTCCCTCTCTTGCTCAGCTTCACCCCTGCTGTGTCTCATGTCTCAGCTTTGTTGTGCTTCTTCACAGAAACCTTCCCTGACCTTGCTGCCTGGATCAGATGCTCCGACTATTCACCCTCATGGGGCCTTCTTCGTGGAACTTATCAGAGATGTCGTGTTGCTGTCATCTGTCATTGTTCCTTCCTGCGTGCCTCCCCATTTGGGGATAGACCATGTTGCTCCCGGCTCTAACCCACTTTCTACCAGTATGTTGTCCATAGTAAGTACTCGACAAGTATTTGTTGTAAGAAAGAAGAAAAAAAAGAGGAAATAAAGAGAGAAAGTGAGAAAGGAAGAAAGCAAGGCTTGGGAAATGGCTCACCAATGTCACAGTTAGTAACGAGTTGAACCGAACATGCACCTGGGTCCTCAGCATCCAGAACTTTCTTGTTCTTTCCTCTCCCTCACAGCTGCCTCCCATGTCCCAGCTCTTTGGGTGTCTGGCCCAGGCTTGGTCTGGCCTTTCTTCATGACCTGCTTCCTCCACTGTGGCTTCTTCAGGTGGCCTGGGGGAACTTTACTGGTCCCATTGAGACTTTGCCTCCTCCTTTTTACGTCTTTACTGCAGATGACACTTGGTTTCACGATTTTAATCAAGGAATTAATTGTATTTGTTCCCCCAGGAAGTTTTTAAGAAAAGGGTGTGACTTTCTGAACATAAAATAAATGATAGGAAAGTAAACTGAAGCTTGTGCCCAGGGCAGTGATTTTCCTGCTCCACACCCAGTCCAGGTAGAATGGTATTTCTTTTTTAAAAAATTTTCTGTAATGTTTATTTCATTCTTTGAGACAGAGAGAAACAGAGCATGAGCAGGGGAGGGGCAGAGAGAGAGGGAGACACAGAATCCGAAGCAGGCTGCAGGCTCTGAGCTGTCAGCACAGTCTGATGTGGGGCCCGAACCCATGAACCATGAGATCATGACCTGAGTCGAAGTCGGATGCTCAACCGACTGAGCCACCCAGGTGCCCTGGGTAAAATGGTATTTCTTTTCATTCCTAACTCCACTGGCTTTTGGAGCTTAGGTTTCTCAGTTACTTGTGTTATTATTGAATATGTCAGCAGTGATTTGAGGCCGCTATTCTCTGCCAGAACACAGCCATCTACTCATTCACTGATTCATTTGGCCACATGCACAATGATAAAACAGTCTGGATTGGGCAGCGACCCCCTCCACCCCCGCTTTTCACCTCTCAGCTTCACCGAGGTGAGGTGTTCCACAAAAACCTTTGGATTTTTCCAACTCTGGGTCTACCAGAGCACTGTAACCTTGGGTAGGTGACAGAACGCTTTGACCCTCAGTGTTTTCATCTGAACAGTAGGTTAATAATGTCTACCTCTTGGAGTAGTTGTGATCCCCCCCCCCCCCCCATTCACATCTTGAAATCCTGACTCCTAATATGATGATATTTGGAGGTGGAGCCATGGGAGGTGATTAGGTCATGAGGGCAAATTCCTCATGATGAAATCAGAGTCCTTATAAAACAGACCCCAGAAAGCTCCCTGGCCTCTTCCTCCACATGATGACACAGTGAGAAGATGGCCATCTCTGAAGCAGGAAGCAGACCTCACCAGACCCACCCCTCCATGACTGTGAGAAACAAATTGTTGTTTGTAAGCCACCCACTTGATGATACTTTATTATAGCAGCCCAAGCTGACTGAGACAGATAGCAAAGGTATGGAGTGCTTGCCCCAATGCCTGGCCCAAATGATGAGTTTAATGCATTTCCTCTATGTCATTATCAAGGAAGCTGCATGTGCTATGTCACAGTGGTGTTGGGGGAGGTCACTGAAAGGGTATGAATGCCGGTTGACCCCTTAGCTGGACCTGGGTGATCAAAGACCCCTCACTCCCTTTCTCTGTCCTTGGAATGTACATTCTTCTTGCCTTCCCACTCCCGAAAGCTGTCCCAAGGACCCAGCCTTGAGACAGTGATGTGATGCTGAGACCATCTAGATGATAATCCTGACTGAACCCCGATGGATGTAAGACTTGGTGGGCAGGTGTAGAGATCTCCTTGCCTGTTGGGGCCCAAGACAAGCCCTGTGGGTAGGTTCCCTTGCTTATCCAGCCTGCCACCTACCCATCCATAGTGGCCCTCCTCTTTCTTCATCTCTCCCTGCCCTCTGTGTATAGGGGTCCGGAATCTGATCACACCCGGGAAACTCTGGAGGAGGTTGGCAACCAACAAGGGGATTTTGTCACTCACCAGCTGGGGGACCTTGGGCATTTATCCCATATGCACTTCAATTTTCTCATCTGTGTGATGCACTGAATAATCCCTGTTTTTCCTCATTCAATAAGTTAGTATGAGATGATGGAATCAGGAAACAGTTGTGAAATGGCTTTGAAACGTGGGTTCCAGAAGCAACTGCCTCATTTTGGCAGTAATGTGTGGTAGTTTCCACAGATATCTGATCCCTTTGGCTAATTACACAAAAGTGTTTTCCAAAGCCCTTTTGAATGACATCCCTGAGGCAATAAAATTATACATTCTATTGTAATTCAACTCAAGGAACTTTTACCGATTGCATGTTGGTCACAGACACAGTTGTGGGCTTTGGATTCCTTAAAACGAAAATCAATAAGTGGTTCATGGAGCATTAAGTAGGGATTAGATGTGGAGAAATCACATTTCAACTTCATAGGGGACTTGAAAGTGTCCCCATTATGCCCTACCGAGCTGCAGTTGGAGAACATCACCCATCACTTGAACTCTAGAAGGTCTTGGGGGTGGCCCTGCTTTAGTGTGATCATTTGCTTATGGGACATTAACTTCTCCCCGCTTCACATTGCTGCCTTCACATCGAGGATAATTCCCTCACCTTCGGCTGGTTCATCACTGCCTCCTAACACATAAGGAAGCCCTCGGGTTATTTCTGAGAGGCCCCAAATTCTCAGGGACAGTTCTCACACGTTATTATGTTCTGGTGCTGGCTGATATGAGCCCATTGGTCTCCACTGGCAGAGCTTCTGGGAAAATATGCAGGCTTCTGCCATATTCCGGTGCTTTTCAAATGGCTGTATGGCACCATGGCTCTCCCAAAGCCTGTGGGCTTTATTCCGGCCAGGCTGGCTCTGTCAGGCATTGGCCACGAGCTGGTGGGACAGTGGCCAGCCAGGCCGCTCCTTTCTGGATACCACCCTATTTAATGTTCCTCTTTCCACAATAGTGCTGTGATTCCTGTTCTACAGATAAGAGAGAACTAAGGCCCAGATTGGTTAGGTGATTCCTCCCTTAGGAGCCAAGCTGGGGTTCCAGCCCAAGAACCTCAAGTCTATGCTCCTGGCTTATCTTGTGTCACACCCAGAGTCTAGACAAATAAATTCACCCTTTTAGTTGTCTCAATGCAGCGAGCTCATGTTTGTGTGGAACATTCCAGAGTGGCTGCCTCAGGGGGTGGGCTCGTGTAACCTGGGTCTGTATTGTTACCCCTGTCTCCAGGTGTGCCTTCAGAGCCCGGATGATCCGGTCCTCTTGGCTCTTTCCAGGTTGGAAGCCATGGAGGATGTGGTCTGGCTTGATTCCACCTTTATTAAAACCCTAAGACTAGAGCTTGTTCCTGACAGTCCTGCATCTGAGGCAGAGAAAGCCTCAGTTGGCTCTAAATTTGCAACAGAAACGTCAGAGCAGATTCTGGGCTTGTGCTGTGATACCATGTCTCCAAGGGAAGGTTAAATTGATACAAAGTTAGAGCTTTTCAGGGCGGAGCTCTCTGTACAAGACCAAGGGAGCGTTTAAAACTTGCCTTTGAAAGAGAACCTCCAGGCTTGGTGGAATCCATTTTTGTTTGTCTATTAATTAATTTATTCATTAATTCTTTCAACAAATATTTATGGGGGCCCTGCACTTGCTGTGTTAGGGAGACAAAGATGAATTAGGCATTGCTGTTGTCCTCTTCTTGGCTCTCGTTTCTGGATCATTCTGTTTCTAAAATGATCTCCGAAGGGCCTTAGCGTAGGTACCTCTCTCTGCCTCTGAGAAGCTTAGTCATAGGTCAGAGGTTACCCGGAGAGCAAGTGACACAACTAGGGTCTGGATCCAGATCATTTCCATGGCAAGTCCAAGATCTTACCCCGTCGCCTCTGAGTGATTTCCTATTGAGCGTGTGCACTGGCTCGGCAGGTGCAGGTGTGCCCCAGCGTGGGGAGGAGCAGGAGAAGGTCCACCCCTGTGAGAGAGCTCATGGGGCTCCTCTCGAGAGGTCCTAGGTGGGTCAGAGAGAGCATCGTGTGGGCGCCAGCTGGAGCACACTGGGCACTGTGGCGGACCGGTGGAGGGCTGACCACCCAGCTGAGGTTTGAAGGGGGAGAAGGTGGGCCAAGGTGGGTGAGGCAGAGACCTCACACACCCGGATGTGGAAATCTGGGAAAACTGACCACGGAGTACCTGGGTCAGACCGAACAAAGCCCCCATGGTGGGGGGACAGGCTGGGGTCGTAAGGGGCCCATGTGCCCCCGCAGGGAATTTGAGCTTTACCCTGCACGAGTAGAAGACACCTAATGGTGCTCAGGGTGCAGTGTGAAGGCAGGGGCAAGTATGTCACCACTTGAAGAGGTCCTTTGGGGTGAACTTTACGGGCTGAGTAGGGTTTAGGATGATAGACCATGGGCTGGGAAGGGGGTTTGGGGCAGAACATTGTATGTAGTGGTATCACCATGTGCACAACATAAGGGAAATAAGCTAATATACAGCTTCCGTTACATTTATAGTTTTCTTCTTCTTCTGAGTAGGTACTCCTCAATTAAGCCATGCTTGATTAATTGAAGTCCAGTAGTAATCAATGCAAGTTCATGTTTATCAGGACCTAAATTGTGTGGAAATGCTAAAAAGCCATGTTCTCCAAGGCTCTCCCTTGGAGCATTGGTTCTATAGGATGTTAATGGGTGTCACGTCCTGAAGGACTGGCTCCTTGTCAAGAATATTTGGGGAAATGTTGGGGTGTAAATACACAGCCACTTGGTGGTGAAGCCTGTGCTCTGAATCACTGCACCAAGTAGGTGTGAAGAGGTCAGAGGAAGTCTTTGCTAGATGGGAGGCCCTGCCCCCAAGTCCATGCTTCCTCACCCCTACCACAGGCAGAGGTAACTACTCTATGCTTTGTGTCTGCACTAGGCCTGTAGACTTTGACATCATGGCACCAGAGCCTTTGCAAAACATGCATTTTCTCCAGTTCTGGATTGGCAATTTCTAGCAGGTCTATGGTCTGGCCTATAGTCATCTCTGATCCTTCAGTGCATAGCCAGTTGCCTTGCTGTGACTTGGCCTGTCTCTGATCCTTTCCAAGGCCTGGTATGTCTGGACATAGCACAGTCCTAGGCCATACCAACTTTCCATTCACCGAGACCCCTCAAACACTCTATGGCCCTTATCAGCGACCCTTCTACCTTGGGACCATCCTCACATCTGGACCAGTTTCTCCTGGTCTGGTCCTGCCGGATCCCTGTTCTCTCTTAACTTTCCCTGGACATAGGCTCCAGCCCACTTTGGTTGTGCAGTATATGGCCAAAGCTGAGGTCAGAAGGATGCCCTTGGGATGCAGAGGGAAGGGAACCCAGTCCTTTGCCTGCTGGCCAGAGTCCTCTGTGTGAAGCACAAAAGAAAGGGCATGTGGGCGAGATACTGGGTTGATCATGTTTCCCTAAAATAGCTGCTCTAATAGCATTGTGCTGTGATTATTGAAAGCTTGAGTTAGCAATTGATTTCAGGCTGAGAGATCAATGTGAAAAAGAGATTGCAATGCAGGATTACGAAGAAGCCATCCGTGACCCCCACACTTATGAAGCGGCCACGTCTACCTCTCCCGCAGTTCAGTCACCTTACTGTAATTGTATGTCTGCTGCTCTGGGCCCCTGTGAACTTCTGGAGGTTGGGGGCCCTTCGGGGCTCATCTTGAACAGCAACTGGCTTATGGCATGTGCTTGATTTATGATGTTCACAGCGTACCCTACTCTATGATGAAGAAACAGAGCCATGGCACCGTTCTATTACTTGGCCACGAAATTAGAAAGCAGAAGAATGGGCATTTGAGCCTGTCAGTCTCATGACTGACAGGACTCTTTAAGTCCAAGTCTGGAAGAGGTAAAAGGGTCCATGTATGCACATGAGACTTCAGCTCTGTCCACGTGTTACCAGTCAGCTCCACGGGTGGCTTTGCTCCAGTGTCCGGGCAGTTCTGGTGCCCTCTGGTCCTAGAGGCATTCTCTGTTCTGGCCTGGATGCTCTTGTCACCACTACCCAGCACCAGCTTTGAATAAAGTCCTCACACAATCTGCCCAAATCCTCATATATCTCCATTCCTTTGACCATGGGCTTTCTTTGCACAGTCCGTGCAACAACAAAGCTATTACTGTTTTCTGAGCATTACCAGGTCTAAGGTTGCATAGGAAACACCATGAAAGCATGGATGTGGGGCAGGTGGCCTGCTTTATTCACAAGCCCGGTCACTTGCTTTTGTAGGCAAGGCGGTAAAATTTAAACTCAAACTTGGGGAGAACAATATTTTCTGAGGGTTTTGACCATGAGACTGTTCATAAAGAGTAGACACAGAGTTCCAATGTTGCCTGTTTCTCATGAGCTTCTGGGATTTGGCTATTCTGACTCTTCTAACTACCACATAAATGATACAGGAGAAAGGGGATGAATCTAAGTGGCCACTCAGAAAGGAACCCAGACCTGAATCCTTTACGCATTGCCGCTAAATCTCTTGGATTCTGTTTCTTCATTTCGTAGAAGTTGGGCTCAACGGATACATCCTTTCCCACAGTTGCCCTTGAAAATACTCACCCTTGGAGTGCCTGGGTGGCTTAGTCGGTTGAGCCTCCGACTTCGGCTCAGGTCACGATCTCGCGGTCCGTGAGTTCGAGCCCCGCGTCGGGCTCTGTGCTGACAGCTCAGAGCCTGGAGCCTGTTTCGGATTCTGTGTCTCCCTCTCTCTGACCCTCCCCCGTTCATGCTCTGTCTCTCTCTGTCTCAAAAATAAATAAACGTTAAAAAAATTAAAAAAAAAAAAGAAAAAGAAAATAACTCACCCTTGTTTGATGGGAACAGTTTCTCTCACTCACACCACAATATGGCTACAGGTGGATAAGCCATGCTTGTGCAATTTAGCCAACAGATTTAGTGTCCTGTGTGTGTAAATGGATTCAATCGCCACAATCCTGTGAGGCAGATGCTATTATTTTCTCCATTTTACTTCTGAGTAAATAGAGACCCAGAGGTTAAACAACCTGCCTGAGGTCCTAAAGCAAGAAAAGATGTGAAGCCGGGAAATGAAGCAAATGTGAAGCGTACTGCAGCATGGGATAACACCCTCTGTTCACGCTTTCTCCATTTTTGATGGCTCTAGGGGTGGCATCCACCCCAAGTGACCATTCAGAGTTCTTGCCTTGGGTTTGGATTGGATTTAAGCAATAGTTGGTTTTCTTCAACCTCTACCCCCATCATTCTACTTTAAATTTTTCTTAAATGTTTATTTTTTTTGTGGGGGGATAGGGGTTGGGGGGGGGATAAAAGATCCGAAGTGGGTTCTGCACTGATGGCAGAGAGCCTGCCTGTGGGGCTTGAACTCACAACCCATGAGATCATGACCTGAGCCGAAGCAGGACGCTCAACTGACTGAACCACCCAGGCACCCACCCCATCATTCCACTTTGACATTTCTTCCCCAATAGTTCCTCGACTCCACCAGGACATCTAATCCATCAATCATATCAGTCTCATTAAGCTTCTCATGTGAAGGTTGATTGGGAAAGAATAGGATTCTGGATTTGGAAAAGGGACGTACTGAAATCCAAGTGAACCTGATTTATCCTTGCCATTAGAAGTCGCTTGATCTCTGGTGTCTGAAGAGATTAGCATTCTTTGCTTGAAAATTCCGCGATGGCCTCCCCTGGGGCAGATGCCACTTCTCCTCCAAAACCCAAAACAGCCATTCCTGTTGTTGCTAGACACAAAATAAGGTTAAATTGTGCTCCATGGACAAGTGAACACTGTGGGCCAGGATGAAATAACTTACCCACAAAGCGAATTCTAAGATATTGCTAATATATATTAGAAATCTGAGTGACATGTGTGGGAGTGGATTCTCAGGATGTGAGACCAAGGAAAACAGATTATGACACCGTATCAGGCTGAATTCATTGACATGGTGCACTTGCTAAGGCTGAGGATTTAACGGATTACCTCATGGAGCTGGAGACGGTTCTGACAGCTGGCGGAGTGAGTGGAACTTAGATTTACTCGTGGACTATATTTAATGAGGTTGGCATGGAAGCATTTCCCTGGCATGATGCGGAGGAGATGGTCCGAAAGAAAGGAGAGAAAGAGGTGTTGGAGTAGAGGTGCCACATATGACGGGCACACTCACCTCCAGCTACGTTGCACAACAGTGTGGCACCAAGACACTCTTAAGTAAGGTGTTGAGAAGCGTGCTAGTGAGGGAAGCGTCTGCATCCTCGCAAAGCTCTGATTTCTCTTCTTAGCAGGCCAGGTGTGGCAAGAGGGAACACCTGTCGAGATGGGCTCTTTGATTTCATTAGGGATGACAGGAACCGGGTGGAGCGGAGGGCAAGTGGCAGCTCTTCATTGTCAAAGACAAGACGGGTGTATTCACCAGAAAGGGCTGCAGGGGTATGTTGGTGATCAGGGAGCTGTGGCCTGCAGGTGCCTTTGGCTGTGGTCACCTGATCGTAGTGTTCCTAGGAATCTCGGAATGAGAGAGATGCATAGGATAGGAGAGGACTGCAGGATCTGCCTAAAAGAAAAGAACAACCCTATATCTAATAGTCAATACCCTAACTTGAGTTGTGATCCCTTGGATGAGGTCCCTGCTTACCAAGATTATAAACTAGATACAGACTCCATCCATGGGGGGAGTTTCAGAGCTTAATATCGCCATCAAAGTCTTGAAAGGCACACAGGTGACGAGATCTGTCACTGCCTCATTTAACTCGCCAGGGTGACCTCTACCAGAGTCAGATGGTTATTGGAGAATGACTGAACTAGCATAAGCTTGGGCAGGTTGGGTTCTAATGGCGGTTGCTCGTGCAGATGTCGTGTCTATACTGGAGGAAAATCAGCAGGGTCTCTTGCACTTGGTACACAGCCGCTGACCTGGCTGATGCCTTTTTCTCATCTCTATCTGCAAGGACTGCGAGAAGCCGCTTGCCTTTCCCTGTCAGGGCCAACGGCACTCCATCACAGGTTTGCCACAGGGCTACGTCAGCTCTCTTGAACTTTGCCGTAGAACGATACACAGAGCTTTTGATGATCTTGACATTCCACACGACACAATGCTGGTTTGCCGCGTTGATGGCATTGTGATGACTGAAGCTGTTTGGCTAGAAGTAGCGACTTTGATGTAGGGAGGTATGAGTAAATGAAAAGGTAGAAGGTAAAGCCCGTAAAAATCAAAGTCCTCTCACCTCAGAGAATTTTCTGAGTGTTTATCGGTCTTGAGAATGTTGAGATAGCCCCTCCAAGGTGAAAGACATGTTTCTGGATCTCATACTACGTACCAGGAGAAAAGCAGGATGCAGCACAATTCACGGTAGGTCCTTTGGACTTTTCTTTTTTTTTTTTTTTTTTTTTAAATTTTTTTTTTTAACGTTTATTTATTTTTGAGACAGAGAGAGACAGAGCATGAACGGGGGAGGGTCAGAGAGAGAGGGAGACACAGAATCGGAAGCAGGCTCCAGGCTCCGAGCTGTCAGCACAGAGCCCGACGCCGGGCTCAAGCTCACGGACCGTGAGATCGTGACCTGAGCCGAAGTCGGACACTCAACTGACTGAGCCACCCAGGCGCCCCATGGACTTTTCTAACACATTCGCGTGTGTTACTACAACACCTGTCCACAGTCGTCTGAACGCTGCCTGTTGAGTTGGGCACCAGGGCAGGAGAAGGCTCTGCGGTGAGTGCAGGCTGCAGCACAAGTGTCTCTACCACTTGGATCTCATGATCCAGCAGACCCAGTGGTACCCAAAGTGTCTGTGGAAGTAGAGAGACTGTATGAAGCCTCTGGACAGCATCAGCAGAGGACATAGAACAGACTTCTAAGACTTTGGAGCAGATGCGCCCCCTCTTCACAAATAAGTATTATGCTTTGCTCCTGGGCCTTGGCAGGCACAGCATGTGTAATCCTGAGGTAATCAGGGGAGTGAGTGGGGCAAGATTTCTATTATAAATTGAGTGTTTCCAAGCCACCTAGCCGTAGGTTGGGAATGTCCAGCAGCAGTCTCTCATCCAGCGGAATTGTTATGTGACAGACTGAGCTTGGGCAAGTTTGCAAGGGGCCAATAAGTTTCTTGAGCAGATGGCTCAGATTCCCTTAACGTCAACTCCCACCACATTATCTTCCTTCCCTCCATCTGTGGGCTCAGAAGTGTGGGCCCGGTATTACCGAGACTGACCGAGCTAACACTACTGCTTAAGTGCCTGATTTTCCAAATGTGGAGAGTGATGGTAAACTCCTGGCATCACACCGTTCCCTGGGGGGCCAGCCAGCCAGCCACCAGCAGTATGCAGATAACATTGGACCTCTTCTGCCATGAAGGGGACACAGATCTCTCCTTATTAGGATAGACACATATTCTAAATATAGGTTTGCCTTACCCTCCATCATGCCATTCTGCACAGCACTATTTTTGATCAAGGAACACATTTCACAGCAAAGCCAGTGCAACAATGAGCTCGTGCCCATGGAATGATGAGGCATCACTGTATCCTTCATCAGTCACAAGTGTCCAATCTCATTGAAATGTGGAACGGCTTACTGAAGATGTATTTAGTTAGGAGACAACACTTTGAAAAGTTGGGGTTCTCTATTATAGGATGAAATATATATTTTTTGAAACAGAGATAATTATATGATCCTGTCTTTTCCATAGCCAGAATACACAGATCCAGAAACTAGGCAGTGAACTTGAAGGTGGTATCTCTTTAATAAGCTACCGCAGACTTTTTGCTTTCCATTTCTAAAATACTGGATGGTCTGGAAATCTTAGTCTCCAAGGAGAGGGATTCCGTCACTAGGAGACACAACAATAGGACGAAACAAATGGTGGTGAGGAATAAAATTCTGTAACCACACTGAAATCATGTAGTTCCCTGTTAACAGCAGGTGGTGTTACCTAACCTAACACATCCTTACTCTGAGCAGCATGAACTCACGTCTGATACTCTCCCGGGGGAAATAATGTCATAGGGAGAACTAACCGTGCACCTGAGGGACACAGTCACTGTAAAAGAAAGGCAAGAATATGAGATTCAGCTCTACTCTAAGAATAAAAATTAATGGTCTAGACAGGTCATAAATTCAAAATAAGGATAATACTTTTCCCCACAGAGATAAGAGAGGATATTGGTAACAGGAAGGAGGAGCAAGAAGTTAATAAAACAGAATCAAGTTGAAATGCATGGTGAGGAAAATGTTTTAAAATAAAGAACACAACGATGGGCTGCATGATAGCCTGCACAGAGTCCAGAATGAAATAGCTGGAAACCAGCTGGAGGAGCCCTCCCAGAAGGCATCAGGAAGGAATAAAGAGCTGAGGAAAATTCAACGATCTTCTACTAGAAGTCCCCGAGGGAAAGGCAAAAGTGATTGGAGAGGAGACATTAGTGGAAGAACTAATGACTTCGGGTCTTCCAGAATTAATGACATTGATCTTGACTGAAGATCTTCACAGAGTGGAGACAGGGTGGAAAAGGACAAACAGACACCTTTAAATGTTAGAGAAAAATTTAATTCTATCAAAGAAAAAAGGGAGACTACAGCTATCCAAGCAGATAACATTTATCCAGGACTCTTATCTGGTGGGCACTGTTCTAAGCCTTCACATGGATGAGCTTCCTTTGCCCTTCTCACAAATCTAAGATGTGGGGACTCTCATCATCCCTATTTGTACATGAGGAAATGGATGTACAGAGAGTTTAAGCAACTTGCCCAAGATCTCAGAGTCGGGACGTGGAGGAGTGGGTTCTTGAAGCCCGAAGTCTCTTGCTCTGGAGTCTCGGTTCTTAAGCACCAGGCTCTCCTCCTCGAAAAGTTTGTAGAGAGAGAAGACAGATCGCTCAGGAATAAAAATCACCTCGGCATTAGACATCTCAATAGTACTGGTATGGTCACGAAGGCAGCGGGGAGATCATTTCAAAATATTATAGGAAAAAATAATTTGTAACATAGAATTAGCTAAACTGGAGGGAAAGAGGTTGAGTAAATTGCATGAAGAAATACATACGGTAAGAGGAGAAGCGGTCTTAGCTGTGGTCCATTAATCTTTTTAAATATTGCCTCTGCTAAATGCTGGAGAATTGTGGCTGTGACAACCATTTTCTTTGAGAGTGTAATTGCCTGCCTGGGAAGGAGGGCAGAGGATAAACGGTGTTCTCAGGTGGACTTGCACTTTTACCCTCTCTGCTTCTGAGAGCTGCTGAGCCAGGGCTGTGGGGCCAAGAGCCGAGGCCATCGCTACATGTTAGATAAACCCAGATAGCCCCTCTCTACACAGGTTGGAGGACAGAGATAAATGCAAGGGAAGATCTTATGGATACATGAATTTTATGATGCAATCTCCAGGCTGTAAAATGGACAGGATGAATTCTCTTGAAAGCCCCTGAGATGGTTATAAAGTCAACGATTGGGTGTCATCTCTGCTCAGAGGAAATGTACTAGGTTTGGTTTGTGCTGACCATCCTTGACATCAGACATGTGTAATTTTAGTGTTTGCCTTAAGGAAGTGTTATTAAAAGGTTCTCCCAGGGCAAGTTCCCTCATTCTAAAAGCCGTCAAAGGCCCACCATCGTGGAACCAGGCCATTTTGAAGTTAGCGGCATTGTTTTTACTAAGGTTCTTAATTTTTATTGACGAGAAAACTGAGACTCGAGAAAATGTGTGATTCCCCCCCCCGCCCCCAGGTCATCCAAATAGTAAAGGACAGCCCACACTTGAATTCCTACCTAATTCAGTCATTCCACGTGCATGTTTTGAGGGTCTACGACATACGGCAGACATTCTCCTGGGTCCTAGAGTACAGCAGTGAACAAGGCAGAGGTCCTCTCTGCCAGCCACAGGTTTACATTGTATAAAGGAGAGAGAGAGTAGAGGTCCAAGCCAACAAATGTTGATGATGGCTATGGGGGTGACAGGTGTGAAGCCAATGGAAGAGGGGGTGATGTAGAAAGTGGTGGGGAAGGCGGCTGGCTATCATCTGCTGAGACAACAGGGTGCGGTTTTTGAAGACGTGATATTTGAGATGAGATTTAGCCGTTTGAAAATGTGGGTCGAGGGGGAAAACAAGGCCATGGCCCCAAGGCAGGTACATATTTAGCCACTTGGGGTGGGGTAGCTATTTTGAGAACAGAGTGAGTGAGGGGATAGGTGGCCTGGGGCCACATTTTGCTAAGATGTTTGGGTTGTGTTCTGTAAGCAATGGAAAGCTATCAAAGGGTTTAAAGCTAAATGGTGCCATAATCTGATTTGTATTTTCCAGAAAGATCGCTCTGGCTGCTGTGCGGAGAGATGCAGGCAGACCAGGTAGGAGGAGGGAGTTTACCCAGCAGCAAAGACCACGCTTCCAGCCACTCTCCGGCATTGTTCCCGATCCCGTTATCCCACAAAGGTATGAGATTTATCCAAATAAACCCAGTTTGCATCTTCTGATTTCCAGTCAGGTTGTCCCCCGCGGTGACAGGCTCCAGCCGTCTTTCCTGGTACTGGAAGAGAGGTGTAAAACAAAACACATTGATTTGAATGGTTTATTTACACAAAAAACTTTGTGTTCCTGCTCAGTGCGAGGCTCTCTGCCAGAGAGTAGAGATATTGAGATTGGAGACGTGGTTCCTGCTGCTGAGTGTGGTGGGGGGCACTTACAGGTGGACAGTCAGAATACAGTGTGCACAGAAGGGGACTCATAACCTGGAGGCAGCCTGCATAATGGAAAAGCCAGGGGTGCTGGCCCGGGGACCCGAGTGGAGACACAAGACCCATGTTGGAGCCTTGGCAATGCTTTTGAGTCTTCCGTGATGAATACAAGTGTACGTGTTCACGAAGGAAGGGACTTTGAGGCAGAGGGATTAGTGTTTGCAATGGCAGGTGGATGTTGAGAGGGTTCAAATAACGTGTAGTCATTTCGTTTGGCTTGAGATGTAACAACAGGGTTTGCAGGGAGAGTGTCAGGGAAGGGAGTGTAAGACATTACGTGTGGTAGATACGAACCCGGGCTTCCTTCTGTGTGAGAGACTGTTTTGAATCCCCGCTTACGTGGGCGATGCATGAATTAGGATTCCTGGTTGTGAGAAAAGAGACTGACTTCAACTGGTTTAACCAAGTAGGAATGTCTGTTACTAACTTTCAGGGATATGTAATGGGTCCCAAAGGAGGGATAAAGCCGGGCCTCTAGTAGGAGCCCAAACCGGGCTTTGTGGAACCGTGCAAGTCTAAACGTCTGCTTCTCTCTGCACGTCTGCTGAATGATTCTCACTGCAAACCGGTTTTCCTGCTTCTTAGGCCACAAATAACTCCTGAGTTTTTATCTCCTCTGTTCATGAGACCAGAGAGCACAGAACAAAAAGAGCAGACTCAGATCCAAATTCCCGGGGACCAGCATTATCATTAGCCTGTTTTGATAAAGTATTCACTTCGATACTGTTGCCAGGAAGGTCAGGCCAGGTGGTAAAACGTGGCTTCCGGGAGCCACCGAGGACTCATGTGGCTCATGAGCTAATTTATATAAGATCCTTAGCAATATGCCTGGCATGTGGTGATTATTCCATAAATGTGATTCCAGGAGGTAAGAGGTGAGGGCCGGGGTGGGTGTACGTACAAAGGGTCCTGGAAAAACTATTTGTGTTCAATAGTGTCAGACAATGAGAGGGGGCCCGGCACACTGGCACAGAGCAGAGAATCACTGAGTAGGTAGGTTATTACTGCATCAGAATGCTCTGCTCTGTCTCCCCCCACCCCACCCCCACGCCCCTTGGCCCGTTAATTTCTTGCCTATCAAGAAAGTTGTTTGGCTCCAGTCTGTATTCTCAGCTCCGCAGAGAGTAACCGATGCCCCCGACCACTGGCTGCAGTCTTCCACCCAAGCGAACGGCTCATTGTCTCCTGCCTGCAGCCTCCACGAGCCTGGATGTTCTCGAGCCTCGCGGTCAGGCCCACTCTGGCCCCTGAGCACTACATTTTGGACCCCTGGAAACTCTACCCTTAATCCGACCCATGTCAACAAGATCCCAGCATGCCTTGCAGCCAGCAGCGCCCGAGTTATCTCATTGCAGAGACACATTTGCCAGCTAGCACATTTGCCGCTTTAATTAGACTAGTTTTGACAAGCTCCAAAACTTTGTTTTTGATTTTTATCTTTGGGATGATTTAAAGCACCATAAAGCTGTGTAATTGTTGTGGGCAGGTCACATATTCACCAACATCCATCTGCTTCCTTGGAAAACTAAGCACCCCAAGCTTGGAATGGAGCGTGGAAAGCAGACAATAAAAAGAGATTGCCATAGGTTAATGCTTTTTCTCATGCCAAATGTTTGTTTGTTTGTTTGTTTTTAATTTTACTCTCTCTAGTGTTCTTGGCAGTGTACTTAAGCAACTGTTTTGACCTTCCTTTCATTTCCAACCGATAAAAAATAATTAACATGCTGATATTCTGGGCTTGTTGCTTTCAGAGGAGGTGAAGATGTTTGCAAGCTGCCTGGGAGTCTACAAAGGAAACTCATGTAAATTGTCTCATTTAACATAATCCCATGAAGCCATGCGCCGTGCCTGTCATCAGTCCCATTTTACAGATAAGGAACCCGAAGCTGAACAAGGTTCAATGCGTATTGCAAGGTCAATGAAGCTCCATGAAATGAGTGTTTATTGAACACTTTCACCTTTACTGCCATGGGCAGCGAAAAGATACCACGTACAATGCAGAATTACTTGGGACTTTGCTAGCGCATTGTTCCTCTGAGAGCCATATGCTTCCCTGTCTGCTCTCATGTCAACTGACTTTTGCTCATTGGATAGTTGGCTTCAATAGAACATCTGGTTATACTTAATTTTTTTTTACTTTTATTTATTTGAGATGAAAGAGAGAGAGAGAGAGAGAATGAACAGGGGAGGGACAGAGAGACAGGGAGAGAAAATCCCAAGCAGCTTCCCCACTGTCAGCGTAGAACACAATGCAGGGCTCTATCTATCTCACGAATCGTTGGATCGTGACCTGAGCCAAAATCACAAGTTGGGTGCTTGACAGACTGAGCCACCCAGGTGCCCCATCATCTGGTTATACTTATTAAGGTCACGTGGAGGTTGCAGGTCCCGGGAGTGGAATGGGGTTCTCATCGTAGCCATTCGTGAATACATAATTCCGTGACAGACTGCCCAACTGGATCTCGTCTCTGTGCTCCTTTCCCAGAATTATACAGCTTAGCCCTCCGCACCCACCCTTCCTTACATAGATGAATAAAATTTTTTTTTTATCTTCCCAGGAATGTTCCTTTCGGACTAATTAACAAGGGGGGAAAATAAGCTTTAGGGGTTGATTGGCGAAGTCTTGGGCCTACCCTGACATATTTGTTGACTGTAGGCCTGCGACTTCTCTCAGCTTCTGGGCAACATAAGCCCAACAGTATTGTCTTGAGTAATAAACGAGATTACTCACAATTATCTCAAACATGTGCAGGCCTCTTCCCTTTAAAAAATTTTTTTTTAACCTTTATTCATTTTTGAGAGACAGAGAGTGAAGGGGGAGGGGCAGAGAGAGAGAGAGGAAGACACAGAACCGGAAGCAGGTTCCAGCACAGAGCCTGACGTGGGGCTCCAAGCCACGAACTGTGAGATCATGACCTGAGCCAAAGTCGGATGCTTAACCGACTGAGCCACCCAGGAACCCCAGGCCTCATCCTTTTGAATCAGTCTGCTACTTACTGCACCCCTGCCCCACTGCCCTAACCCTATCCTAGGCTCTTACTCCTCAATTCCCCTGTTGGCCTCTGAACTTCCTTCTCCCAGGGAATATTCCACCGAATACACATACATTGGGCGAATTATTTACCTCCCTCCCTCTACTGAGGGGAAAACTCTGTCCTTCTCCCTCCCCTACATTCACATGTTCCTCCCGCTGAATCTTCTGGGTCCCGGCGATGAGCTTGCCATTTATGACCGGCCATGACATTATGGAGAGGCACAGACTGCAAGTGAAAACAGATGAGGTGTATATTAACTACTTTCCTCTTCGTTCTCCCCCCCCATCTTGTCTGTTGCCTGCCTGCTGCGCAGTCCTCCCCGTGGGCCTTTTGGCACATGGATTCTTCTGCGTGTCTCACCTTCTCCTCACCTCTGGCTGTGAAATCCTGTCCTTACTCCAGTATCTCCATGAAATGACAGCTCTCTAGTGTCATGTGATGCGGCCTTTCCTTGCTCTGTGTGATCGCAGTGTTGACAGGCATTGTTTGAGCAGTGTTTTGGGCCAGGTTCCCTAGACGTCGAGTCTGGGAAGTCTTCATGCAAGTGGCCTGAGTGTTGGTAGACATGTGAGGGAGTGAGGGAAGGAGGTCGGATCAAGAAAGGAAGGTAGGCAAAAAGAAAGAGAGAGAGAGAGGGAGAGGGAGAGAGAAGCTTCATAACCTCATTGAAATTGTAGAGTGGTGGGGCTGGGGGTGGGGGAAATGGGGAGATGTTGATCCAGGAGGAGGAACTTGTAGCTATAAGATGAGAAGGTCGTGGGATCTCATGTAGAGTGGGTGACTGTGGTTCACAGGACTGTCTTATACACTTGAGAGTTGCTAAGTAGGTAAATCTTAAATGTTCTCATCACAAAAAAGAAATGGTACTTATGTGACACGGCGGGGGCTTAGCTGACCCTATGGTGGTAATCACTTTGCAGCATATGAGTGCATTGGGCGATACTTTGTAAGCCTTAAATGTATACAATGTTGCATGTCAATTACATGTCAGTAAATCTGGGGAAAAAAGACAAAGACAAAGAAATCTAGGTTTTGGGGGGAAGCGAGCCTCAGCCTGACCCCACCCGGAGGTCAGGAGTGTGAGTTGCACCAGCAGTTGTCTTACCCAAAGAGAAGGTGGCTTTGGTCAGCCGTTGTCTAGGAGCCGTTTCCCAGCCTGTAACTCACAGGCGTCTCCAGGGAATATGTGGAGACCTGGGCAGGACACCAACATCATCTGCTATAAATAATCAATGAGGTCATCGTGATCTCTATCAAACATCTGATGGACCTCAGTGACATCCCAGACACTATTCTAGGCAATTCGCAATCAACAAAGGTTGAGGTGTGTCTGAGTAGAAATTTCTTGAAGGCAGACATTCAAGCATAGGGGACTGAGACAGGACCAGGCAGGAGCTGGTTTATGTGAACAGGGCAGAGTCACAGGTATTGACACTAGGGCCCACAGAGGGATCAGCAACATGTAAAGTCATCCGAGCTTTTGAGTCACTGTTCCCTAACTGCTCTGTGAGTCTGAGTGGGAACAGGCCTGTTCCTGGGCGGGTGGAGGACAAACCTGAAGATTTGAGTCAGTGGCTGTGGCTCGGGACACAGGGAACTCAGCAACCACATTGGCCCGGATGCTAATCAAACAGGCTTAAGAGAAAAGGGAGAATAGGGGCATCTGGGCGGCTCAATCAGTGAAGCGTATGACTCTTGATTTCGGCTCAGGTCGCGATGTCACAGTTCACGAGTCCAAGCCCCGTGTGAGGCGGGTACGGCTGACAGCTCGGAGCCTAGAGCCTGCTTCAGATTCTGTGTCTTCCTCTCTCTCTCTCCGCCCTTCCCCTTCTCTCTCTCTCTCTCTCTCTCAAAAATAAATAAACATTTAAAAAAAATTTTTTTTAAACTTAAAAAAAATAAAAAAAGAGAGAAAAGGGAGTATCTCCTGACTTGTGGCAATAACCAAGGGAGGGTCTGACCAGTTACGGCTGGGGCAGGGAATTCTGAATGTGCACTCAGTCCCTCCTGCTCTGTCACTCGGTTCTGCCCCGTTCTGTGCTGTCTTTATTCCCACACAGCTTCTACCCTTCACTGGCTTCGAGAAACTGCAAATTACATTCTGTCAGTTTAGCAATCCCTGAGATGAGAGAGACCTTTCCCAGTCGTTCCAGCCCAAGTCTCAGGATGGTCTTCGCTGGGCAGATCTGAGTCACGTGACGAACACTAAGGCAGCCGCTGTTGCTGGAGGTGGGGGGATGGGGTTTACCCAGGGTCTGGCTAGGCTGGCTGCATGCCTCCCACCCGCCGAGCTGTGTAATCAGCCCCAAGAGAGGCATGTGGGCTGAGACAGGGGGACTGGAAGGAAGGGTCTCTCATCAGGAGAGATCTGCAAGGAAGGCGGATCATCAAACCCGCCCTCCTGCAGCTCCCTTAAGTTTTTATGGGTTTCCACATTCCCATCCCGTGGCCCTTGTGGTGGGGCATGCGCCCGGCCGACTGCGGGGGGCCGTGAGTTCATGGCCCCCAGCAAGCTCAGGACACGACCGATTTGACAAGTCGTATTTAATGCTGGGCTTGTAAAGAAGTTTCTCATTTTCATCTGACAGTTTTTATGATGGAAGTCAAGCTCACTCGTTCATAATTGACAGGATTTTTATTCATTTTGGAGAAGTTACAGCTTCCAACGGCTTGCAGTTTGCAATCTATACAGACATTTTCTGTTAACCTCGCAAAGCTGGAGAACTTGGCTTCGACATTTTGTCACCAGTCTTGTCAATTTCTAGACAGGTGACTTCACCCCAATCTCGTCGGGCTGTGTCTCTCCTTAAATTTAAGAGTTATTTCCTTGGACAAGGCCAGTGCCAGAGGCTTGAATATTGTTGTTTGTTGACTTGTGTAATGTCTGGGAAAATGATTTTCTCACTGTGATGTGAAATTGACTTTTCATCTTTGGTGCCCAGCTGCCCCAGCTCACATTTCCCGTGTCTGGAGGCACACAAATCCATTCAGGGTATATGTGAGCTTCAGGAATCAGAATGCTTACTGGTAGAGTGCTAGAGAGCAGTGATTGATCTCTGAGATAGTTTTGAAAGAATTATTCGAAAAGTTATTCTTAATACTCTATCATTCCAAAACACAATGAGGTGTAATTTATAACCTTGAGGTTTTCTATTCACAGTGTTGGGGAGGGGGCCAAGTGGGGGGATCTCCTTTCTGCCCCTAAATATCCCATCATGTTTCTCTGTTATAGCACCCTACACACCATCCTGGGAGTATTAATGGGTTGTCCTCTCTCTATATATCATGAACTTCTCCAGAGGACTCACTCATTCAACTATGAATTTGGTGAGCATTGGGTAAACGCCACATGATGGCGAGATGGTTGGGGGTGTGCTGTAGGGTTTGCTTTGGAGGAAGGTGGGGATCAAGAGCTGGCCCTGGGGAGAGTAGGATTTGGAATGAAGCCCCACCAGGCAGGCAGGACATGTTCAGGTCTCCTTTGTGTCACATACATGTGCTGGTGTGGGTACACAGAGGCCATCAAGTCATGGAACCATCCCTGGTGGAGCTCAGTGTCAAGGTGGAGAGACAGACCAGTGAATACCTGTAACAGAGTGCGGCAAGCAGGGCTCTGGCCCATGCTGGGCAACCTGTCCCCAGGTTGTCCATCAGGGATGACTCTGCCATACCAGCAAACAACTGAAAATGGACAAGGGAAGTTTGGTTATCCACAGCGACTGGATTTTGAGTGGCTGATGATGTTAGATGTCCTATAATGCATGGGACAGCCCCACAAGATGGTGAGCAACTCCACCCTGAATGCCAGTGGTGAAAAGAAATAGGTTGTCTTGTGGGTATCATGAGGATGTGCTTCCTGCTCACTGCGGTGTTCCTAGAGCTGGCAAAGAGTAGGCTCCCTGTGAGTACTCATTAGGTAAGGGAAACTAGATCAAATGGAAGAGGCCACAGAGGGTGGAGGAGGGGACAGGCAGCCACTAGCAGGGAGGAGGGACACCTGTCTTTGAGCCTTTTGCCGGGCACATGAGACACCAGGCCTCGGCATCAAGACTCTTCTAGATGCCACTTGCATGTGACGGTGAGCTTTCTTCAAGTCTTCCTTCCCAGGCGTGCACTGGCTCAGGGCTTGGGTGGGGCTCTGCCTGTGAGGTGAACCAGGGTAGGACTGGAGATGAGACCAGCTCACGTACGTAAACTTCTTGGCTCCCTCCAGCACTTAGCTAGAGCAGCTTCTTTACAGATTCAGTGCAGTGTCTTTGTTAAGAACAGATGTGTTAGGGGGCGCCTGGGTGGCTCGGTCGGTTAAGCATCCGACTTCGGCTCAGGTCATGATCTCGTGGTTCGTGGGCTCGATCCCCGCATCGGGCTCAGTGCTGACAGCTCGGAGCCTGGAGCCTGCTTCAGATTCTGTGTCTCCCTCTCTCTCTGCCCCTCTCCCACTCATTTTCTCTCGCTCGCTCTCTCAAAAAATAAATAAATGTTAAAAAATTTTTTTAAAGAACAGATTCATTAGACTCTCTGATTCCAATTTTTTTGTTCCCTTCAACAACCCTTTGTTGATTATTACCAGGATTAAGGCATTGTTCTGGACTTTGGATACAGCAGAGAACAAAGACAGAGTCCCTGCCTTCAAGGAGCTCGCATTCTCGTTGGGGACACAGGCAGTGAACACAGAGTGGTACACCAGTGACAGGTACCGATGGGGCGAGGAGGAAGGGATGGGGGGCTGGTTCACATGGGCTCTCAAGGAGACCTCTCTAGGAGGGAGGAAGCGGGGAGGGGCAGGGGAATAACTGGAGGAAGAGAGCCCTGTTAGAGGCAGCAGCACGTGCCTAGTGAACTTGAGGAGTGAGGAGGCAGTGACAGGGGGTGACATCAGAAAGGTGGCCGGAGGGCCTTCCAGGTCATTGTTAAGACCCTGCTTTGGCTCTGAGTTACATGGAGAGCCATCGGAGGATTTTGAGCAGAGGGGTGAACTGAGCAGGCTTGTTCTGAAAGCACCTTGTTTCAGTGGTCTGCTGCTGGTGGCTTCTTTGTCTGAGGTGACTAGGCCTTGGTTGTGCTGGTTTCACCTGAGCTCACCCAGCTGGGGGGCTGGGCTCAGCTGGGACGGCTGGCCCTCTCCTTCCATGTGGTCTTTCATCCAAGGAGGCTGCCTCTTCTAAGATGGTGGCAGCGTTCCTCGAGAACATGTGGTGAGTTTGTGCTTGCCTCCCAGGGCCTAAGTCACATTGCCAAGCCCAGAGTCTCCGTGGGACTGTGCACGGTGCGGATACCAGAAGACCTCATTTACTGGGGCGGTTAATGTAGCAGGCTGCCATTCCCGCTGCTCTCTGGAGAACAGACTTGGGGGAAAAGGAATTGGCAGAGCAAGGGGGCCGGTTAGGAGGCTACATAATAACTCAGGGAAAATGGTACAGGTGAGCAGAGTGATGAGAAATAGCCCCGTTCTGATCTGTTTTGTAGATGGAGCCCCCAAATGGTTTGTTGATGGATGGGGCATGAGGTATGGCAGGGACGGTAGTTAAAAGTGACCCCACGATGTCTGTCTCTGGTGACTCCAAGGACAAAGTTGCTCTATGGGGAGCAACATAGACTGGGCCGGTGGGGGGTGGGGTGGATTTTTGTCCATTGAACAGTGGGAGTTGTTTTGGACCCGTCCAGTTTAAGATATCTGTATTGGGTGTTGGTATACTATACTCTTAAGGATTTGGGAGATGAGTCTTGAACGGAAGAACATATTTGAAAATCATCAGCCTATGGATGGTATTTAAAATCCTGAGCCTGGAGGGGCATCTCAGTGGCTCAGTCAGTTAAGTGGCCGATCTCGGCTCAGGTCATGATCTCACGATTTGTGGGTTCAAGCCCTGCATCGGGCTCTGTGCTAACAGTGTGGAGCCTGCTTGGGATTCTCTGTCTCCCTCTCTCTCTGGCCCCTGCCACTCATGCTTTCTCTCTCTCAAAAATAAATAAACAAACTTGAAAAAAAAAGTTTTAAAGCCCTGAGCCTGGAGGACACCACCAGGGGAGTGAGTGGAGAGAGCAGAGAGGAGGTGTGAGGACCGAGCCCCGATTCTCTAACATTTCAAGGTCAGGGAGATGGGGAGGGACATCAAGGTGACCGAGCAGGACGGGGAAAGAGTCGAGAATCACCGGAGACTACTGAAGCGTGTGTGCTAAGAGTGGGAGGGTGCCCGAGTGTATCGGACGCAGCTAATGGAGTGGAAGAAGACAGCTGAGCGCTCACTGATCATGCGCTTAGGCTGTGTGGAGGTCATGGGTCATGTGGCAAGGGCAGCTTCAGGTGAGCAGAGCCCAAGAAAGCCTTGCTCTTCTGGTTTGGGAGAGAGTGGGGGCAGAATGCTCCCAGCTCTGCCTCCTGGTAAATGGATGTGCTTGGGCTCACGCGCACCATACGTGGCTTAGTTTTCCTACCTGTCAAGTGTTGACGATAATGGCAGATATTTCATGGGGACAGTGTGATAAATGGGTGCGATAATCCATATATAAAATGATGTGCACACCGGCTGGCATACAGTTAGCACTCGGCAAAGTCAGCTACTGTTATCAGTGTTCCATGTTTACTAAAAGCTCGTTTGATTGATTCATTCTTGACTGGGAAGGTCGTTGATTGTAGGAATGGGCCAAGGAGGAGGGATGTTGATGTTTCAGAGACGTTGGAGAAGAAAATGTATACCTAACCCATTTTGAGGGGCTTATAAATGCCCTTGATTAGTGGCAGGAGATCCAGGGACCACAGCTCTTGACGGTCTGGCATCTGAAAGATGTGCTGGGATCTGAGTCTATCATTTAGTTGATTCTTAACCTCTACTGGTCCAGATTTTATCAGCTCTAAAGGGGGCATATGATAGTACTCACTTTATATGAACTCCCTCTTGTCCCTGGAGTAAAACCAGTGGTCTTTAAGTACCGTCTGGCATCCTGATGGTGGTAATGATGGTGATATTGATGAAGATTGTGTCAGCATTTAAACATCTCTTTCGTTTGCATCAACATCTATGGAAAGAAAGATACCGCTAGTCATCATTAGAATAATTGAATAATTATTAGAATAATTACAATGTCTTGTATCTCTCCTCTGTGCAAGGCCATGCCTTGAGCCTGAGTGTTCAGGATGTTGATGATGAGGATGATGGACAAACTTCCTCTTTTCCCTGCAAGGTAGTTTTCAAGCTTCTAAAAATTAAGCCACCCCGCTGAGCCCAGGTTGGAATTTTACACTTGTGAGTAAATCTTTTGGGACAAGGTTGAAGGGAATTGGCAGCTGAGGCTTAGAAAACACGCCTTGCTATCCCCTTGGTTAAATTTATTTTCTGTCTAAATAGAAATCTTCAATTCTTATACTTTTTAGCCTGGCGGTAATAAATTCAGCATCAAGAAGAACATTTATTTGCAAGAGCGCCCCTGGTTTGCTGACTTTGCAGAATGGAGAAAAAATGGGACATCGTTACACTATTTCTATTTGCCACACTATTGTTTCCAGTTTCCAATGTGAATACAGACCCCACCTGCATTTCATTTGTTCTCTCATTTTTGCGCGTGTTCCACTTTTTCTTCTTTGCGCTTCATCCTCCAGATTTAGCAGGGCTCTGTCGGCCATACGTAATATGTATTCCACATCGTCTCAATCTGTTAAGGCATTTTCCGTGTGCATTTCACGGCAGATCCTGATTGTAAATTGGTTGTAGAAACTTCATTGGCTTCCTGTCTGTGACATTTCTGATGGATGGTCCCTATTTATACAGAACAGCATGGCGTGTGCAGAGTTACAGGCTCCACGCCATGCTTAATGGATTGGAAGGAGAGAGCCGGTGGCCCCACTGTGAAGAGAATCATCCGCTTCCTTTGTGTACAGCAGTCAGAAAAGGCCAGTGATGGAGCACAGGCTGTGGAAGCTCATGAGGCCGGTTCCGGTCATGGTGACTCCACAGAGCCTTCCTGGGTTCCTAAAGAACTCAGTCCCAGAAATATGGCGGTAACCTATTTTGCGAGGGCTTTTGTGATTTGGGCAAGACTGCCCACCTCTCCACCATCGTCCAGCTGGGGGAGAAATCTTGGAATAAGAGAAGAGGGTCAGACCTGGTGCCCTTTGTTGTCAAATTACTGGCCGAGGATTGGGGATGGGCATGGAAAATCTCTTTCTTCTTTTAAAGGCCGATGAGGTCAAGGTTCTGTTAGGAGGAGGAATATGAAACTCTCATGTAGACCTGCGGGGGGGGGGGGGGGGAGGTTATCAGGACATTAATCTTCATATTTGAGGGATTTCTTGTTTATGTTAGATAATTGGCACAGCAGATATGTATCCTTCTGTTGCAAGCACAACAAAGTGTGCCCCTCCAAGTATCTTAATAATAAGGGGAATTTCCTGGCTCATGTGAAAACTCTAGGTAGACACAGATTCAAGTGTGGTTTGACTCAGAGACTTAAACAATCTCAACAGGACCCAGTTTTCCCCTCACTGCCTCTCAGCTTCTTTTTCTCTCCCCTCTTGGATGGATTCTCCCCACATGGTTACAAAATGGCTGCAGCAGCTCCAGCTTCATATTCCTATAATTTCAAATACAGTGGAACATGGTTTCTTTCCCAGAAGTTTCATTGTGCCTCAACACTGACCGGCTTGTGTTTTACCCATCACAGCAGCAAAATCGGGGCAGTTCTCTGATTGGTTTAGCTGAGTCACGTGTTCTATTTCTCGAGCCATGCATGAAGACTGTGCTGCCACAAGCCTATATATTAAGAGTGGGGTCGTCTCCCAGAGGGAAACCAGGGCACTGTTAGCAGAAAAAGGATCACTGAGTTCTGGGCAGTCAAAACTGACCTGCTACCCACCATCCCTGGGGAGAAAGCTAACTGAAATCTAGAATGGAGGAACCCCTGACCCTATAATGTTCCTGCTTTCTCATTTCTGGACTCATCCACTCCAGCCAGAGATTTAGCAAAGGAGAAAAGACACATACCAGATGCTCAGTGAATATTTGTTGACCGAGTGAGCGAGTGGATGAATGAATGAACGTTACCACATATGCCAGAGGCCATTGCAATTTACGTAATATGTATTCCACATCGTCTCAATCTGTCACACTGTGGATTTAAGGATTTCTGAGGGGTGGACAGCATGCTTTGTCAATTGGGAAGAGTGCATTAATGGAGAGAGCGAGTGTGCTGATGAAGGAGGAGAGAAGACAAGAGTACCGTGAGCGTCAAGGTGTATAGGTAGAGGTTGACTCCAGAGTTTGGGCAGGAAAGCCTCTCTGGGCTTGGGATCTTGCATGTCATGGTGCGCTGGGACATGGTGGCTAGATTTTCAGGCCACATCATTGGATTTGCCACCCTCTGACTCTCTTGGATTGCTCCCATCACCAGTGTTTGAGTTTGCAACCGCTTAAAACTTAGTCAGGGTTGAGCGTGTCGGTGTTTGTTTCTGTGCATTTGGAATAAGGAGGAACTAGGCCCCTTCCCCAGTTCCCCTCATTGGCGAGGAGAGGTATTCTCTTCATCTCTCACTGTGGGCCAGAGGAAATCACAGCCGCGTGCACCTCCCCTACAAGGGAAGAGTACAGAGCACCCTCCCGAGTCCCCTTCCCTGGGAGAAAACAACCCGTATGGAGCCAAGGGAAAGACTGTCACACCCTTCCTGAGATTTAGAGCTGATTTAGAGAAGCAACTCAATGAAAGGTGGCGTGGGCTCAAAGAGCATTCTTACGGTCTTTCTCTGAGTTGTAGGCAGTCTTCACCTTCTGTGGTCTCTTTCTCGTTTTAAATAATACGCACTTTCCTTATTACATTTGACACCCTTAAGTAATTTTCTCTGCGTGGAATTTGGCCTTTGGTTGCTGCTTTCCTAATGATGGTTTGGAACCATTTCTGGAGGTCGAGGGACTGAGGTGTATCGCTTGCCCATGGCTGTGTGATGGAGAAAGAACCAGGTCTCAGCTGACTCAGTGGCAGTTGGTGGCAGGTGGCAGGAAGTGCTACCTTCCCTGCTGTCCCCCCACTTTTGACAGAGAAGCAGTGCTCGCCCCTATTTCTCTAATGCCAGTCCTCCCGAGCCAAGGGGCCAAGAAGCACAGCTGGGTCTCCAGACCATTGAGTTCCCAGAGTCTGTTCTCCTGGACCACACTCCTCTCCGACCTCCTTGCCTGTCAGACCACACTGCTTTTCCTGCTTCCTCCTTCCTCCTTCCTGCTTCCTCCTTCCTCCTTCCTCCTTCTGCAGATGGATGGTGGGCAGTGCTATTGGGTGAGTACAGAGACACACACAAGGACTTGTTTTAAAACAGTGGGGCCTGAAAGTTCACCCAGTGGCCTTGGGTATCACCTGTTTTTAAATGAACTTTTTATTGAAGCATAATATCCAGGTGGAAAAGAACATAAATCCTAAGCACAAATCTTGGTGAATTTCAACAAAGTGGATACCCCGGTGTGACCAAAACAGACCCTTGATCACTATTGCCAAAAAATTAACCATGATCCTCATTTACCATCAAATATCTTTACCTGTTTTGGACTTTGCATAAATGAAATCATGTAGTGTTTATTTTCCCGTGTTTTTAGCTTCCTGGGCTCAACATTTTATCTGTGAGGTTCATTCATGCTTTTATATGTAGCAATAGTTCATTTTTTAAAACTTAAATTCAAGTTTTTCTCCCTCTCAGTTTTTATCTTATTTTTTCTTCCCTTCCCCTATGTTCATCTGTTGAGTTTCTCAGATTCCACATATGAGTGAAATCATATGATAACTATCTTTCTCTGACAGATTTATTTCACTTAGCATAATACCCTCCAGTTTCATCCACATTGTGCAAATGGTAAGATTTCATTCTTTTTCGTCACCAAGTAGTATTCCATTATGTGTATGTATATATATATATATATATATATACACACACACACATTATATATTATATATATTTCATTATATATCTTCATATATAATATATATTTCATTATATATATTCATATATATAATATATGTTTCATTATATATTCATATATATATAATATATGTTTCATTATATATTCATATATATAATATATATTTCATTATATATATTCATATATATATTCATATATATATATATATATATATATATATATATATATATATATACATACACGCACACACAAAATCTTTAGATCTCAGAAGCTAAGCAGGGTCAGGCCTGGTTCATACTTGGATGGGAGCAATGGTTCATTTTTATTGCCACACCATTTACTACTATATGCATAGATCACTATTTACTGATTTATTTATTTGGTTGTTGGACTTTTTCTCCTCCAGTACTGGAGTACTGTGAATAATGTTGCTTTGAACAGTCTATTGATTACATGTCTTGTGGTGCATAGGGGTATTTCTTTTTGTTGGGTATATACCTAAGCATGGAGTTTCTGGGTCTCAGGGCACACCTTTGCTTTTGTCAGTACTTGAAAACAGTTTTTCGGAGTGACTGTGTTACCATAAGCTCATGTCAGCAGCACAGTAAGAAAGTTTCAGTTACTGTAAATACTCATCATTTACAAAAAATTAAACTCTTCTGGTACGCTTGTAGTTGGTCCTTACTGTGGTTTTAATTTGCATTTCTCTGTCACCAGTGGAGAATCTTTTCGTGTGTTTGTTGGTCATTTTAATATCTTCTCTGTGGAGTTGCATTCAGTTTTCTTAACCATATTCTATTGGGTTATCTGTATTTTTCTTACTGATTTGGAGTTTTCTAGTTATACTGGACATGAGCCCTTTGTTGGATGTACATACTGAAAATATCTTATTCAGTGGTGATTTTTGACAGAAAGTTTTAAATCTTAAAAATGTCCAATGTATTATCTTCCACTTAGTGGTTACTGTTTTTCGTGTCCTGTTCAGAAAAATTTTGCTTCTTTCAAGGTCATGTTTCTATTCTCCTGTATTATCATCTAAAAGCATTATTGTTTTGTCTTTCACATTTAGATGTATAATTCATCTGGAATTGATTTGTTTATGGTGTGAGGTATGGGGTCATGATTTACTTTTTCCTGTATATGGTATCCTACAGTTCTGATATCATCTATTAAACAGAACAAAATATCTCATCTTTATGGCTCTGCATATTACTTTTGTCCTAAATCAGGTGACTTTATATTTGTGTGGGTATTCTTCTAGACTCACTATTCTGTTCTATTTGTCTTTCTTCTTCTGTTTTTAAAAAAATGTTTATTTTGGGAGAGACAGAGCATGAGCAGGGGAGGGGCAGAGAAAGAGGGAGAGAGAGAATCCCAAGCAGGCTCCATGCTGCCAGCGCAGAGCCCGACACGGGGCTAGAACTCACAGACTGTGAGATCATGACCTGAGCCAAAATCAAGAGCTGAAGGCTTAACCACCTGAGCCACCCAGGCACCCCCATTTGTCTTTCTTCTGTTCTTGTACCAATATCACACCATCTTAATTACTGTAATCTTGATAATCTGCAGTCTGAGTTCTTCAACTTTGTTCTTTTGTTTTTTAAGTTTTGATTTACTTACTTTAGAGAGGCAGAGACAGTGCAAGTGGGGGATGGGCAGAGAGAGAGTAAGCGAGATGAAGGGAGAGAGAGAATCCCAAGCAGGCTCCTCACTGTCAGCACAGAGCCCAATGTGGGGCTTGAAGCCACAAAGCCATGAGATCATGACCTGAGCTGAAATCAAGAGTCACATGCTTAACCAGCTGAGTCACCCAGGCACCCCAACTTTGTTCTCATTGAAGATTTTCTTTTCTATTGTCGCTGTATGTATTTCCATGTAAATGGCAGAATCAGCTGTCAATTAATTGACTCTTGTGATTTTTGATTTGCTCTTAAGCTCGTCCAATTATTTTATTTCAGTTTTCAATTCTAGAATTACCATTTGATCCTTTTATATAGAAATATAGGACTGAGCATACTGATGATAAATCCATTTTATGAAACACTGTTTCATGGAGGGAAATTTGTCAGTATACACCAAAAAGCCTTAAGTCCATGAATACTCTTAACTCAGAAGTTTCCATTTTACAAGTTTAAGGGCATTATCATATATGTATAAATAAATATTTATAAATATGTGATTTGCAAGTGTTGTCTGTAGAAGTTCAAACAGTTGGAGATCCAAATGTCCACCATCAGGGGATCAGCTGTAACAATAAGGGCACCGACAACAGACTACCATTCAGCTGTTTGAAATGACTGATCAAAACTGATGAAGCAGGGCACCCGGGTGGCTCAGTCAGTTAAGCCTCTGACTTCAGCTCAGGTCATGATCTCTCGGTTCGTGAGTTCTAGCTCCACGTCACGCTCTGTGCTGACAGCTCAGAGCCTGGAGCCTGCTTCCGATTCCGTGTCTGCCTCTCTCTCTGCCCCTCCCCTGCTCATGCTGTGTCTCTCTGTCTCTCTCAAAAAATAAACATTAAAAACAAACTGATGAAGGGATAAAAAGTGTGGTATGTCTATACAATGGAATGTTACTCAGCAATAAAAAGGACGGAAGTACTGGTACCATAGATGCTGTAACACGGATGAGCCTTGAAAACACTATGCCACCTGAGGGAGGCCAGCTGGTCAAGAAGACCACATATTGTGTGGTTCCACTTACCTGACTGGTCCAGAATAGGCAAGTCCATAGATAGATTCTTACTGACATATGTTTTCCATGATTTTTTGTTAACAGAAAGTAGTGGGTTATTAGGAGGAGCAAACTGCATTTGGGTCTCAGTCCTGCTGTTAATTAGGTAGCCCCTGGAAATTCATAGTCTTTGCCTGAGTCCCAGTTTCTTCATCTGTAAAACAGAAAAGGTGCCACACGCCTCATGGGGTGTCATAAGCATGCAATGTGGTAATGAACTTGCAAGTACTCTGTAAATGAAAGGGTTCTCTATTTGCAGGATTTTATTGCACGACCCACATGACCTGTCTCAGAGTCATTACTTGCGAATTTTTGTTTTATATTTTGCAGTAGATTTTCTTTAATATTCTCTGTGTCCTTCCATTTGTCACATAGGAAGTGTTGGTCAGACTTGGCTGTGATCCGGAGAACTGTGATTTGTGGTTTTGTGCTATTTCTTTTGCATTGGGTGGCCTTCCTTACAATACCATCACTTTCAGAAAATGAAACGAAAACACGAAGCAATCCTTTCCATACAGATTTTGGTGCTTCTCCAAGGTTCCTGTCTTTGGTGGAAATGAGTTTTCTGAGTCCTCGACGCAGATTTCCCTGGGGACCGCCGGTGCCGATGGTACTAAGTGGTGCTTGTGGACCCGAAGTCATTAAGCAGAGCTGGAGCTGGCTCCGAGCCAGGGTTGGCTCGTGGAAGGTGTTTGTCTTCAGCCACTCTCACGTCCCTTTCTGTGTCCTCCCTGACCTCCTAGAGTGTTGTCATTGTAACTCCTACACATCCCCTGAATATCATCACCCTGGGGAGCCCAGGATCACTCACTCACCTGAGCTAACCTTCCCAAGAAATGCCTGACCTGCATGTCCAGTCTGTAAGGGTATGTTTCCCAGACTGAATTCCGTAGAACATGGTTCTATGATATGCTCCGTGCGACAGAAGTTCTGGGGTCAAATAAACTTGGCAGACTTTGCAGAGGACGGTCTGTTTTGAACATTTTGTAAATTTCTTAATGTACCTAGATTATTAAGGGCTTTAAGAATTCCTGCTTTTTATCTCATTTTGGTTTCCTTCTGGGATTCTTATTCCACATGTGATGTTGTCCTAAAAGCCCTGTTCATTTGTTTTGTCCAATATTTTTCTCACTGTTCTTCCTGTTGGAGAATTGTTGTTGATTTAGTTTCAACTTTATTGACTCTTTTATAACTTTTAATTTGCTGTTAAGCCCATCCAATTATTTTATTTAAAATTTTTAATTTTTTTAAATGTTTATTTATCTTTGAGAGAGACAGAGACAGGATGCAAGTGGGTTAGGGGCAGAGAGAGAGGGAGACACAGAATCCAAAGCAGGCTCCAGGCTCCGAGCTGTCAGCATAGAGCCCGACGCGGGGCTCGAACTCACGGACCGCGAGATCGTGACCTGAGCCGACGTCGGAGGCTCAACCGACTGAGTCACCCAGGTGCCCCATATTTCAAAAATTTTAAAGTTAATTTGAGAGAGCGAGTGAAAGAGAGCAGGGAAGGGGCAGAGAGAGAGGGAGAGAGAGAATCCCTTGCAGGTTCTGTGTTGTCAGTGCAGAGCTTGAACGTGGAACTCAATCTCAAAACCACAAGATCATGACCTGAGCCAAGATCAAGAGTCAGATGCTTAAGTGAGTGAGCCACCCAGGCGCCCCTCAATTTTTTAATTATAGAATTTCCATTTGGTTCTTTTATATAGTTTTGATGTCATTGCTGAGATGCTGTTCACCCATTTAGATTATATTTTCTTTTAAGTTAATGAACACGATAGCTGCTTCATGGGTTTGGTCTGCTAAATAATACATCTGTGCTAATTCAGGCTTGATTTTTAATTGACTTTTTTTTTTCTTGACTATAGGTCATATTTTCTATTTGCTTGCATGTGTCGTACTTCTGAACTTTTTACTGAACAAAGTGGAGAGTATTGATTTTATTTATTTTTTTGGAGGATGACTCAGTTGATAGCCAACCATCTTGAATCTGTGTTGGTTAGATTTTGTGCCTTGTTAAGATTAATCTGTGAAAAGTCCAAGATGTTTATTAAATCCTATCATTTGGAGAGGACCCAATCTCTAAAGTCTGCTGTATATCTTATCATGTCTTGATTTTAGGATCTTTTAGGATGTGTCTAGTATGGGCCTCACTCTAAGGTATGGTCTTTAAATCCGGGCCCTCTGTTACCTCAGTATTAATAAGGTTTTAATGAGGTCTTACTCCTCTCTGTCTCCCTGGGGTGGGATTTCAGCTTCATGGGCCCTGCTCAAGCTCCAATGTCTCCAGCCCACTGTCTGTGGCGTGCAGCTGGGGTCTCACCCTGTGTTCGTGCAGCCCGGTTCTTATCACTGCCTTAGAGCATCCCCTTCCGCCCCGCTCCCCTCCACACAGTGTCCGGACCCACAGATTCTGGCCACTCTGCTTCTTCAGCCCAGTGACTTCATGCTGTGCCTGGACTCCAGTTCACAGTCAGGAGGTTTACTCCTAGAGATCTGGGGTAATTATGAGGCTCATTTGTGAATTCCCCTCTTCTTGAGGATTTCAGTCTTGTGTAGTTCACATGTCTGAAACAGTTTCCTTATACACTGTCCTCAGTTTTAGGATTGTTTATGGTAGGAAGGCAAGTCAGCTGGAATATCATAGCTGGAAGTTCAGAGGTCTTAATTTTAGGGCTTGTTTTGCCATTGTGTGTCAGGTCACTCCCTTCCTTTTTTATTTTTTTAATGTTTATTTATTTTTGAGAGACAGAGAGAGAGAGAGAGAGAGAGAGAGAGAGAGAGACAGTGTGAGCAGGGGAGGGGCAGAGAGACAGGGAGACACAGAATCGGAAGCAGGCTCCAGGCTCTGAGCTGTCAGCACAAAGCCTGACGTGGGGCTCAAACTCACAAACCAAGAGATCGTGACCTGAGCTGAAGTCAGATGCTTAACCAACTGAGCCACCCAGCCCCCCCCTTCCCCCTCCCCTGTAACTCATTTTCAAATGGTAATGGCATTGTCCTTGCCTTTAAACTCAGTAGGCTCAGGACAAAAATTTTAAGTTTCCATCTTTAAGCATCTGTTTGGTTTTAAGTTTCCTATAAGCCAAAGTTGAGTGCAATAAATAGAAATCACTTTAAGTATTTTAAGAAAAGGTAGAAAGGCATTCAGTACAAGGAATTCAATGCTAACACAATCACTGGAAGGAATCACCTTCAGATCAGCATAGAATCAATTCACCAGGGATGCTTATATTTCTGAAGCTTCCAGGTGAGCTTTTCTGGGAAAAAGGACCTCTGTTATCATTTCAAATGCCTATTGGAAGACAGAACTGGAGGATAGATCCTGAAATGCTCTTGCAGAAACTCCTCACGTTCCTGTGGCCTTTGCCAGCAGAAGCAGCCCAAAAAGAGGGCAGAGAGGTTGGGTTAGTTCTTTTCTATTGTTCACATCCCACTCAAAGGCATCTAAATGGTGGAATGTAATTTGTACCCAGACCTTAGCTGCAAGTGAGTCTGTGAAATGGGGGCTGGAGCTTCCCAGTTTCCCCCAGCAGGCTGATGGGCAGGGGTTTGGAGCCAGCCCACGGCATCCGTCACATACTTTCCTCTCGGTTTAGGATTGCCTCTTCATCCTTCAGGACCTGCATCAAACGTCACCTTGACCTGCAAGCTCATTTGTTAATCTCATGCTGTGTACCTCTTATACGCATTTCTGTGTTTTCCCAAATGTTTTTATAATTGTTTATTATTCTCTTCTCCTTATGAAATGGGGGTGGGGGGGGAACAGTCTTAGGAGGAGGGTTGTCAGTAGGTCATTGATGGAGGGTTTGAGACTGTGGGGTATTCATTCTGAACCCTGATGTCTAGGCCAACCAGTGGCTGGCACATAATGCCAAATACATGTTTACAGACCGAGTGGGTGCATCCGAAGAGGATAGTGACCATTCCACATCTTCAAATTGTATGACATAGGAAGACGTCCCTGTGGGGGAATGACCTGGGGCAGAGGCTGATTTTTGCCTTGTCCTCTATTCAGATTCTGTGTGAGCCAACTGCCAAAGATTGAAAAATTCTACACAACTGGTTATCTGGAGCCGGGAAGGGGACATAAGTGATGCTTTGATAGAATTCTGCAAGATCTTTTACAGTTAATTCTGTTGCCAGGGGTTGATGTGTGTGTAACTGCAATCTTGGACCCGTGAAGACCATTCTGAGCCCCGGATCCAGGCTTGCAGAAGGCACCTGAGTCACCTACCACCTGAACGTTTCTGATCTGTGAACCAGAAGAGGGGAACCCTCCCTTGTGGGGTGATACATGCTTGTGCCAAGTAGATGGCTTCCCTTGCAGTGGCTGGGATGGATGGTTTGCCTCTTGTAGACATACTCCTGTCCCCAAAGGAGCCCTTCCCACTCCCTGGCCTCTCACTCGATGTGGCCCATTAATAGCTCTGGCCCAGAGTCTGCCTCCTAAAGCTCAGCTGGAGCTTTTTCAGGCTGGCCCAGCTCATTGTGCAGGAGTCTGTGCACATTCTTCATGCGAGAGGGAAGCTCGTATTTGTGTGTACGCACCATGAGTCCCCAGCCTCTGTCGGTTCTACGACTGCCTGATACAGACTCTTAGTGCTGAAGGGACCTGGGAGAACCTGGGATGATCAGACAGGCTCTGGGTTAGGTGCTAGGGAATCAGGATCTTGCCAGCTGTTCTGTGTCTTCAGCAAATCACATCACCCCTCAGCCAGACACAGCTCCCTAACCTACTTGCAGTTGGTTACAGGGACGTGGGGGCCATAGTTGCAGAACCTTCTTTGGTAGCTTGTTTTGCAGCATTACTGTTCAATAGATTACTGATATCCCAACAATCCAATCACTAATACTATTTATTCACTCAACCAATATTTATTGAGCACTTAACTCACGCCGAGTGTTTCCCAGGTCCCCCAACCAGTGAAGGGGGCCTTGGGTGATGAAAACTTGTGCTCTCCTATGTGAAGTTACTGTCCCCCAGTCTTAAGGATGGGTTAGAATTCCCAACTACTTATAAACATACATTTGTTTTTCTGTGTGTGGGCGGGTGAGAGAAAGGGGGATGTTGGCATGACTGGGTCCCTGCGAGATGGCTCAGTTCCTGGAATGAACTCCAGGTGAAGTCCCTGGACCCATTGATGGGAGCCAGCCCCTGAGTTAGGAGACTCCACCAGGTACTGCACCCCTGCCCCCTACCCCCAGCCTGGGAGGCATGACCTGAGTGAGCCACCTGTGGTTTGGAACCAGTAGAGGACATTTTGAATATGGAGTACAGAGCGCATGTCCTGTTTGAGTTTAGGGAAAGGGAATGTCCCATAGATGACAGTTTTTAGGAAAGGTCTTCATGAAGAAGACCGGGTTCGGCTTGGTTGATAATCATGATGATCTTGATCATATTTACATATGACATATTTACATAGTGATTTATAGTTTATGTTATCTTAGGGATATTAATACTGCTGCTGCTTCTATAATTACTTAGGTCCCTACCATGTGCCAGTCATGCACAAAGGACTTTACATACATTTTCTTATTTAATTCTAACAACACCCCTGGCAATAGTAGGCAAGTAATCTTTGTATCTCCATTTATAGAGGACGCTGAAGCTCAGAGAGGTTAAGTGACGAGTCCACAGTCACACAGCTACCGAGTGGCAGAAATGAGAGCCAGTCTAAGTCCGCCTGCCTCTCGACCCTGACGCTGTACTGCTTCTGTGTGTTCTTGGTGGGAAGCCAAGTTTCAGGGAAGCTACATGATTTCCCCAAGGCCAGTTAACTCGTTAGTAGCACAGCCAGTTTGGTCCAATATTCTGAATCGATTTCATTTTAGTTTAGTGTTTAAAGTTAGGGGCCAGAACATAAACTCAAATAAATCCATTCAGCTCCTTTGGGCGATGACTCAGGGAGGAGGAGAGACCGTCTGTAGGTGAGGAACGAGTCCATTATTTGGTCAAGATTTCATCGCTTAGATCAGCGAGTGGAGACAGCTGGGCCCAATATTTATTTTCAATCGAGTGGATCAAAACAAAGCTGGGAAGCCATTTTGTGCTGCTGGGGGTGAGTTAAGCAAACGGCAAGGGGAGCAGTTTTGTTGTGTTGGAGCTTCGCTTCCTGAGAGAATCCATCTGGACTCCTCCCCTGCAGCTGTGGGGCCTTTAGAAGCTCATTTGCTCTTGGCTCCTTCTAGAGGGCTCCCGCGCCGGCCAGCTCTGACCGGCCTGTTGCCCCCTCACTCACGATGAGCTCCTTCCAGCTTCTGTATGTGCCACTCCCCGGGACAGGGACCAGAACACATACCTCCACAGATGGCACAGTTACACCGGAAGGACCCTGGTCACCGCCACCAGACAGCAGAGGTAGGGAAAGCCCAGTTGTCTCCGAGGACTTTTTCGAAACAGAACCCGAGTCTCTCCCTCTTGTCCAAAGAGATGCTCGTACTGAATCTAGAAATAGAAGGGATTCTCAAGGCTATCTACTCTAAGATCCTTTCAGTGGCCACTTCTTTCATTTATCTTGTTTTTCATTTATTTAGTCAACAAATATAACATATTTATAATATGTATGTTTACATAGATAAGGAAGCCGATGCCTGGCAGGTATAACACCAGGCACGGGGCTGCCATGATGAAAGAAATAGGGACAGCTCCGTTTATACTCAAGTAGCCAACACAGGGAGGGAAACACGCATTAAATGAATTACAGTAAAAATAAAAATATGGTCCCAACGTGCGTTTATGCCATCAGGCATGTAAAGGAGCTCTGAGGGTGTGGGACAGGTAGACCTCACCTGTTCTTGAATGTGAGATGAGAAGGACAGGTAGGTGGTGGGAGGACGGGGGGCACAGAGCGGGGGTTTGGGGGGCAGGAGAAAGTTCAGGCGCAGGCACCCACATGTGAAGGCTGTAAGGTGGAGAGAAGAGTTTTCTATGCCAGTGAATCGTGAGCAAGCCCGTGTGGCTAGAACACGGCGGGGAGAGGAAAGGGCATGGGGGAAAGGGAGGAGAGTTTGCAGGTGTAGAAGCTTATGACGCTGGGCCCTCTAAGTCATACTAGGAGTTTGGGGGATGAAGTTCACAAGGACAGCTCGTGAAGTCCCCGGGCAGTGAGAAGGCGTCCACTAGGGGTAAGTGCTCAGTGAAGCTGGCTAGGAAGTCCAAGGTCAGTGGGAGGTGGTGATCCTTGGGCCCAGATGCCTGTGCGGGAGATAGGATAGTCTCCAGTATTTACTGATCACGGGCTGTGAGCAGGTCCTCTCCCTCTGGCCCCTGACTCCCTCACCTCTGTCAACGCAGAGGATAGTGCCCACCCTCCCTGCTGCCGGGGAAGGAAGCTCTGGGAGGACATGGGTTTGCATGCCAAGCTGTGCCAAGCTGTAAGAGAGGGGACTAGGTGCTGTGGGGCTGAGCGGAGAGGTCACCTCCCCTGGGGATGGCGGGGGAGGGGCGCTGGAGTTGGGTGTTGTCAGAGTAAGTGGCAGAGGGTCGGGCAAGGCACATGGGGACAGGAGGCATCCTGGGCAGAGGACCGAGCATGGGCCAAGGCAAAGGGGTGGATGGGCATGGCCAACAGTGAGGTCAGGTGAGGAGTTTCCAGGGCCTCAGTCTTCTGCCTGCCCCCTCAGTGCCTGGGTTTCTGTTCTCCGTCTCCGGGTACTGGAGAAGCCAACGTCTTGACGTCCGTCTGGAGGACGGGTAGTGAAAACAGTTGCTTACTGTCTTACTTAAAAAGCAAAATGGGGACACCTGGGTGGCTCAGTCGGTTAAGCCTCTGACTCTTGATCTTGGCTCAGATCATGATCTCACAGTTTGTGAGTTCGAGCCCCTCATCAGGCTGTGCGCTGAGACCTCGAAGCCTGCTTGGGATTCTGTCTCTCCTCTCTCTGCCCCTCCCCGCTTGTGCACACTCTCTCTCGCTCTCTCTCTCTGTCTTTCAAAAATACACCTAATAAAAAATTTTTTAAAAAGCAAAATAAAAATTAAATTAAAAAGCAGAATCCTCACACATGGAGGCTCCCCATTCCTGTAGCTGCTCTTCTGGGCTCCTGGGGCTCTGGCTGGTGCCCAGGGAGGGGAGGGTGTGAGGGTAAAGTGTGTCCCTCACACCCTCCTAAAGTGAGTCCTTCTGGGCTCATCCACCCTCTGTGCTGGGCCACTCCCAGCCCCCACCTGGGTGACGCAGGGCTGGCCGCTCGGGGCTCTGCTCCATTTCTCCTGGAACCAGCCCCTCGGGGCCCCAGGAGCTCTGTGTCACTTCCCTGCTCATGCTGTTTAAAGAGCCCATGCCACATGGCATCCTGTCGAATTTCCTCCGTGTTCTGAGGCCTTGCTTCTTTTTTCCCCTTCTGTACTTTTCTTTCTTTCTTTCTTTCTTTCTTTCTTTCTTTCTTTCTTTTCTTTTCTTTTCTTTTCTTTTCTTTTCTTTTCTTTTCTTTTCTTTTCTTTCTATGTTTGTTTATTTATTCATTCATTCATTCATTCATTTATTTTGAGATAGAGAAAGAGAGAATCCCAAGCAGGCTCTGCATTGTCAGCACAGAACCCAACTTGGGGCTCGAACCCACAGACCATGAGATCATGACCTGAGTGGAAACCCAGAGTCAGACGCTCAGCTGGGCCACCACCCAGGTGCCCCTCTTCTGTACTTTTCTAGAGACAACGTAGAAGAGCTGTTAAGATTATAAACTGTGGAGGCTCGCTGCCTGGGTTCAAATCCTGACTTTGTCACAAGCTTGCTGGGTCAGCTTGGGAGGCTACCCTCTCTGTGCCTCAGTTTCTCATATATACTGTGGGAATATAACTACCTTTCTCATCAGGTTGTTGTAAATATTTAACGTGTAATTTATAGAAAGCTCTCAGAACCGAGTCTGACAGACAGGAAGCACTTGAGATACCATAGCAGCCGGCAGGTGCTTTCTGCCAGATGTGGCTAATCACTCTTCCATTTGGGCAAAGGTCCCCCCACCCTGGTTAGCTCACTGGGTTAAAAAAAAAAAAAGCCCTCTCTCTATATTAAAGAGCATAGTGAACAAAGGAAAGGAAAAACCTTTAGCTAGCCCAGGTGGGGTGCTCACCATCCCTTGGGAAAGCGGGGCCTTGGGTGGGCTCTGATGCCCTGTCTCAGGCCCATCTCAGCCCCCACTGCTGCTCCCATTGGGCCTGAGCACAGTTGAGTCAGGATGGAGTTTTGAGGAAGAAATTAATGAACACTCCGGGAGCACAGTGGGAAAACAGATGAAGAGCCAAGTCTTGTGTGTCCAGGGCGGTGTTCTTCTCCATCAGATCGTAGATTATCCTCTGTCGGATTCTTCTGTCCCTACCCTTCCATCTCACGGTGTCCAAACCCGTTCCCTAACCCACCGCCAGTTTCCAGTGCGCCTCGTCGTGTTCCTCATTCTTTGCGGATCTAGACAGTGAGCCATAGAGGGCAAACTATCTGCTTGTGGGAGACCCTCTGTGCTGTGCACAGGGGCCATCTTCACCCCTGAAAAAGTCCGAATCATGCAGAACTGTAGCTATGTGATAACCATAAGGTGTATACCACAAGAATGTTGTAAGTACATAAATAGGGGCCTTGCTCTCAAAACCAGGGTCTTTCCAATTTACAAAGCAAGAGGAAAAATTGGGCAAGGTATTTTCCCACAGCACAAAGCTGGAGAATTGCCCGGGAGCCCCCCACCCAGCAACCCAGACAGAGTAGGGCTTATGTTCTCCCTGATGGGATATATGGAGCCTCCATTTTGGGCCAAAACACCCTGATCCATCATTGAAGAATCACAGTTAATATATAACTCTTTATTTTGATTTTCAAACTTGATGGATCCCATTTATTAAGTACCTGCTGCATTAGACGCATTAGGCTAAATGCTTTACCTGCCTTATTGCATTTCCTCTTCATGAAAACCATACAAGGTGGGTATTTTTATCTTCCTTTTGTGGATAAGGAAAGAAAAATTATTGGAGATTGAATGCCAGAAAAATAGGGGATTCTAGTCTTTGATACCATTCTTTAGATGGAGCCACATATCACAGATGTAAATAGAAATAGGTTTACTAAGGAATACTGGGTGTGTCTGTCACTGGGGACCCAGGTCCTACAGCCTAGAGCTAACCACACCCCCTTTAACTTCACTGCTCGGGCCCCACGGGAAGGCTTGTCCACACCTCCCCTGATGCATGGCTCCCCAAATGGATGGCTAAGGTGAGAAACTCACAAGGTGTCCCCACGCTGACATCATGACCCTTGGGACACAGGTCCCTTCAGTACAGCTGTGAGGGCTGAACTGGACAAGTTCTCAGTACTAGAAGAGGACAGCTAGAGAGAGGCTCAGCTAGGATTCAGGGAATCTAGTCAAACTAGATCTAATCAAACTAGTCAAACTAGTTAAACTCTGTTAACTCTTAGCTGGACAACTTCAATCTCTACATGTTATTTTTCTTGGGCTACCCCAAGCGCCCAATGTTACAAGTTGGATCCCCTGGGACCCAGACTCTGAGTTGGAGATTAGCATGCAGGATTTTTCATTAAGGAGTGCTCTTGGGGCTAACACCCATGGAAAGGAAAGGAAGGGAAGGAAAGGGATTGTTGGAGAGAGAATCTGAGCTGTGAAGCAGTCCCAGGGGAGCCTTGGCTAACCCACTGAGAGATCTGAGCCTTAAATAGTTTTTCCAAGTTGTCCTGAATTGGGGCAAGAGGTTTCACTTTATACTCTAGTGTGGACTATTCATTGATGTGGGTCACTCTGGGGAGCAGGCCAGATCTTGGGTGAGGTCACTCTGTTCAGGTGAAACAATCCTGCTGTGGTTATTTACAGTTAAAATAACTAAAATTAAATAAAATTAGAAATTCCATTCCTCAGTTGCGCTAACTCCATTCTGAGTTCTCAGTAGCCACAGGTAGCTCCTGGTTACCATATTGAACAGCACAGATAGAGGACATTTCCATCACTGCAGAAAGTTCTGTTGGATAAGTCCCATTTATCAAAGGTAGGCTTCAGCGTTTGTGAGAGATGGTCTGTTTCCCGTGTTCCCCAACTCTTAGGGTTTTGTCCTTTAGGGGTTACAACGAAAAGTCTAGGGTGTTTGATTGAGGAAATTTATCTTTCATTAGCCCTGAGCTCTCTTTTTTTGTTTTCCCTGGCCTCACAAGCTTCTTGGAAGCTCTGTGTTTGAATCAGCAAATGAAATGAAGGAAACAGTAGCATAAATTTTGGGGTCATGTTTCTGAGCTTTTCTTCTTCTTGGAGTCTTGGTCCCTGTGCTCTCACTAAGTAGTGTTCCAGTGACTTTAAATAGTTATTTTTAAGAAAAACATTCTATCCTGATTTTGTTTTATTCTTGGCAAGAGTGTTGATTGGCAATGAACTAGCTTGCCCTTGTCTGGATTTGCCATCTACCGCCTTTATTTATTTATTGGTTTGGTTTAGTTTGTTTCAAGTTTTTATTTAAATTCTAGGCAGCTAACATGTAGGGGGCTATTGGTTTCAGGAGTAGAATTCAGTGATGCATCCCTTACATACAACACCCACTGCTCGTCTCAACAAGTGCCCTCCTTAATGCCCATCACCCATCTAGCCCATCTCCCACTCACCTCCCTCCATCAATCCTCAGTTTGTTCTCTATAGTTAAGTGTGTCTTATGGTCTGCTTCTTCTCTTCTGTTATATACCCCAGTTTGGCTACCATGGCATCCTTCAACCGGTTTTCTTCTTCCTCTATTGGCTCTAACTCTGTCTCCCTTGGTGGCTCTCATTACTAGAAGTTCTCTTCTTCGCCCTCTCTTTATCCTTTACGTTTCCTCTGGTTAAGATCACTTAATCCCATGATTTTGCCACATATACACAAAACGTCTTCAAAGTTTATATTTAGAACATGGCAGGTTAGGACCTGCTGTGGGTTCCCATGGAATCCCATAATCTCCCAATTATAACATTCATTATGTATTAGTTACAAATAATCAGTAAATGATTTGATACTACAACATGGAATTTTGGTTTAGAACAGCTTGAAGTGGGTCAGGATTTAACTGGAGACTCAGTCATGACTGGCACTATTAAGATTCAAGAAACTCTTGTTAGGAGGTTGGGCACCTGGTAGAACTGAGCTCTGGATTATCTGCAGAACACATTGGAGAAACGAGCAGGGTGGTTCTTCGATGGACTATAGTGTATCCAGTGATGAAGGCCCGTTACTTGCAATCCTGTGTGCCCCAGCTGCGTGTGGCTCTTTATACCTTTGGTTCTGTGACTGCCTACGTACCGCTGATGGCCTGGTTGACTTGCTCCGCTTCTGGGGATGTCATGTGGATGAGCTTGGAAATATTGTTTTGGCAGAATGTGACTCAAGTGCTCTGTGAAAGGTCAAGGTGGGGACCAGTTGGTAGTTGTCTGAGAGGCATCATGGTGTTCCGGAAAGAGACGTGAATGAAGAGGCTGAGGACCTGGGTCCAAGTCTGGGCTCTGCAGCTGAAAACCCAGGTAAGCTTGTTCTTGCCTTCCCACGTTTGCTCGTTAATTTAGCTCAGCGCTCCTTTTCCAGTGGACTAAGGCAATGTGAGGTAGGGAGGAAAGGTATGGCTTCGTCACACTGCAAGAAGAATGTCCGTCTTTTTCTTTTTCTTTTTTTTTTTTGCAGTCCATCAGGGAGGGTAGAGTAAGGCACAGTATGTGTGTTCAGTGAGACCTCGCTGAGAAGGTTGCATTCAGATGTACGAAAGGAGAATGGAGGAGCCATATCTGTACACCCGCAAAGGTGAGGCAGTAGCATGAGTGGTGTATTTGACAAATAGCAAGAACGTAGGGGAGGGTGAGTGGGGAGACAGAAGAAGGAGCAGAAGTGAGGGGGGTGGAGAGGTCATAAAAATGGGGCCTCCTAATAGGGGCCCTTGTAGGACACAGCAAAGACTTGGGTTGAGATGAGAAGTCACTGGAAGGTTTTGAACAGAGGAATAAGATGATTTGACTCCCTTCTCCTCACTCCGGCCTCTGAGTCAACAATAGATTTTTAGGGCCGCAAGGGTAGAAGCAGGGAGACGTGGTGGGCGGCGGGGAGGTTGCAGTTATCCAAGATGGTAGCTGGCTGTTGATGTGGTGGTAACCACCAAGGTGTGGATCCCTGAGAGAGACAACAGCATTTGCTGGCATAGTGGATGTGGGGAAAGAAAGAGAAGGGTCAAGAGAGGCCTAAACCTCCTTGTCTCGAATAGCTGGAGGGACAGTTACCCTTCATGGCGGTGGGAAGGCTCTAAGAGGAGCAGGCTGGGCCTGGGTGCAGAGCAGGAGTTTGGTTGAGGACATGCTAAATCTGAGAGGTCAGTGAATGTCCAGTATGGACATAAATAGGGTCTGAATGTATATGTATTTTTTAGAACTTGACACTAACATACTCATGTTCTAGCTGTGTTTACATGCATATTGTATATCTTGCATGATTTTTGGTATGTTCCATATCTTTTTGGTGTCTCCATTTCCTCATTAGAAAAGTGACAGTAATATGGTAGTAATGTTTTCTGCTCTTCTATTAGGCTTTTAGAGAATAAAATGTGTATAAATAGAAATAAAATGTGTATATTGATTACTAACCCATTAAAATTCTGGATTTGCTACTTTGAGTCATGAATGTTTCACTGGACGAAATGAGTTGTGTCTTTGCTAAAGCAAGAATTGAATCACAGGGGGCGCCTCGGTGGCTCAGTCGGTTGAGCATCCAACTTTGGCTTAGGTCATGATCTCATGGTTCGTGAGTTTAAGCCCCACATCGGGCTCTGTGCTGACAGCTCAGAGCCTGGAGCCTGCTTCAGATTCTGTGTCTCCCTCTCTCTCTGCCCATGCCCCCCTGCCCTTCCCCAAAATAAAGAAGCATTAAAAATTACAAAAAAATAATTGAATCACAGGTACTAGGTAGTAGGATGGGGTATAGACAGAATCACTGAAGTAATGAGTCTGTTCAGCCCTTGGTTTTATACTCACATCTCACAGCACTATTATTACTCATTACTGTAGTACAATTTTCTAATTAGAAGATTTGCAAAGGTCTCTGGATAAAGCTTTGAAATGGCCAAAATACCTATGGAAACTCTCCCTGGACCCAGGCAAAAGAAGGCATTGGATGGAGCTAGCAAGTGTCTTTTCTGAACCTGCTCTGGACAGGGTGTTGCTAAAGATCCAGAAACCCAGTGTGTGGTTTGCAAACATGGATTGCCTGCCAATGGATCTTAAAATCGAAAGCAGCCTCATGTGCACCTTGCAGTCGTAATGACACACACTTCCAGGAAGTATGTCATGTCTAAGGTGGTGGAAGTATTTATTTATGTATTTATTTATCCAATTAAGAAATTATGAAATGTTCCAGACGTGGAAAAAGTCAGGCTTCATGTTGCAGACACTCATCTGTTCATTTTCTGTATTTAACACATGTTGATATTTCAGTGGAGTCTGTGTTTTGTTTTATTGTTCTCTTGACAACTTTATTGGATTCTATTTTCTATAAAATAGAATTCACACATTTCAAGTATACAATTATTTTCAGTAAGTTTACCGAGTGGTGCAACCGTCACCATAAATCCGTTTTAGAGCATGTTAATCTCCCCAATTATATTGCTCATTCCTGTCGCCTCTCCCAGCCTTAGGAAGCCACTAACCCACTCTTTGTCTCTGTAGAATTGTCTATTGTGACATTTAATATACAGGATCACGCAATAGGTGGCCTTATGCACCTGGCTTACTTCACTTAGCATACATTTTTAAAATTTTCTTTTTCTTTTAGCATCATGTTTTTGAGGCTCATCCATGCTGTTTGTATGTGTCAGCACTCCATTTTTGTTGTGGTTGAGTACTGTTCTGTTGTATGGGTGGATATACCCCATTTTGATTATCCACTCACCCACTGACGGACATGTGGACTGTTTCCAGTGTTTTTGCTCTTATGAATACTGCTGTGAATATTCATGCACAGTTCATTGTTTTCATTTCTCTTGAGATACCCAGGCATGGAATTGCTGGCTTTTATGATAGCTTATGCTTTATTGTTTGAGGAACTCTCCAAATATTTTTCAAAGTAGTGGCACCACTTTATACTACCACCTGCAGTATGAGAAGTTTCCCATTTCTTCATATCCTCGGCAGTGTGGGCTCTTGTCTGTCTTTTGTATTACACCCGTTTGAGTGTGTGCGAGTGTGATCTTATCGTGGTTTTGGTTTGCATTTCCCTGATGACTAATGACATTGAACATTTCTCGTATGTGTACTAGCCACCAGTAAATCTTTTTAAAAATTTTTTTAATGTTTATTTTATTTTTGAGAGAGAGAGAGAGCAAGCATGAATGGGGGAGAGAGGGGGACACAAAATCCAAAGCAGGCTCCAGGCTCTGAGCTGTCAGCACAGAGCCTGACATGGGGCTCGGACTCAAGAACCATGAGATCATGACCTGAGCCGGAGTCGGTCGCTCAACTGACTGAGCCACCCAGGCGCCCCACCACCTGTAAATCTTAATTGATGAAATGTCTGTTCATACCATTTGCCCATTTTTTATTGGTTTGTCTCCTATTGAGTTATATGTATTCTTTTTAAATTCTGTCTGTAAGTCCTTTCTTGGGTTTGAATTTTGAAAATATTTACTCCTGGTCTGTTGGTTTATTTTAATTCTCTTAAGGATGCCTTTTAAACTGTGAAAAAATTGAATTTTAATGACATCAATTTATGTATTCTTTTATGGACCATGGTATTGTGTCTAAGAAATCTTTGCTGAGATTGATTCTCAAGGATTGTTCCTTATTTAAAAAAAACATATTTATGGCATTTAAGTCTGTGATCCATTTTGAATTAATCTTGTGTATAGTGTGAGGTGAAGGACTATGTACATTTTCATGCGCTGTTTATTTAATTGTTCCAGCACTGTTTGTCAAGCAGGCTATCTTTACCCCAGTGAATTTCCTTGGCACTTTTTTTTTGTTTTTTGTTTTCAAATTCAATAGACTACAAATGTGAAGATTTATTTCTGGACCTGAATTCTGCTCCACCAATCTATCCTTATGCCCACATCATAGCATCTTCATAACTAGCTTTACAATACGTTTTGAAAGTGGGAAGTGAAAGTCCTCCAACTTTGTTCTTTTTCAAAATTGTTTTGGTTATTCTAGGTGTTTTATCGAGTGTCCCCATTGTCAGGGATAGCCTCATTTCGGTACCTGCAGTCCTGCAAATTCATTAGCAACACACACACTCCAGTGATTCGGTTCTGAAAGCCAGCCATTCGCTAAACATTCCTATTTTGGAACATCCCCTGATCCCCAAACTCCATATTGCACCAGACTCTGCAAAATACAGCTCATTGCTTTGTTCAGAGAGACTGTGATTTGCAAGTACAGCTCTTTCTGCTTAGCAAGGAATGACTGTAGCATCTTCGTGTCGGACACTGTGTCCTCCCCTTTAGAGGAACTGTGATATTGACCTGAAGAGCCTCACTTGGTGATATTACATAGGAACCTTGTATTAACTGCTATGCTCATTGAGGCCCTTCTGTTCCACCCTGAATGTCCTCTATAGTCTCCAGGAGGTGAGTCCTTCTCAACAGTGATCTGAGCCCTGAGGGGTTTTACTGAGGTCTCATTGCTGACTTGACTGTGTAGTCCTTAAGTTTGTAAGCAAATAGGTATTTTTTTATTTTCTATTTTTTAAAATTTTTGAATGTTACAAGGAAGTGCTCCATAAATTACAGCAGGAGGCATAAGCTTGTTAGGCCGTGGGTCCATTAGACCCATGACTAGTGGTCATGTGACCAGCGATCATTTCAAACAGAAGCGAGGGCCTAACGTTCTGCCGTAAGGACGCTTCTTGTGCTGTCAGGTTGTGCTGGGAGATCAGTGCAGTTTCTTCTCAGGCTCTGTTTAGCTGAGAATGCGAGAAATCCTTCATAAGCCCATGATTTTAGTTGGCTGTAGTGGCCTCATTTTCTGTGTGTCTTGCGCTCATGTGCGTCCAGACCAAAGCCTCCACCAGGCTGAGCCCCTGCTCCCTGAATGTCTGCTCACTACAACCCTAGCTCTTCTTGCACCTGTCTTGGTAAAAGGTGGCATTTCCCTAAGGATGTTTTAGAACTCAGTGCCCATTGAGGGAGACTTTCAATGTGGGAGACCGTAGATTTGAGAGGAACTCTCGAGGACAGAATGTATCGACCACTCAATGGCTGGCTGTCTTTCATTGACAGTCTGAGCCTCAAAATGAAATACTGACTCTCAAACAGCTTCTCTTAAGGACTTTATAACAAAGGAAAAAACATAACTACCTGCAGCGAGAACTTCCTGAAACTCTCTCCCGCCCCCAGCTCTATTATTACCACCTACTTACGTCCCTTTTTTGCCTTCTTCTCTTTCCCCTGATCCAATCAACCAACTCCCTCCTCCTCAGGTAAAGGAAAAGTATACTGTACAATATATACTCTTAAAACTGCTGCATCAGAAGGCCTAGAGACCGTTGAGGGATATAATTAGGGATTTTCCCAAGATTCTGGAAAACAGACATCTGCTACAGGCTGCAAGATTGTGTCAGATACATACTGTTCCAGACTTCAAGAGCTGTTCCAACTGTTCCACTTGTTAGCCCCTTGGGTGGGGAAACTGCATCAAGGTTGCAAGAGAGGAAAGATGCCAAGAGGACCTACATGGCCCAGCTGTGCATGATCAAAAAACACAACAAATGGAAGGCCTTCAGAAGGCATGAGATACAGGAACCATTCTTCTTATCCCCTAAAGCTGTTTGGACAAAGATTAAAAATCATAAAGAAAATAAAAATGAACCAAGGGAAACTTTAAAAGTAGACCCTGTGACATTTTAAGACAATATTCTAAGTTGGTCCAACAACCTAGCTCAAGAGAGCCTTGTCTTCTTTGTGTAAATGGTCTCAGAAGGGAGGTAGGAGACTCGGGGAGAAGCGGACACAGTTGACTCCAGAGTGGTGATTAATTCTCAGCTCCGATCACAGCATTGCTCCGCTGCCTCCCCCTGCCCGGCCCCCAGTCAGAGGGATCAGCCCCACTGTGGGCGACCCTGGAGGTGAGGCACAGTGTTTCAGGATCTGGGAGAGTGTAGGTGTGGCAGGTGCCCAGGGACAGAGCTGGGGATGCTGAGGCCAGAGAGGGGCAGGTGCAGGCTGGTTGGATTGTGTTTGATCATTGGCATGCCCGCTCTGTTTGCGTGTACAGAGCCCCCGTACGATGAAGGCAGTTTATCAGTCATCCTAGACCTACGTCAGTCTGCAGAGCTCTATGTGTCTGAATGGGAAAAGAGAGGAGTGGGGGGAGGGAGAAAGGAAGAAAGAAGGAAAGCCATACGACTAAACCAAAGCAGTTTTGGTTCAAACGGACTGAAAAGTGAAATCTACATTTGGAAGATTGAAATGTCAGTTGAAGAACAAGGTGACCTAGAAAAATGCCCTCAAAGAAAAGAAGAAAGATCAAGTGAATTAAGCCCCATCTTTGCAGATGGGTTTGTCTCTGCGAGGGTAGAAAGAGGCTTGGGGGATGCTGGACACCTTGCTGGAAGCATGTCATGGAATGTCCTTTCTGCAGAGACTTCTGCCCCCTCTTCCTGCTGTGCACAGGTGTCTTTTGGTTGTAGAAGCCACGGCCGCCAGGCAGGGGTGATTCTGCATTGACAACTCCACTCAGAATGTGTCCTGAGCCATCTCCTCTCCTGTGTCCCCATCCCTGAGACTTTGTGCCTTCAGAATCAGCCGCCCCCTGTGCTCTGCCCTTGACCACAGTCACCCAGCTGTCATTATGCAGGATGGGAGCTGGCTGCTTGCATCAGAAAGAGTTTAGCCTGAGGGACTTAATGATTGGCCAGGTTAGTGCAGCAGATTTTCCCGTCAGAGGCCGCATCTGTCCTGCTGTGCAGGTGGCACTCGCCGGGCCAGACCTTGAATGTCTCTCTACGTAAATGTCTCTCGGGGGCATGTTTGTGGAGCGTTCCTACCTGCCTGGGTGCTGTAATGTGGAGCTGCCCCCTTCGGCGAGGTGGCAGACCTGGCACGTGGACTTTAGGGATGGGTTCTCAGTTGCTAGGGCGGGATTCTATAGCTGTTGTGCACAACGCCTTGAGACGCGTGGTTATTTTTATCAACTCGTGGGAAGGCGACAGGTCAGAGTGGTTGAAAGCATGAGCTGTGGAGTCAGACGGGTCTCCTCACTCAGCTGAATGACTGGGGACAGGTTAGTTAAGCTCTCAAGCCTCGTTGCCCCTTTTGTAAAATGGGAAGATAGCAGTGTCCGCGTACAAGGCTGTTGTGGGAGCCCGAAGAGCCAATGCTGGTCAAGTCCTTAGCACGCTGCCTGCACGTGCAAAGCACTCCATAACTGTGGGTTCTCCTTGCTAACTGTTGGTGGTAAGCCCTCTGGCCCTATAGGAGCCTTGCACACACAGCTCCAGGGCACTGTCCCACCGCACAGAGCGAGGTCTGTGCAAACAGCCCCGTGGAGTGGTGCAAGAGCTCACTGGTTCCTGCCCGCCACCAGCCCAGCTGGTCCAGCTGGGTGCATTTTGGGGAACACACTTGGGAGTCCGGTGCTGTCCCCACAAGCGACCGGGGTGGGCAAGTCTTCATCTTCAAGGGCTTAGCCCCGGTCCCGTTCTCTGCTGCCCCCGCTGGCCACTTTTGTGCTGCAACCTATGCTGGAGGCTTTATTTGGAAGTAGCTGGGGCTCACACAGTCTCTGGAATTGGGGGCGAAAGCATAAAAGGGGAAACAAGTCAGTTATACGAATTCAACGAACATGAAGGAAAAGCTTCTCTAATTCAGCAGCAAAAGTGACATTTACGTGGTACTCTGATCCAACCAATTATATCTTCATATTGGAGCCCCCGAATGACACAGTGGACAATACCTTTCAGTTTTCCTCCTGGGAAATGCAGATTCTTGTCTCAGAAAGTGCTTTCTTATAATGGCCTACATACAAGCCGAAGACCTGAAGTCGGAGGCTGCTTCATTGGTGGGACGTGAGACAACGCGATGGAGATAGCGTTGAGAGCAGGGTCGTTAAGAAGTCAGGTTCCATCAGTTCCATCAGACCCACAGAAACTGGGGTTTGGGGGAGGGTCACAGGATACTGGATTCCCTACAGAGGTTGCTTTCTCTGTGTCATGCTTTAGTCTGATGCCATCAACACATGTGGTTTGGGAAATGAGGACCAGTCAGAGGTCACTTGCCCTCGGTTCCATGGGAAGCACATGCTGAAAATTCTGGTGACCACCACACCAGCACCTCAGAGGATCTAGGGGAACGTGCCTCTTTGTCTTAGTGCCAAATATGACTGTGCCTCAGGCTTCATCTGCTTTTACCTTATCATGTGCTTCCTGGGGGCCAGTAATGGACCAGGAACACGACTAGTCATGTGGGTACAACAGTAAGAATAGACAGTATTTGTCTTCCACGAAGCTTCCAGTCTATGGGGACTACAGACACTAACTAGTTAATTACAGATATCCTCACAGCCAAAGAACGTTACATTTTGATTCGGTTTCCAGAAAGCTCAGATCTAAATCTGTGGCAAGTGTGTAAGTCATTAGTGACTGCATGTTCAGCCATATTCATGGCTCCATTTCATATCCCACCCTGTTTTTCCTTTTTCTTTCATTTTCATTTTTAAATTAAGCTATCTTGTAAGCTGTCTTAGATCTTGCCTGGAACAAAGAAAGCTGTGTATTTAAAAGTAAATACACAGAAACTCAGTGAAAGCCACTCGATGAGAGTGGCTCTAATTTCGCCTGGCTTTTGTCCCATTGGATGGATAAATGAGGATAGGATGTGATATTTCCTCTGCTGAAAGGCAGATGGTGTGATTCCTACGCTCCAGCCAGCACTGTCGGGTAGTGGCTGGATACCAACCTGGGAGAGAGAACGTGTCTGTCCTGTTCATTACTGATTCCTCAACACTAAGTACACTCTTGGTGTATAATAGCTGCTCCATTGATAGCTATTGAATATTTAATGCAGCAAGTGTTGTTCAGGGCGTTATAATTCATAAAGCCATTTGTCATCCTTCTCTCCTTTGGTCTGAATAGTCACTCCTGTCAGGTGTGTATGAGGGTAGTGCTAGCTGCTGTAACATAGATCCCGGAACCTACAGTGGCTCAGGTAACAATGGAAGTTTGTTTCTTTTTTTGTGCAAGGAGTAGTACACTGTGGATGTTCCTGCTTGGTGGTTGGTTTGATTTCATGTGGTGACTCAGGGCCCGGACCCTGCAGCCCCCAGGATCTCCCTACTGTCTGCATCAAGCCTGCGGAAAGGGCGAAGGGTGAAGCTTTGGCCTGAGCACGAACCCATTGCTTCTGCTCGCACTGTCCTGATGAGAATTAGTTTCACGGCTACAGGTTAGCGCAGGAGAGGCTGGATGAGGGAGGACCCGAATGGGAAGCTGTTTTCCAGTGATGACTTCGTCCTTCAGGAGATGAGTGCATTTTAAGATGAAGCCGGCCATCTCTGCCACAGGTTTAAGGGCCTGATGTTTACTAGAAAAATATTTACTGAATAAGGCTGTAGATATCCAAGGAGAGGGATGGTTTCCTACACTTCAAGGCAGGACCGACAAGACTTTGATACCAAAGATGACAAATCAAGGCCAGATTACATGCAATTGTCTTATATCTGGTCACAGGGAGATTGTGCCCTATTGCTTACACACACACACACTCACACAAATAGTATCACTTGTGGCCTGAAAATGCATGTTTAAGTCGTTTCTCTGTTTAGATGTTTCCATCCCCTTTGCCTTGCTGTAGAAGGGGAACTTTTTTTTTTTTTTTTTGCTATTCTACCTCATGGATCCCCTCTACTCGAACAGCATCTATCTGCCTCCCTTTCTCCACCTGTTGAAATCCCGCTCATTTGTCACTGTCTACTGAAAATGCTACCATCTCCGAGAAGGCTACTCTGATTTTCCAAGTCAGGATAAATTACCTGCACTCCTTCCTGTTTCTCATCTGGCAGTTAGACTTAATGTTCTACTCCTCTGTTGCCCCTAATGGGTTGTAAACTTCATTGGGGCAGGGTCTGTCCTATTGAAAACATTTTTGGATGGCCCGTCACATGCGCCATCTGCTTCCCATTTGGGCAGATTGCATTGGGCATTGTTCCATTTGAGCTGGTCAATTTTCCTCTTTCCTTGTCGGGGCGTAAATTGATCAGGTGTGCCTGAATGGATCAGCTGCTTGGCTAGAGGGACCCTTCCTCTCCATCCATTAGAGGCTTTGATGTGATTGTGGACAAATGCAGACTCCATGTCCTAGCTCAGCGCCCCTCAGACTTTATTATGCTTACAGATCACGTGGGGATCTTGTTAAAATGCGGACTCTGATTTAGTGGGCTCTAGGGTGGGACCTGAGATTGTGCATTTCTAACGAGCTCTCAGGTGATGCAGACCACAATTTGCACTGCAAGGACTTTTGTTTGGTGAAGGCTTTGCCTCAAAATAATTTAAAAGACATTCTTTGAATGTGACCCAATGTTTTACTTTCCTGATGGGTTTTTAATCCCAGCTGCTTTTATTAGAGAGGTGCAGGTCTGGTTGAAAAGGAAAATTCAGCCCAATCTGGTTTTTGCTTCCGCCTTCTGCAGGGCTCACACAATAGACTGGTAATAGTAACAACAGTTGTAATAATGGACAAGACTGATTAAGGACCTATTCTGCAGCCGGCATATCCCAAACATTGATTCACATTAACTCACACAGTACTGTCAGCAACACCCTGGATACTGCTCCCATCTTCCCCCTCAGGAAACCAAAGCTCAACAAATTTTGGAGGGACACCGAGTGTCAGCCGGGATTTGCACACACCTGCGTTTGATTGCAGAGACCTGCGTCCTTACAATGACTGTCCTGCCTTTGCCATTTCGTCCCTTCTGCAGATGTTTGTTTGACCTATTCCATGGCATCCTCTGTCTCTCTCTCTCACACGCACGCACAAAAGTGCATATACATACCATCCCCACAACAAACAGCCTCAGACAGATGCTTGGATGCTCTGTCCAGATGCCTGGTGTCGAGGTGGAATAAATATCTGGATAAAGAATCCTTCTCTGCCAGATGCCATGTGTCTCTCCTGCCCTTTCTGGATATTTTGATTACAAACTGTGATCCTCTTAGATGGCTCCCTGCAGACTTCCTGGACCATTCTCACCTTTGCTCCTCAAGGTGGAGACCGGTTGGTCACGTTATCCAGAGTTAATTGCCACACGGGGTGATTCTCTGGTACTTGAACATCTTCAAGCATTAAATCACTCCTGGAGTTCCTGTTCCATCAGGGATGTTTTCTACCTGGGTTGGCGTCATTCAACATTAAATCACTTCTTTCCTTGGGAGTAGTTTTCTCACGTTTAATGTAGAGTCCCAAGTAGGAAAGAAAAAAGCATCATGAGGGCTTTCATTACTAGTCTTGCTAATAATTCTTCAACATCTTATGATTTAAAAATATTTTCTAATGTTAATTTATTTTTGAGAGAGTGAGAGAGAGAGAGCACGCACAAGTGGAGGAGGGGCAGAGAGAGAGAGGGAGACGCAGAATCTGAAGTTCCAGGCTCTGAACTGTCAGCACAGAAACCGACGCGGGGCTTGAACCCACGAACCGTGAGATCATGACCTGAGCCAAAGTTGGACGCTTAACTGACTGAGCCACCTAGGCGCCCCAGCATCTTATGACCTTAAATCAAGAAGATGGTGGCAACAGTAAGGAAAATAATGTGAGTGCTAATAATCAAAACAACATTAACTCCTTATATTTTGTTATTTGTAATCATTGACGATGCACTTCCATGTTCTTGGATGTTGTTTATTATTATCTTGCAAGGAACCCAGAGGAGTGATGTGGGCAGGTGTCAGTCAGGCAGCCACACTGGTGCAGGTCCTGGAGAGCGCCAGCCTTTAGGTCATCCTGTCCCCCGCGTCATACCTGCTGAAGTGCCGTGCTTGACGTTGAAGAAGCCGGGGTCTGAATTCCAGTTCTGCCACATACTGGTTGTAAGAGCTTAAGGTATAATGTTGAACCTTTCTAAACTCAACTTCCTCACCTGTAAAGTGGGGAAAGCACATACGATTGTTTGCCTGGATGAAATAGATACAAGAAAGAGATGTAAAATGTATGGAACATAGTAGCAAAAAATGGCAGCCAGTATGACTAGCAGGTGGCGGTCAGGCACTGCCTCTTCACCAGCAGATGAAGTAGAGTCACGCTTGTTGCATGGAACTTGGACACCCCCCGTGACACCCCCCGTGACACCCCCCGTGACACCCCCCGTGACACCCCCCCTGGGACACCCCCCTGGGACACCCCCCCTGGGACACCCCCCCGTGACACCCCCCCGTGACACCCCCCTGTGACACCCCCCTGTGACATCCCCCCGTGACAACCCCCCGTGACACCCCCCCTGGGACACCCCCCTGGGACACCCCCCCCGTGACACCCCCCCGTGACACCCCCCCGTGACACCCCCCTGTGACAACCCCCCGTGACACCCCCCCTGGGACACCCCCCCGTGACACCCCCCGTGATACCCCCCCATGATACCCCCCCTGTGACACCCCCCGGGACACCCCCCGGGATACCCCTCCTGTGACACCCCCCGTGACACCCCCCCGTGACACCCCCCCTGTGACATCCCCCCGTGACACCCCCCCGTGACACCCCCCTGTGACACCCCCCGTGACACCCCCCCGTGACATCCCCCTGTGACACCCCCCGTGACACCCCCCCGGGACACCCCCCCCGGGACACCCCCCTGTGAATGCAACTTCAGCTTCCCCATCCTTAAGATGATCTCAGTGCTGGTAGCTGAATGAATATCTGTCCTTCCAAAGCACAGGCTTTTAAGTGAGATTTTTGAGTCCCACAAAACTGTTGTCAGGGATCCTTGCAGGGTGGGGGAAGGGCGGACACCCTCATCTGACAACATCATGTCCCTCCTTCAGTGACCCTTGTCTCCATCCTGAGCCTCTTCCCGGGGTGGCACTTGCTCTCACACTCTCCACTCCCACCAGGCTTCTCGGCTTGCTCTCTCCTCAGTGTGCCTGGCCATTTGACGTCCTCTGTGTTGCTCACACATGACCTGCCGTCATCTCTCTCGGACCCTCTCTGCCGTCTGAAAGTCTCCTCAGCTCCTGACGCTCAGATCACATCACATGTCTTGTCCGTGAAGTCTTCTTTGGATCTGTCTTCAGAAATGACCCCCCCCCCTTTTTTTTTCTTTTTCCTTTTTCATTTCCTTTGCTCTGGGAGGCGACAGCTTGGTTATGGAAACGATGACAGGACCTGGGTGATACGTGTAGGCTGGAATTAGAGCAGCACAGGCTGGAGCGGCTCCTGAGGGATGCACAGCAGGAGAGGAGGAGACTTTCTGATTCGAGGGCATTGTCCTAGGATTCAGGATGGGATATCCTGCCGAGGCCGTCTTAGAGCTGATCCTAATCTGCCGGGATGGCTCCCTGACTTGGAAACGATGATGGCGTAGTTAGATGGAGGTGTACCTTTACAGGGAAATGAGGGGGAGGTCAGAGGGCTCAGAGAGATGGGGATAATAGACTGGACTTACTGTATGAGACCAGAGAGCACTGTCCATGGTTGTGCTCCCTGGGAGCATGCAAAAGACACGCTCTTCATGTAAACAATGAGGAATACTCTGCTGAGGGGGGAAGAGTCTTTGGAAAGCTCAGGGTCATTTACGCACTAGGGTTGACAGTAGCAGATGATGCTCTGAAACTGGGCTTGGTAGGTTCTAGACTCCAGGAGCCAGATGTCAACCCTGAACTATGAAATTCAGAGGGACATGATTACTCCAAGGGGACAGCAGGGCGAGAGGGGGAACCAGTGTGCAGGGTGCCTTGGACTTAAGGAATGGCGATGACTACTAGACCATGGTGGTCTAAGGGGAGTAGGGATGAGCAGACGGCTTCCAAGGGTGTTGCTTGACTTGTATAACTAGAAAAAAAAAACAACAAAACTTGATGAAGAAAGGACTGAAGCTAGCCATCACAGTGGACAAACTAGTCTGTCCCCCAGTTTCTAGATCTGAGGCAGGTCTCAGACCCAGAGTCTATTGTTTGAAGGGGAGAGGCAGTCCCCTCATGGGAGGGAAGAAACCTGAAAATGGTGGCAGGCCAACGCAGCACCAGTTCCTCCAGTGGTTCCCCAAGGAACTTGTGACCACTCACCAGAGCAACCAGATGCTGTAGGAAGATATCGGCCAGTTCTTTTCAACTCCTACAGTCCGCAGCTGGTGGAGGATGAATGCCTGGGCCTGGTTAGTAGATGGGTCAGCATGAAAGATGAGGGTCTGAGCCACAAGACAGTGTTGCCATGCGGCAGCCCCACTCACGGGGCCCCCACGTGACCATGACAATGGGAGGTCCTCCAGCAGGCAGGGCTGTGGCAGTCAGTGCACTTGGTCGTGTAAGTTGGGGGGAGGAGAGGGCAGCTAAGGTCAGAAGTATACCCAGACTCAGGACTAGAGGCCAAGGGCTGGATGGGAACCTGGGGAGAGGCTCATGGAGAGACTTTCGAGACGCAAGGATCTCTGTACCTCTCTTTAAAGCCCACCCAAGGGCATCCACATCATAGGAGGAAGTCTGCAAATAGGAGGGTTTTCCAGGGATGCCAGTGTCTCTCATCGGCTTCCCCAGCACATTTTATTTGTGGCTGTCTAGAATGTAGGCTGTGTAATGTCGAAGAGACTTTTGTCTGTTTTGTTCTTCACTATAATGCTTATCACACAGAACAGACCTGGGCACATAGTAGATAGTCAGTTGCCTCTTGTCCAATGAATGACTACAGTATGTATGAATCATGTTCTTGCCACATCTGAATTTTTTTCCTAGGATAGCTTCCTGGAAGAACATTGTAGTTAAGGATTTATTTTAAAGTTTGCGTTTTATTTTAGTAAATTTGTTTTAAATATTGATACGTGTTTACCTGTCTATGGAGGTGTTTCCAGAACTTGTTACATATTGTACAACTGTTTCTGTGATGGGTACAGAGTTTCTAAGTCCTCACTTTCCTCAGCAGCCCTGGTAAATATTTTCCAGCAGGATAGGTGGGGAAATGCCCCCACGCTTTGTTATTATTTTTAAAACTGAACATTCATTAGCTCTTTGATTTTCTTCTGCCTGTTAATATTATTTATTCATTTTCCAATTAAGGATTCATCCATTTTTAATGGAGTCTAAACAAAAATATTAGACACTAGTGTGAAGAATTTATTGGGGACATTTGGTTCAGTTTTATTGCTGTTCTTTAAATTTTGTGGGCATTTCTGTTCTGTAGATGCTTATTTATATTGTTAGAGAGCACAACCTTCAGTGTTCTAATTTGTGCCTTCTGTGGCTTTTATGCTGAGAAAGTTCTGCCCTCTTCCATAGAGCAATAAATACTCTTGTGTTTGCACCTAGCTTCTTCATACATACAAATCATTAATCTAAACAGGATTTATTTTGCTGTCTAATGGTGAGAATCTAGATTTGATGTATTTTTTTTTTAGCAAAAGCCATTTTTTACGCTGTCTTGAATAATCTATTGCTCCCTATTTATTTGCTATTCCTCCTTTATCATATATTCTTATTTATATGAGGTTCTGCTTCTGATCTATGTGCTCTGTGTCACTGATATTGTTGTCTAAACCAGAGTCAGTTATATGCTAATTGACTTGAAAATAATGGCTTTGTTGAGATGTAATTCATGTATCGTAAAATTCATCCTTTAAAAATTGCACAATACAGTGTTTTTGTTATGCATTCGTGACCGCTATCTAATTTTAGAACATGTTCATCATCCCTAAAAGAAAGCCTGTCCCCATTAGCAGTTATTTCCTATATCCCCCTCCCACCAGACTCTAGAACCACTAATGGACTTTCCGTCTCCATGGATTTGCTCTTCTGGACCTTTTCTACAAACTGAGTCACTTAATAGGTAACTTTTTGTGTCTGGCTTCTTTCACTTAATATAGTGCTTCAAGGCACATTCATACTGTAGCATGTTATCAGTACATTTCTTGTTATTGCCAAATAAGAATCCGTTGTATTCATTTATCCATTCACCAGTTAATAGAATTTGGTTCGTTTCCACCTTTTGACTATTATGAATAATGCTGCTATAGCTTTAGTGTACAAGTTTTTGTGTGTATATATTTATATGAGTTGCCTCACCTTTTTCTCAAGTGGCTGAACCATTGTGGTTCCCAGCAACGATGTATGTTTACTGGGGGCACCCGGCTGGCTCAATCGTCAGAGCATGTGACTTTTGATCTGGAGGTTGTGAGTTTGAGCCCCACATTGAGTAGAGATTACTTAAAAAAATAAGTTAGAAAAATTTGTACATCCATTTGGCACCTGAAATTAATTTATGAACTCTTTTATTTTCTAACTCTTTAATGTATTTCAATTCATTCTTACGTTCTTGCTATTTTTAAATGTATTTACTTGGCTTATTACTGAAAATGATGTATTCAAGCCCATGATTTTACCTGCATGTGATTTTTAGACACATTTTATTTTTCTCATTTTAATATTTAAAATATTTGTAATTATCTTACATTTTCTGTGTGACTCAAATAATTTAGGAGAGCGTTTTTCGTTTCGAGTGGGGGTGGTATATGAAGTTGTTTAAAAAAAAAACATTAAAAAATGATGAAGTGGGGAAAGAGTACATAAAGCATTTAGCACAGCACCAGGCACACAGTCAGGTCACCATCAGCAGTTAAGTCCCCTGTTCCCTCTTCCTTCTTTAGTTCCATTCTTGGCAACACTTCTAGACCCTGTGTCAACAAACTATTTGAGCCATCCTGAAATTTGTAGGTTTTATTCACAGTATACTTTATAAATTTCAGGGATATATTTCTCTGTATTTCCTTGCATTCGTGTTCTCTGGAACTCAGTAGGCCTGAAGACTTTCCTTCTCCTCCCCTCTATTCCCTGCCACCTTTTAAAAATTCTGTGGTTGTTATTTTTTCTTTTGGATTTAACACTACTCATGATCTAGAATTTTTGTCTTACATCTCAAACTTTCACTGATTTCCTATTAATTTCTCTATCTATTCTGAGATTATATCTATTGCCTATTCTTTATGTTAATTTATTACAGGGTTATTTCTGTTTTACTATCTGCAGTACTAATTTGGTTTTTGTTTTTGCATTTTGTTTATTTTAATTTTTTCAATTTACATCCAAATTAGCATACGGTGCAACAATGAATTTAGGAGTAGATTCCTTAGTGCCCTTACCCGTTTAGCCCATCCCCCCTCCCACAACCCCTCCAGTAACCCTCAGTTTGTTCTTCATATTTATGAATCTCTTATGTTTTGTCCCTCTCCCTGTTTTTATATTATTTTTGTTTCCCTTCCCTTATGTTCATCTTTTTGTCTCTAAAAGTCCTCATATGTCTTTCTCTGACTGACTAATTTCATGTAGCATAATACCCTCTAGTTCCATCCATGTAGTTGCAAATGGCAAGATTTCATTCTTTTTGATTGCCGAGTAATACTCCATTATATATATATATATATATATATATATATATATATATATATATAGACACACACATGCACACAAATACCATATCTTCTTTATCCATTCATCCCTCGATGGACATTTGGGCTCTTTCCATACTTTGGCTATTGTTGATACTGCTGCCATAAACATTGGGGTGCGTGTGTCCCTTCGAAACAGCACACCTGTATCCCTTGGATAAATACCTAGTAGTGCAATTGCTGGGTCATAGGGTAGTTCTATTTTTAATTTTTTGAGGAACCTCCATACTGTTTTCCAGAGTGGCTGCACCAGCTTGCATTCCCACCAGCAGTGCAAAAGAGATTCTCCTTCTCTGCATCCTCGCCAACATCGGTTGTTGCCTGAGTTGTTAATGTTAGCCATTCTGACAGGTGTGAGGTGATCTCTCATTGAGGTTTTGATTTGTACTTCCCTGATGATGAGTGAAGTTGAGCATTTTTTCATGTGTCGGTTTGCCATCTGGATGTCTTTGGAGAAGTGTCTATTCATGTCTTTTGCCCATTTCTTACACTGGGTTATTTGTTTTTTGGGTGTTGAATTTGATAAGTTCTTTATAGATTTTGGATACTAACCCTTTATCTGATATGTTGTTTGCAAATATCTTCTCCCATTCTGTTGGTTGCCTTTTAGTTTTGCTGATTGTTTCCTTTGCTGTGCAGAAGCTTTTTATTTTGATGAGGTCCCAGTAGTTCATTTTTGTATTTGCTTCCCTTGCCTCCGGAGACGTGTTGAGTAAGAAGTTGCTGCGGCCAAGATCAAAGAGGTTTTTGTCTGCTTTCTCCTCGAGGAGTTTGATGGTTTCCTGTCTTACATTTAGGTCTTTGATCCATTTTGAGTTTATTTTTGTGTCTGGTGTAAGAAAGTGGTCCCGGTTCATTCTTCTGCATGTCGCTGTCCAGTTTTCCCAGTACCACTTGCTGAAGAGACTGTCTTTATTCCATTGGATATTCTTTCCTGCTTTGTCAAAGATTAGTTGGCCATATGTTTGTGGGTCCATTTCTGGGTTCTCTGTTCTGTTCCATTGATCTATGTGTCTGTTTTTGTGCCAATACCATACTGTCTTGATGATTATAGCTTTGTAGTATAGCTTGAAGTCTGGGATTGTAATGCCTCCTGCTTTGGTTTTCTTTTTGAAGATTGCTTTGGCTATTCGGGGTCTTTTCTGGTTCCATGCAAATTTTAGGATTATTTGTTCTAGCTTTGTGAAGAATGCTGGTGTTATTTTGATAGGGATTGCATTGAATATGTAGATTACTTTGGGTAGTATCGACATTTTAACAATATTTGTTCTTCCTATCCAGGAGCATGGAATCTTTTTCCATTTTTTTGTGTCTTCTTCAATTTCTTTCATAAGCTTTCTATAGTTTTCAGCGTCTAGATTTTTCACCTCTTTGGTTAGATTTATTCCTCAGTATTTTATGGTTTCAGGTGCAACTGTAAATGGGATCAATTCCTTGATTTCTCTTTCTGTCACTTCATTGTTGGTGTATAGGAATGCAACCGATTTCTGTGCATTGATTTTATATCCTGCAACTTTGCTGAATTCATGAATCAGTTCTAGCAGTTTTTTGGTGGAATCTTTAGGGTTTTCCATCTAGAGTATCATGTCATCTGCCAAGAGTGAAGGTGTGACCTCCTTCTGGCCGATTTGGATCTGCAGCACTAATTTTGATTGTTGTATTTTTAGTCTCCTTGCAGTCTTTCCTTATTGGAGTCTGCTCTTTTCATCTTTTCTAAGTGCTTTTCTTTTTTAACGCCTCCTTGAATTTCTTTTCCATACTTGTTGTCCTTTGTATATTATTGATGAAACCAAGCAAATGTGTATGAGTTAGTTTTTGCTGCATTAAAAAAAAATAAGCACCACAAAACTTCGTGACTTGTAACAATACGCTGATTGTTTCTTACTATATATAGTTGGGTGGTTCTTCTGCTCCTGGCTGGCTTGGCCAGGTATGGATGGTCTGGGATTGCCTCACAGTTTGTCTGCCAGTTGGGGAATATGCTGATGGGTCTCAGACAATGATCTTCCAGTCCCTGGTTAAGCTAATCCAGGCTTCTGCGTATGGCGGTCCCATACGAACTTCAGCTTGCACCATTTTGCTATGGTCTCACTGGTCAAAGTTGAGTCCAAGGCTAGCCCAGAGTTTCCAATGGAAAAGCACTACCAAAGGGCAAGGAGGAAGGGTGTGGAATAATATATAGCCATGTTGGGGTGCCTGGGTGGCTCAGTCAAGTAAGCATCCAACTCTTGGTTTCAGCTCAGGTCATGTTCTCATGGTTTGTGGGATCGAGCCCCACGTTGGGCTCTGCACTGACAGTGCAGAGCCTGCTTAGGATTCTCTCTCCCTCTTTCTCTGTCCCTCCCCCACTCACACTCGCTCGCTCTCTCTCTCAAAATAAATAAACAGTAAATTAAAAAAATATATATGGTGATGTTTACAAACTGTTTGTGTTTAATATCTTATTTCTTATAATAAGTCACCTTGAGAGACACGTTGCTCTCCCAATTTATTGGATTAATCCTTGCATGATTATCTCCTTGAGTGTTCTTATGGCGGTTTTAGAAAGTTTGGTGGGTTTTTTTTAATGAAGAAAGTCTTTATAAATGTAGTATTTATACCATTGTAACCACCCACCATTTGCCTTACCTCCAGAAGGCGATATCTAACAGGCATAAGGCTCTCATTCCCTAACTGCCGGTGGCTTCACTGTTTTGCTTCTTATAGAGACAGATGCTTTGCTGCCATTAGTGCTATCAATTGAGCTTTACTTGATGTTAATAAAAGTCCTATAAGTTCTCTTTATTTTTTAAAATTATTATTATTATAAATGTTTGTTTATTTTTGAGAGAGAGAGAGAGAAGGGGATGGGCAGAGAGAGAAGGAGACACAGAATCCGAAGCAGGCTCCAGGCTCTGAGTTGTCAGCGCAGAGCCCAATGCGGGGCTCGAACCCACGACCAGTGAGGTCCTGCATAACCTGAGCCAAAGTTGGATGCTTAACTGACTGAGTCACCTAGGCGCCCCCTCTTAAGTCCTCTTTAAATAGTTGTTGCTATCTTTGGTTTTCAAAATAGTTAGGAATTTTGCCCTTTTCTTCGTCTTCAGGGAGTATCACATGTTAACTGATCCATTGTTAAACTGAGAGTCTAGGAAAGCAATGCCAGTTATGAAATTTACCTGAACTAAATTAGCACTTACATGCATTTCTTGCAGGTTATGTGAGGATTGAAGGAGTTGATGTACATAAAGCAGGAGGCACAGCACATGGCTCACAGCCATGTCACTTGTGCTCATTTTCATCAAATGTCTATGTGAAAAGATGCCCGGGCGATGGAACGTCATGGTTTAAGTGCAGACTTGTGGCAGAGTGGGAACCCTGGCAGGTGGTGGGTGCCCCAGTTCTGGCAGTGTTGCCGAAGAAGGAATGGAGAGGGCTCAAAGATCAGGGAGTTGGATAGATGGCTTTGAAGGATTTGCTCACCTTGTGATTTTCTTATTCTGAAGGAAAACATTTGGCAAATTGTCCAGTATTTTAGTCATTTTGTATATAGCAACGATTTTTCATTAACTTTTTCTGCTGATAAGACATCATTCTGGTTCAGTAAGAAAGGCAGAGGATATGTTGCAGATATCCTGGATGAGTCTGCTGTAGGTGGGCCATCTCAGATAGGTGGGACAGATGCCGGTGCAGACAAAAGCTCAGGCTCACTGGAATCAGGTGCCTGGGGTCTGATCTGGGCTTTACTACCTACTAGTTGTGTTAACCTGTTATCTAATCAGCCTCTACCATCTAAGATGTGCTCAAGAAATATTTGTCGAGTCGATGAGCTTACCTCTGTTGCCTTACCTGTAGTATTAAGATTTTGCAAAACACCCGGCGTAAGTACCATGAGTGTTAAACGGAGTAGGGAATCAAATGCACCTTGACGTGTATTTGTGTGTGGCTCCAAAAAGCGTAACTCCTCTGTTCGCTGCAAGTTGCTTTCATAGGTGTGTTATTGTTTGGAGCAGGAAGTAAGAGGGGGTTTTTGGCATTAATCAGAGTCAGATTAGTCCTTTGCCTCTTGAGATGGTCAAAGACGACCTTTGTTCCATGGATACACTGATAATGTTTCTTAAAGCCTTGATCCAAAGAGAAACATCCTCATGAGGCCGCAGATACCATAATCCCCAACATTAAGTTGTTCAGTGTGAAGAGAATTCTGGGTAGATTTGGGCATAGGAATTACATCATTGCCCCCACTGTATGTGCTGCTTTTAGGCCAAGGTTTTATTTCTCTGTAAAGATGTCATTTATTCCACAAATTAGGATTCACAGAAGAACTGATTAGGCAATAAAACTACTACCACTATTAACAGTAACACATTCTGTAAATATGAGCAAAGGCCTGTTGGCTACAGTTTAAGATTAAGATAAAATTTTTACAACTGGCAATTGGAAAATATACAAAAATGGAAGTAAAGTATATTACCTTGGGCTTCTCGGAGTGAGGAGAGTGTGCAAATGTGGGGTATAACTATTTGAAAATATCGTTACGATCGAAAAAGCCTCTGGGGGAGGCTCTCTGGTGCCATGGAAAGCAGATTGATGTGTGTAAAACTGCTCTCTTCATGAATTTCCATTTCTCCTTTATTCACGATCCGGACATTTCTGTTTAGATGTAATCATCTGACAGGAGATTTGGAAGGGAATTTATAGGTCGTCCGACCCAATGATGATAGATGTGAGGCATGCATGCCTCTTTCCCCCGGTCCCTGCTCCTGGCGGGGCTTGCTGACCCAGCTCATGGCTCTTTCCAGTTGTGTCTGTCTGGCCATGGAACTCTTGAACATGCGGCTCTTGGAAGTCATTAGGGAGTAGTTAAAGTTGGAAAGTCCACGAAAACGTTACGCTGGCCCCTCCTTGGGGTACGATAGGTCACACAGGTGTTAGTGACAGAACTGGATTTCAGCTCTAGGTCTTGGTCTTTCCACTGTGGGCAATTTTTCTAAGCACATGGGCGTTGGGAGGGCATGGGCCCTAGGTAGGAGCCTGTCCTCTGCGTCGCCAGCGATGGCTCTTGATCCGTTCTGCCCCGTGGCTTCAAACAAATCACTTCACATTTCTGGGCCTATAAAGTTTCATGCCTGTGAAGTTAGGGATAATTATCTATCTCCTAGGGCTTTTATGAGCATCAAAGGAGATAATGGATGTGAATGTGTCGCTCACGTTTTGAATGTAGGTGAATTTATGCTGTTACAATAAAATGTAACTTCCTAGAATCTCGGGGCAGCCTTTTTTCCAGGCAGCCGTGGAACTGTCCTTTTAAGTGCCAAATATTTTACGTTAAGCATTTTAGATGGAAGTTTTTCTATAATGGGTTGTACACTTTACTGATCTTTTAAGCAGAATACAGTAAACAGAATTTGATCTTTTGGATGACCCACTGGTATTAAGAAAATTAACTTTCATAAGACAATTCCCAGGGACTTACTGAGGCATGCTGGAACACTGGTCCCCCACTGGCTCTGAGCGCCTGTGGCTTCTGTGACTTCTCGTGTCCCCTTCTTAATGAATTTGTTCAGCCTTCTCTTCTCAACTGGCATTTCTCTTCCTTCCAATCCCACGTCTCCTAGAAGGTAGCATCTCTCTGTCCTTAATTGCTTTTTCTCCCTTGCTGTGATCAGCTAGAGAGATAATCAAGTCTTGTGGTAAATCACATCATGACCATAATACCAACATGGACGTTTTCTGGGTGCTCACAATGCCAGGTCCCCTCCTCAAAATAGCCAGGTACGCAAGGCGATCTAGACGTCATCCTGACTCCAGTCTGCCTTCCCCCACGTGACCGATCCTGTTGGCCCTACTCTCAAAACGTATCTGGAGTCCTGTCGCTTCTTACCACCCCCTCAGCTCCCACCTGGTCCAAGCTATCCCTGCCACCCTCCCTGGCCACCCACCTGACCTCTCTGAGTCTGGACTTGCTTCCTTCATCCTGTTCTCAACACGGCAGCCAGAACGGCCACAGAAGACGTAAGTCAGTTCCTGTTACTTCCTAGGTGCAACGTGGGTCGCGTTCCCCTCTCTGCACTCAGAGCACAAGTCCAAGTCCTCCATGTAACTCCAAAGCTTGAAAGGTCGGCCTTCACTACCGCTCTCTCCTCCTGTCCCATGGCTCAATCAACAGCAGCCACATTCACCTCTCTTTTGTACTCCAGATTCACATCTCATTCAGATCTCAGGGCACACTTGCCGTGCTCGGAAGCACCCAGGCTTCCACATGGCTCCCTCACTCCCCTTCCTCAAGTCTCTGTTCTGAGGCCTCCCGTGACCATCATAGTTAAAATTTTAGTTCCCTCCCTATCTACCCTCTGTGCAGTATGGTTCTCCATGGCATCTGCTGTCTGGCATATCTTAACGGATTTCTTTTGCTCATTGTCCTCTAGAATGATAGAATGTCGTCTGTGTTTTCCCTGCTGTTTCCTGTGTGCCTAGAGCGGTGGTCGGCACACTTTAGGTACTTGAGAAGTGTTTGTTGAATTCTTGAATGAATGAAGGTTACAAATGCCCAAGGAAGAGGGACGTGAGGCTTTGGAAGTAAATTGAAGAGGCAGAGCCGGGATTTGGAGCTGGCACCTGTAGGCTCTATATGTTAGAATGTTATCCAGAGGAATAATCAATGGGCTGTGGATCAGGTTTTCTCCCAAGAGTAAAATGAATGGGTGGTGACGAGAGGATTTGGTTAGTTCTGTATTTCTGGTGCGAAGTCTGGTTTTGTTTCTCTTCTGATTTACAGCATTTCAGATAAGGCAGATACAATAATTTATTCACCCATCAATCTGTCCAACCAATCATTTCTCTGTAAACAGTCACTGATGCCTCCTGTGTGCCAGGCAATGTGTTGTTTGTGGCCTCACCAGGAGATCGTGAGGGTGCTGTGAGGGCATGTGCGGTGGCAGCCGCCCCTGCCTGGGGGGCACGTGGGAGGCTCTGAGTGGGGGAAGCTTTGGTTGGTTCTGAAGAATGCTAGCAAAGCCTGACCCTGAAAGTTGCTTTGGGACAATGGAATAGGACACTGGACGGCTTGGTGCTTCTGGTGCTGGGATGCTTCAAGCAGGTGAGCAGACCTGTGTGTTGAAGGCCAGGGGCTGTGTCGAGCGAGAAGACGGGAAGGTAGCCTGGGCCAGGGCAGGGAGTGGAGTGCCTTGGTTATGGTTATGATGATGATTTTAGTTGGTGAATAGCCGCAAGAATCTTTTGAAAAATATAAAGGCAATTCTATTTTCTTTAACAAGACTTTGTTTTCGATTTACAAAGGACTCTGTTGCAGGAAGCATGGGGTTCAAATCCAAGGTGACGGTCACCAAGAAGCTCTGCCTCAGACAAAGGGACATTCCTCTCCTCTGGGCTCCCCTGGTACCTTCTGCTCGGAACCGACAGAGAACTGCCCATCTCCCCTGTGCTGTAGGCCCCAGGGGCTGCTGTAGGGTCTGACACATCTGTTTAGCTCCAACACAGGGTCTCGGTGGCCTGAATCTGTTTCGAAAGACATGTTCTAAGGTCATGTAGCAAAGTTCCATGTGCCTTGCATTTCGTATGCATTCTGATTTGATGGTGCTCCTGTGCACCTTTTTAGGAGCCAAGCGAAGTGAGGAGCACTCGTGTGTCCGATCAAACAGAGTGTGTCAGCGTGATATTCATTTCAGATGAGCTTCAGAAAAGATGTGACATGACTTCTTAAGGGGACGTACGTGCTGCCTAAGTAGCTCTTCTCCAGCTGCTTCCTGGCGGAAGCCCAAATGCAAAGCCTCTTCAGGGCGCTCGTTTGTGCAACCACGGGGCTCAGCGTTTCCTCTAAAGCCACACTTCTCTCCCTGCAGATGCCGGTTGGAATTTCCCATGACTCAAGGCAATTGGATGCCTTTCCCAGCTGAGCAGAAGAGTACAAACGCTCCCCTCCCCACCTTTTTGTGGGGAGGCAGGGCTTTCAGCCTGGCATCTAAGATGGGAGGAGGGGTCCCAGGGGTAGGGGAGACCCACTGGCTGAGAATCTTCGCGAATGCACGGGCCCTGAGTCCCACAGGACAATCTTTGTAGTTGGGACGAAGACTCAGCGCCACAGAAAGTATTTGTGTGCTGGGTTTCAGAGAGAAGGGACTGGCCACATTGCCACTCCTGGAAGTGGCAAAACCCTTGGGGCAGCTTGTTCATTTGTTCATCCATGGATTGATTGATGGATGGATGGATCGATGCAACAAATGCTCATTAAATACTTGGTAAGTGCTGGATCTTTCCTAGCCAGCACTGTGGCTGTTGTAATAAATAGGGCACACTGCTCATGCTCCAAGGAGCTTGTCCCTCCCTCCCTCCCTTCCTTCCTTCCTTCATCCTCCCTCCCTCCCTTTCCTCCCTCCCTCCCTTTCCTCCCTCCTTCTTTCTTTCTTTCTTTCTTTCTTTCTTTCTTTCTTTCTTTCTTTCTTTCTTTCTTTCTTTGTTTCTTTCCCTTCCTTCATATTTCCTTCCTTCCTTCCTTCCTTCCTTCCTTCCTTCCTTCCTTCCTTCCTTCCTTCCTTCCTTCCTTCGTGTGGTGGCTAAGGGCATGGTCGTTGGAGCCAGACTGCCTGTGTTTGCATCTCAGCTCTGTCACGTTTTCTGTGAAAGACCTCACCAAGTCATTTAACTTTGTATGTTTCACCCATAAACAGGGATCATAATAGTACCCAGTTCTTATGAGGGCTGCTTGCCTCATAGTAAGTTCTGTTTCATTCAGAATATTTAATAAAATCTATCTTGTGCCAGTTCTGTACTAAACATAGGGGACACAGTGGGGAATGCTACTGTTTGGGGCCCCGTTCTCATGAAGCTTCTGGTCTGGTGAGGGAGACAGACATCATTCAAATGATCTCAGGTCACGTATATAGGTACATGATTACATGTGCTATGGGGATGATCAGTACAGACTCTGTGAGGGAAGAAACAGTCTTCCCTGGAGAATTGTTGTTGCAATTGTCCATGGAGGGTAGAAGAGAACGAGCATCCGGAGACCCTTGGGAAATATCCCTTGAATGGACACACACAGTCCTTTGAGCTGAGGGCTCAAGAAGGGTGAGAATTAAGGACACACCAAGTAAGGAGAGGGTGAGAATTCTGGGGAGAGCAGCAGCATGTGTAAAGTCTGTGGGAGGGGGGATATGGCACCCTCCAGGTTTGACAAAGGGTGCAGTGACTGGACTGCAGAGAAGGAAGAGGAGGACCGGAAGATACTGGAGAGGGAAGCTGGGCCAGAGCTTGGGCAGCCATGGCCAAGCCTTTGACGCTTATTCTAGAAGCCAGAGGAAACCACTGAAAGATTTTAAGTAGGAAAATAACAGAATCAGGTCTGTGTTTTTAAAAGACCAGGGTGACTGAGTGGCCCAGTCGGTTAAGCGTCCGACTCTTGATTTCGGCTCGGGTCGTGATCTCATAGTTTGTGAGATCGAGCCCTGCATCGGGCTCTGCACTGACAGAATGGAGCCTGCTTGGGATCCTGTCTCTCCCTGTCTCTCTGCCCCTCTCTTGCTTGCACGCTCTCTCTCTGTCTCTCAAAATAAATAAGTAAACTTTAAAAAAGTAAATAAAAATAAATGATCACCCAGTGGGAGAGTGGAGGGACCCAAAATGGATGGGGTGGGACTGTTTAGAGTTATAGTAATTGGCTTTCACTAGGTTACACTGAAGAAACATTTACCCCAATGTCTCAGTGGCTTCCATCAATAAAGCTTTATTTCTCGTTCGTGCAATGTATCACTGTGGCTCTTTTCCAAACATCTTCTTTAGCCTGGGACCTTGAGTGGTGGTGAAGATTATGTGTGGGGTATGTGGTTCTCATGGCAGAGAGAGAAGAACCATGGCCGCCCACAGGAAGGCTCTTTGAGCTTCTGCTCAGAAGCGACGTATTTGCTTGGTCAGTGAAAGTCACATGGCTGAGTCTAATGTCAAGGGGATGGAGGTTCCATACCTCCTAGTGGACAAACGGCAAGTCACATGTTTAAGCCTCTTATGAAAAAAGGGAGTGAAGAGTGCTGGCAGGAGTCCATGCAAGTGGTGATGGTGGGGATGGGATAAAGGTCCATACAAGAGAGGTTCAGGAGACAAAGGTGACAGAGCTTGGTGTTGTGCCGGATGCAGGGACCGGGGGTGGGGGCAGGAAGAAGTGTCAGGAATGTGTCCCAGTTGTTCTGGATGAGTCATTTACCCCACAGCCCTTGGACCTGACCATTTTGGGACGCTCCAGCCAGCTCCCCAACAGCGTGTCCGTCCTGCACAGGAGGCTGCGTTGCCCACGTGAGTGTGGTGGACTGGGAGTCCTGGGGAATTGACCCCTCCAGGAATTGACTGTCAACCAATGACTTTTGGGAGTCGGTGTATAAACACTCAAAATCCCTTGACCTGCGGGTGGGATAATTCTGAGGTTATGTGTTCGTGTTTTCCATGGGGTTAAACTCCAATCATCCACTGTCAGGGCTAACTTAATAATCTGTCCTTTAGTAGCTGACTTTCTTTCCTATATAATTTCCCTACTCTCCTACTGGTGTTCCCCAGATCACCGAGATAAGCTACTTGTACTTGAACCCCTGTCTTGGGGCTTGCTTCTGGGATTCTCAAATGAAGACATCATGGGCTGAGCCAGGGAACACCAGGAAGAATGAGGCTTGGGGGAAGGGTCATGAGTTCCCTGGAAATGCAGAGCGGTTCAAGTAGCTCTGCAACATTCTTGTGGTGACATCAAGTAGGTTGATAGAAACACATGTCTGGAGTAAAGAGGATGCATCTCTGTAGGAGACAGGATTACGGGGCTCATTGGCATTTGGAATGCAATTAGCTCACTGCCTAATGGAAGGAGAGAGATTGTTACAGTTCCAAAGAAGTGGGAAATGCTGCTTTGAAGGTAAGGACCAAGGACAGCAGGAACCCAGCAGAGACCCATAGACTCAGGCACGGCGGGGTAGAGGATGGGAGCAGGGAAGGCTCCCAAGTGGAAGTCCTGGAGGGCATGCTCGTGTTCTGATGCACGGTGAGGTGGGCTGTGCACAGCTCGTGGACACGTACGTTGCTGGCTTGTTCTGCCAGTGAAGGTTCGGTGCAAGGAGGCTGGAGATAATAACGGACACACGTGCTAAAGGATTAGTGTGGGCCAGACTCCCTTTTCAGGGCTTTGTGTGCATGGCCCCATTCTCACTACAGTCTGATAGGGTCACTATTGTTATTGTTCGCATTTGACAGCTGGGAAAACTGAGACACAGACTAAGGGAACATGGCCGAGGTCACACAGCCTGCTGGTGGTAGGGGAAGCTGCTGACCCCAATAGCCTGGTTCTTACCCATAGTTGCTAAATATACTGGTTGGTTTCTCTGAGGGTGCCTGTTGCAGGAGAAGGAGCACAAACCCTCATGGCAGACCCTCCAGGGGCTGAATCATAGTTCCGCAGTTTCCTAACACTATAAAATTTGCAAAGGAACTTAACCTTGTTGATCCCATTTCTCCCTATCTAAGGAGGTATTAATGCCTACCCAGTAGGGTGCTGAGTGAGGCAAAAACGGGGCAATATGCACAGAACCTCATGCCCAGGAAAGTGTTAAATAAATATTAGCTGAAGTGAAATGAGGGGTCATAGCGTATTGCTTTTTCTCCAACTCCACTTAAAAAAATATGAACTGTGAGAATTTTTATTTTTTATTTTTTAAATAGGACTGTTAAGCCCATTAATGGCCCATGAAATGATATTTTCTTATGGCAACTGCCATATATAAGTGGCATTAAGTGGAAGCTTCTTGGGTGATTATAGGAAGGACCCTAATTATCAAGAGCTATGTTAAAGAAACAGCCCAAAGTAGGAGGGCAGTGGAATGAGTCATGGTGCGTCTGTGCAAAGGAAATAAATGCACTAAATGGCTCGCAGTGCTAACCACTCTTCTCCCTGGGAAGGATAACAGCGGGTGATATTCATTCCAATTTTTCCTTCTAAAAACATATGAATCGTTTACTTCTGTCACAGTGAGAAAATCTTAAAAAGTGAGGAAAACAAAGAGTAGGTCAGCCTTGGAAAACTCCTTTTTGGATTACACAGAAACCACAGTACGATGGTGTCTTTGTTTTGCCTAATTGATGACTGGACAAATATTGGTAACTTGGATGCTGAGGGTCAAGGCTCTTAGCTGTTCCAACTGGGAGAGTTTCACTAGCAAGTCCTACTAGGATTATGAGATTATGCCAATGAGGAGGGGAGGGAGGCATGGAATGAAGGGGCTTCTAGGGAGGCTCTTGGGTGTGGTCTCCTGCCTCACTGCTACAGGCTCCAACCTAAAGTGATGCCATAGCCTACCATCCCCTACTTGCTGGCCTTGTGGTGGCATCTGCATCTAACAGGGTTGAGTCTGATGGTCAGAGCAAGGGGGTGATGGTCAAGGTCGACCTGCAGTGGTGAAGGCCAGCAAGTAAGAGACACCATGGCAAGTTCAGAGAAGGGAAGATCCTTCCGTAAGATCCAGGGTTTGGAGAGCAGCATAGGATCTCATAGGGGAGGAAGCTGGCTGGGCCTGTATGGTATAATTAAAAATATGTATATATTTGGTGTGTGTTCTAAGTTCATGGCACAGAGCTCCTAAGACTCTTAGAATTTCCTGAATGATAGGAATGCCTTTTTTTATTTTTAATGAACCTCTTTTGACCACGGCTGAGTTTATGCTAATGAGATGACTCTTGGGGGTCCCTAGATTAAGCTTCATGGTGAGGGGGCCTGGTTGTTGGAAGAACCAACTCTGTGATTAGAGGGTTAGAAGGATCTTTTTCTTTCTTGCTTTCTTGCTTTATTTCTTGCTTTCTTGTTTCTTGCTTTCTTGCTTTCTAAAAGAGAGTGCACGTGAGTGTGCAAGTGGGCGGTGGGAGAAGGGCGGGGGGAGAGAGAGAATCTTAAGCAGACTCCACACTCAGTGCAGAGCCCTATGTGAGGCTTGATCCCACAACCCTGGCATCATGACCTGAGCTGAAATCAACAGTCAGAAGCTCAACCGACTGAGTCACTTAGGCTCAGTTACAACTTTCAACTCCACCCCCAGACTTCTGGGGAGGAGATAAGGGCTAGAAATGTGTTCAGTCACCAATAGCCAATGAATTAATCTACTATGGCTGCATAATGAAACCTTGACGAGAATCTCTAAATTATGGTTTTGGGGGACCTTCTGGGTTGGTGAACACATTGATGTGCTGGAAGGTAATGTGGCCACAGTGAGCATGGAAACTTTGCACTCCCCTCCACCCTATCCCTTGTTCTACATGTCTCTTCCATTCGGCTAGTAAACCAATAAACACAAATGAAGCACTTTCCTGAGTTCTGTAAGTCCTAGTGAATTATCAGACCCAAGGAAGGAATGGTAGGAAGCCCCCACATTCGTAGTCGCCCAGGCATAAGTGTGAGTAGTCCAGGGTCCCCTTTGTGGCTATGGTCTGAAGTGGGTACAGTCTTTTGGGACCAAGCCCCTAATCTGTGGGGTCTGTGCTAATTCTGGGTAGTGAGCATCAGAATTGAGTTGAGTTGTTGGACACACAGTTGATGTCAGAGAATTAGAGACGTGGTTGTTGGACAAACAACACATGTTTGGTGTTAGGAGAAAAACCACACAGTCTGCACCGAGCGGGTCAACGGGGAGACCCAGCTGGGACCTCAAGTGTGCAGAAGGAACTGAAACAGAAGCCCAGGTGCAGAGCCAGGACAAACAGACTCCCCAGGGGAACATGGTGTTAAAATAAATGAAGGCTCACTCTTGAGAAAGCAGACTTCAGCTCTACTGCTGATCTGGTGATGGGATTGAAACCCAGTGTTAAGGGAGATGTGCTCTATGCGTGACCCCCCGGATGGCCCGATTTCACATTAGCATTTGGTTCCCTTCCAGTCCCAGAGAGAGTGGCATATATCTTATGCCCCTGTGTTATCTGGACTGTTGGTGATTCTTCCTTCCTTTTTCACAAATTTGAATATCTCACACTTTCCAAAACTTGTCAAGAACCTTCATATCTCCTGGCCTGTTGTGCGTGTGCGTGTGCGTGTGCGTACAAAATGTGGGGCAGGGAGAATGGGATGTTTTTATAGCTCTGGTCTCTCCCCTGTGGGCCTTTCTCTCCTAGATCACTTAGTCTTTGATTATTTAATTATACAAGTGCAACAGGATATCATAAAGGAATCCTTGTCTCTGTTTTGGCTGCGAAATCAAAGGCTAATGCAGTTGGTGCCGAGAACATTCACAGCCTGGAGGGGAGCATTGGGTCACTTATGCAGGGCTCACTAAGAGGCTGGAATTTGCTCTGTTACCCTTGGAAACCGTGCACTCCGCCTCTAAGGAGGTAGGGATTCAGGGTTGAGAGAGGGTTTCTCTGGAGGGAGGGTTAGAGAATGCATGAGTGTTCCTGCGGGCCAGTGGGGTTACATGGGGGACCCCTTCCGGAGGGCCAGGAGGAGATCAGTAGAGATCCTGGGGGGACCGGAATGCAGGGGCCCAGCCTGGAAGCAGCCAAAGGAGCTACAGTTCAAGGTCATTATTGGGACACCTCCAGAAGTGCCCAGGAGAGACATAGCCTCCGATGTGCATCTCACAATCCAGGGAGAACTCCTTCCTTCTGTGTCCTCCATGCTGCACTGAGCCCTTGCCTCTTGTGTCCTCCCTCCTGGCCTTTGCTTCTGAGTCTGAAAGAGCTACTAGGGAATTGGGAAGTGGCAAGCAAGGGACAGAAGAACGTCCACCTGAGCCTGCCGTCCTGCCCTAGGCCTGGTTTGTGGCGTGGGGAGAGTGTGCTGTAGGACTCGGCTGGGGTTGTGACCATGACCCTGGATGGGCTGAAATCATTAGAAACGGGACTCTTGTTCTGATAGAGCAGTCGAAGGGCATTTGACTGTTCCTCAGTGAGCATGGTGACTGGTGATCCTCCAGAAGCTGCCCGAGACCATCCAGAGGTGAGGAGGATAGGACTCAAAAACACGTGGTGGAAAACTGAGGTGTCAACCCACTCTGTTCAGTAAAATGGTTACCTACAGAACATGTGTTTCTGTAAGAAATTGTAACTTTGAGAGAAAGTTGGAGTCTCCCTGACCAGCCCTGCAGACTTGGCTTCCCCCTGCTCTGGCCACTTCACATGGGTTCTTCTCAAGGGTGTCTCGGGGAGGGTGTGATTTGACATATGACATATATAAGTCTCCCTCTCGCGCCTGGGTGGCTCAGTAGGTTAAACATCCAGCTTCGGCTCAGGTCATGATCTCGCGGTTCATGAGTTCGAGCCCCACATCGGGCTCGGTGCTGACAGCTCAGAACCTGGAGCCTGCTTCAAATTCTGTCTCCCTCACTCTTAGTCCCTCCCCTGCTTGCTCTCTCTCTCTCTCTCTCTCAAAAATAAACATTAAAAAAATCTCAATCTGTTCGACTCCTCTCTCTCTCTCTCCCTTTCTCTCTGGGAAAGCATTCCCACAACCCCAACATTGTATAGCTAAGAAAACAGGGAACCAGGATTCAGTGGGAGGGAAGCTTATCCCCAGATTGAACAGCTGGCTCCTGGCCCTGATCCATGCCGTTAGCCACTCTTAGCCAGAGGGAGGCACGGCCCCCTCTGCAGAGACAATGAACATACTCCACCTGTCACCTTCCTCGGCCAGCTGGAGCCCCATGGCCACCGGGTGAGGCTGCGGGAAGTCTTCCTGTGGCCTCTGGATGCCTTCTTCGTGCCCATCGTCGTGGGCCTGAGGAGAGCATTACACTTGTCATTATTTCTTCGGGAGTGAATCTGGAGGAAAACCTACTGGCGGCTTCACAGCAGCATGGGATCACTTAAGCGGGTCTTCCGGGGAAGTGACATCCTATACTGACCTCCCTGCTGCTAATGACGACCTGAAAATGAAGCTGTGACAGCCGTCTGTGGCCATCTGAAGTGCTTCTCTGCATCAGAGCTTTGAGCCCATCATTACCCAGTTGTTAAAGTTCAAATTACTGAGTTCCCCGCCCCCCCACCACTCCCCGCCTTCTTTTTCCTTCTGGGCTTAGTGCTTGTGTTTAGATCTTACAAGTCAGTGAATTTAAATATCTCTGCTCAGTGCTTCCTGTAAACAAGAGATGTAGGGATTGACACTTGGGATTGTCAGGGGAGAGTAGGAAGAGCTAGCTTGTAGGGTGCTTTGCACCCGGTTAACTATTTAATTCCCACACCACCCTGTAAATTAGGCCCTGTCATTCTGCCCATTCTACCGATGGCAGGGAAGTGCCATCATTTGCCCCGGATCAAGCAGCTAGTTTATGGCCCATTTGCTCTGGCTCCAGAGTCCATGTTTCAATGCCTGTGCTGTTCCTTACCTCCAGGAGGGAGCTGGAGCTCGTGTTGGGACCCAAGGCAGAGATTGGGAACCAGCCGAGCAGGGAGCTTGGGGTCAAAGCATTGAACATCAAAGTTGAAGTTCCATCATTTACTGGCTGGGTGACCTTGGGCAGCTTTGAGCCCTAGCTTCCTTGTGTGCAAAATGCACATTCAGTCAATTAACAAACCTGCCCTGAGCCCCTGGGATGTGGCAGGCTTTCTTCTGGGTTCTGGGCATTTGGTGTTGAACAAGACAGACGGGGTCCTGTCCTCATGAAACAGCGTAGTGAGGGGGGAGCCAAAGGATAAACAGAAGAAATAAACAGGATCATTTCAGATAAGAGACCAAACAGAGTGGATGGTAAAAAGTGTCCTGTGGGAGGAGGCACGTCCTTGGATTGTCAGTTAGTGAGGACCTGTCTGGAAGGTACCATGTGAACCGAGAGGTGAGTGAGAGAAGAAGGCATAAGCCTCACGAAAGCCAGTGAAGGAGACGTGTGTTGGTTTCCTGGGGCTGCTGTAAATATTACAACCTAGTGATTTAAAATAGCACAGATTTACTTTCTTAGCAGTTCTGGGTGCCAGAAGTCTAAAATCAGTTTCTCTGGGCTCACTTCCAGGTTTTGGGCAGGACTGTGCTCTCTCCAGAATACCGCAGGATCTGCTCCCTTGCCTTTCTTGGCTGTTGAGCCACATTCCTCTCAGCTCACGGCCCCTTATGCCATCTTCAGAACATCCTCAGATCTTTCTCTGCCTCTGTCATGGTGCCTTCGTCTCCCTGTGTGTTGTCTTCCTCTGCTTCACTCTTCTATTTAGGAACACGTGTAGGGCCCACTTGGATAATCCAGAATAATCTCCCCATTGCAAAATCTTTACCATATTTACCAAGTTCCTTTTGCCATGTAGCATCCATAGGTTCCAGAAATTAGTGCTTTGGTATCTTTGGGGTCACTACCAGCCTACTTCAGAGGCTCCAACAAGAATCCCTGCTCCACAGTGGGCATGGTAAGGAGGATATGAGATGGTTTTGGAAAGAACTGGAAGGTTATTAGTTATGTAGGGAGTTCCCCAAAATGTTAGATCTCATAACGTTTGCTGGGAGGGGACTCAGAGGTCAGAGAGGGTTTGCATCAGCTGCTGAGGTCGGGTAGGAAGGCTGTGGGTTGGAAGAAAGGAGTGTCTGGGGGTCCTGAGTGGTGGCGCTGTCTATGTGGGTTGCTCAGGGAGCCCCAGCAAGACTCAAAGATGTTTGTCTCTACTCCCCAGCCTTTATCAGTGGCCACACTGCGGGAGAATGGCCCACCTACCAGCTTCCTAGGGACTGGGAGGTACAGCCCCAAAAAAGGAAGGCAGCAGCCCCAACCCACCCAGCAAGCTTCTCCCTTGGTCTGTGGAGGCCAAGACTACAGACTGCTCTCCACTTGGCCCTGGGGTGCTCACTGGTTCCTTGTGGGGTCAGGAATGGGGAGAACATGCATAGGAGGCTTAGACCTGGAGGTGGTTCTGACTGTGGCTTTGGGAAGTACAAGGAACATTCTTGGGGCTTCTGCGCTCTGCAGTGTAGCTCACAGGCTGAGCAAGCAGATGGGAACAGGGCATAACTCCTGGCCAGAACAGAGAGGGTGCATTTTACTTGACCTTGCCTGGGCTGCTTGGCTATGGAAGTGAACACCCTTGTAGCTGATGGTGCGTCAGGTAGGGGTCTAGTTAAGGTGAAAGGATCTCTTTTTGTGTCTGTCCATGTTTTATAGGTGGGGACCAGGGAGGTCCAGACAAGGAGAGACTGAGACAGGGCTCCAAACCCAGGTCTGTGCAGTCAGATCTCAGGAACTCTCCATTTCACTTTGGGATCTTCCCTCGAGCCCACTCAGGCAGGACGTGGAAAGCATGACGTAAGAAGAGGTCACTCAGGGCCCACGGACCCAGGGACGTGCCGCCTGAGAAGGCAGAGGCATGGTGAATTCAAATGGGTGCCTAACTGGGAGGCAGATCATGGAAGAGCTGTGCTCAGGCAATGCTTCCTCTCTAAAAGACTTGTGAACGCAAGAGGTTCTGTGAAAATTTCACCCTACACTTTGAGGGATGATTAGAAACAGAAAGGCTTTAGCTGACATTTTGATTTTTCCAGCATTGGGGGCGGAGGAAGGAAAACTGGATAACGCAGTGCCTTTTGGGAGACGGCATGACGCTTGGAATTAGGGACACAGCACTAGAATCACAGACTTGAATTTGAATCCTGGCTCTATCCCTATTAGCTGTGTGACCGTGGGAGAGTCATATAACTCCTTTGAGCCTCAACTGGATTATATGTGCAGTGGGGATAATATTACTTCATGGAGGGTTGTAGGGATTAAATGAACTAATGCAGGGGCACCTGGGTGGCTCAGTCAGTTAAGTGTCCGACTTTAGCTCAGGTCATGATCTCATGGTTTGTGAGTTTGAGTCCTGCATCTGGCTCTGTTCTGACAGTGCAGAGCCTGCTTTGGATCCTCTGTACCCACCCCCTCTGTCCCTCCCCTGCTCGTGCTCTCGCTCGCTCTCTCTCTCTCTCTCTCTCTCTCAAGTGAGTAAACATTTAAAAAATGAGCTAATTCATCCACTGTGCTTGGGATATAGTAAGTATACTCATTTTCTAGGACTGCTGTGTGAATTGCGATAAACTGGGTGGCTTGAAAGGGAAGAAATTTATTGTCAGAATTCTTGAGGCTGGAGGTCCAAAATCAAGCCGTTGGCAGAGTCACATTCCCGCTGAAGGATGCGAGGAAGGATCCTTTCTTGCCTCTTCCTAGTTTCTAGGGCCTCCTGGTGGTGTTGATATTTGTTGCTTTGTTGCTCCATCACTCTGGCTTCTGGTTCATCCTCATTTGGCCCTTTTCTCTGTGTGTCCCAAATCTCTCTCTTCCCTTATAAGGATGTCACCCTCATCAGGCATGGACTCAACTTGATTACATCTGCAAAGAGCCTATTTCCAAATAAGGTCACATTCACAAGGGCCAAGGGGTGAGGAGGTCAGCATATCTTTGGTGGGGGGAATACCACTCAACCCACAAGAGTATGTGCTCAGTAAACGGTGTTATTTCTATTATAACGGTATTTTCTGCCTGAGCTGGATAGAAAGTGTCAACTTTTATAGGGGGAAACACTCTAATCCCGTATTAAATTTATAGGAAAACAGCCCATTTGTTCCTTTTATGTCAGTTGCACAGTTCAGGCTGAATTCAACTGAAAAGGTCACCCACCAGTCATGCATAACACAGAGCATTTGTGAAGCGTTGGGAAGATTCTGTGAATTCTTTGAAAGGAATGGGCTCAGGTCAGGGTGTGGGCAGATCCCGTTGACGACACGGGTCCACATGAACAGTTATGTCAGCTGCCGACTCTCAACCCTATTCTCCATTCTGAAGCGCCTAGAACTTTCATTACCTCAATGCAGTAAATACTCTCTGAGTGCCTGCTAATGCAACAACAGAAGCAAATGTCTCTTAGGCCAAGGTTTCTCAATCTCAGCACTACTGACGTGTTGGACTGGATAATTCCTTGTTGCGGGGACTGTCCTGTGCATTGTAGTAGGTTTTGACAGCACCCTTGGGCTCTACCCACTAGATGCCACCAGTGCGCCCCAATTGCGACAACCAAAATTGTCCTTAGACCTTGCCGAATAGTCCCTGGATTGAGAAATCACTCTCAGCAGAGAACCACTGGGTTAGAGGAAGCAAACAAGGAAATGGGTGATGATAAAAATATTGTGGACCTTGTTGACTTAGGGGTAAGGAATAAGGTACTATGGATGTTGTTTGGCTGTTCTCCGAATTTAATGTCACACTTCCGGGGATGGACACATTCGACCCACTAAGTCCGATAGCATTTGTTGTGAAGAACTTGGATCCATGACATGTTTTAGAAATCATTTGATCCAGTCTCCCCACCCTGAATCCAATAAACCTTCACTGGGAATCATCCCTGTGCCGGGTACTATACCCTGTACCTGCAGGTACCTGGAGGTGTCATAGTTACAGGTGTTGTTTATATGGATGTGCTGAGTTATAGAGCAAAAGGTTCTGATATCCAGGAACTGTCCGGTGGAAGAAACCAAAGTGTTCCCCGCAAAAGCTGTATGGTGTGTTGAATGTAGCTGAAGATGTAGGTGCAAAACAAGAAACACTGTAGAGGAGGCATTATGGACTCTAACCGATGGGGCAGGAGGAACAGGGACATTTTCATAAGTAGTACATCATTAAGGAAGGATTAAGAAGAGATAAGCCAGTCTGAAGGAGAGAGGAGAACTTCTAGGCTAAGGGAAGAGTCAGTGGAAAGACAAGGAAGCCTGAGGCATCATGGCCTCTTAACAGAACCATGTTCAAATGAAGTCCATGGTTATCAGAAGCTACAAACCTATGAATGAATGCAGGCTTCATTCACGCCGTAGGTGTGTTCCTTTGGGCCTGAAGAGTGTATTCATTCATCATTCATTCATTTAATTAATTTTACTTGTCAGCAGTTAAAAATCTGGAGGCCTGGCATGAAAATTAGTTTTTTTAATTTCTTTTAAACATATGAAATATCTGGTTAGTGGTATTAATCAGAGAGAGAATTCTTAGTGGGAATTCGTATGTAGAAGGAGGGAAAGATATTAGTGATACTTATTATAGCAAGTTCTTAGGCAAAAGAAAGGGAAAACACGGAAAATGGGAACGCCGTGGCTTTTGAGGACAGTGAGGGGGAAGACACAGAGTGGGAAATTGATTAGGTGGAGTCTTGATTTCAATAAAAGGTTGAAACTACCCAAATTCCGTTCCTGGAAGTTCTCACAGTGGGCACCTGCATTATGAGGTTATCATAAGCCATTCGCATGCAAATGAAGTAAACAACAGTTAGACCCAGACCCCACCTAGTCAGCTCTACTGTGGGGGACCATCTGGATAGGGGTTTCAGCAGGGCTGGGTCATAGATGAAGAAGGAGGTCAAGAAGGAAATAATTTGAATTGTGAATAAGAAGGTTAACCCGAGCCTACCCCCTTGAGATAGAAGTTTGGATTGTCTGTATCTTATTCCCCCCACTGACTCATTATAGTGTAGATAATAAGGAATTTAGCTGCATTTCTATCTTTCTCTTGCTATTCTGCTCGCCAGCAACACTTTCTGGAAGCAGTGTGTGCTGGTAAATGCTGGAAGCTCACTCCTCTGGTAACCTGTGAAAATTAGTTGGATATTGGAGCCATTGTAATTGCTTGTTCCTCAGAGTGATCTCTGTGGCCTCACCATCAGCTAGAGCATGGAATGGAGAATAGTGGCCCAGTGAGTAGGCATGTAAGATGATGACTATGGAGACCGCGGTAAATCCAGTTACTAGTAGGGACCCTAGGAGCTCAACTGACCCCCTGGAGAGCATGTGGCTGAATAGGACAGATCCAGCAAAGACTCTTCACACAGGATTGAGTTTCTTAAAGGATGCCGCTTCTAGGCCAGCAATATTCAATTTGTTATAGGGTCAAATTTGCAAGTTGGTATGACCTTTTCATGTCCGTGGAGGAAACCTGGATATGAGCTTCAGTTGGTAGAGCAGGAGGTATAATCCCTGGGAGACAGGAAAAATATCGGTCTCTGTTGGGTTCCCTTTGATGCAGACCTAAGGCAAGGCTTCAATGACAAGTGATTTCTTTGGGAGGTAATCCCAGTTCCAGGAGAGAGAAGAGTAGTGACAGGTGGAAGGAAGGGAAGCCAATACAAGGTGCAGTAATGAGCAGGTTACTGACAGGAACAGCTGGGGCGCAGTCCCTCTGGGGGCCTCTAGGAGGTAGTGTAGTGTCCTATTCAAGAAACAAGGAAGCTAGGGCGTCTGTATCCCCACTTCCATCCATTATAACCTGAGCTCCCAACTGCCTTCGACTCCCCAGCATTTCTGGACTATCATGCATACTGATTGAGGGTACCTGTATGGTCACAGGGAGCCCTCAAGTGGAGTCCCAGGTGCTTAGAATGGTGAGCAGAGGAGGGACAAGGGAGGGCTTGCCAGAGTCTGCTACTGTGTTGTAAGTGTCCAGGACAAGGGGCTTCTGCAACAAAGTTTGGGCATGGTTTTGGTGGAAGCACTAGAAAAGTGTCCCAGAGCAAGGATGCTTGTAAAGGACCCCGGCCCATTCTGACAAACCAAAATGAAGGAGCACCGAGGAATCCAGTTAAAGTCAGAGCTGTGGCAAGTCTGCAGAGGTGTCTAGGAAGAAGGAAACCAAAGGAGACTCCCTTGCCTGGAAGAGTGGAAGGCATCCTTACCAGGGAGGCGATTTATGGGCGAAAGGTCGGAATCTGTAGCAGATGACTTAGTCCTGACACTGGAGCTCCGGGCTGCCATTCCCCTGTGGAGAGGCTCAGAAGGTTCACAGAAGATAAAGAGGAAACAGGAGAAGCTAACAAGATGGCAAAGACATCTTTGCAAGCTACTAATTCTACAGGAACCATAAACGGCAAAGAGAATGTTGCTAATGGTCAAGAGGAGACCGCCAGAGCATCATAAATGAAGACAATAATGACAGTCACTTGGAAAAATTCAGCCTGTGAGAAGAGCCATAATGGGTCCATGATGAGAGGGCACAGTGTGCTAAGAGGTGGTCGAGACGCCCGTTGCTTTTCCAAGTTCATACAGTCTTTGTGAGCCATGCGATACAGTTTTGGCCGATACTCAGTCTATAAAATACAGAGGCCGATTCCCTCCCCCAACCCCACCCCCCAGCTTTATTGAGGTATAAGTGACAAATAAAAGCTATCTATATTTGAGGTGGACAACATAATGATTTGATACAGATGTTTTTGTTTTGTTTTTTAGTAAGGAGATGAACGTTTATAAACGTAGCTAGAGTGTTGGCACTCGCCGTGTTCTTTGTAACTTCTGTTTTGGTTTCTCAGTCTACACAAGTGTGGGGGGACCATCTGGGAGAGATGGTAGCCATTCCTCAGGATGTCTGGTCAGTCTTGTATTGGGTCATGGGAAGCTGAATACAATTTGAGCTGGAATCTAGTTGGTGAAACCGCACACGAGCCGCTCAGTAGCTTGGAAGCATGAGAGGACAGGGCACTAATGGGGACAGTGAGACAAAGAGGCAGACCGGAGTTACTGACAGTGGGTCACAGTGTTCGCATGCCAGGTTCATTATCCCACGTGGCCACTTGTAACCGGTGCTTGTAGAAGGTCATTTGTTCTCTGGTTCTTGACAGCCTATGGCGTCCAGCTTCAGTCATTTTTGTGGGTGGCCTTGTCCTTATAAGCGTTTGGGTTTGTGACCTAGATTATGTGTGTGTGTGTGTGTGTGTACATGCATACATGCTTATGCATAAATAATTCCGTGCATTTTAGATCTTTCGGTACATAAATATATAAAACTTGTATGGGTCAACTAATTCGAAGAGCTGATCTATAGAAATGAGGTTTGATTCAGCCTTCCATAAGAATCAATGTGGTCAAAGAGCATGGTTGAATAATCATGCTTTACCAGCTCTTCATGATATGCTGAAGATAGAAGATGTGGTAATCAGAATGGCTAATATGATTGATTCTGGGATGTTGTTACAAAAGGAACAGCTTGCTGCTTTGCTGAGCCAGACTGTGGGGGAGATGCCTCACGTACAAGATAACTCTGAAGCTCTCCGATGTGCTACGAGGTCCCCTTAGAGAAAATTGCTGATCCCATCACTTTCTCTGGGGTCTTTTGCTTCTTTGCCTGAACTAGCAGGTTCTCTGCAGCATATTTTAGGAAGCCTGATAGGGGTGGGAGTGGGTTTATGTTATATTCTCATGGGGTATGGAAAAATGTGGTGACTGAACTCAGGCATTTGTCTCCATGATAGCGGACAACAGAGCATGAATTCTTTCTTTCTCTTTTAGACTTTTGACTGAGTTGGTCGTTTGCACGACTTTCCCAGGCAGAAATGCTTGCAGCAGCCAATGACAGAGATGCCAGCCTGAGGGAAATCTTAGTTTCTGTGTCACTGGGATCCAGTTAGAGTAAAGCGTGGGTTTGTGGGTCAGACCGACATGGGTTTGAATCTAGTTGCAACTTGTACAAGTTATTCGTACCCTCGAAGCCCTGACTTTTTAATTTTCCCAAGGAAAGTGTCAGCCCCACCACAGAGTTTGTCGAGGGTGGCATGTAAGATATTTGGGGTGGCAAAACACCAGCTGCGCAGCAGACGGAAAGTTCTAGTCCTAAAATCACATCACCAGAGCTCATACCTGAAAGTCTGAATTCTTCATCTGCCTCGTTCTTGTTTGTTTGTTTTCTCGTTCAGCAAATGTCGCTTTAGATCTTGCCACATGCTCAGTACTTTCATAGGGACCGGGAATTCGACGGTGAGCCGTCGTGATCGTTCTGGAGCCTCCACGGAGGTACAGAGTGAGCATGACCACACATGCCACATTAGGGTGAGAACAAAATGCTCAGAGAGCAGCACGTTCTGCCTGTGAGGAGCAAGGAGTAGGAGGTTCGCCGAAGGAGAATCTGTGTTGAGCGCCAAAGGAGGAACGTGCCTCTGCCGAGTGGACGGGGCGGGTAAGGATGCTCCAGGCGGGGCTGACATAGGCGCCTGCCCCGGAGGGTGCTGCTGCAGCTGGGTGTCACCCCCAGCTGGCCTTGCTTTGCGGTTCACTGGGTGGGGAGGGAGCCGCGTGGTGGCAGGGGGTGCTGGCTGCCTCCTTGTTTGAGCAGGGATTGTTCTCCTGTGTTTCTGTCCTACCTCGTGACCCCAGAAACCTGGGTAGGAGTGGCATTTGACACCAAGAACCTTCGACATCTGGTCCAGCAGAATGTCCACTCCCGAGTCGTCTGTGATCAGGTGATAAGCAGAGCCTCCTCTGGGGAAGTAAATTCTCTGACCCGAGTTACAAATGTTCTTGTACAGCCTGAAACCAATGCAAGACAGGTCTTGATTCTTGAGTTGTTGTTGTTGTTGTTTTAAGGTGCTCGCTCGTCTTACTCTTTTTATTTTGTCTGTAACCTCGAAGGTATAGCAGACTATACACATTCCAGACTGAGCATGGAGAGGCGACTAGACAAGCCAGAGGATGAGTCAGGACCCAAGGACACCTGAGAGGCCACGGGAATGGCTGCCCTCCAGGGCAATTCAGGAATCTGCCTCGGGGGCTGGGTTTTGGTATTTGCTTATTTAAATTGAGATATATTGACATATATTGTATTAGTTAAAACATACATATTAGTTTATATATATATGTATATATATATGTTATATATATGTTATGTATATATATGTTATGTGTATATATATATGTATATATGTATATATGTTATGAAATGATCACCACAATAAGTTTAGCTGACAGAATGGTATAGTTGAAAGTTTCCCAGAGAATAGATCTTAAAAGTTCTCATTACAAGAAAAAAAAAACTGTAATGGGGAGCTAGGTTTTTAGACCCCCGCGTGATCTATCCCCCACTTACCTCTGTGTTCTCGCTTTTTGTTAATTTTTAAAAAATGTTTATTTATTTTTGAGAGAGAGAGAGAGAGAGAGGGAGAGAGAATGAGCTGGGGAGGGACAGAGAGAGGGAGACACAGAATCCAAAGCATCCAGGTTCTGGGCTGTCAGCACAGAGCCCAACCCAGGGCTTGAACTTATGGACTATAAGATCATGACCTGAGCCGAAGTCGGATGCTTAACCGACTGAGCCATCTAGGTGCCCCTGTGTTCTCATTTTGAATGCTGTCTCATACTCTCAGGGCTAGTCTGACAAAAGTATGGGAACTGCTGGGCTCTCTGTCACCATTGCCTGTGCTGGCAATAGGCAGCCTCTCCCTCTTGTCTGCCTAGGTCACGTCCATTCTTTGGGCCTCAGTTTTACTTCTGCTGATCACTCGAGACTCAGTTGAATGCCTTCCTACATGTTTCAACAACACCATAACCCTCCTGTCCTATAGCCCCCGTACTAGATGATAATGGTCTTCCCAAATGTCTCTCTCCTTGACTCAGCTGGGGGCCTCTGAGGGCAGGGGTGATGCCTTGCTCTTGGTTGTATCTCCTGTGCCCAGCACAGTGCCAAGAACATACTGAGTTGGTGCTCAATATCTACTTAGCAAATGAATGCATGCATGCGTGCATGAAGCACTCTGGGCCCTCACTTTCCAGCATGGAATCACAAGGATTGCTCCTGGACCCTTCTGATTTATAGGCAGGCGCTTGACAAAGCTGGCCTTTTACTGCTTCCGGAAGAGCTGTGCTGTGCAACAATCAGACTCTTATTCCAGAAAACTCTGCTGGGGTGGGACAGGGGGCAAGGGCTGAGAGATGTTGGGTCTTCAGTTCACAGAGCTTCTTTAGAAACATCGAGGGCTTATTGTTACTCATTCCTAATAAGAAAATAATCAAGATCTTATGATCTGAGAATTGTCATAAAATTGGTGCACTCTGCTCTAAGAGCTCAACCAAATGAGCGGTCTCCCTGTCCAGGCTGGCCTGCCCTCCTTCCCTACCTTTGCATTTCTAGGTTGAGCAGACCCTGCTCTTGATGCTCCCAGTTCTTTTTTATAGAAACAATAAGCCGTGTCTTTTAAATTTACTTTCTCCCACAGAAGCTAATTTAATATTTGGAGGGAACAAACAGCCAAGGCCAGCCCTGGATGGTTGTTATTTATACGATCATAAAAAAGACAGATCCAGCGCCTGATGTTACTAAATTGTCTTTGAGAAAGGAGCTAAGAGGCGCTGAAATGTGCCTCTGTGCTGTGGTGGGGATAAAAATGAAATTGTTGAAAAGTCAGCCCAGAACGTAGGGCTGGGGGACTGCTGTCTGCTCTGGACCAATAGGGTCCCCTTTGCCTTCGCCGAACACATTCATGTGACTTGGCTGCCTCTGCAGGTGCACAAGTTGCTTTCTCCTTTGGGGCTGCCTCTCTGCAGACAGTTTGGGCTAGGAATAGATTCTTTTTATTGTTATGATCGAGCTGTATAATAATCCCGAAGAGGCAAGGACAGTAATTGTGTTATGGCTGGTGTGCTGTCTTTCTTTGTCCAGGAGGGACAGGAAAGTTCAAGTCTGCTTTTCTTAATTGTTACCTGCAGGGTATCCTTTCTTGCCTGAAATGGCATGTTCCTCTCCTGGCTGCCAGAAGGCGGGGGGTTATGAATTCTTAAAGGCTACTGCCCTTCAAGTCATGGGAAGTCTGGAGCAGAAGTACACAGCGGCGAGAAGATACACCGCAGAAGTTTCTGTCCAGCACAGAGCCTGTCCCAGCTGGTGAGGTACAGACAATTCTCATTGCTTACGGTTTTGTGTTTTATAACAGTCTCATTGTGTTTTATAAAGTCACTGTGAACGCTGAGCTAGTGAATACAGAGACATTGCTCCTTGGGGACCTACAGGGTTAGCTTCCTGCAAGCCTCGGGACCCAGCATTTTTGTCAATCAATCAATACGTAACCTCATTTTCACTGTGTTTCTGTTTAAAGACACCTTATTTAATATAGATTTTTGATTCATTAGCACCGAACTCACAGCCAACAGCACCGGAACTCATGCCCGAGTGAAGCTTCTTTCACACTTAAGGCACATCACAGCTGCCTTGCACTTGGGAACACCAGACAGCACTTCAGCAGGACGCTTGGGGGCCATTTTAAGCTGAAAAATTACCAACAAAAAGCCCCAAAATGTAAAAATCATGGCATGAAAATAGGCTTCAAAAAGGCCATTTTGCTCACTGTGAGAGCTGAAACAGGAAGGCAGGGTGTTGCCCTGCTCTACCCTGGCTGGGGATGTGCTCATAGAGTGACTCAAATTACTCGCCACTTTGTGCATGTATAAAAATGACCACAAAAGCCCTGCGAGCATTCATTTTGTGGTTAGAAAGAAAGTTTTAGCCAATAGGTAAAATTGCAAGTTCAAAGTGTGCAAGTGATGAGGATGTACCGTCATCGGAAGCTCATCTCAGAAGTGCACTTGTGTCTTTGCCCTGAAGAGTGCCACACGTCCTCCCATGGCCTCTGGGGCTGACCCCCCACACTGGTTCTGTGCCTGGGTTCTGCTCTGTTCCCAAGAGCCAGCTAGATCCCCAGTCTTGGGGACCTGTCTGATTTCATGAGCCCAACTCCCTGTCTAGGTCAACTGTCTCGAAAGTGTTGGTCCAGGGGAGACCTTGGCCTTGTCTTGGCCAGTCTTCTGCAGGCCCTGGCGTGGTGGCCTGAGACTGGGAACAGCACATGAGACCCAGGAACCCATCACAGGCTTCACATCTGATGCCCCACAGCCATGGAGTGTGTGTGTGTGTGTGTGTGTGTGTGGTGCGTGTGTGTACTGGGCGCCATGGTGGGAAGACATGGCCCCTGCCCTGAAGGTGCCCACAGCCCAGAGGGGCTAACAGATGGTTAAAATGAAGGCCATGGTACCGCCATCCAGGTCAGCCCAACATGCTTCCTTTGCCCCCATGGACCTTTCCCCCAGACGCTCACCAGCACAAATCAAATCTGTTATTTTCTTCTTAAAACATGTTCCTTCTCTTCATACTTCTTCTGTGCTTCTTGGCACTCCTATAGCCACCTAAACATGAGTGAATCTCTGCCCATCTCCCCACAATTATTGCTTCCTGTGTATGCAACATCCAGTTTTCTTGTCTGTGTACTCACTGCCACCATCCCTTTGTGTCTTGGTGTGTTAGAGCCACAACGTCCACCCTGCTTGCTGCAGGACAGCTGGAGAGAGACCTTTAAAATGCAAATGTGTCCATATCCATAATCAATAGAACTTTATATGGGATACTCTAAAGGCTGACATCTCAATGAACAAAGACACCATTGATGTTTTATTCTCCCAGTCAAATACTTAGACCTTTTAATGGATCCTAAATGTTTCACATGGCATTACTGTGACCTCTTTTAAATGTACGCCATTCTTTTCAATATGGACATGTCAATAGGTATCTCTAGTTTCTGTGAATCCTTTTATAATATTGCTAAGTTCAAAAGGGAATTAATAATTCTTTCAAAATAAACCAGGATGCATTAATATTTCTCCTATGGAAATATTCATACCCTATATTCCACTTAGTTTGCATTTTTATAAGATTGCTAAAATCCTTTTAATGTCTATCTGAATCTACTATATAAAGAATGCCATACTTTTTAGGCACTGCGCATATTCTCTCATTGAATTCTTACAACCCCAAGAGGCATATAGCGTCAATAGAGGATCAGAGAGGTTACATAACCAGCACATAATTACACAGTGGCTGCTCGAGGTTAGAATTCAATCCATATCTGCACAGTTCTCAGAAAAAAAAAAAAGATGTCAGGATTCCTTTGGGAATGACAACTTGGATATTGAGGACTCAAGTCCTGCAGAGCCACCCCTCATGCAGTGGGAGCAAGGATCAACCTCAATGTTTTATGGGGTTTGTTAGCATTGTAGCATTCAGGGTTCAGCTGGAGAAGCAGAAGAATACAAATACATACATACATATACACACATGTATGTAGTATATACACATACATTCTATGTGTGTAGCTTATATACATACATATGTTGTGTATGTGTGTTTATGTATATGTATATCACCGTATATGTGTGTATGTGTAGTGTGCACATATGTATACACATGTGTGCATACATGATATATGTACATTGGATCGAAGCATGTACATACCCTGTGCCCCTGCCCTTTCTGTCACGGAGACTACATGCATGCGTATGTGCACCTCTGTGTGTACAAGAGCGTGGTCTCTAGAGTCAGATGTCAGTTTTGAATTCTGGCTTTTCTGGTCCCCACTGGGTGACTTTGGACAAGTTACCAAACCTCTTGAAGCCTTGCTTCCTTCTAGTGACGCAGTTAGGATAGTGGCTGGCTTAGCCAAATTTGTCATTATCATTGTTATTATTATTACTATTGTTGCTGTTTAAGTACGCTCCCCTGCTTTGTATTGCTTGTTCATTCAGGAGCCACTTTTGGGTTTGTGTTATTTTACACCCTCTAAGCTCTACTCGCTACAAGGGTCAGTGCTTGGGATACAGGTAAATAGCAACTGATCCTTCTTCCCTCAAGTAACTCTGTGGTCATGTAAACTCCGTGGCAGACCTGTGTAGGAGGAGTAAGTTTCGTTTTTAAAAAAAATTTTTTTTAACGTTTATTTATTTTTGAGACAGAGAGAGAGCATGAACGGGGGAGGGTCAGAGAGAGGGAGACACAGAATCTGAAACAGGCTCCAGGCTCCGAGCTGTCAGCACAGAGCCCGACGCGGGGCTCGAACTCACGGACCGCGAGATCATGACCTGAGCCGAAGTCGGCCGCTCAACCGACTGAGCCACCCAGGTGCCCCAGGAGGAATAAGTTTCTTAATTTTCCAAAATAGAGCATTGAGGCCAGGAGTGTTGGCACCTTCCAACTAATTGAAAATGGAGCCATGATTCCAACCCAAGACTTCCGACTGTGGATTCTTTCTTTGAAGCCACATCCAGACTCATTTTCATGGGGTGCAATTATAATGTATTTTATAGTTTACAAAAAAAAAATTAATATCTATGATCTTAGCTTTAGTCTTGCTAGAATCTTGGTAAAATAGAGTATGTATTACTGATCCTTCCTGCAGATGAGAGTACTGAGGCCATAATGGATAGAAGTTCTCCAGATTGTGTAGCTAGCAGACCTCAGAGCCAGGAGGCAGTCCAGGACTCTGTGCTGTGCTCTCCTGTGCTGCCTGCACATGGGACGAGTGGTCCAATGGTCTCCTCTTGAACTTTGGAACCCCTTCTGAGTTAGACCCTAATCTGCTTATTGATACTTAGCTGTGACCCTCTCCATAGCTCTGTTGTTGGGCTGGGGAGAGGAGTGGGAGAAAGAGCCCCTTCCTCTCCTTCTCAAGACTCTAGTTTGGCCATGCTGACTCATTCCTGATGGCCTACTTCCCCTTGTCCAGAGTGGGGAGCCAGAAGAAGTTGATTCCACCAGCAGCTGTGTATGGATGGACCCATTTGGCATCGGTGGACCCCAGGGTACTCTCTCCATCACAGATCTGCCAAAGAGATTGACACCAACTTGGTCAGCATGGCCTCTCCAAGCTCTCTGGGGCTGGATGGGGAAAAGCCCCAGGGCTGTGAAAAGTCAGCAATGCCAGGCAAGAACTGTTCTCTCCTGCGGAGCTGGGCTCTGTAGGGCAGCCGATGGGAAGAACATATAATGTAATGGGGAGGAAATTGCCTCTGGACTCAGGATCTCTTTGGCTTTGGACTCAATCAGCTGGCAGTGCTTCTGCTTTATTCAGTGGCACACTGTGGTATCTACTAGAGAAGCACCAGAAGAATCAACACTAATGAACTCTTTTTGATGAGCCAGCAGCTGGATTTGGCAAGAACATGTTAGCATATGAAATCAGGCAGAAAAAAAGTTTTTTTAAGCTCTATTTTGTTTTGAACATTTGTGAAGCTCTTACTGTTGTGGAGTAAGGGTGTCACGTTCATTTTACATATGATGCAGTTTGACAGGGAGGTAGCAATTTGAAGCAACTGTTATGTGGTAAGATTACTTATGGTATCGTCATTTTATTTTATGAAAGAATTTTATTTCCAAAGTCATACATGGTCATGGTTGAAGAAACATTAAGGTTAGGTTAGCCCGTTAGCAAGTAACTTAGATCGGCAAAAGTGCTGACTGAGGGTGAGAAAAATCTAGAATGGAGGGACCTGGGTGGTTCAGTCAGTTAAGCATCCTACTCTTGATTTTGGCCCAGGGCATGATCTCACAGTTTCATGAGTTCGAGTCCCATGTCAGGCTCTGTGCTGACTCTGCAGGGACTGCTTGGGATTCTCTCTCCTCTCTCTCTCTCTGCCCCTCTCCAGCTCTGTATCTCTCAAAATGAATAAATATGCTTTAAAAAATTATTTAAAAAAGCCCAGAATGGAGGGTAGAGGAAGGAGATAATGAATATCAACTATGGTCTTGGGTTCAGCTACAGTTGTGGTGACTCTAGCTTGTCCAACATCCCATTCAATTAACATTGAACCAACTGAATACGAGGTACAGTTGGATCTGAGTGGTGTAGGGGATGGGCTGTCATAGACCCTGTCCGTGCTCATTCCCACTCCCTCAGATCCTTATTCTTACTCCACAAAGGCCAGTCTGACTTCTGGTGGCCAGTATCTCCTTATCAGAGATGAAAAATCCCATTCTTCCTGAGAATGGGCTGGAATTTCCTAGGAATTGTGTCCTTCCAGGGAAAGCCCTTACACCATGATTAATGTGTGTGGGGTATAAATACCTCCACTCCCTCGCCTGTTGACCAAGGTAATTCTGAGTTTTTTCCTTCTATTTTTCCAGAGTTTCTCCATGCAATTAAGCTCTAATAGCTCACTTCAGTAACTGACTTGAAAACACAACCCTTATTGGCCCCTCCTTCCCTGTGTCATTCCCCTTCTCTCCTCTATGTGTTCCTTGTAGTAATGATAACTGCTTGCTCTTGGATCTGTGGCTCAAAACAGGACTCATCAAACCACAGTTCATGGGCCAAATCCAGTCTATTGCTTGTTTTTGTAAATAACGTTTTATTGGATCACAGCCATGTAACTCCTTTACGTACGTCTAGGGTTCCTTTCACACTGCAAGGATGGAGTAAGTTGAATGGTTGTGACAGAGACAGTCTGGCCTGGAAAGGTGAATATATTTGCTATCTTGTGTTTTATAAAAGTTTGCTGACTCCTGGCTTAAAGTGTGCTTCTGGGCGCACCCAAAGTAAACTAGCATCTGTCGGCCACGTTGGGCAAAGAAAGGTGAGTGGTTACTGGAACGTAGAAGGGGCAGAGCTGTCCAGAGAATATTACCTTGAAAACAGCAGACACCTATACTGGAGAGGCATTTGAGGTCACTGTTGAAAGACACACTGGAAGGACATACTTGCCCCAACCTCAGCTCCTGTTTCTCCTTGGTGAAATAATAACCATCCTCAAGGGTCCTTTTAAGATCCCACCTACTCCTGCAGCCTTCTACTGAGGTCCTGTCTGCCCCATGGTCCTTGTTACAGCATCTGTTTCTTCCCTTATTCTAGCTCTCGTGGGAGTTGCTAGTATTCCTCTTTGATTCAACCACCAGATGGAGCTTCTTGAGGGCAGAGAGCAGGCCTTGCTGTCTTTGCTAACTCCACTTAGTTGGGAGGGCATAATCCTGTTCAAGTAGGTGCTCAGCCAAAGCTATCTGAATTGAGCATACAAGCCCCAGGCCCCCTCCTTGCTATATTTCTTCTTGGTAACCGGTGCTGTATGCACACAAAGCCAGTGGGGCTGGAGGGGGTCCAGCAGCCATGGACTCATGGTTCCCTTCCACCCTTCCTGAGCTAGTTGGCTCAGATGTGCATGAACTTGACCCTCTGACCTTGGATTCATTATCTCTGTTTGCCAGCACTCTGAGCCAATCAGTTCTAGACAGATGGTTCTTCAAAGCCAGTGACTGTGGGATTTGGAGCAGCCATTACCCAGATTGTAAACTTCCTTCCAGCTGATTCTTATTATCCCTACCCTAGCCTTTCAGTGAGTGTGAAATAGTCCTCGCCATTCTCTAAAAAAGGCTTCCCCGTCTTCAGTAGGTCCTCCAGCCAGGCTTTCCCCAAACCTAGATGATAATGCAAAGATTAAGTCCATACTTTCCAAAAGGGCAACTTTTCAAATTCATCATGAATTCTTCTGAAATGTGTTAAGTAATGCATTCAGTTCCTGCTGATGGATGAAATGCTGTTGCTATTATCATAATGTAGTGCCTTATTTTTTTGGCTGAAAATTATATTGGGTTTTTGACATGAGGAACCAAGTGGCAAATTGCAATAAACTGCAAGAGAAATCAGTTATAATTCAATAGTCACAGAGGCCCCTTGAGGGAATGATAACAATAACAATAATAAAAACAGCCCCCCACTAAGTTTCTCATCAGGTTCTGAGTCACAGCATGGGTAATGTTTTGATTACACTGCTAGGCCAGCAGATCAAACCTTGACTCCACTGATGGGCAAACATCAATCACATTGCCATATCTGATAGAGCCAAATCGGATGTCAATTTGATGATTGCTTTGTAAAATTTATCATCCCTCCAAGCATGGTCACACATTCTAAACACTGCTACCCTGAGGACCGATGCAAAGGGTTGTGGAAGTGTTTTAAACCCAGGGTTTGCCCATTTGTTGTGCAAACATTCTTTCTCTGAACTCTGGATTGGTCACTTGCTCCAGGAAGTGCCTGACAGTGGTGATTTGGAAATAAGTTTCAGAGTTGCTTTAATGCCCAGGTGTATGAATCTAGGCCAAATAGTGGGTAATTTCAGACTTAATTTGCTGATTGGACTTCTTTCAAATACAGATATGCCTCTCCTCTCACTTAGCCCAAGTGGAAAGGGAGAGAAGACTAGAATCCAATTGCGTGGTCTTGTCTCCAGACCTTGAGCTTATGGTAGGAGAGGAAAGAAATGTGTAGAGAATGGGGACAAGGGTCTAGAGACATTACAGCCTCTCTCTCTCTCTCTCTCACACACACACCACATGCACATGTATGCATATACACACACATGAACATATAATCCAATATACATTATACATACACATAAACACGCATGTTTTTATAATTAAGCAAATGAGATGTCTTCTTTTTCGTGGGGGAGAGTATCCTTTTAAAAACTAGGCAGATCAGATTCTGCCAGATAGGTTGTAGAAAAGACACATAATTTCCCCTTTACCACTCCTTTCCCCACATGTGCAGATCTGGGTATGCTTATTTCCTTGAGATTTTTTAATCCTGTTCTCTGCTGTACAAGATATTCTTCCAAATCCTCAGATAACATGGTTTCTTCTGATGTTATAAAGCTCTGTGTGAAGATGTGCTCTATTTCTCAATGGTTTTGCTTTCTGTTTTTCCTTGGTCCGGAGGGACTTACCTGTGTCCAAGACCCTTGTGGTGCCTGGTTCCCTTTCTGTCTCCATTTTAGCAGAACCCGGCTTGCCACGAGCGTATACATCATTAGTAGCCACACTGAATGCACATGAACCATTCCTGAGACTGCCCTTTGGAAACATGTCAGCTACACTGAAGGGAGAAAGGAGTCAAGAGCACCGACTATCCTTTTTTATATTTTCAGCTGCATTTGATGGCAGCTCTCTCAGATGGTCTATTAACATTTCCAAGCTTGTCAGAGCATTTCTAGTTCAATAAAAGGGGAAGAACATGATTTTTTAAAAAATAAAGAAAAATTGAGCCCAAGAATGCCAGTGAATCTCCCCAAAGAAATCAACACTGGGTTGTCTAATGGCTCTGTGTTTGCCTCGCCTTCTAATTAGCTTGCTGCTCCAACCAAGGCATCCTTCTCCCCTGGGCCTCAGTTTCCTCATCTGTAGAAATTGGGAGGTTAGATTGCTAACGTTTCTCTGAGCTGTATAAAATACAATAAAATAAAATGAAATAAAATAAAATAATAAAATAAAATAAAATAAGAAAGTAAAATAAATACATGGAACCTCCAGTGATACAAATTTGAATTCAGATTAGCCTTTCTTGGCAGTGGTTCTGACTCATGGTGAGTTTGCCATCCACCAAGACCCTTGGGCGGTCATAGTGGACTCCGGAGCGGCCACGTGAGTGCTCACTTCCCTTAGAGGGGAAGGGGTAGAAATTCACACCAGGGATGCACGCTGGAGCATTTCCCGTTAGGCTCCTTATCTCTTTACTATGGATCAGGGCTGCCGTGTGGAGTCCATCCAGTGGCTCATGGAGGTCAGTGCTGCTAATTGTAAGATTGCCTGCCAGATGCCAAAGGTTAGGCTTTCCAAAGACTAGAAACAGGCTGACAATACCTCTCTCTTTCTTAAGGGCAAATTGGGTTGTCACATGAGAGTTGGGGAAAAAGTCAAGGTTTTGATGCGGAATTGTGGCTTTTATTTAGCTGTGAGATCCTAGACAAGTTAACTAGTCTCTGAGCCTGTAGAAAAAACTAGTAACACTTTCTCAATGTCAAAGTAGTGACCATGCTGTGAAATTTATAGCAGCTCACATCAAAGCAAAAAGTGCCAGCCCTAGTCATGCACACATCACCATTAGAGGGGAGTAATGTACATACCTCATCCAGCCACATCAAGGAGTGTTAGTTTCCTTTCTGACTTGCCTTAATGACCCACTGGAAGCCTGACATCTTCATATTTATCTAAAATTTGAGAAATATTTGACACGTGTTTAGTTCTACCGCTTCCAACATAATATGTGTTTCTTACCTGCCAGCAAGCTCATCAGGTACATTTTTGAAAAAGTCAGCTGTGGACACTCTCCTTTTCAGTATATGTACTTTTCCTTCTAATTTCTATTACATTGATCATACATATTTTGATGTGCTAGCACTCTTTTGTAACTTTTTAAGAGATTCTTAAAGGATCAGCGAAGTTTTAAGAACGAAACACTGAACACCTAGATGGTGTTCAACTATATTAGTAATTGCTAAGGTTCTTTTAAATCTCTCCTATTCTGCTTATTTGTCAAACCATTTTCGAATGAGTGATGGCCAACACTCTCTCTGATCCCTGGGTGCTTCAGCATTCTGTTCCTAAGAGTGAGGAAGGACATGCTTTTATGTCACTGCAGTACAATTCAGGAAACTTAACACTGATAGAATACTATGACCTCATCTGCAGCCCACACTCAAATTTTGCTGATGATCCCAATAAAATCATGCATAGCATTTCCCCCCGATGTTGATTCCAGGTCAAGACCACACAGTGATCTATTGCTCCTCTGGATCTCTTTATTCACCTTTACCCCACAATGGACTCTCCTCAGTCTTTGCTTCTGTCTTCAGGGTTGTGTTGGATTGGGTTGTCCCAGAAGTAGAGGCTGAAACAGAGATTCAAATGCAGGTAGATATTTGGGAGGCAATACTAAGCAGTATGACTCGGAGGTGGGAGTGGAATAAGGAAGGGAAGGAAGCTGATATGACTGCGATCTCAAGCAAATAACCAGCCTGGGCAACTGAGCCCCATATTCCAATGTGGTGCCCTGGCAGACAGTGCCGAAAGGTGTCCCCAGGTTATCCCCTTCAGGAGATGAGAAAGTGGAAATTCTCGTCCTACTGGTCCAGGGGTGTTGGCCTCTCCAGCACTTCCGGCTGGCCCCCTGGAGTGGTCCAGCTGCAAGCACTGGAAAGGTGAGTGCCGAGGACATTGTGGGGAGGGCGCACTGACAGCGTCTGCTGCATTTACACTGACATTTTTGAAGCGCACAGGCCAGTTTTGTAGAATGTTCCTCAGTTAGGGTTGGGCTTCTTGTTTTCTCTTGTTTAAATTCAGGAGTCCTCTCTGCACATCGTATCAGAAGGCAAAGAATGCAGTGTGTCCTGTAATGGGTGATGTTAACTTTGATCACTTGGTTAAGGTTATACCTGTCAGCTTTCTCCACTGTAGAGGAATCTGTTTAATAAATAAATAGTCTCTGATAAATACTTTGAGGGGTGCCTGGGTGGCTCAGTTGGTTAAGCGTCTGACTCTTGATTTCAGCTCAGGTCATGATCTTGAAGTTTGTGTCTTTGAGCCCCACGTTGGGCTCTGTGCTGGCAGTGTGGAACTTGCTTGGAATTCTCTCTCTCTCCTTCTCTCTCTGCCTCTCCCTCTCTCTCTCTCTCTCTCTCTCTCTCTCTCTCTCTCTCTCAAATACATAAACTTTATATTAAAAAAAGATATACTTTGAGACTGTGTACATATCCTTTCTCCAATAAACTCCTACTCAGCGCTATTAACCTAGGTGGTAGTTTCTAAAATATGGCCCTAAACTCTTTGAGAGAATCCTCGCATTCAGAGATGGGGTCCATGTCCTTTCCTCTTGACTTGGAACGGGGCTGTGATCAGCCTTAAAGGTCATACCACTTCTGCCTTGTCCTCTTGGGCTGTTGGCCTCAGAAAAAGGGAGGTGCCCTGTGGGAAGCGTGGCCCCTGAGATGGCCATGCCGCGGAGGCTGCGCGGAGGCATTCAGGTCAACAGTTGAGCTGCTGGCCAACAGCCAGCACCAGCCTCCACCATGGGAAGCGAGCACCTTGGATGCTCCAGCCCAGGGGAGCCCTGAAAATGGCTGAAGCTTCATCTGACACCTGACTGCAACCACACGAGTGACTACAAGCAAGGACTGCAGACAAGCGCCTCTTGACTTCCTGATCCGCAAAATCATGAGCCAGATAGAATGGTTGGGTGAGCCCCTGAGGTTTGGGATAACGGCTCTGCAGCAGTAGCGACTGGTGCAACATCCATTGATGATTCTTGCCTGAGTCAGTTAGTGCCTCGGTGGCGCTGACGGGCAGCTCCAGTGCTCTCGTTCTAATTGTATTACTCTCGCTGATACATCCTTCTTACTGCTGGCTTCCTCAAATCCTTCAAGGATTGCTTCTGCTTATCTTATCATTTCTCCAGGAAAAAAAAAAGCCCTCTTGAGCTGAGACCAAAATAAAAAATGGGAATCTATTTCTTATTAATCACTGACAAATAGTCTAGGGGCTACAGTGTCAGTTTCTTACAACGACATGACATTTTTGTTCTTCCCTTTGCTAAGAATTAATTGTAGATCTGCATCAGAAAACATAAAAGATCCTAGAAGAGCAATTTTTTTTCTCATCACGCCGTGCTTACTTTGTCATATCAAATTCATGTCATTTTTCTCCATTGAAAAGAAGTTCTTTCTAAAATAGCGCTTTCGAAGCACTGCGACCATGAAGAGAGCGCTAGATAGGCCTGCCCCTCCTCCTCCCCCACCGTTCCCACTGTGCGTCTGCTGCCCTAAGACACCGAGGCTGCCAGATGCAGCCTGACTGTGTCCTTTTCATGATGTGCGGCGGGCTATCTTTAGATGGGGCTGGCATGTGAAAGTGACCCCAAGTTAGGCTCCTTCAGTGAATCAGGCGGGAGGATGTGTGGAGATAAAAGAGAAGGATTGGATGTTCAGAATCTCTTAGGAACACAAGCGAAAATAATAAATCTGGGTCTTAAAATAGCCAATGGGCTAAAATCACTGAAGAATCTCGAGGGGCGGGGGCTATTTATCAGCTGGAAGAGGAGCGTGCGTATTATTTGGAGCAAACTAAGCACCATCTTCAGACTCTTCGCGTGCAAAAGCCAGGCTTCTGCAGAGCAGATACTTTTGGGCCTTAACTCCAGCAGGCAGATTTAAGGACCTACGTATTTAAGGACCTACTCCGTTCATTTTGGGGAGACAAAACATACACAGATATGTTGCCTTTTCCCTCTTTCTTTGCCTCTCTCTCCTCCACTCTCTGCCTTGAGCCAACCACTTACCCTTCCCATACCCTAGTTTCTTCATCAGTAAAATGGCTGTGCTGGTGGTGCCTCCCTCGTGACATTGATTTGAGGAGACGCCTAATCCTAACTCTGTGCCTGGAGCCTGACTGCCACAGGGTACACACTCCAGAGAGGCCAGCGCCTTATTTGTGGCTTCCTCCTGTTTTTACCTGGCTTCTCCCTCTCTGCCCGGGGATTAGGCATATACCTTCTAGGATCCAGAACGCCTGGGTCCAAATCCTGCCTCTGGTGATGCTAGTGCTGCGGCCCAGGGCAAGTTGCCCATATCTCTCTGTGCCTCACTTATCTTGTCTGGACAACGGGGTGATAACAGCATCGACCTCAGGGGGGCATTGTAAGGATTATACGAGTTTACACCTGTAAAACATCCCTAGGCAGCACCACAGCCTTGACTCAAGGTGTGGGTAATATTATTACTCTCTCTTTATCATCATCATCATCATCATCATCTTTTTTGTAAAATATAGGGTCCTGGGGAGCTGAAAGGGTAATCTCATCCACTCTTCCTAGGCCTAAGGGAGAGTTGAGGGCGTTTTTACTTAGGAGGGAGGTGGTATGGTGTGGTAACCCGGAGCGGGCATCCTGACACTTCCTGTCAATTTCTGCTCCAATGTCAGCACCTCCTCCGAGATGCCTTCCCTGCTCACATAGCACTCTCTGTGGTATGAGATTTCCCCCGTGTATTTGACCTTTGTTTACAGTTTCCGTCTCCCTACTAGAATTCGGCTCCCCAAGAGCAGCCCCTTGGTCCGTCGCGTTCCTGGCACTTGCAACAGGTCTGGTCACCCAGAGGCCGTTGACAGACACATGATCATTTAATGACTGGAGACATGAATAAGTGAAAAGTAGAAAGCTCACTGTCATGGAAAGGACACTTCGCTTTTTTTTTTTTTTAAGTTTATTTAAGTTATTTCTACATGCCATGTAGGGCTCAAATGCACAGCCCTGAGATCAAGAGTCACACGCTCCTCCAACTGAACCAACCAGGCCCCCAAAGGACACTTCTCTCTTTTTTATTAGTTTTTTTACATTTTTAAATTTTTTTTAACATCTATTTATTATTGAGAGACAGAGAGAGACAGAGCATGAACAAGCGAGGGGCAGAGAGAGGAGGAGACACAGAATCCAAAACAGGCTCCAGGCTCTGAGCTGTTAGCACAGAGCTGGACGTGGGGCTCGAACCCACAAACCGGGAGATCGTGACCTAAGCCGAAGTCAGATGCTTAACCGACTGAGCCACCCAGGCACCCCTCTTTTAAAAAAAAGTGCCTTTATTTTTGAGAGAGAGAGAGTGCTCGAGAGGAGGGGAGGGCCAGAGGGAGAGGGAGGCCAAGGGTCCTAAGTGGGCTCTGTGGTGTCAGCAGAGAGCTTGATGAGGGGCTCAAACTCCAGAACTGTGAGATCATGACCTGAGCTAAGGTGGTCGCTTAACCGACTGAGCCAGCCAGGTGCCCCCCTAGAACACTTCTAATGTTTGTCTAACATGACTGGATTGTAAAATTCTTCCAGGAAAGTATGGAGTCTTATTGCTGCGGGGAATTTCGGGATCCGTCCTCTGAGGGCGTGGCTAGTTCTGTGAAAACGTGCTGCACTGAGCATGACAGGTTTTCACTCAACCTACCCTTGTAACCGAACATAGCATGCGAGTCCACACGCTCTGCTTACCGTGGGGCCTAAGCCCCCGCACTCCATCAGCAGTCTCCCCTCAGAGATTTGTCCCCTGCTCCCGGGACCTTGACAGAGAGCCCCTGACTCTCCAGAATGGCACGAATTCTCCTCCATTTTCCTTCTCTCCCTGAGTTGCTCACCTTGTGAGTTCCGTTCCCACCCCTCCTCGTCTAAGAGTTCTAGCAGCGGCACCTTCCCGTTGGAATGTGTCACTGATGCGCTGGGACCATCACCACCCGATCAGAAAGGTCCACTGGCAGCGAGGTGTTCTGGGTAGATATCAGATGACATGCATCGTGGTCCCTGCCTGTCCTGTCTCCGTGCTCGCTCCAGGCTCACACGTCCTTGCCCTGCTCTGCTGTCCCAGGGTCCCACTGAGCGGGACAAACACTTGGATTTGGATGCCCTAAAGGTCAGCCCCCAAACTGAGACCCAAATCAAAGTGTTTCCTTGAAGCCTCACCGCCTCTGTCCATCTTCGTGCGCAGCCTCCCCCGCCTCGGCAGACAGGGGTACCAACCCCGCAAGGCTTGGCTTTCCCGCCAGCTTCCTGCTCTACCAGGGAGCCTCTGGAGGGCAGGGGCCGTGCCTACCTGTGTTTGGTGCTAGGCCAGCCCTTGACGAATGTTTGTTGAATGCACAACTGAATACATGAGTGCGGGTTTTCTGTGTTCTAGAAACAAACCGACAAAACACTGCCTTTTGAGTTTGCAATCTTTATAACAGGAATGACACCTAATGACGTCAAAGTGCTCATTTTTGTCAGGCATCATGTTTAAGTGCTTTAAACCCATTAGCTCACTTAATCATCATAACAAGCTTAGGAGGTAGGTCTCTCTCTCTCTTTTTTTTTAATTTTTAAATGTTTATTTTTGAGAGAGAGAGAGAGCATGAGCAGGGGAGGGGGAGAGAGAGAGAGAGGGAGACACAGAATTGGAAGCAGGCTCCAGGCTCCGAGCTGTCAGCACAGAGCCCGATGTGGGGCTCAAACTCATGAACCATGAGATCATGACCTGAGCCAAAGTCGACACTTATCCAACTCAGCCACCCAGGTGCCCTGGAGGTAGGTCTCTTATAATCCCATTTTAAAGATGGGAAAATAGAAGCAAAGAAAGGCAAACTTGGTTTCCCAAGGTCACATATCTGGTGAGGGGCAGAGCTGGGATTTGAACTATGGCAGCCTGCTTCCAGAACCTCAGCTCTTAGCTGCTGCAGGAAGCTTCCTTTTGGAGGAGCCCCAGAGGGAAAGACTTAACCAAATGTAGCAACCACAGGGCACATTTCGCCATCCTTCAAACCTGCCTGCAATTGCTAGTTTTATTCTTTCGCCTGTTTGATCCACAGTCATGGGAACCACAGGGCTGCACTCTCTCTCCTCTTGCTCTGATCTCCTTATTTCCCGTTCTGATTTCAGCAGGCTCCTCGGACATCCCAACAGAGCTAGAGACGTCCTTCTCTGGCCTCCCACAGCACTGTGCTCGTAGAGTACATTTGCTGTGGGTCTGTGTCTAGATAATTACTTGTTTCCCAGCACACTGCCGTGTCTGGGTGACAGGAGTCATCCACCCCTGGGATGCGTGTGCTCCTTCTGTTCAAGGTCTTCAATTTCCCGTGTCGTTTCTTAGGTACCAAGCACGGCGCCTGATGCCTATAAACATGCTCTCAGGGTGGGCCCTGAATGGAGTTGTTGATAACCGGGGCCCTTTTCTTACAGTTTTTACAATTATTTATTTATTTATTTATTTATTTATTTATTTATTTCTAAGTAGGCTTCATGCCCAGCATGGAGCCCAGCCCAGGGCTTGAACTCATGACCCTGAGATCAAGACCTGGGCTGAGATCAAGAGTCGGACGCTTAACCAACTGAGCCAGCCAGGTGCCACCAGCGTTGTTCGTAAGAGCAGATGCGGGTTGGCTAATGTCTTCTGCTTTCTGGAGCATTGGACAGATTGTTTTGTCCTTGAGTCTTCTCCGCCTGGACTCACCGCGCTTGAAATATTGTCATTATTGAGGCATCCTTGTGAAATGAGGGTTTCTTCCTGCAGGTATCCTTGGCGAAACAAAATATGTTTGTGGGAAGAGTAGTGTCTTAAATCTCTCAAACATTTGTGTGACTTGGAGGCATGTGTGCCGTCTGTGCCTGGAGCTCTGGGGACACGGGGAGAAAGGACGGGAAGCCGGGAAGGGATGTGGGTGTTGCTAAAGCGTGCGTCCCTTCGTTTCCAATTTCGCCAGGAGTCAGCCTCCATATATATCTCTTTTAGCACTTCTAAGTAGCAACACAAGTCTTCCAGATGGCTGTGGAATTACTTGTAAGGCAGCCCGCAGATTCTTCTTGAGAAAAGAAAATTCTCATTAAAAGTGAATGAAAGCGTGAATTTTCAACATGTCCATTTGAAACTCTAAGAATTTCTAAGCGAGTTAGACTTCTGTGAAATGAGGCACACTCAAAGCCCTTTAAAGCTCCGAAAGTCGATCCCAGCCAGCCCGCCGTTCCGCTCGGTGTGGGCCCTACTGGGGGTGCTGGAGAGGCAGTCATGAAGGAGACGGGGTCCCTGAGCCCCAACAACTTGCAGTGGCCTCCAAAGACCATCAGCCGCTTCCGGTATTTCCGAGTCGGCACCAATGTCTTCTTATGTTTAGCCGTGATCACGTGCAGAGGAACAGAAACACCATTTCTTTGCTGTTGCCAGGGATCAAATTATCTGTATCATCTCACTGGAAGGCATTTCATTATCCCATAAGACATAAGGATGGAGAAGTGGACAGAGAGAGCTGCATCTTGCCCAACTTGACATTCACAAGGAGAGCATGGCAGATTTTCTTGGTGGTGACAGCGTTTGTAGAGCTCAGATACAAGATGCCACGTGTTTGTGGCTTATGTAACAGATATTCTGGTACAGAGTCCCGTAGGCTGCCCTGGGGGGTCACCTGAAGACAGCCTCCCTCCACACTGATGACATCGTAAGTCTGTGACTATAGAAGGGGGCTCTGTCTGTGTGCAGGACAGGACAGAGTCAGAGCTGAAAGCCCAGGAACAGCCCTCAAGCAGGGATTGAGGACATCTGGTAGGTGCACACTGTGCTTGCTCACCTCTGGGCAGCCCGCTTCTCAGCTGTCCTTCACGGTCTCCCAGAGGGTCCCCTGTAGGACCGAGCCCTGTCACTCACAGCAGTGACTCGCTCATTAACACTGGCTTCATCGGCTTTCCTACGGGTGCCGTTTCCCTTCTTCTCTCTTCGAGGAACCATCTTCCATATTTTGAGGAATCGTCTTCCAAAATAAGGTACCGGTACCAAATTCCCATCTCAGGGTCGGCTTCTGGGGCAGTGCAAACCGAAGACTGCTGCAGAATACTGAGGAGTTCTAAAAATGCCTGTGGCCGGTGGGGGTGGCTTTGAAGGCGATGCTTCATTAGAACAAGGGGCCGAGGGCAAAGCCACTGGTGGCCCTGGGATAACAACCCTCACACCTGACACAGGGGTGACCCTTGTAGGCACCCTTGGTAGTCATAGCTTGTATAAAGAGCTGCAGTGTCTCCACCTAAACCCTCTGCTTGGATCGCACGCAGGCACTCTGCAGGCAACACGGTCCGTTCTCCTGACCCTCAAAGTTATCTGCCCTGCCAGTCTCTCTCTGTCTCCTCCCCTTCTCACGTCTGTGGCATGACGTATAAAACTGTCAGCACTAAAGAATCAAGGGTTGGGGCACTGGTGTGGCTCAGTCGGTTAAGTGTCCAAATCAGGCTCAGGTCATGATCTCACGGTCTGTGAGTTCGAGCCCCATGTCCGGCTCTGTGCTGACAGCTCAGAGCCTGGAGCCTGCTTCGGATTCTGTGTCTCCCTCTCTCTCTGCCCCTCCCTGGCTTGTTCATTCTCTCTCTCTCTCAAAAATAAATAAATAAACAAAAAAACACTTAAAAAAAAAAAAGGATCAAGGGTCAACTGTTTTTACTCACTGGTGTATCCTCAGAAGATACACAGTGCCTGGCATATAGTATGTGCTCAATTATTACTTGTTGCTCCTTTCTGGAACATTGGATGCCCCACGGACAGCATCTCGCATGTCCCTCTCTGACTTCCTTTAACACAGAGCATTGGCCAGGGGTGCAGTAAGCCATTGCTCCAGTTAGACATATTTCCTCCAGGCCAGAGCTTCTCAAAATTTTGGAGTGTTTAAGATTCAGCTAGAGAGCTTGTTACAACCTAAATCTCTGGGCCCTGGGCCAAGAGATTCTGATTCTCGCGTGCACCCTGAGAGTTTGCATTTCTAGTAAGCGCCCATGGGATGCTGGCGACCACACTTTGACAACTGCTGCTCTAGTTTCCTGCCCTGACCTCAGCTGTTCCATCACGTGTCGGAAGCTGAATCGTTATGAGGGTGACATTCACTGCTTACAGCCATTAGGGTCTGGGACCAGCCACCTGTTCACACCAGCTGTGCCAGGGCCTTTCTGCACCCAAGTGCCCATGTGGGATCCCGGGAGAACCGAGTGGACTTCGATGGGCAGAGGTGCACTTACATGGGTTTTAGAGCCCGATTGCTGTGCGATTGTATTCGTTTTCCAGGGCGTCTGTAACCAAATACCACCAACGATTACATTCTGATCTTTCTGAGGTTCAGTTACGATACCATGTTAATATCAGCTGACATGTGCTTCATGTTTTCCTTTCCAGGGTTCTTACCTCATTTCAGCCTCATGTTAATTCTGGATGGCGGGGTGGGGGGTGGTGGTGGTGGTGGTTTTGTCTGAGTAAGGAAGAAGCAGTAGTAAGGAGGCAGTACACCCAGTGAGTGGCTAAGGCCATGAGCCCATCTTCTCAGCTGTGTCTTTCCCGGAACTGGGGTTATTGGTCCATCCTTGCCTCGGAAACCTGTCTTTTACTTACCTCTGGTTCTCTCCAGAGAGAACTATTTCCCACAGAAGGCATTTTGATGTGCTGTCTGATACCAAGGGCACCTCTCTGGGGCTGAATTTTAAGAGGATGAATTCTACTATGGCCCCCTAAAGTGTCCAATTCCCTTTAGGTAAGACTTTTAGAATTTGGTACCCAAAGGGCCCGGAGAATCCCCTTGTCCCATCTGGACACTCAGCAGTTCTCTGCCAGCTGCTGCAGTGGGTCCCTGAGACTCGTGTGGCATTGTGCCAGGCTGGTGCAATTGCGTGGCTGCTGAGAGCTCCAAGGTCCATGCTCTGGGTGAGTCCAGTGGAATGACCCTTGTGTGCAAACCCAGTGCCCCCTCCTTGCCCCATACATGCATCAGGTGGGACCCACTGTGCTGCTGAATCTGCCCCTGACACTGCTTCTGTCTGTCACTTCCTCTACTTTCCCTTCCTCCGTTACCTCTGTCACCACCACAGTGTGGGTCACCATCATGACTCACTGTGAAATAACCTCTTAGCTGATCTCTCCACCCTGTCATCTAATCCATCGTGTGCCCTGCTGGCAAAAGCGACTTATAAAATGCAGACCTGTTCTTGATCATTCCTGTGTTTAAACCCTTCACAGACTCTGTATCGGGTATCCATTTCTATGCAACAAATGATTACAAACATAGTGGTGTAAATCAACATGCGTGCATTATCTCATGGTTTATGTGGGTTAGGAATCCGGGCACAGCTTAGCTGGAGACCCACCTGCTTCAAGGTCTCTCCTAAATCAGGGCTTGGGTCTCAGGTGAAAGCTGGACTAGAGAAAGATCCACTCCGATTTTACTCAAATTGTTGGCAGCATTCCGTTCTTACAGCGTTGTTTGACTGAGGGCCTCTGTTCCTTCCTGATTCTTGGCCAGAATCAGTTCTCAGTTCTTTACCAGATGGACCTTTCCCCCATGGCCTCTTATCTCATCAAAGGCCAGCAAGGAACAGAGTCTTCTAGCAAGAGGAGAGTCACAATTTTAAATATATCCGAGTCACGAAAGTGACATCTCATCACCTTTGCTGTATTCTGTTGGTTAGAAAAAAGTTGTTAGGCCACCACACTCAAGAGGATGGGCACCTGGGTGGCTCAGTCGGTGAGGCATCCGACTTTGGCTCAGGTCACGATCTCACAGTTTGTGAGTTCAATCCCCACATCGGGCTCCGTGCTGACAGCTCGGAGCCAGGAACCTGCTTCAGATTCTGCATCTCCCTCCCTCTGCCCCTCCCCCGCTCATGCTCATGCTCACTCTCTGTATGTCTCTCTCTCTCTCAAAAATAAATAAACTTTAAAACAGAGAGGCGGTCACACAAGGTTGTGAATACCAAGAAGTGGGACTCATGTAGTCCGTCCTACAATGTGTCCAACATAAGCTCCTGTGTAATAATGCCAAAACCCTCCACTGGGGCAGGAGACCTCAGTGATTACTCAGAGCAGTAACTATGCCATCAGACAGAATTAAGTTAGGGTTCTGGGTTGACCACTTGCTACGGGACTTTGGGAAGGTTTTCAACTTTCTGGGCATCTGTTCGCTCACCTGTAAAATGGGGATAGTAATACTACTTACCTTATAGTGCAGTAATGATAAAGGGAGATATTAAAATTCATACATGACCCAATCAAGGATAAGAGCCAAATGATGTGAGGGATTATTTTTTATCCATAGAAGACTCTCAATAATATATGTTACTCTTCCCTGCCAGATTTATAGCTATATGTTTTTTCCTTCTCCCATATTCCCTTAGGCTCTGGCCCTGATGAGTTCTAGGACATTTCCCTAATGTGCTGAGCTCTTTGACTGGCAGCATCCTTCTATACTTTTCTCGCAGACCAGACTGTCATCCCCACTTCCTTCTCCCTCCTCCAGGAATCATCTGAGACATCATCTGTCTTGTGAAACCTTCTATGACCTCAGGATATCCCCACCCCCATACCGGCTGTGGTCCCACAGCTCCCTCTACTTTGACTGTCTGTTTGGATGCCTGTTTTCTCCGTTGGATTCTGGGCAGCAGGTACTGTGTCTTTCCTTTTTGAGTTCTAGCCGAGAGTCTGGAACCTGTAGGTACTCCCTTTGTGTTTTGGGAAACACCTTTTTATGGTAAAAAGCATTTTATAGACATGATGTTGGTGAGGTAAGTAGGGTGATTGGCATGACTGAGATTCTGAGAAATTAGATGATTTTCCCAAGATCACATGGCAAACAAATGCCCGAGCTAGAGGCAAACCCAGATCTGTTGATTCCATGTAGAGTGCCGTTTTGGGAACAAGAAGGTACCAGGGGGCGAGGGGGCATGACATATAACACTTCTCTAAACCTGTTTTGTGGGAATAACACATTTTGTAAAACAAGAGAACTCTCAGAAAGCTCAAGGCCTGCTTTGTAATTGGTCAGTGAGTTGCCTGGCTATTTGGAATAACAAGCAGATGACCTTGTGCCCAGACCATCTGTACTGTTCTGGGGAGTTCTAAGGGAGTCTGTCTGCTGAGGCAGACACAGCTCATGAAAATGGTCAGATTTCCTCTGAATGGCTCAATTATTTCAGTTCTCTGTTGACTAGGAATCCATAATAAACCTGGAGAGACAGGGAAAGGAAAGCAGCTAAGCAGCCCGCCGAACAGCCTGCCAGCAGAATAGCTCAAGTTCATGAGAGATTTTTTTTTTAAATGCAATTAATAAAACTCTTTAATCAGTTAAAATAGTTACCTCATGAATGCTTCAGTTGATGAAAGTAATTTCACATGGTTTAGGGCTTGACGTTTTTCTTTTTTGCCAAATATCACTGGTTTTTAAATGTCAGTTCATTGAAATTTTTCTTTGTTCTGTTTTTCTTATTTCCTAAGTAACACTGGGGGTACCTTAATGGAACTTTATGAGAAACAAACAAGAGGCAAAACCACATGTCACAATCCCCAGTAAATCAGACTGTCTTTATTTGTCTTTGCTGCTGTTTAGTGTCCGTTGTGTTCATCTATCACTTTTACATTTTTGTCATTCCAATGTTGGTATCATTTCATACACAAAATCTTCTAGAAAAAAAATCTGGTAGAGTTCAGGCCTTTGAAAAGAGGTTTGGTGGTCAACAGTGGTCACACCAACATATTCAATGACTTGGTATATTATACCATGGGACTTCATACCCTTAACTGGCATGCGTAGTTCTTTGTAGGCTGAGAACTGGTGGGTGTGGAAGCCAACAAGAGGTCTAAACATAAATGGAGTCAGTACCACTGGTAAGCACATTCGTCCCAATCACCGCCATTTGTGGAGTTATAAAATGAGCCGTGTACCCTATGTGAATTATCACATCCAGTCCTCACAACAGCTTATTAAAGCAGTTCTAGCATCATCACCATTTTTACAGATGAGGAAACTGAGGCTCGCCTACAGTAAGTAACTTTACCAAGGCTATTTACAGCTTACTGAAAGGCCAGAGCCGGACTTAGAGAAGCTTGGTCTGACCCAAAGCCTCAGTGTGTGTCTAATAATCTGCCTCTACCCCGCCCCCCCATCACCACTGTTGCCATTCTCACATCAAATTTCCCTATCCACTGAAATCATTCAGTATTGAGCTATTGATCACCTGCTATGTGCCAGAAAGTCCTCATGGTAGTTATGGCCCCTTTTGTCTGGAGTTGTCACTTCTTGTCACCCCCTTAGGAAATTAGTCACTGGAACTTTCATATGACAGATCCTTTTTCCTGTGAATTACCATCACCTGCCCTCACCACGGGTGGATGGGCTTTAGAGGAGAAAGGGGGTCACTCTGAATATTGAGGAGTTGATGGTCCCTGAAGGACTAGAGATTCTGACAAAATTTAAAGGTATTCTCGGTTTTCTGGGGGAAAAAAAACAACAACTCAGCTTGTGCAACTGGAGATCTTCTTGGGCCTAGGACTACAGATACATGGCTAACAGCTGTGCACCCTTGGGACTCAGTCTGTCTTCCTCTGAGGCTCCATATCCTTGTCTTTAAAATGGAGGCAATGTTCATACTTATGAAGTAAGGATCAAATTATGTATTTAATGTAGAGTGGTGAAAACATCAAGTTTTACATCAAGTACTTCTTGTCTGTCTTAGAGGCCAAAAAACTACAGCCTGAGAGACAAATCCATCCTCCTTGTTTTAGTAAATACGTTTTATTGGAACACCACTACACCCACTCCTTGTGAATTGCTTACGGCCACTTTCTGTCTACAGTGGCAGAGTTCAGTTGTTGCCCACAAAGCCAAAAATACTTGCTATCTGACTCTTTGTGGGAAAAGTTGCCAATCTCTGCTTTATATGTTCAAGTTTTGTCAGCTAATTTACAGGGAGCTCATTTCTTATGGAAGCAATAACATGAATAGAGTAACACATTTTGAGATAAGTGATTCTGATTCATCTCAGCCCTGGTCAATTAGTTTAACAGAGTTGTGATTGAAGACCTAATCCTGTACTTAGCACTGAGGCTTTGGTTCGGCAGAGACCTTGGAGACTGTATGTCTCATGGCGAATCAGGAGGGTCCTTGAGACAGATCTGAGTTTAGAAACCAAGGCTGTGTCCAATTTTCTTTGTGACTTGGGGGACGTCACTCTCCTCTCTTGTTCTGTTATCTGGAAACACAGGTAATGATGCCTGAGGGTTTTTTTTGCAAGTTTAGGGATTTATGTAAGAATCTAGAACATTCCTGGAGCATAGCTGGCATCTGGTAAGGGGTGGCTGTAATTATAATGATGAGTCTCCCCATCTTGGAACGAATAAAGACTTTGGGAAGCCATGTGAAAGCATTCGGCCCTTACAGAAAGCTCATAGGGGAGTGAGAAACTCCTGATCATAGGCAAAGGAGGAGAGACCGGGAGCATCCCAAAGAACGAAGTTACAGAGACCTTTTCTTTGAACCATGAGGCCTCGGAAGGGTTGAATCTAGCAACACAGAAGTCTTCAGTGAGCTCACCTGGCTGCACAAGACTCACAATGGAGGGTGATCTGGGAGCAAAGGCTCCTGTTCAGGTCCGGATGGGGACAAGAGGAAGGGTAGATATATGTCTGCCTTTGTAATTCACATAGCTGTAAGAGATGTTTGCTTCTGTGAGCTGGAGTGGTGAGCAGTGAGATCCCAATCAGTGTGCATGCATTCATTCCACATATATTTAGTGAGCGCCTTCCACGCGATAGATACTTTGCTGGGCACCTTACAAACAGCAGTGGACGAGGTTTCCATGATCTGTATATTCATGGAATGGACATTCCGTGGGTGGGATACACATAAAGGAGCCATTACAAGTGAGGAGTGCCCTGAAGGAAAAGTGCACAGGTGATGAAGGCCTATGACCCAGGGCCCTGATCTTATTCAGGGATTTGAGGAGGGCCGCACACCTTGAGGAAGAAAGTGCTAAGGTAAGATGAAAAGCCCAGCAGGAGTCACCCAGGTGAGTCAGTGGGCATGAGCATCCTTTACAGACTCAGGGCATATGCAACATCAAAGAGAAGCTTGCAAGAGGTTGAGTTGAAAGAAACCCTCACCGAGAAGAGATGTATGTGTATGAGCCTATCCATATCCGTTTATTTTCAAGATTTGGAAACAGAGATGTATTTTCACTGTAAAAGACCTCATTTTTTGCACCCTGAAATGTTCCAGTTTGTCCAATTTACATAACAAGGCATGTTTTCCGATACATTGCAAAACATATATTAATTGAAAAGGTTAATGTTGAAAAGGATTAATTTCTTCTTCCTTAGCAGCACCGACCTAATTAAATCTTTCCAGAAGCAGATGGACAATTCTGCCCTCCAAATTGAGATATTTATGTAAATATCACTGAGCTAATTGATACTCAGCTGAATCAAAGGAAGGTAAACAATGTGCTTTCATGTTGTCAACAGTTGTGAGTTTGATTTACGGCATTAATGACTTCCTAGAATGAGCTATTATCTAGAGTAAAAGAGATTCTGGGATCTAATTTATTTTCTTGATTTTTAGAAGTCACATTGAGAGTGAGCCCTGTTTACAGGAAGTATCTGAGTTAGAAAACGGGAACTTTGCCCAGGTCCCCTTGTTCCAGAGGCGAGAGCCTCTATGGAGGGGCCGTGGTCCTGAATGAGCGTTCAGCATATTGAACACAGGGGTTACACGAGGAGACCTCCTGTCATTAAATAGTGACTCTGGTGGGTCAAGACCACATGGGCTGGGGAAGAGCTCAGACTGAGATTCCAGAGTTCTAAGCCCTGTGCTTGGCTTTTCCACCCTTAGCTATGTTTTTGGTGGGTTGCGACCTCTCAGTTCTCACTTGTCTCATAAAAATGGGAGGACCAGCACCTGTTGGTTCATGCTCAGGACTATGTACATGGAAGTTATTATTACAGAGCTATTAATATTAGTATTTTGTTCCATCTCTTCTCCAGGCCATGCCAGCCTGCAGGTACAATGGTCACTCCATCCTCCCAGCCAATGGTCACTCCATCCTCCCAGCCTCACTGATCTTAGATCCTGAAATCTTTCCCTTCTTCAGGCCTTCTGGAATTCTCTTCCCCTTGCTCCATGCATGGCTGGCTCCTTTTCAATAATTCAGGGCTCATCTTAAATGTCTCCTCTCAGAAAATTCTTCTTAATTCAAACTAAGTGGATGTTCTTCCCTATTTTTTCTCCATTTCCACATCTCGGTTTACTTTCATGTAACGTGGCATCATTTGTGGTAAAGTTAGTTATTTCTTTGCTTTCTTGGTTAATGCCTGTCTCTCCTATTAGTCTGTAAATTTATTTTTAGATTTCCCTCCTCACTCCCTTCTCCCCTGATCACGGCTCAGCTGGGATTTCATCCTCTGAGGGGGAAGTCTCCATACTCTGAGCATCCTCTGGGGGCTGACTACATCCTATTCCCATCTCTGTTCCTTCCTCTGCGCTAGACTAAGCAGTTGTGTAGGATAGGGGTTTTAAGCACGCAATTTTGGGTTCAGATATCTCTCTGTCTCAGTTTCCTCATGTATAGAATAGAGATAAACATAACACCTTCTTTATGGGGGTACACACATGCTTAAAATTGTTCCAGGCACATAATAAGCCATCAGTAAATGTTGCCCATTATTGCTATTGTTGCTAGGATTTTTTTTTTCTCTGTTTAGGGAGAGTGCTTGAGAAACCTGTCTTTCTCATTTCTGCAGAACTGTCCATGCTGTGCTCCTGTTCCCTTCCCCCACAGTCCAGCCAACCTGCCCTTTGCTTCTTTAAAACTGTCAGACCTAGATGGGATTGGCTACACCCATTTGGGACACGGGTCTCAAGTGGACCCGACGATCTCTTTAGGCAGCCAAGTGCGTTTGTGAAACAGACGGGAGCTGTCTAGTATCAAATTAAGATAAAATCTCTGGGTTCCATGAACTCCGTTTGCTATATCTGTTCTTCTTTGCCTAGGAACACCCATTCCTCAATTTTTCTGTCATCCTTTTTTGTGTTTCTACCTGTAGACCGACTCTCAGGATATTTCTCCCCCCTTAATTGGCCTTCTCTGCCTCTGATCTGCCTGAAGATGCTGCAGAAAGACAAGGAAGCTCTTTGTTCCCCTCATTGTCAATGTTCAGAGGGAACTGCGGAGAATTCTAAGTCCTTTTCTTGGCCTGATGTCACTGCGACCCTGCTGGCATTGAGGAGGCCCACTTGAGGGCACCGGGCTGGAGTCCAGAAAGGGGAAATGTGATTCATGCTGAATATCGGCTATGAGTGTTACCTTTCTTGGGCCACAGATGGGAAAACCGAGTCCCTGGAAGGTTGTGCCTCTCTGAGGTCAGGCAGCTAGCAAGGGGCAAAACCAAGACGGGGACAGTATAACAGGGGAGGACCAGTAGGCTCATTGGGCTGAGGCTGACCTATGACTCCTGTCTGTAGGCACTGATTGACCTGGGGCAAGTGGCTTAGCCTTTTAAAACTTTGTTGTCCCATCTGTCAATTCATGTCTAATACGGCCCTCCTTAAAGTGCCATTGTGAGGATTCCATTAGATGGGGTGTGTGTGTGTGTGTGTGTATTAAATTCAAGTTAGTTAACATACAGTGTAGTCTTGGCTTCAGGAGTAGGACCCAGTGATTTATCTCTCACGCATAACACCCAGGGCTCATCCCAACAGGTGCCCTCCTCAATGCCCATCACCCATTTAGCCCATCCCCCCACCTGCCTCCCCTCCAGCAACCTTCAGTTTGTTCTCTGTATTTAAGAGTCTCTTATGGTTTGCCTCCCTCTCTGTTTTTATCTTCTATTTCCTTCCCTTCCCCTGTGTTCATCTGTTGAGTTTCTCCAATTCCACATATAAGTGAAATCATGTTTGTCTTTCTCTGACTTATTTTGCTTTGCATAATACACTCTAGTTCCATCCATGTTGTTGCAAATGGCAAGATTTCATTCTGTTTGATGGCTGAGTCATATTCCATTGTGTATGTGTGTGTGTGTGTGTGTGTGTGTGTACCACATCTTCTTTATCCATTTGTCAGTTAGTGGACATTTGGGCTCTTTCCATAATTTGCCTATTGTTGATAGCGCTGCTATAAACACTGGGGTGCATGTGCCCCTTCGAATCAGCATTTTTGTATCCTTCGGATAAATACGTAGCAGTGCAATTGCTGGGTTGTAGGATATTGAACTGCTGGTGGGAGTGCAAACTGGTGCAACCCCTCTGGAAAACAGGGTGGAGGCTCTTCAGAAAATTAAAAATAGATGATGTGTGTGCTTTGATAGCAGGCAGCTCGTCTGAAGGATCCACCCTTCCTGGCTCCGGAAACAGTGCCCTCTTCCTTCATGAATGCTGGCCGCTCCTTGCTCCTCCCCATGTTAGTCCACATCCAGTTCATCCGTTACATGCCCTATCAAGTTGTTGACCCCTGCCCGTCAGAATGGCCCACTCTCTCTGGGCTCCCGTGACCTTTCCCAGCACCTTGACGTCAGCCTCACTCCCTCCTCGGTTTTCTGTCTCCTCAGGGACTGGGCACAGACTGTCTAAGTCATTCGCAAGCTGAGTTCCTGACAGTGTGCTTGACCTTGTGCAGGGGCTGGAGGAAGGGAGCATGTCGCAGTGCCGTGACTTCAGGGGAGCTGCCTTCTCGCCGTGTGACCTTCAAAGAGCAATGCCACCTCCATGGAGCTTCCATTATCTCAGCTTCTGTACAAAAATACCACAGAGTGGGTGGCTTAAAGCAGCAGAAATTTACCCTCTCACAGTTCTGGAGGCCAGATGGCTGAAATCAAGGTGTAGGCAGGGCTGGTTCCTTCTGGAAGCTCTGAGGGAGAGTCTTCGCCATGTCTCTCTCTCAGCTGCTGCTGGTTTCTACCAGTGGTGGTTGCCCCTCTGACTGACCACACACCGCCTGTCTCTGTTCTCTGCCTTCATCTTCAAGTGACCTTCTCCCTAAGCGTCTCCCTGTGTCCAAATTCTCCTCCTCTTCGAAGGGCCCCCATCATTGGATTAGTACCCACCGTTATCCCGTATGTCCTCATCTTAGCATGGTTACATCTGTAAAGATCCTCTTTCCAAACAGTTCAAGTCATGGGGACTGGGAGGTAGGAATGGAACAGGTATTTTTATGGGACACAGTTCAACCCATGACGTAAAGCGATCACTGTGATGCCCATCGCTTACTAAATGCATACGTGTGTTGTATGAATGCATTTACATGTATGCATATCTACAATGCATATTTACGTGCATTGCCTCTTTTATTTCTCATAGATATTGTATTGTCATTTCCAGCTTGCAGATGAGGAAACACAGACCTAGAGAGGCTAAGTAACTCGCTCAAGGCCACACAGACAGAAAAGTTCTGAGCCGGCGCATCGATGCCAGCCGACTGCAACGCTTGCTTTTAAGTTCTGTGTTACTCGGGAAGTAACATCTCCTAACGTCTCCCTCGTAGTGTGGGTGAAATGCGATGGCGCACATGGGATTTGAAATCTAATGCCTGACGTACAGCAGATGCTTTGCAATATGAGCTCCATTTCAATCTGTGCAGTGTTCCTAACTCCCCTGCGTGCCCCCACCCAGCTGCCACCTCCTCTCCATCGTCCTTGAACCCTAATCCTACCTTGACATCTCCCTTTGGGTGTCTGATCGGCATCTCAAACCTCATGCGTCCCGAATGGACCTATTGATTTTCCTCTCCAGCTCCCCACTCCCTAGCCCCTCCTTCCTTAATAAATGGCACTGCCATCCACAAAGTTCCTCTTGCCACAAACCTCAGAGTTGGGCTTGCTCCCTCCTTTGCACATCACCTATTCCCTGTCGGTAGCAAGTCCTGTTGAGTTTCCTGCAAAATACATCTTCCCACGTTCACGGCAGCACTCCCCATCGAGCCATGTCATTCTTCGTGTCGACAAAAGCAATGGTTCTCTTTTGAAAAATTTTTAATGTTTATTTATTTTTGAGAGAGAGACGGAGTGTGAGCAGGGGAGGGGAAGAGAGAGAGGGAGATACAGAATCTGAAGCAGGCTCCAGGCTCTGCGCTGTCAGTACAGAGCCCAATGTGGGGCTCGAACCCACAAACTGGGAAATTATGACCTGAGCTGAATTCATACGCTCAACTGACTGAGTCACCCAGGTGCCCCAGACAAAAGCAGTAGTTCTAACTGGCCTCTTTTAACTGGCCTCCCTGCCTCCAGCCTGCTTCTTCTGCACACATTCTCCACACAGGGGCCGACCAACTGGTCTCCTTAAAGATGATTCAGATAATGCCAACATTTCTCTCAAATGCTTCAGTGTCTTCCCATCACCTAAGAGAATCTAAGAGAATAGGATCTGCGAGCCATACAATGGCCACTGCCCACTCTTAGACCTCACCTTCCCCCACCCCCAGGGCTCACTTTTGTCACACTACCTTTATTCTGTGCCTTGAACATGTCAAGTGCATTTCTATCCCGGAGGCTTTTCAAGAGCACTTCTTTCTGCTTGGAAAGTTCTCTCTTTCAGCCTGGTCACCACTCAGCCTTCAGATCAAACACATCCTTGGACTTCGAGGGTATGGCTGTGGCCTTAATCAGTGCTTCACCTCTAGGACTTAGAATAGTGCTCGGTATACAGCAGGTACTCAAGAGATATTTGTGACCTAATGGAATAGAAGAGATGTGAATTCAGGGACTCTTTTGCATCTTGAATCCTCTGTGTCTGGCATGCAATAGGCCCATGGTAGCTATTCTTTAAATGAATGAAAACATGAATGTTTGTTAGATGTGGGTTGCCGACTGAGGGATAAGCCAATGCTTCTTTTCTGTTTCCCCACTCAGCTTTCATGGGGTAGCCTCTGATTTAGAGAAGACCGATGCCCCTAATGTTCCAACATTCTCCCAAAGGATGCTCTCTCTTTCGAATCCCCTGTTCTGTGTCTGCCAGGCTGCATTTCAGCAGTAAACTGGGGCAAGAAAACTGGATATGGGGCTGCCTTTGTCTCCGGGGAGAAGTTACCATTCAGTCTGGCTCCTGCCTCTACTCCTGGCCACAGCCTGGTCACTCCGCCTTCAGCCAAACAGATGGACAATGGAACTGGCGAGATGAAGATATTCATGTAACTATCACTGAGCAGAGTGATGCTCAGCTGAGCTAAAAGAAGGGGAAACAAGATGGGAACACGATATTAACAGCTGGGAAGATAATTTACCGCATTAACGACTTTTCCTGGCAAGCTGCTCATGGGAGGACAGAGATCCAGGATCGAATTCATTTTCTCCATCAGTGAATCTGAACGCAGAGGTGATCCCGGTACACGTAGACTGATAAATCATACATCTCGTAAATCACCTACCTGGCCCTCGGCGGAGGCTCCCAGGTGCTCACATCAGATGCTTTTCCTGTGGGGCCCGGGCTTTCAGTATGATTTAAATAGTTCTGTGGGTCTCATTCATCACATTTTTTTTTTTTTTGAGAGCCTACTATGTACCATTTTGCTGGGTTTGGGCCTAACGAGATCAAAGGGATGCAGTTGTATTTTTTCTGTGACTGCAGTCTTCCTAGAGAGACAGAGCTGGCCCACATATGGCACAGGATTGTGGAAACATTGCTAGAAACGTCCACAGTGGGGGAGTTCAGAGGAGAAGGTGGCCGGTGTCTGCACTGGGCTGGGAATCAGGTGGATTTCCTAAAGGAGGCGGCACTTAATGAATAAGAGTTCATAGATGAACAGGTCAACCTGGGCAGAAGGAACAGAGCAAGAACAGCAGGATGAAGCTTGAACAACTTTGAGCGGTAGGATAAAAATGGGACTTACAGCTGCAAGGGGTGCTGGATGGGAGTATCCAGGATATGGAGGTAGAAGGGTCGGACCCCTTCCCGCGGTTCTGGAGAGCCGCTTTGCCATCAGGTTTGCATAGAAGAAGAAACTTCTGGGCTGCAGGTGGAGAGTGGATTTGGGCTTAAGAAAAGCAAAACCAAAACCAAACTCAAAACCCCAAACTGGAGGTAGGGCGTGAAATTAAGAGGTTAATTAGGCACAGAGAATGAAGTAGGGCAGGAGGGACAGAGCCAGGGCGGAGGGGACTCCTTCCTGCAAGGAGGGGGGGGGGACTCCCCCTTCGTGCTCAGGGAGAAGGAAGGCGGAACCTGGCCACGGATAGAGGTTACTGTAGCAGAGAGCCTTGGGATGACAGGCCTGTTACAGCCGTGGACACAGCACTCGGTCGAGTAACACGTATTTGTCAAACCGTAAGGAAAACACATTCGTTCTCCCGCTGAAGGAGAGTGGGGAGGCGCATCTGTTTCCTGAGCTACACGGCAAACAATACAGAGGAGTGTGTATTTCTCTCTACAGAGTCACTCAGCAGGCAGTCTGCTCTGCTCCCCGTGGTCTCCCTCTCCGGGGACTGGGGACCCTCCAGCCCGTCCCTCCTGCCTGGCCTACACACAGTGTGAGCACCTTCCTGCCAGCTGCCTTCCTCTGGGAGGTTCTCACATATTCACACTCACTGTGTCCAACGTTGAGGAAAGTGTGAGGTGTTGCGTCCGCCATGTTTCCTACACCCCATTTCCAATCTTCCCTGAATCCGGACGTTTCTATCTCCCAAGTATGTCCTTCTCCTCTGTTCAATCTTAATTACCATTTTTTAATTAGTTTCCTAGGGCTTCCATAACAAAGTACCAGAAACTGGTGGCGTAAAACAACAGAAGTTTATTCTGCCGATGGCTCTGGAGGTCAGAGGTCTGAAATCAAGATGTGGGCAGGGCCATCCTCTCTCTGAAGGCTCTTCCTTGCCCATTCATTGTTCCTGGGACTTGCCAGCCATCCTTGGCAACCTTCAGCTTGTAGACCCATCACTGTCTGCTTCCATTATCACACGGCCTTCTCCTTGGGCGTGTCTCTGTGTCCAGATTCTCCTCTTCTTCTAAGGATACCACCAGTCGTTGGATTACGGCCCACCCATATCCACTATAACCTCATTTTAATTTGTTAACATCTGCAAAGACCTTACTTTAAAATAAGGTCATCTTCACATATAAGGGGGATTAGGACTTGAACTTCTCTTTCTGGGGGACATAATTTAACCCTCACTGTCTCCCGGCAGTCAAATGCAATGGCTCACCAACTGCTCTCCTTGTCTACGGAAACATTTTGCCTCCAAGTTCACTTTCATTCTGTCACCATAGGCAACTTTATAAAATACGAACCTCGTCTTGCCATTCTCAAGTCTGAATAGCCTATCAAGATAATGCATTTGCGTGTCTGGCCCTTACTAACGTTTCCAGGCTTATTTCTTAAATCCTGTGCTCCACGAAAGACAAAATACTCACCACCCCATTGACACCAGCCTCTTTATGTCTCTGGACCTTTGTCTATCCTGTTTTCTCTGCCAGAAATGTTTATCCTGCTTCATCTTCTCAAGCAGTATCTAATTGTCTTACACACGTTAGCACAGGCATCAAGTCCATTACCACAAGGTGGTACTTACACTGCAGGCAGAAGTGATCCGTCCATTTCTGTGTTTCCATTAATCCCAGCAGAAACTGCTCCCACTGATCACAGCCCTTGGCACGCATCACCACACTGATCAGCTTCCGCATTCACCTCCTCTGTTAGGCAGTGAAAGTCTAGGCTTTGTATCCCCAGTGCCTAGCCCAGTATAGTTATTCAATCAATATTTGTTAAACGAATGCATGCCTAAACATATGACGGAATAAGCAAACTGATTAGTTAGCCTTATTTTGTAGGAGAAGATATGTCTTGGAACAGGTGGACAAGTTATTTTTGTCTAATCTCAATATTTTTTAGTATTAAAAAAACGATGAAAATATGCTTGTTCTCAGAATTATTTCACACAGAGACCACAAAGTGTGTTGGTTCATTTTTCAGCAGGTTCCAGAACATGGGGGCAGCACCTTACAGTATTTTGCAGTGAAGCCCATTGTACCCGATATGCATACATTCATTCATTTATTACATCCTTCTTTGTTTTATCCTGTCATTCCTTATTTCACTTGTAAAGCAAACATTTGTTGAGAATGACAGGCTGAAAATAATGGTTTCCGAGGTTCCAAGCTTGGAGCAAGGCCCTAAGGAATAAGAGGAGAAAAACCAGGACCCTGCTTAACTGGACCTTTAAGCCCGTTGGCCAGTAACACCCCTTGTATCCCTACCCCAGCCCCTGCCAACCACCATTCCACTTTTTGATTCTATGAATATGACTGTTTTGGATACCTCTTATGAATGGAATCATGTAGCATTTGTCTTTTTGTTACCGGGTTTTTTCACTTGGCATAATGTCCTCAAGGTTCATCCATGTTGTCACATATTTCAGAATTTTCTTCTTTTTAAAGGCTTGAGTAATATTCCACTGTATGGGATACACTCAGCTGCTTTTTAAGCATTCCAATACCTGAGCATCAGTCCAGATGCACTGAAGCAAAATTTCTGGGGACGGGGCTTAGGGATCTACCTTGCAATGGTCTTTCCCAATATTCTCATGCTTGCTTACTTTGGAAAATGACTAGTCACCATCATGAGAAATGCCCTGCTTGTTGAGATCATTATAAACTCCAACCTTGTTGTAATGAGGTGCAAATAATTACTGGAGGAGTAAACAAATATTACCAAAAAGAAAGACAGATATGAAAAGGCATCCCAGAGCCCAGAGTCTTAGAGCCGTGGTGCATTCTGGGAATGACCAGAGGGTAGGGTATCTCCATCTGCCGTGTCCTTGAGATATCACAATATCAGTGGTGCGTTTTCTTTGTCTTGTTCACATTGGCACAAGATTTAATTTTATAATTATCTTTGCAAACCATACAATTCTCATGGAAATCAGCCATGAGACAGGGTGTCCTAACTTCTCCTGAATGTCTAATTGTATGCACAGGAGAAATGTCCTATTTCTCACCGAGGTTAAAATTAGCTGGAACAGCCTGTAAGATCTCTTTTTTTTTTCTTTTTAATCTAACTTTAAGAAAATCTCTTTTCTTCCACTGAATTATTCAAAAATTTTAAATTTGCATGTTTCACACTCTTATTGAGCATTTCATATTCTTCTCCCAATCACGTAATTCTAGAGTCCTTTCCAAGTTATCTTTTGGACCACTTTTAAACAAACAAGCTTGAAATGTCGCTAATCTGCAAGACCAATCATGGAAATTACCAGACCACAAGCCTATAGTTCTGGGTGTCTTCCCACTATCTCACTAACCATCCGGGGGATCCTGAGGAAGCATCTTACGTGCCAGATTTTTCTTTTCTTACTTTCGCAGAGATCCTAACTCCTCCCTCAGGATTATGGTAACTCTCAAATGAGATAATAGGTGATTAACTGATATGGATTCCCTTGCATGATAGCTGCATTTCTTTTTTTTTTTTTTTTGCTTTAATTTTTAAGTTTATTTATCTTGAGAGAGACAGAGACAGTGCGATTGGGGGAGGAGCAGAGAGAGAGGGAGAGAGGGAATCTCAAGTAGGCTTCGCACTGTCAGTGCAGAGCCCCATGCAGGGCCGAACCCACGAAATCATAAGATCGTGACCTGAGCCGAAACCAACTCAGATGCTTAACTGAGCCACCGAGGCACCCCTGGCTGCATTTCTTTATGCATTCAATCCCCATCACTTTTGAGAAGAGGGACTGTAGCCATAGAAAACTTCTGTTGATTAAAATTCTTTGCTATTTTGATGGGGTCAGCAGTTTTGATGATGACAGGTATGAAGGGTCTGGGTCTGGTGCAGTGTTTCTAAAAACAAGATCACCTGGGGATCTTATTAAAACGTAGAGTCCACAGCTGAAGCCTGAGATTTTGTGGTTCTAGAAAGATCCCAGGTGATGCCAGCGTTGCTCATCAGGAACTGCACTTTCCTCAGAGAGATCTCGGAGGATCCTGGATGTGTTACATGTGTGGCAGAGACTGGCCACATGCTTAAGGATCTATTCACTCCTTGTGTTCAGTCAGGTGCACAGAGTCCCTTGCCATTCGAGCCATATGGCTGGTGTCTGGCCAGTGGAATAAGGGAGGAAGAATGGGTTCTTGGTTGTAAGATATCCAGCGATGTTCTTCATTCCCTCTTTTTGCTTGTCAGTGTGCTGTGTATAAAGGACCCCGTGGAGCATTTTCAGGAGGATCTAGAGGATGGTGTAGGACCATAAGATAGAAGGAGGTGTGATCCCTGGACCACTCCTTATAATGCCACTTTCTCCTTGGGATGCCTAGTTAGGCAATGACCTGAATCAGAAATATACCTGGTCCTATTAATCCGCTGAGATTTTGGTCATTTATTACAAGAGCTGGGATCACTTCTCTGACTAATACAACAGGTGCGCTACACTGCTGATTCCCTACCCCTGGGGTAAACTTCCCAGCAGCCAGAACTTCAGAGCCTATCTCCTCCAATTTCAAGCATGCTCACTTCTATTAGCTCCACTGTGCTGGATAGATACTAACATTTTTCTGTGTGCCATTACTTGGAAAGGTTGAGAAACCCTCTCAGCGAAAAGAGTCTGAACTTAAGCATTAGGACAGTCTGGTGCTGCCTCCTGAGTACCACTGTGTTTCACTCTCCCCTCCATCCACTGACATCAACTTCCCCTGCTTCAATTTTCTCAAGTGTCCCGCTGCACTTAATGTGGCTATTTCAGAGCCACATGTTAGAAAACTTGAGTAGGCTCGGCCGTGTCGAGGGGAAGGAGATGGAGGTTGATGGTCTCATGGGAGCATGAGAATCAGCACAGACACAGCGTGGTGGACAGCAGAGGCTAAAGAGCAGCCGGAAGACTCATGGGCTTGATTTACAAATGAGGAATGGAACTCATTTTGAGAAATCAATTGGGTGTCATGGAATATTTATGGGTCCCCGCTCCTGGCAAGCATTTCATTCAGTGAAGGCGCCCTCGTTTACAACCCAGCTCCCAGAGCCGGTGCGTGATCTCTGTCCCCCCTCTCCTCACGATTATGAGCAAGGTTACTGGCTACTTTCTCATGGAACTTTCCAATTCTCCTTGAACGTTCTGGGATAATGGATTTTGTTCTCAACCATCAGACACCCTGGCATTCAGCTGAGTTTCAGTGGCGTCCTTGTGGGTAGAATCATTCAGGGACTGTGTTTCACAGGCAGAAACGTATTTCATAGAAATTGTGGAATCATAGACTCAGAGTGCTGGAAGCTTAGCACCTCCACACTTGACCTCTTCATTTCACAGACGAGACCCCAGATGGGAGAGTCACTTGCCCAAATTAGTCTTACTTAGTCTTACTTACTGGACCATCTCCTGGTTAGCCACAGAACACAGTAAACATTATAATTTCATCTCTTTCTATGGAAACAATGGCCATCAGTGATGGGGCGACATTCAGTACCTGTATCGCTTCTAATTCCCACTGTGCCTGGCCAAAAAGATGCTCCATAAATGCTGCTGAAATTAAAATCGCTATATCTTTTTATGTTATAAAGTGGGTCCTCTCAGGTAGAGATCATGAAATATTTAGGGGATATGAGAAAAATAAATGCATGTTATACAATATTAAGCAGAGGAAGGGGCACAGCTCTTCGCTGTTGATTTTTACCAGAGAACTATAGACACGTCCTCATTTAACTCTCTAAAGAGATATTACTTTAAAGATTATTCAAAGAGTTGAAATGGTATCATGAAGCAAAATAAGTAATAAGGGAGAGGTCACAACCCAAAGAAAGATGCTCTATGAGAATTCTTTTTCATTTTAGGGCTTTGGATTTGAAGATTGGGCCTTGGAGGACAGACTCTTCTGTCTACCTACAAAAATATATCCAATTCAATATTAGAGTTCTTCACCAGTGGGCAAAAGCAGAGAGTTTTTTTTTCCTTTTTTTTTTTCCTGGAGAAAGCCAAGCATGCTTGTCTTTGAGTAATAAGAAACATTTGATTATTTTTATTGATTGGAAATAAATAATCTTTCCTTATAAGTCTGTGGGAAAATAATACACTTTGAGACAGAGTCCGAAGTACCACAGACAAGGACAAAAGAATTAGCATCTTTAAATTAGAAAAGGTAACTTGGCACTTGGGAAGAGCGGTGAGCTCTTATCCTGGTTTCCTCATCTCTAAACCAAGACAATTCTATCAGACAAGGTTTGCAGTTCCTTCCAACTGGAACATTCTATGATTGAAAGTCAGTGAGTTAGGTAAGCAGTAGCACCAGAGGAAGGGTCTTTGTTACATGTGTTGGGGTCACACAGACCTGGATTTGATGCCTGCTTCCACTGATTGATGAGTAATCTTAGGTAAATTGCTTAACCTCCTTGAGTGCAGAATCTTCCCTTTTTATTTTTTTGTTAAAATGGAAGGAAAGTATGAGAAAGACCCAGCTTGCAAGGTGACTGTACAACTCCGTAACAGAAGGTTAATTTCTTAAGTAGGTGTGTACAGAGTGCCTACTCAATGGCTTGTCCAAAGTCACGGAGTCTACTAGAGGCAGAGCAAGGACTTGAACCCTCTCTCAGACTTCAAGTTCATTGAGCTTCACATTATACTTAATTGCTGTTGGATGATATTAAGGAAGTCAGAATGACAAAAATCAGAGTGTTAAGACTTGCTGAGGAAATCTTTGCTCATGTCCTCAGCTCTGTCTGCCATTCACCTGCTTTGCTTCAAGCCCTAAATGTTACCTGCACTCTTGCTTTACTTCCCTTACTTGTCGCCCCCTCTTCAGTGTCTTCCTTCTATTCCGTACTCCACCCTGAGGCCAGAAACATCTTCCTAAAATGAGTTTGATAGGTCACTCCAATGTATATGTACCTTCCATGACTCCTTGTCAGCTAAGAGTAAAGTCCAAAGTGTTTGTCGAGGTGTCTCGGGCAGGGTCTAACTGGAAGACAGAGACCACTTGAGTATTGAATACAGAGGGTCTTTAATGTAGGGAGTTAGTTATGGAGGCCATTGCATTGCTGAGAAAGTAGTCAAGGGACGGGAACAACCCAGAGGTTGGTGACGGGGGGCACTGGAACCAGCCCTAGGCCAGGGGGCCAAAAGAAGGAAGAGGAAGTATTACTGGCACTCAGGGACCAATGTAACCTGAAAGCTGGAACCATGATAGGAAGGTGAGTCCAATGATGGAGGGAGGCATGGAGGAGACAGAGCCACACCATCATGGAGTATGAGGCAGATTGTAATGGGGAGAACCCCCTTCCCCCGGCTTTTCCCTTCTCCTTACTGCTTCCCACCTCACCTTTTCCACTGTCTGAGTCAAGCTAGAAACCAGTTGGTATAGGAGGCCACAGGGCCAGCAGAACAGGAAAGATGAGACCTGGGTCTCAGAACCCTTTAGCTTAGGACCCACACTATGGCTTATCAGACACATATCCTACATCTCTGGACTCAGCCTCCAAATCTGTCTGCTGTTTGATGCTCCACACCTTTAAACCTGATAAACACTCTTCCTTAAATTTGTTGTCCTGACTGCCAAGATACATAGCAAGCTTCCTCTCAGTTTTCAGAACTGGTGTTTTTTGTTTGTTTGTTTTGTTTTTGTTTTCATTTTTTATGTCAGCTCCTCTTCAAAGACTTTCTTGAACATTGGGAAAACAGCCAATCAGCCTCACTGAATGAACTCGTCATACTGCACTGCAGTCAATTTTCATTCACATCTGCATCTTATATTTGAAGTCAAAGACTAGATCGTATCTATCTTGGATCCCCAGCCTTGAGCACAGGAACTAGTGCATAGTAGATCCTTGTTTGCAGAAGATCAAACAAAAGGTGACTGGCTTCTCTGTTCTAGTCAGATAACTCAACTCCTAGAAGATTAGATATTTGTCTAAGTCCAATAACCACCCGTATTTAGTCGGCTAGGGAAGCCATAGTCAAATATCACAGCCTGGGTAGCATAGACAACAGAAATTAATCTTAACACAGTTCTGGAAGCTGGAAGTCTAAGATCAAGGTGTTGGCAGGTTTTTGTTTTCGTTTTTTTCTCCTGAGGCCTCTCTTCTTGGCTTTGGGTGGCTGCCGCCTTGCTATGTCCTTACATGGTGTTTTCTCTGTGTGTGCACCTCCCTGATGTCAATCCTTATAAGGACATCAGTCATATTGGAAGAGGACCCCATTCTTATTCTCTCATTTAACCTTAATCATCTCTAAAGACTCTTATCTCTAAATGCAGTCCCTTTGGGAGTTTGGGCTTCAGTATATACTTTTGGGGGGCCACAATTCAGTTCATTAACACCACATCTCTAAGAAATCTTAAAGGAGACCTGGATGAGTCTTATTAGGAGTCTATTCTCTGAATGGTAGGCCTTTGCTTTGAGGGTCCCCTGGGGCCAAATGGTGGGATCTTCCTTTGGTTTTCCACTATCCACCTGCTGCTTGGTCAGAAAACCAAGCCTCTCAGGTCCCTCCTGTGCTCTGGAACCCATGGAGGAAAAGTGACCCTGTCCATGCTGTTCAGAATTTCCTGTTTGGCTATTTGTTATTTCTTCGGACTTTAATAATGATCTCAGCTAGAGATGGGAAAGAATAATGAACCATTCATTCCCATTCAAGACACTAATTAAAAAGGCACAGTTTTGTTTTCATGAGTTGTGATGATGACTTAATTATAGCAGGACCATGTAAAAAAAAAAAAAAAGTCTTACTTTGAGGCTTAAGAGCAACTGTAGAGGTGCCCGGGTGGCTCAGTCGGTTGAGTGTCTGACTTCGGCTCAGGTCATGATCTCACAGTTCATGAGTTCAAGCCCTGCGTCAGGCTCTGTGCTGACAACTCAGAGCCTGGAGCCTGATTTGGATTCTGTGTCTCCCTCTCTCTCTGCCCCATCCCCACTCATGCTGTGTCTCTGTCTGTCTTAAAAATAAATAAAACATTTAAAAAATTAAAAAAAAAAGAGCAACTGTAGAAGCACATAGTGGCTGTCTTGGGCATGTGGGAGGATAAGGAAGGAGCAGGTAGAAAGAAGACAGTAGGGAGTAAGGGTTTGGCTTCTAGTTCCATTTCTCCTTGTAATTGGCTGAATGACCTCAGGCTACTTCGCCTCTCTGGTCCTGTTTCTTCTTAAAGAAATATGGATGAAGTCTGTTGGATTGTGGGCGTCATATTGGCCCTCCACATGGTCGTCACTGGAGGATCATAACTTATGTCAAGTTACTGTCTGTTGAAGGACACAGGTGCATTTTGTTTGGAGCAGACCCTGAATGATGACAGTATGGCTGTGTTCAATAATCTGAATTGGAAGCTGGAGAGAATATTCTTGGGTGATAAATGTGGACTAAAGTAAATGGGAGAAAATTAAAGAGGAAAGCGATTGGCATATACTAGGTAATTTCCTTAACCTAAGCTCTCTAATGATCATACTCAATCTTTTCATTGGGGTAAGCATTATTTCCCCCACTTTATAGATGAGGACTCTCAGGGTAGGAGGGTTTAAGTAACTTACCTAAAGGCACACACCTGGCAAGTGAAAAGTTGAGGTTAGAACCCGAGGCAGAGGGACTCTACATCAAGTCTTCTCTCCATCATAGCATACTGTTACAGGTTACTCAAGTGAATAGTGGATAAAAAGAATTTTGTAACAATCCCATCCAAGAATAAAATGGAAAGCTCACATAATAGTATGTTCAATGCCCTTAGGTGCATTTGATCAGACGTCTGGTCCCCCATGGTCAAATGTGCTGAAAGGGTTCGTGTGTCCGCATGTTCATGGCAGATACCGGCAGGATATTGAATTAGCATGATTTCTTTCCTGACCAGTCAGTCAGCTAGACCACATTCTTCCCTCACAGACAGGTGTAAGCAGGAAGCATGTGACTGAGTTCTGGCCAGTGAGTGTTGGTACAATTCCAGCTCCAGGCCTGGACCATGAAATTTGCCCAAAGCTCCCCACTCTTTCTTTCTTCTGCATGGTTCATTGGGAGACTATGGGGGCACGAAGTATGGTTGAGTGTAGATGAAAGGGGCCTGGATTTTGTCCACACCCCTGAAGCAGCATGAGAGTGTGCTATGGGCGAGAAATGAAGCCTTATCCTTTGAAATCACTATGATGTGGAGATGTTGATCATGGATGTTGTTAGACTATCTTGCCTGGTACAGATGACCTCTAGTGTCCCTTTACCCTGGAATGTTCTAGGATTCGATGAAATTAATTAGAATGTAGAGAGGCCCTAGGCAATGTAAGTAAATAGCTGATTGTGTACTTTGGGGAAGCACTGGGAAATGAGGTAGGTAACACTTCCTTTTCTCTTTCCATGCCTCATGCAGCCTATTTGTACCGTCAGCCAGACTTCAGTGAAAAATTTCTTTGTAAACATCTACTCATTTATTAATTCACTGATTTAATTAACAAACATTTGTTGTGTGGAAAGTTCAGGAACTCTGTGCTCTGGAGACTTGAAATACAAAGATGAATGAGACAGTCATTACTCCCAACAAGCTGGCAAGACCACAGGCTTTGAAGGGACCCCAGATGACATTCTGTTTAACCAAGTGCCTCTCTTAACATGTGTCCCTGGGCAATCTTATCAGACAAAGACTTCATTTACAAATTGCACCCCAGTGACTCTCAGGTTTCCACTTTTATCCTTGAACTCCGTGAAAGACAGATACAAGATAGGAAAGAATATATCAACATGCACATTATAGAAACATGAAATGTTTATTCTTATAGTGGAAACCCTTTCGTTTTCAAAATAAGACCAAGAAAAGGAAGAGAGTATGGCAACTGTTGTAACCAGCATGGGATCCAGAAGAAGGATGCTGTGAACCAGAAGATGATGCTCAAGAGAGAGATGAAGAGGTCATGATGGACCAGCGAGAGAATTCGGATTTTAAGTGCTGTGATAGGGAGGACTAGGCTTTCCACTTACCCTGTGTCTAAGAACAGTGCCTACCACATGTCCACAATGAGTTATATTAATGGGTACATGCATGTACATATGTCGTATTATGTGACATACATATATGTCATGCCTGTATAATTAGCGAACATATCATAAAGCGATCAACATGTATTAAATGCATTTATTATTCCAGGTACTCTTCCAAGCATGGTTGTCTTGGGATCTGCCATATTGAGGCTCCCTTCCCACTCTAGCCCAGGCCATATTTTGATTCTACTTTTTAAAAAATGTAGGTGCAACGGAAGTCTTATTGGGTCAGAGGGAGGGAGAACAATGGGAGGATTCTCAGCACCCTTTATTTGCTAATATGTATTTGATAATACTGTGAAGCAGTATCAAGATATTACTAGTGCTGTTTCCAGCCTTCATCCTAAGGGTAAGCTTCATCAGAATCCCAAACTTCAATCCCATAGAGCCATCCCTTCTTTAGTGACCGGGGAGGTAGATGACAGAAGTGTCTCCTACAGTTAAATCTCTGCAGGTTCAACAAGGCTGCAGTTCGAATGGAGTGGTATATAGGGGAAATTCCACCCCTGTAGCTCTGCCTGAGGGCAGAAGTAAGGAACTCTGAGTAATATCTCATCCTGTCTTCACTGCCTCCCTCCCCATGTTTCTCTCCATTGCTAAAAACAACGTTAGCAAGTGAGTATGACTTCTAAACAAATACGGGCTTTCCTTTATGTTTGGAGCATATGTGAGTTGATAAGTATGATAACAAGATGAATACTCATAACCAACCTAACAATTTGTAAGTCAGCATATGACCAGTACCAAGGAAAATCACCTGTAAGTTCCTTTCCTTATATGTCCATCGTTGTTACCTATTTTAAAATGATTTTATAAATCACACATGCATCTCTTAAACAGTTTACTTATTTAACATTGTTTAGGTTTTAATTTTTATAAGAAATAAAATTCACTCTTTTTTCTCTACTCACCATCTGTTCATAAGATTCACCTTTCCCAAAATGGATTAAGGACTTGAATGTAAGACCTGAAACTGTAAATCTCCTAGAAGAAAGCAGAGGGGAAAAGCTTGCTGATATTGTTCTTGGCAATGATCTCTAGGGTATGACACCCAAAGTACAGGCAATGAAAACAAAAAGAAACAAGTGGGACTACATCGAATTAAAATTCTTGCGCACAGCAGAGAAAATAATCAAAACAGTAAAAAGGCAACCTAAGGAATAGGAGAAAACATTTACAAACCACTTATCTGGTAAGAGGTTAATATCTAAAATATACAAGAAATTTCTGAGACTCAATAACAGCAACCAAAAAGCAAAAGCAAATAACCCAATTAAAAACTGGACGAAGGGCTTGAATAGACATTTCTCCAGAGAAGACATACAAATGGCCACCAGGTATGAAAAAGGTGCCCATCATCATCACCCATCATCAGGGCAATGCAGATCAAAACCACAATGAGGTATCACCTCATACCAGTAACAATGGTTATTATCCAAAACAAAAACCAAGGAGGACCAGCATTGGCAAGGATGTGGGGAAAAGGGAACCCTTGTACACTGTTGGTGGGGATCTGTATTGGTAAAACTATTATGGAAAACAGTGTGGAGTTTCCTCAAAAAATTAAGATTAGAATTACCGTATGTATTGAGCAATTCCACTTCTGGGTATATTGTCCAAAATTTTTGAAATCAGTATCTCAAAGAGATATCTGCACTTTCTGTCCAATGCAGCATTGTTCATAATTAGGTTGAACATGTGGAAGACATGGAGACAACCTAAATGTCCATCAACAAATGAATGGATATAAAGACAAGGGGTATATACATACTGTAGAATATTTTTCTGCCTCAAAAAAGAAGGAAATCCTACCATTTGTAATAACATGGATGAAAGTGAGGACATTATGGTAAGTAAAATAAGCCAGTCTCAGAAGAACAATTATTGCATGATTCCACTTAGGTGAGGTATTAATAATGGTCAAATGTACAGAAGCAGGGTTAGAAGAGGTAGTCTGGTGGTTACCATGGGCTGGAGGAGGGGTAAATAATGAGAAGTCGTTCAAGCAGAATAAAGTTTCAGTTATACAAGATGAGTAAGTTGTAGGTATATCTGCTGTACAACACGGTCCTTAGAGTTAACATGGTCTTGTGCACCTAAAATTTTGTTAAGATCGATTTCATGATAGGTATTCTTACCACATATACACAAAGAAGGACACAAGAATGAACAGAGAGGCACCAGTCTGGCACGGACCTACCAAGTTCAGATTTTTTTCCAAAGACCTGAAAAAGGCTAAGTCTGAAAAAACTTGAGCAAGGAAGGCACATGGTCATGTGGCTATTCATTTACTTGGTTTTATTTTCATGTAATCTCTTTCACAAATACATTTTGGCTACTTACCACATTTTATAATTCACACAGAACTTTTTCCTAAATTTTCTCATTTTTTCCTCTCAACCATCTTGTGAGCTAGTTAGTTAGGGGCTATAACTTCCATTGGACAGTGAGCCACCCTAGGCTCAATTTCAGACTTGTCTAACATCATAGAATTAGTTGGTGACAAAGATCTTCCTAAAATTCAGGACCTTTGGTCAAAAATCCACTTATGGTGATGTCCCCCTGTTTGTATACAGAATTGAGGGTGTTTGCTGCATAAAACTGTTAACGACTAAGAAGAATTAAAGTGGAAATAAGAATCTGACCTTCATACAGGAAATGAGGACAGAAGCTACACGCAGAATAGTGTAGGAGGCAGAATACACGCAGTACGGAGAAATTATTTAGCAAACCTTGATAGGACCCCAAGTGCATCTTTATACTACAACATTGATGGTCATCATTATGGCAGCTTTGGGTGTGCAGATTCTAGAAGGCTGAGTAAAGCTGCTCTGTCCTCGGACTCCCATACATGGCCTACTTTATATGAGTCCCTGGTGCACCTACTGAATGGATTCTTTACAAAGAGTGATACAAGTAAGGGTTATTAAAGGAAACACATTCTTCTCTTGGACAGGAACATGGTGTGCAGGTGTGCAGGTGAACCCTGGAGGGATGGGGAGAGAATTATCATTCATGGAGTATTATTATATACCAACTGTTCTGCATGCACTGTCTTTATGATAACCTTCCAAAGTAGGCATTAAAGACCATTGTTCCAGAGGGTAAACTAGAAACTTACTAAGCTTGGCTTTCCATTCTAGTTCTGCCCTTTCTGGTTTTGTGATTTAGGGGAAGTTGCCGTGTGGCTCAGACCTTCAGTTCCCTTGATATAAAATGAGCACCAATGTACATAATCAGTTGATGTCATTGTCAATATTTTATACCCGAGATGATGTGTAAGAAACTGCTCTGTGAACCACAAACTATTATGCTCATGTGTAGAGGAATAAGACTTAATACCAGGTTTTCTACTTAGAAACAATTAGAAGGATTATTATTTAAGTCAAGCCTTTTATTTTATGAACTGCTGAAAAAGGAATGGAGAAGAATGAAAAAGGTCCGTTTAAAAGGCCAGATTTATACTGAGTTATTATTTTTTAGCACTGTGTGTTAACCACCAGTGCTAGCATAAGGCGGGAACACAGGACAAATAAGTTTATTCTAAATTAAGTAGAATTAGATGGAAAATAATTCACAAAAGGAGTCACTTATAAAAATTATACCTTCTCCAAGAGTTATATTTTATGACTTGGTATGATTATCTAAAGCATATGTCCCAAAGTTTAGCATCTGTATGAGCATAGAGATTTACATTTCAGATGGCTAAAGACAGCTCTGTAAGAAAGCAACTTGACAGTAAGGGCTTCTCTCTTTTTACACTGAATGCTAGGAAATACACCACGGAAGATCTACATGAGTGACCAAAGAGCGTTGTCGTAGCTTTTCTTCCCAAGATCTTTGCTTTCCTCTCCTTAGGGAATAAGTTACTTCTTTAAGTCTTGGGGTTAAAGAGCCAGGGTACTAACTGCCTTTGTCACCAAGGATGTACCTACAAATCAGAATCTGAATAAGCAATGCCATTTATCTCCAAGTTGTTTGCCTTATGATTATTTTTAGTTAAAGTTGTCACATTCTTAAAGGGAAAATCCTGTGTCTGATTTTGTATTTTCTGTTCCCAGGGAATGAGAGTTAGGATCACCATCATACCCATCAAAATAATAATCACCATCTATATTGATTATCTTCTGCTGCATAACAAATTGTCCCAAAATTTTGTGGTTTAAACAATAATGAATATTACTTATATCTTATAGTTTCTGGGAGTCAACAATGTGGAAGCGACTTAGCTGGGTGGTTCGGGCTTAACATCTTTCCTGGGGTTCCAGTTAAGATGTAGGTTGGGGCTGTAGTGTTTTAAAGTCTTGGCCGGGACTGGACTGGATTCACTTATCTGGTTGGCACTTTGGTATTGGCTGTTGGGAGGAGGCCTCAGTTCCTTACTCTTTCACAGAATTGCTTGAGTGTCCTTATGACATGGGGGCTGACTTCTCACAGAGTGAACAATCCAAGAGAGCAAGGCGGAAGCTGCAATTTCTTTCCTTATCCTAATCATGGAAGTCACATAGAATCATTTTAACAATACCCTATGGTTATCTGGGCCAGTCCTATTTAATGTGGGAGAGAGAAGTCTATTCAAGGGCTAGAAAGCCAGGAGACATGGGCTATTTGGGACCATTTTGGAGACTGTCAACCACATCATCATAATACATTTTCAAATGAAGGAATGACTTAAGAAATGAGAAATACACAAGCATTAAAGAAAAATGTTCTCGGGGCGCCTGGGTGGCTCAGTCGGTTAAGCATCCGACTTCGGCTCAGGTCATGATCTCACAGTTTGTGGGTTCGAGCCCCGCGTCGGGCTCTGTGCTGACAGCTCAGAGCCTGGACCCTGCTTTGGATTCTGTGTCTCCCTCTCGCACTGCCCCTCCCCCACTCACACTCTGTCTCTCTCTCTCAAAAATAAATAAACATTAAAAAAAATTTAAAAAAAAAGAAAAATGTTCTCTAGGTATATTTTCTTACAGGAAGAGATTATATTTGTAGATCTTCTTTTTTTTCCACTCCTGACATGCCATTCTTTAGTTTTTAGTTAGAAGGAAGCAACAATAATTTCTATCTAAACTTAATGTCAATTAACACAGTAATTACAAGACAGTAGCTAGTCTCACATGATAATTGATGATAATTGCTTCCTGCTTTAATTGGTATATAAACAAGACTATGCAATAGGAATCCAAACATTCCTTCAAAAGGAAAAAAGAAAATCAAAGAAGGAAATTTGTCAAAGTCATTTCTAAGCTGATAAGAAGCTAACAAATCCAGCCTCCATGTCTACAAGGCATCAAAGCAGCTGCGGGCAATGCCTGGCACTTTCTCAGAGCTGGCAAGGATTACGGAGGAAGCAAGAGCACCACGCTGGCTGGCATCGGCTCCAGGGTGCTGCTGAGATGTGTGCCGATGCCCAGCTGTCCGCGGCAGTGATGCCAATGTGCTGAAGTGCTTGAAGGTTGCCAACGCGACAGACCAAAGTAGGCTCATCAGTGAAAGATGGGATGATGTCTCTCCTCTGTTGCCACCTGTGCCTTCTGGAACGCTAGGTTTAAAGCAAAATGGGGGAGGGGGTGAGGGTTAGTGTTGTTTTTGAGGTGAAAAACTGTGGAAGTCCATATGTAATAGCATCTGAAAACTAAGGAGAAGCTTGAGTGAGGAAGGCATACGATACAGGGCAACAATCTAGCCTTCATTTGCTAATGAGGGGAAAAGGCCAATGAATGAGGCAAGTGAAACTTTTAGAAACCCAGCTGCGTCCTCCTAGAACAGTAGGCAGATGGCACATGGAAATTAATTAATGTCAGTATATCCAAGTAGAGAAGAAATAAAAGAAGATATAGAAGAAAGAACTGTTGTCCAAGATTAGACGCTTTGAAAAGCTGAGGAGATACAACATCTTGAGGGCAGCTGGCAGAGATGGTTATCTTCCCTACCCACTTGGATGGGGCCTCAGCAGCATCACTAGCAGTTTCTTTTCAGAAATCCATTGAAGAGGATTCCCCAGTGGAAACAAACATGGGAACTAGAGGGGAAAAAATACCCCGGGAAGTTGGTATCTCAGATCTAGGCAATACCAATCAGGAAGCAGAGTCAACAGTCCCTGGGACACAGGGGCAGAGGGCTGCTTATGAGAGGTCGTGGAGGTGATTTTACAGCAGTAAGTTGGAGCACTTATGCAGTTCTAAACTAGGGGTGCCAGACATGGCTCAGAGGGGAAACAGAGATTAAGTTTTCTGAAGAGGCAAGATGGGAAGGAAAGGCACCTCAAGTGAGATCTGATGATAAGGGATGCCACCATTGTAAAATTTGAAACATTGCTAAATAGGCAACAGTCTCTCCAGTGCTACCCTCTGGAAGATGAAAATGTGAGCATAGGTGGTTCCCCCCGCCTGACATGGCAAGTGGTGCCCTAACATGGTTTATTATGGAACCAGGGAGATCACTCCCAATTTTGTTTAGTTTTACAGGTCATGAACCCTGAACCACCATCTTGAGACTGAGCAACAACATGGCCAGGATGAATCCAAAAAGGATCCCCTTTTCTCCTCATTTTGTGTTTTGTCCTTGGCTGCTGTGATTATTAGGTTCTGGAAACATCATTTTGCTTGGCAAAACTGCCCTAAAACTAGGGATACACTTATTTTCTAAGTTTCACGGGTGTGGGGCCCAGATTATGATAACCTTATGCATCCTCTTAACAGTTTGTGGAATCTTACTTCATGAAGCTCAATGAGATTTGTCTGCTGTGGTCTTGAATAAGCAGTTCTGTGAATGAACAGCCCAGATAGACCTCCTGAAGGAGTAGCTTAATGCTACCTATGCTTCTGAATGAATATCTAGTCTGAGATGGAGCATAGTACAGCAGAAGTGAGGGTGGTGAACTTTAGTTGTTAAATTCTTTTCACTTTCTCTCGATTGAGTTAATACTAGTTGTTGTAACAAGAAGATCCTAGACTTCTCACATGAAGTACTCTTTGTGGTGGTGATGTAGTGTCTGCTCCATACAGTCATGTGGCCAGAAGTCAATTATTTGGCCACATTTAGATGAAAGGGAGCCTGGGCAGTGTCATTGACAACCACTTCCAAATGGTAACTATATATTTTGAGAAGGGGATTTGAATCTCTAATGGACAGCAAAGACAAGATAATTTGATTTTGGCTTTTAATTCCTTGGATATTAAATTCTTCGGATTCATATTGAAACTCTTGGGAGTTGAATCTTTTTCTGCAATATGATAATGAAAGTGGTTTTATGAAACTTTAGGACATTTCTATGTGATTGGTTTTAAGTTATCAGAGTATCTTCCTGATATTCTTAAATCTTATCACAGAACCTCATCAGCTATACTGGACATAATTTGCCTGAAAATAATTAAAGGCAAGAAAAAAGAAGTGGGAATATATTTTCAATTTACATACAAAGTTTTTCAAGTTCCTGTCATGAATTGATCGTTAATACTATTTCAGAACCTTTTGGGGACAACATCAAAACTACCTATCCGTAGTTCCAGAGTGACAGTGGAACAATGGCTGGTGTTGAATGTGACGTCCCTCCCTGAAGGACGTAGCTTCATTCTGGTAGGGGTAAGATTAGAAGACAAACCTGGAAGGATTAAGAGAGCTCAGCCTAGGGCATGTTAGAGATCATTTGTTTCTTCCTCCTCCCTTTTGCTTTTGGAAGTCTTCCCTAACATAGTTCTACTGGTCCCAGTGGCCCTTACTCATTGAACACTAGGGTTGAGGGGCCCTGGCCTTGTCCTTCTCTCCATGGGGTACACCTGCAAAGAGAAAGGATTCCACTGTGGGCCCTTTGGTAAAATGTCTTGTGCAGTAAGGGCCCTCATTTCAGGGGAAGGGAAGGCTCAATTCAGAGGAGTATCATTAAGTTTGTTCCTCTACAGTTTAGCCATATCCTCCTGCCTAATTTTCACTAGTAATAAGCCTGGCATTGTGGTTTCCATCTGCCTAACACCATACGACCATATGTCAGTTGGTTTGAACTTGAGGGATGTTATTTTTTGACCCCATCAAATCAACTGTAAACTGGGTTGAAATCGTGGCTCTCTTGCTTACGATCTGTATGGTACTGAGACATTTGCATGGTCTCTCTGAGCTTTGGTTTCCTGCCTAGTAAGTAGGGGCAATAATTATCTCTACAATAGTGTTGTGAGGAGTAGATATGATAGTGGTTGTAAAATGCTCTGTACAGCACCTGGCACACAGTAAGCACTCAACAAATTGTATCTCTTATTATTATGAGACATTTTTTACCAGTTGATCTTATATCATGTGTGTGTTGCATATACAGTGCTGGGAAATAATTAGCTCTTACCTTTCCTTTTGGTTATTCATGGTGACATAACCATCAGTACCTGTGTTATCTTCAAGTACCAGAAATTAAAAATTCAATGAGGACAGTGACAGCAGGCTCAGAAAGATGGTAGGACTGGGAAAAGGTTGCCCATATTTTAAGATGCATTGAAGCTGGGCAACTTTCCATCAGCACCCCACCCAGCCCAATAAAAATAAGTACACTCATACAGCTGGTCCCCTCACACCTACTTGTTCATGTTTTGCCCTGTCATATTGCTGTCCTTTTCATTTACAGGTTTATCTGCCTTTTTCCACTCTGATCTTAATGGGGACCGAAGTCTTCGAGCCCTGGGCACTAGCCTACAACTGTTGGGACAGAGTAGGCTCTCATCAAGTGTCAGTTACACTGAGACGTCTTTCATTCCCTCCTAACACCTGTGTACATCAGAAGTCCTCAGACTGTGCTTCTCTGCCAAAACACATGCAAGGAATAGGATAAGACTCCATCAGTACCTGGTGATTTTTATGGGAATGGACAGCTTCCTGAGGAAAGGTGTGTAAAACCTGTGGCTCGGCACAGTGGGAGGAATAGGGGAAGGCAGTTTGAGTCAAACCTTCCTGGATGATCTCGTTTTGCTCTTCTGTGCTCAACTGAGAATTGCAGTGTCTAATGTGCTCAACTCTGGGTCCCTAGAGCATATCTGTATCTATATCTATATCTTTATCTATATCTATCTATACCTATAGATATCTCCATATATATTGAATGAATAAGTGTTTTCCAGATGCTGAAGAAAAATGGAGACATGGATAGGGTATGGGTGGTGGAAAAAAGATGAATAAAAGTCATGTATTAATCATTGACACAGGAGGGCTATCAGAGAAGCCATATTTAAGCTTTTCATCTTACACTATTAAGTAGCAGATTAGCTGTCAATTTTTTTGTAGACACTCTGTCAAGTTGAGGAACTTATTTTCTATATTTATTTTGTGAGAGTTTTGTTTTATATCATGGATGGGTGTTGAATCATGTCAAAGCCATTGGATTCAATTTACTAACCTTTTCTTAAAGATTCATGTCAATATACATAAGAGATATTGGTCTGAGATTTTCTGTTCTAATGATGTCTTTGGTTTGGGTGTGAAGGTTATACTGGTTTTGTAAAATAAGTTGGGACATGTTCCCGTCTTTTCTATTTTTCTGGGAGGGATTGTATAGAATTGGTGTTAATCCTTCTTGAAACATTTGGTAAATTTTTTTTTTAATAAGTCCATCTAGGCCTAGAGATTTCTTCTCAGTAGTTTAAATTCAGTTTCCTTAATAGTTACAGGGATAGTCGAATGATCTATTTCATGTTGGCTAAGATGAGTTAGTTTGTACTTTTTGAGTCTCATTTCATCTGTAGTCAAACCGGTTAGAGTTCATAGTATTTTCTTACTATGTATTTCTTACGTAGTATTTTCTTCTATCCTTTCGTTGTCTGCAGCATCCGCGGTAATGTCCTTGTTTTAGTCTCGATAGTAAATTGTGTCTTATCTCTCTTTTTTCTTTTTTTCTCATTCATTTAATTTTTTTATTGAAGTGTAATTAACGTACAATGTTATATGAGTTTCAGGTGTACAGTATAATGATTCAACACTTCCATACATCACCCAGTGCTCATCAGGACAAGTGTGCTCCTTAATCCCTTTTCCCTGTCTCTCCCACCACCTCCCCACCTCCCCTCTGCAACCACCAGTTTTCTGTAGTTGAGAGTCTGTTCCCCCCCCCCCCACCCCGCCACCGTCACTCTTGCTAGAGGTTTGTAAATCTACTGACCTCGCAAAAGAAGCCAGACTTCTGTTTCATTGATTGGCTGATTGCTTTTTTGTTTTAAATTTTATGAATCTTGGCCCTTATCTTTGTTATTTCCTTACTCTTGCTCAATTTGAGCTTATTTTATGCTTTTTAAAAAAATTTCTTGTGAGAACTCAGATTATTATTAATTTGAGACTTTTCCTCTTTTCCAATGTAAATATTCAGTGCTGTACATTTTTTCTTCTTTTCAGTACTGCTCTGAGACCCAACTTTTTTTATACATAGTGTTTTCATTCTCTAGTGTATTTTATTCCCTTGAGACTTCCTCTTTTCATCCACAGATTATTTAGAAGTGGGCTTTTTGGTTTTTAAGTGTTTGAAAATTTTCCTGTTGCTTTACTTTTATTGATTTCTAGTGTGATGCTGTTTTTGTCAGGAAACATAATTGGTATGATTTAAATTTGTTGAATATTGTTTTATGGCCCATGAGATGCTCTACCTTCATATATGTTCTATCTTCATGAAAAGGATGTGATTCTGCTGGTGATAGCTGCAATTTTATATTCATGTTGACTAGATCTTGTTGGTTGATGGTATTGCTGACTCCTGTATTTTTGCTAATTTTTTGTCTAATTGTTCTATCAGTTGTTGAGAGAGGGGTGTTAAAGTCTCCAATGATCATTTTGGATTTGTCTATTTCACCTTTCAGTTCCGTCAGCTTTGGCTTCATGTATTTTTCAACTCTATTTTTTGGTGCACATACATTTAGTATTATTACTGTGTCTTCTTGATGAGTCTCTCCTTATATCATTGTATAATATCCCTCTCTGCCTCTGGTAATTTTCTTGACTTTCCATGATATTTATATAGCAACTTCTGCTTTATTGTTGTTGTTGTTGTTTTGGTTAATGTTTCCAGGGTATAACTTTTTCCACTCTTTTGGCTTCAACTTGTGTAAATCATTATATTTGAAGTGATTTCCATAGATGGCATATAATTGAGTCATATTTCTTTTTTAATCCGCTCTCCTAATCTCTGAGTCTTAATTAGTACATTTAGACATTTTGCATTTAATGCAATTATTATTATGTCAGCCTCAAGTTATCCACTTTAGTTTTTGTGTTCTGTTTATTCTGTTTTTTGCTTCTTTTCTTTTCCCTGACTGTCTGTGGGTTTCTTGAACATTGTTTAGGATTCTAGTTTTGATTTAGCTATAGCACTTTTGAATCTGTATCTTTGTATAGCTATTTCAGTGGTTGCCTAGGGATTACACTGTATATACATAATTTATCATAATCTGAAGGTGTCAGAATTTCATCAGTTTGGGTGAAGTATAGAAATCTTACCTCCCTTTACGTCCTTCTGTCCTCCCTCATTTATAATATAATTGTCTTAGGTATTTCCTCTGTGTACGTTGAGAACTACATCAGGCAGTGTTACAGGTTTTGCTTAAACCACCAAACATAACTTAGAAAACTCAAGAGGGGAAAGAAAGCCTCTTGCATTTGCTGGTATTTTTGCTCTTTTTGTGTTTCCGTCTTCTTCCAGATGTTCCAAAATTCCTTCTTTTATCCTCCCCTTTCTAGAGAAAGGAATTTGGCCTTTCTAGAGAATTTCCTTAAGTCGTTATTTGTTTTTAAGTTCTGGAATGTGTTTGGTTCCTTTATATATCTTCTTTTTCGTTGCTGTGGTGTTTCACTTTTACAATTTGTGTCGGGTGTGTTCACAACTGCTCATCAAAGCATTTTTGTAATGATTGCTGTAAAATTCTTGTCAGATAATTCTGGCATCATGCTTATCTCAGTGTTGGCATCTATCGATTGCATTTTTTTTCATTCAGTTTGAGATCTGCCTGGTTCTGGATATGAAGTATCATTTTCAGCTGAAACCAGGACATTTTGGGGGTATTATGCTAGAAGAGTCTTAGAAGGATGTTATTTATTCTTCCAGTGAACAGGCACCCTCTGAAACCAGTCTGGTGGGCAGAGAGTGGTGCCACCTCTTACTGCCAGCCAGATGGTGTGGAATTGTAGCTTCTCCACTCAGCTTCCATCGGCATTTGTGGGTAAGGGAGGTGCTCCTTACCACTGCTGGGGATGTGGGAGTTCTGGCTCCCGCTGGGGCTCTGCTGACCCTACTTCATCTGGGAGGAAACAAGACACCTCACTTCTGCTCCCCAATGGCCTTCCCTCACCCGGTGGATAGAGAGTACCTCATTACAGACGAGCCGTGGTATGAAAGTCCTGACTCTTCACCAGGTCTTCTCTGACACCAACCCAGTGCCGAGGGGGAGGATCTGCTGAGTGGGGGGGGGAAGTCCAGCCTCCCCATGTGGTCCCCACTGACACCTCAGAGGAGGGGAGGGGGCTTGGAGAGAGGGGCTTACTGCTGAATCGTGATGCGAGTCTTGGCTCACCACTCAGCTGTCTTTCGTCATCCCAGCAAGGATGCTGCCTGCCTTGTTCTAGTCTGGCAAGAGTGGAGTCTGTGCTCTCTATGTGGCCTTGGTGGTGGGATTGAGAGTGGGTTCAACAGGTTTTTTTCTCTGTTGTTTGGCTAGAGGAGAGAAATTATTGTCTGCAAGATTTCTACCTTGCTAGGCGACCCCTGTTCAGATCCTTTGGCTAAAAAGAACAGGTTTTTCATGGGCCTGCTTTTTTTTTTCCCTTTTTTGCCTGTGCCCATTGGCATTCTGAGTTGCCAGCTTCTCCAGTGTCTAGTCTGGGCTACATGAGGCAAATAGACGAGCAAACCAAAAAACCAGGGAATGCATCCCCGTGTCCTTCCTCGGGTCATGAAGTTCCTGGCTTGTTCCTTTGTCCATCTTCTTTCCATCTTTCAGCCTCCTTTTGTTTGTTTTATGTACAGCATCCAGGGCTCTTAGTTGTACTTAGTGGGTGGACTAGGATAAAGTACCTCCCTAGAAGCAAAAGTTCTAGCCTTTTTGGATCATTAAAAGTGGGCTCCAGATTAAAACTCAACCTGAAATCTGTTTTCAGCCTTTGTATCGAGTGACTTGACCTGGGGACGGATGTGGGATCATGTGACCTGAACTTTCATGTCTCCTAGTACTTTGGTGCCATGGTGTGTGTGTGTGTGTGTGTGTGTGTGTGTGTGTGTGTGTGTGAGTGAGTGTTTGGAGATCGTAATATTCCCTGTCCCAAAATGAGAAGACATTTTCTCCTTCCTTCTTCCCTAGGTCTAGCCTCTCTCGAGCTGAGAGAGGCAGGCATTCTATTTTGCAACTGACCTTATATTAGTAATGCAGAGACATTCCTGGTCTGTCTCTTGATCTACTCTTAGTAATTTCCTCAAAAATGGTGGCCTCTGAGGACTGTGTATGGTTTCCTGGGGGGTGTGCTTTACCCTGGCCATCCCAGAGGGCACAGAATCCCCTCTCACCAAAAATACTGCTCTTCTAAACTGTAAGGTTTCTAGATTAAGCAAATAAAAATACATGGCACCCAGGTAAGTTGTCATTTCAGATAAACAACTAATAGCCTATTTTAGTATGTGTGTCCCATGTGATATTTGAGATATTCTTATAGTAAAAACTTATTTGTTTACCTGAAATTCAAGTTTAACTACATGCGCTGTATTTTATTGGGCAGTCCTAAATGTAAGAATTGCTCCTGCCCTTTCTCTCTTCCTTTCTTCATTCCTCCCCTTTGTGGCATGGGGAGGAGAATGGGATGCTTCAAAGCTGTTGTAGGGCAAGTTCTTAAAGCTCTTTGCAAGTCCTGGGAGAGAAGTCCAAGCCTAATTGTTTATAGTCCTTTTTAGAATGTGGGTAATTAGGGCTTCCTTGTTCTCAGATGTAAGCCTTAATTCTTAGGAAATAGGAAAAGTCTTATTCAGCATCCTATTATAGAGAACAGGATTAGACACTATAATCAAATGGTAAGCTAAATGCAATCACATTCCAAAATATATAATTCAAGTAATGAATGTTGTGGACGCAGAGAAGGAGAAAACACAGGAAAGGTTGGATGTCTTTCCCAACACCTCTGGGTCTCTCTTTCCTCATGAGAAGATGAGATGATTGAACTAGAAAATATCCGAATGATTTAAGGTATTAAATGGGTTATTTTCTAGTGCTTTGGAGTTTTGGCTAAGAACCCACAGCTGAGGACACTAACAAAAATTGTAGCTAACATTTACGATTATGGACAGACCCTGCTTGTACTTGTTTTAACCTTACATCACCCCTGGGGTAGATACAATTGGCCTCATCCCCTTTGTACCAATAAAGAAGCCAAGGAATTGAAGAGGTGAAGCAAACTGGCTGAGGTCACGTGGATTTCAAGTGCCCCATGCAGTCTGAGGGCCCATCTCACCATGAAGTGTACACATACATCCAGTGAGCATTACCATCACCCTTCATGGGAAGAAAGGCTGGACAGCTACTGTGGAGGTGTCTTTGAAGGCAGTTCTGAAAAGCCACAAAGACTTGGCAATTTGTTCCCTTGCCCCAAAAGAAGAGGGGAATGGGGTCCCCCAACCTAAGCCAATTATGAGGAAGACTAAGACAACACAGCAATTTGAAGTGGTCTGCAATAGCAGGAATTGGCCTTGATGCTTGGTAAACACGTAGAGTTGCCCTGTGGTATGGGCTGGGGGTGCTCAAAACCCCACAGGGTCCTCCCACAAGAAAGAGTGGGCATTTGAATGTCTGCCGTAATAGACATTTAGCAACCAAGGTGACTTCAAATGCTCAAGCTAAATAAAGATACCTTTCACCTCTTTCTTCTTATCTTTCAATCCCACCTGGACACTGGAGGAGTCCCAGAGGGGCAGATGAAGTGGAGGAAGACATGGGTCCAGGAGGAAGGTGGAACCAGCCATTCTTTCTCCCTCTGTTTACCCCGTGGCTCCGAAGCTGAAAGTAGGAGGATGCTGAGATTCTAAGGTGGTGAAGTGGGCTTAGATGTCCTGATACCTGCAAATGGAACTATTGTAAACAAATAACAAGTAAACAGAACCTGTTACTATACCCTAAACAGTTACCTTGCTCAGTAAGCTAGTGAGCTGTTCAAGGTGGCCAGTCTCTGGGTCTCTGCTTCCTCATTACCAGAATAAGGTCATTGCTTCTGGTGATCTCTGTTTCCTCTCCAGTTTTGTTTTTATTATTATTTCTTAAACATGAAATTTATTGTCAAATTGGTTTCCATACAACACCCAGTGCTCATCCCAAAAGGTGCCCTCCTCAATGCCCATCCCCCACCCTCCCCTCCCTCCCACCCCCCATCAACCCTCAGTTTATTCTCAGTTTTTAAGAGTCTCTTATGGTTTGGCTCCCTCCCTCTCTAACTTTTTTTTTCCCTTCCCCTCCCCCAGGGTCTTCTGTTAAGTTTCTCAGGATCCACATAAGAGTGAAAACATATGTATGACTTATTTCACTTTCTCTGTATGACTTATTTCACTTAGCATAACACTCTCCAGTTCCATCCACGTTGCTACAAAAGGCCATATTTCATTCTTTCTCATTGCCAAGTAGTATTCCATTGTGTACATAAACCACAGTTTCTTTATCCATTCATCAGTTGGTGGACATTTAGGCTCTTTCCATACTTTGGCTATTGTTGAAAGTGCTGTTATAAACATTGGGGTACAGGTGCCCCTATGCATCAGCATCACCACAAAAGACTCTGAATAGCCAAAGTAATATTGAAGAAGACCAAAGCGGGAGGCATCACAATCCCAGACTTTAGCCTCTACTACAAAGCTATAATCATCAAGACAGCATGGTATTGGCACAGAAACAGACACATAGACCAATGGAATAGAATAGAGACTCCAGAATTGGACCCACAAAAATATGGCCAAATAATCTTTGACAAAGCAGAAAGAATATCCAATGGAAAAAAGACAGTATCTTTTAACAAATGGTGCTGGGAGAACTGGACAGCAACATGCATAAGGATGAAACTAGACCACTTTCTTACACCATTCACAAAAATAAACTCAAAATGGATGAAGGACCTGAACGTGAGACAGGAAACCATCAAAACCCTAGAGGAGAAAGCAGGAAAAAACCTCTCTGAACTCAGCTGCAGCAATTTCTTACTTGACACATCTCCAAAGGCAAGGGAATTAAAAGCAAAAATGAACTATTGGGACATCATGAAGATAAAAAGCTTCTGCACTGCAAAGGAAACAATCAACAAAACTAAAAGGCAACCGATGGAATGGGAAAAGATATTTGCAAATGACATATCAGACAAAGGGCTAGTATCCAAAATCTATAAAGAACTCACCAAAATCCTCCCCAGTTTTAGAGAGAATATAAATCAATTCAGTGTGGCCCAGAAATCCGCCTCCCAGAGGTTGAAGTTATACATCATCTGGGGACGTGCTTTTCTTTAAGATTTAAGCACGATTATCTGAGGCCCCATGCCACGTAGTTGGTCTCTGCCCCAGGATTTCTGAGATTCCCATGGTGGTGAAGTCCCTGCTCTCCTCTCTCTCTTTCGGCTCCCTGGGACTGTAGGTGGCCCTGTGTCAGTCCTGCCTCCTGGAGTGCAGACCCTCTCTCGCTCCATTTGCCCCTGCTAGTGTCTGATCCTCATTCTCTTCCTCTCTTTTAGAGTCCCTGGTGCAACACTTTCAGGAAGCTACCAGTTATGACATCCTTTCAAGAAAGGCTTTGGGATACAGATTATCATGGCAGGCACAGAGCAGTAACAGGTTGTACTGGGTTCCGGCAATCAGTGCCCTCCAGGTCCTAGTGACACCCCCACCCCACCCCAGCTGCCGTGTTATTCGGGTCTCTAACACTATCACACTCTACTTTTCTCCTTCTGTCTTAGCTTCCCAGGCTGTAGTGTTCTCCCCTTAGGGTATAGAACACTCCGTCTCTCTCTTTGTCCCCCTTCTTCTCATCTGGACTCAGCAGAGGGCACCCGACCTTCTCCACCAAAAGGACACATCAAGGTGTTCTCACAAAGAATGGCACTGTCTTGTCTCGGAATGAATTATGTTACTGCCTTGGAAGGGAAAAGCAGCAGTGGTTTCTGTCTTAGAGAGCGTCCCTTCCCTCTGCCCTGGTGCATTGTGTGCGCCTGATAAGGGGTAATAATAATAGCAACAATATCTCCAGAGCCATGAATTCCATAATTGGGTCACTGAAAGCTCCTGATGTCTTGCAAATTGACTTCACCAGGAGAAGGCAGTCGGTTGCCTATTTTGAAACGTGTACGGATGGCATCAACTTTCTGGAGTTGAGTTCTTTTGAGCTAGTGTGCCCACTGACAAGGTGGCTAACCACTTCTCATTAGCCTAGGTTCACTCCTTTTTTTTTTTTAAGTTTATTTATGTTGAGCGAGGGAGGGAGGGAGAGAGAGAGAGAGAGAGAGCACGCACAAGCAGGGGAGGGACAGAGAGAGGGAGACAGAGAATCCCAAGCCCCACAAGGACTCAATCCCATGAACCATGAGATCGTGACCAGAGCTGAAATCAAGAGCCGGACGCTCAACTGACTGAGCCACCCAGGTGTCCCAAACCTAGGTTCACTTTTAACACAACCTTCTTTTGGTAGCATATACCCTTGTCTTCCATGCACCTTCATGTGTATTCCTTTGCACACTTCTCAGTGCAATGCTGTACGATGCATTATCAACACTGGCTTTACATTTAAAACGACTGAGGCACAGAGCATGAAGTCTGTAACTGGTAGGTCCAGTTTGGGAGTTTTGATTTTCTGCCTTCAAATCCCACTCTCCCTCTGAGATAAAATATGCAAATACTGTTTATACAAACAGGGCAAGATAGGAGAGGATATGGTTCTCTGGGACCTTGGGGATCTACTGCAGCCTTTGTTGAGGAAGGAACATTTGGCAAGGGCCTTGAGAGAGAGAGGTATGCAACATGTCAGTTATCTCAGAGGGGTACACCTGTCACATACAATTTGGGAGACCCATCCTGTAGCCGAGTATTTGTGAAGTGTTCTTGTATTGGCTGTTGGCACAGCATGGAACAGAACTCAAAATGCCTTTATAAGAATAATGCATTTAAAATGGGATATGGAAAGGTAATGTTTACTGAATGCCGACTACGTGACGAGTGATTCATACGCATTTTTTTAACTTAACCTGCAAAATAATTAATGGCATTTCACAGATAAGAAAATGTAAGAGCTTAGGTGGTTTTAAAAAATGAAATGTCCATGAATAATTGCAGTAGCAAACATTTATTGAGCATGTGATCTCTTCCAGACACTTTATATCTTTATCATCCCAGTAATCGTCACCAGGATTGTACAAGGGCAACCCTGGCCCCATTGTTGTTGGAGTCTGAGGGGGCCAATAAGTAACACAAAGCAGTGAGGCAGATGGAAGCAGATGGGTCAGCCAAAATACTGATGGAAGCTGAATTCGAGAACAAGGCTTAGATGAGCGGCAACATGGGGCTTCCTAATGTTCCTGCCTCAAGTCAGTCCTTGGAGAGGCTCACTCGGCAGGTGTTTGAGGCCTGCAGGGTAGACACATGGATGATGACATCCTTCACTTATCCTGGTGGGGTAAGGACCAAAAAGGGATGGGGCCTGTCACACGTAGGGCTTTTGATGAGTCAGCTCCACCCAAACAAAATCTGTCTACCTACCGCTGTTATTTACCACTCCACCTCTGGGGGCAGGGAAGGAGGATGGGGCAAGAGCCAGGAGTTTTTAGGGTCATGCCTTTCTCCTGAAAACTGCAAGTGAAGAGAAAGGATTGCCCCCTGCCCCACCCCCACCCCTACGTTTTCCTATTTTATCATTTAGGAAGTGGAGGGAAAAGTAGGAGAAGCAAGTTGCCTAAGGTCACAATTCTTCATTGGCAGAGCCAGGGAGTCCGACTCTGGAGACAGCCTCTTCGTGACACGACGCTGCTTCTGGAGAGCTCACCCCGAGCCTCTCTGGCCCCAGGTCCTTTCCCTGTGGCACATTACCTGCCTTGGGAGTTAGGACCGTGAGTGCGTTGGCTGCTAAAGCCTTTGAGGGGATCCTGGTGGAACTCTGTCCAGGGAACCAGATATAGCCGCCCTGCCTGCTTAACTTGTATGTTCTTCGATTCTCACTGATTGTTGACTCCAGCTGCCAGCAGTGACTCAAGCCACTCTCCAGGCTTCACTGCTACTCTCCTCTCCACTTACTCTCCATCTTAGCTCCTTAGGGCTTTCTAAGCTTCCTGTCAGTCCAGGGTTTCATGCTGTCCTTCCAGATGTCACTGACAGCCATGCGGGTCCCACCTATAGACAACACCCAGATAGCACAAGGTAGAAATTGGGGTTCAAGTTTAATATGATAATACCTTCATATCATATCCAGACATTATATAATGATGGCCATTTATTAAGTGCTAACTAACCATATGAATGTTTTGAGGCATCAGTTCTTAATACAGTAACTCTATGGTCCTATCACACTATTATTTTTCTCTGCTTTGAGATGGTATTTCAATATGGTGGCTGATGGTGACTCTTTTCCCATTTCCTATTGCACTGAGACCCTTGCTGCCTCAAGGAAGGATGGTTTGGGGCAACTGGGTGGTTCAGCTGGTTAAGCGTCTGACTCTTGATTTCAGTTTAGGTCATGATCTCACGGTTCCTGGGTTTGTGTCCTGTGTTGGGCTCTGTGCTGACAGCACAGAGCCTGCTTGGGATTCTCTCTCTCCCATGCTCCCTGCCCCTCCCCCACACATGCATGCAAGTGCATGCTCTCTCTTTCTCTCTCTCAAAATAAACTTTTTTTTTTTTTAAACGGATAGTTTGGAAGGAATAGCAGTAGGACATTGAGTTATCTGATGTGTCTTCCCTGAGACCCAGGACTTAGGGAGGATGTTACCAGGGTGAGGAGAGAACAAGCACTGGGCTGTCTGAGAACAGTGGTCCACACTTCCCTGCCTTCATGGCTCAGGCGAGAAGAGCGATGGAAGCAGTAACACTTTTTGCTGTCAAGTCAGGTGTTGAGGTGACTTTTCCCAGGTGTTCCTGGGAGAGGTGACAATATGCCTGAGAAGGTGAGGTGACTTGAGGGCTCATCCAAGCAGAGAGGGTTGCAGGAAACCTGGAAGAATCCTCCACCCTGCAGTGTGGGCAGGGCCACAGCCTTTAGAGGGGCCTAGGTGTAGTTGAGAGGGAGGGTCCTGGTCGGTGAGCCCTTGGTGCTGGAGATAAGGGAGGAGAGGAACGTCCTCCATGGGCCAGTGCCTGGGGACCTCCCAGCAGAGACCGGCATGGACAAGGGGCCATGAGAACACCCCTCACTGTCTCACAAAATGTGAGGTGATATAGCCCAGTCTTCATCTCTAGATGTATGTAAAAATCAGGCAAATAGAATGGGAAAATCCCTAAACTGACTGAGATTAAATTTCTGATACCAAATAGGTTAGGAATTTGGAATATTTAGGTTGTTAAAGATAACAAATTAAAGAATTAATCTACAGTAAAAGAAAACAAAATAATGATTTCTCAGAGAGGTGTGGGGATTGACTGGGATGGGGTTCAGAGAACTTTCTGGGAGTGACAGATGCTATGTATACTTTGAGAGGGGTGTGCATTACATGAGGATCTGTATTGACCCACACCTATCAAACTGTCTGCTTAAAATTGAAGTCTTTAATTGACTGCAAATTAGGCTCCAATTAAAAAATTCAAGAGACAAAAAAAAAAATTCAGGTCATACTTCTTGCCTTAGTCTGCGACATTCTGAGAGTTCAGTACTTTATTGAGGTCACATGCATGGAACCCCTTTGATCTGACCCTAGAGTCCACCTTCTCCCAGTTGAGAGAAGGGAGGTCTACTGGTGGGAGCCCGGCTCTGCCCCTTGCTACTGCGTGACCTTGGACAAGCCCTATAAGGGGTCGTTGCCTCCGTTTCCCCGTTGTGACATGTGGGTGCTAACAGCTACTTCAGAGGGTGGCTGAGGATCACATGCTTTTTACTACTGAACTTCAAAAGTTCTCAGAACAGGGCTGACAGTAGTCAGCGTGGTTGGCTACTCCTTCATAATATGCTGAGGCATCTGAAACAGCAGGAGGAAGCAGAGCCCCCCCCCCCGCCCCCCCAGAGCCACAGGTCCCAGACAAGCCCAGGTTAACACATGAACTTGCAGCGTCTCAGCTCAGTGGGAGCTCCAGCTGCAAAGTCTTTGAAGACTGTTTGCCAGGCAGGAGAATTTGGTGGCAGAACTTCCTCCTGACACATGTGCAGTGATGTAGTGAAACTTTTAGAAAGTTAAGTGGTGCTGGGAGAAGGCGTATAACCTTTAAAAGCCTGAATAAAGTCCACAGAAGTTATGAACATTCTCAGGGAAGATGGAAAAGAAATGTTACAGTGGCTGCAGGCTTTTTAAAGTCAGATCGAGAATTCTGATATGCTTTGACTGAGGCTCTTCTTTTAGGTTTCTCTCAAGGTATAAACTATGAAAATGGCAGATATATATTCCCCTTTGGGGAATAAATGCAGGTAGCATTCGAGTAATGTTAAATTAATGTTCCTTCAACACATTTATTGAGGGCTTGTTATTTCCTAGAGATAGTTCTGGGAGTTCAGGAGGACGTATAGAGAATAGAAATTCCTTGGGGGATTTAAAGTATAGAAAAGGGGGGGTGCCCGGGTGGTTCAGTCGGTTAAGTGGCCACTTCGGCTGAGGTTGTGATCTCATAGCTCATGGTTCGTGAGACCCCCACGTCAGGCTCTCTGCTGTCAGCACAGAGCCCATTCCTGATCCTCTGTCTCCCCCTCTCTCTGCCCCTCCCCTGCTCACTCTCTCTGTCTCAAAAATAAATAAACATTTAAAGTATGGAAGGGGCCACAGGTGTATACACAAATCAGCACAGTATCAGGGACTAACATGTACGTTGCTTTGGAGATGGAAGCAAAATGCCATGAGAACCTAGTTGGGGGCAAGGAGATCTGAACCAAGGGGGTTGAGGGAAGGTTCTTGGAGTTGGCTTCTGAGAGGAAGGTGGGAGGGCTGTACAACGAGTGAAGGTTGCAAGACAGGGGGTTACAGACATGGGCCCAGGAGAGCCTGAGTCCTGCCCCATCAAGCATCTGATGGCTTCTTTTGCATTTCTCAGAGAGGTACGTACAAGGAATGAGAATAGGAGTCAGGACCATTTTACTAAGAGCCATTCTGTGTGTAACACCCAATACAGAGATGTCTCTCAAAGGCTGAATTGGAGAATGCAACCAAGACTCAAAGCAACAATGGGGCTTTTCATTTTGCTCTCCCTCGCCATCTTTCTGCCCCACCTCCATCTGTGATTCTAGGCACCTGCACACTCAGGGTATTTGCAGAGGGAGACTGGTGGTATTCAAATGAACTCGGGTCTAGTTACTCATCCAACCACATGGGATCTGGAAGAGGGACACCAAGCACAGTTGGCCTGTCCTGAGAGACCAGGGCCTGCCACCATGTGTTCACCATGAGTGTGCCTGACCTCAGCCATGACTCCTGGCGAGTGTAGTCTGACAAACATATTGATTATTGGCCAGTAGTTCTGCAGTGGCTGGGAAAGGTTGAGCTGAGACTCACTCTTCCTACCCCTAAGGAGCAGGAAGGAGATGTTTGTTTCCCTCTAGTGAATAGTATGGGAGAAGGGTGTCCCAATCTAGGGGAGAAGCAAGTGTTTCATCCTGGGTGTGTGAGACAGCAAGTGGTGTTTGGAGACATATTGGTGTCCTGTTACCAGAAGGGTAGGGAATGCACTGGGGTGGTGTTGGGAGATGCAGGTTTAGCTAGGGAGCAAGATCTTTCCTGCTCATCTCTGGTTCTCTATGGCTTAAAGTCTCTTTGAAACATACTATCTTTTTTCATTCATATTTCACTCATGTAATGAGTCCCCTTTTATAAATAAGAACACTGAAGCTCAGAGAGGTTAGCAGAGTTATTCCAAGCCATACGTTGTAATTGGCTGGAACTAGCTATCAGGTTGTGTTTTTCCTCATCCAGTGTTTTCACTTACACATAGTGCCTCAAAACTGGAACGTGATCCTCTGGTAATTCTCAGGGACTAAAATATAGAAATGTAAAAATGTATCCATATACCTACTTACACATATACTTTGCTGACTTGGGCGTGGAGTCTGAATAGGACTACTAATCATTCACCTCCTGGCTCTTTCTTGGATGATGTCTGCTTTCCCAGCATGCCATCTGGTTCATTATGTGTCTTGGGTTTTTGGTTTTTAAGAACTGTTATTAACAATAGTTCCAATGAAATCATCTGAGGGGGTTTTGTAGGGTTTCATTTTATACTCCTAGTTTCTACCATAGTCTCATCTTTGCAGTGGATGGAGTTCTGTTTTCACATGTGGTTAAATCTGAAAGGCAGTCAGCTGTAATCCACCCTTCTTGACACTTTACAGATGCAACTTAGCAAAAACAATCAATTGAGGCCTGACTCAAGGCCTGGTCATGGGTAATAGTGGGAACAAATATTTGAACCTATGTACCTTCCCACCACTTAATGCACCAGCCAGCTGTGCCATGTGCCATGGCCTGTCTAATGCCCAAATCTGTCACTGTTCTGGTGGATATATCAGCAGACAGTGTGGAGGAAAATAATGTAGAATACAAGAAACGTCTATAATGTGAAGGCTACAGTCCTTCCATAGAGAATATGAGGAGTGATCTGAATGCCGTCGCTCCATTGGTTCTGCCATTTATTGTAGGGTATATAGCTATAGTTATTTTATTGACTTATGTTTGGTGAAACTTGGCTATTTGTTTTAGAATAGACTTTTGGTTCCAACAGTAATCCCCCAAGCTACTATTCAAGAAAAATTTGAATATAATCTTACTTTTTCTTAAAAGGCTCAATGGCAAACGTGTCCTTTATACCACCTACTAGATAGAGGGCTGAGGATTAAATAATTGACCATATAACACCCGGACTTTAACAGATCTGCTGAAAAAGCTCCATCGTCTACTTCAGAATGTAGTGATGACTTTAATAAGATGGCGCCTGAAGGTGGCTCAATCCATGAAGCTGTAGGAGGTACAATTACTCTGTCAAGCATGACCTTTCATCTAGATAAAATGCTTTTTCTAAATTAATTTTACTCATTTGATCCCCAATTTTCTTGTGAATGTGTGAAAAAGGTATAATATCTACTAAGAACTATCAAAAGAACTTTGCAAACACTGAAATGATGATTTTATAGAGAAAGTCAATTAGTTTCCATAATTCATTTATTCATCCAAACATAGAACAAAGGAAAGTTTTGGAAGCTCATTTCTTCAACAATGAAACATCTAATATTATTGTGGATGCTATTATAAATTCAGTGAAAATTCAACACTAGATAAAGATAAAATGTTTTGTGTGTGTGTGTGTGTGTGTGTGGTGATATTATGACATTTTAGTGAGACACAGTTCTGTGGTACAAATAATGTTATTACATTAAAAAGAAAAAAAAACAAGGAGAAATTAAGATGATGGAACAGCATGGAGACCCTGAGTTTGTCTAGACCCTAAAATGCAGCCAGATCAGCACCAAACCATTTTGAACATCCAGGAAATTAATCTAAGGACTAACACAGCAATCTGCATAACTTGAGCCATAGAACTTGGCAGAAAGAGAAAAAATTATTTTTGTTTTTATATTTTTTACTTTTTAAATTTTAAATTCTATTTTGTTTTCTTTGTTTCGTTATGTTCTATTTTATTATATAGATTTTTAAAATTTCTTTTTTTAACCTTTTTTCTTTCCCTTTTCTTTCTATGCTATCAAGCTTCTTATAACAAGCAGACCAAAACACACCTAAGATCTAGCTTCCTTTATTTGATTTTTTTGTTTTTTAAAAATTTTTTAATTTTTATTTTTTACTTTATTAATTTTTTTCTTCCTCCAAAATGATAAAGGAATTCACCCCAAAAGAAAGAACAGGAAGAAAGGAAGCCAGAAGCTTAATCAACACAGGTATAAGCAAGATGTCTGAATTAGAATTTAGAACCATAATAATAAGAATACTATCTGGGGTTGAAAAAAGCATAGAATCCCGCTGTGTGGAGATAAATAAAGTAACCAAGATGCAATCTCAAAAGGATGACACGACAGCAAGGACAGATGAAGCAGAGCAACAAATCAGCGATTTAGAAGACAAATTTATGGAGAATAATGAAGCAGAAAGAAAAGAGGGAAACAAAGGCAAAAGAGCACACTATAAGACTTAGAGAATTCAGTGGCTTATTAAAAAGGAATAACATCTGAATCATAGGAGTCCCAGATGATGAACAGAGAAAAAGGGCCAGAAGATTCATGTGAGCAAATTATAGTGGAAAACTTTCTTAATCTGGGGAAAGACACAGACATCAAAATCCAAGAAGCACAGAGAACTTCCATTAGATTCAACACAAACCCACCATCACCAAGGTGTATCATAGTGAAATTCACAAAATACACAGACAAGGAAAGAATTATGAAAACAGCAAGAGAAAAAAAAAATCCCTTAACATGTAAGGGAGGACTGATCAGGTTTGCAGCAGACCTATCCACAGAAACTCAGCAGGCCAGAAGAGAGTGGCAGGATATATTCAACGTACTAAATCAGAAAAATATGTAGCCAAGAATTCTTTATCCAGAAAGGTTTTCATTCAAAATAGAAGAGATAAAGAGTTTCTCAGACAAACAAAAACTAAAGAGTTTGTGACCATTAAACCAGCCCTGCAAGAAACTTTAAGTGGGACCCTTTGAGTGGAGAAAAGACAAAACAAAACAAAACATATCAAAAGCAACAAAGACTAGAAAGCACCAGAAAGCATCATCAAAACACCAACTCAACAGGTAACACAATGACACTAGATTCATATCTTTCAGTACTCACTCTAAATGTCAATGTACTAAATGCTCCAATCAAAAGACATAGGGTATCAGAATCAATAAGAAGATATGACCAATCTATATGCTGCTTACAAGAGACTGATTTTAGACCTAAAGACACCTATAGATTGAAAGTAAGGGGATGGAGAACCATTTATCATGCTAATGGTTATCAAAAGAAAGCTGGTGTAGCCATGGTTATATCAGATAAACTAGACTTTAAAATAAAGACTGTAACAAGAGACGAAGAAAGGCATTATATCATCACTTAAGGGGTCTATCCACCAAGATCTAACAGTTGTCAATACTTATACCCCCAATGTAGAAACACCCTAATATATAAATCAGTTAATCACAAACATAAAGAAACACATTGAAAATAATATAATAATAGTAGGGGACTTCAACACCCCACTTACAGCAATGGACAGAACATTTGAGCAGAAAATCAACAAGGAAACAATAGCTTTTAATGACACACTGGACCAGAAGGACTTAACAGATACATTCAGAACATTTCATCCTAAAGCAGCAGAATACACATTCTTTTTAAGTGCACATGTAACCTCTCCAGAATAGATCACATACTGGGTCACAAATCAACCCTCAACAAATAGAAAAAGATTGAGATCATACCTTGCATATTTTCAGACCATAATGCTATGAAACTCGAAATCAACAACATGAGGAAGTTTGGAAAGACCATGAATACTTGGAGATTAAAGAACATCCTACTAAAGAATGAATGGGTTAACCAAGAAAATAAGAGGAAATTAAAAAGTACATGGAAGCCAATGAAAATGAAAACACGACAACCCAAAACCTCTGGGATGCAGCAAAGGTGGTCATAAGAGGGAAGTGTATAGCAATACAGGCATTCCTAAAGAAGGAAGAAAAGTCTCAAATATACAACCTAACCTTATACATAAAAGAGCTGGAAAAAGAACAGCAAATAAAGCCCAAAATCAGCAGAAGAAGGGAAATGATAAAAATTAGAGCAGAAATCAATGATATCAAAATAAAAAACAACAACAGTAGAACATATAAATGAAACCAGGAACTGATACCTTGGAAGAATTAGCAAAATTAATAAACCCCTAGCCAGACTGATCAAAAAGAAAAAGTAAAGGACCCAAATAAATAAAATCATGAATGAAAGAGGAGGAATCACAACCGTCACCACAGAAATTCAAACAATAATAAGAGAATATTATAAGCAATTATGTGCCAACAAATTGGACAATCTGGAAGAAATGGGCAAATCCCTAGAAACATATAAACTAACAAAACTGAAACAAGAAATAATAGAAAATTGAACAGACCCATAACCAGTAAAGAAATTAAATCAGTAATCAAAACTCTCCCAACAGACAAGAGTCCAGGGCCAGATGGCTTTCCAGGGGAATTCTACCAAACATTTAAAGAAGAGTCGACACCTATCCTCTTGAAGCTGTTCCAAAAAATACAAATGGAAGGAAAACTTCCAAACTCCTTCTATGAAGCCAGCATTACCTTGATTTCAAAACCAGACAAAGACCCCACTAAAAAGGAGTACTACAGACCAATTTCTCTGATGAACATGGATGCAAAAATTCTCAACAAGATAGTAGCCAACCAGAATATTAATATTCTGGTTTATATTTACTTAAAAGCATTACTCACTGTGATCAAGTGGGATTTATACCTGGGATGCAGGCTGGTTCAGTATCTGCAAAACAATCAATGTGATACATCACATTAATAAAAGAAAGGATAAGAGACACATGATCCTCTCAATAGATGCTGAAAAAGCATTTGACAAAATACACCATCCTTTCTTAATAAAAACCCTCAAAAAAGTAGGGATTGAAGGATCATTACCTCAGTATCATAAAGGCAATATATGAAAGACCCACTGTTAACATCATTCTCAATGGAGAAAAACTAAGAGCTTTCCCCCTAAGGTCAAGAATGTTACAAGGCTGTTTGCTCTCACCATTGTTATTCAACATAGTGTTGGAAGTCCAAGCCTCGACAATCAGACAACACAAATATAGAAAAGGCATCCAAATCGGCAAGGAGGAGGTCAAACTTTCACTCTTTCTAGAGGACATGATACTCTATGTGGAAAACCCAAAAGTCTCCACCAAAAAACTGGTAGAACTGATACATGAATTCATCAAATTTGTAGGATATAATATCAATATACAGAAATTGGTGGGGCACCCGGGTGGCTCAGTTGGTTGAGCATCTGACCTCAGCTCAGGTCATGATCTCTCAGTCTGTGAGTTCGAGCCCCATGTCGGGCTCTGTGCTGGCAGCTTGGAGCCTGGAGCCTGCTTCGGATTCTGTGTGTGTGTGTGTGTCTCTGCACCTCCCCTACTCTCATTCTGTCTCTCTCTCTCTCTCTCTCTCTTAAAAAATAAAATAAACATTAAAAAAATTTAAGGGGCGCCTGGGTGGCTTAGTTGGTTGAGCGTCCGACTTCAGCTCAGGTCATGATCTCATGGTCTGTGACTGTGGGCCCTGCATCAGGCTCTGTGCTGACAGCTCAGAGCCTGGAGCCTGCTTCGGATTATGTGTCTCCCTCTCTCTCTCTCTCTCTCTCTCTCTCTGCCCCTCCCCTGATCATGCTCTGTCTCTCTCTGTCAAAAATAAATAAAATTAAAAACTTTTTTTTAATTTAAAATATACAGAAATTGGTTGCATTTGTATATACCAAATAATGAAACAGCAGAAAGAGAAATCAAGGAATCTATCCCATTCACAATTGCACAAAAACCATAAAATACCTAGGAATAAACCTAACCAAAGACGTGAAAAAATCTATACACTGAAAACTATAGAAAGCTTATGAAAGAAACTGAAGACAACACACACAAAAAAATAGAAAAAACATTTCATACTCATGGATTGGAAGAACAAATATTGTTAAAATGTCGACACTACCCAAAAGCAATCTACATATTCAATGCAATCTCTATCAAAATAACACCAGCATTCTCCACAGAGCTAGAACAAACAATCCTAAAATTTGTATGGAAACAGAAAGACCCTGAATAGCCAAAACAATGCTGATAACGAAAACCAAAACTGGAGGCATCACAATTCCTAAAGCTGTATTACAAAGCTGTAATTATCAAGACAGTATGGTACTGGCACAAAAACAGACACGTAAATCAATGGAACAGAATAGAGAATCCAGGAATAGACCCACAGACGTATGGCTAACTAACCTTCAACAAACCAGGAAAGAATATCCAATGGGAAAAAAAGTCTCTTCAGCAAATGGTGTTGGGAAAACTGGACAGTAACATGCAGAAGAATGAACCTGGACCACTGCCCTATACCATATACAAAATAAACTCAAAATGGATGAAAGACCTCAATGTAAGACAGGAAACCATCAAAATCCTCAAGGAGAAAGCAGGAAAAAACCTCTTTGATCTTGGCTGCAGCAACTTCTTACTCAACACATCTCCAGAGGCAAGGGAAACAAAAGCAAAAATGAACTACTGGGACCTCATCAAAATAAAAAGTTTCTGCACAGCGAAGAAAACAATCAGCAAAACTAAAAGGCAACCGACAGAATGGGAGAAGATATTTGCAAACGACATATCAGATAAAGGGTTAGTATCCAAAATCTATAAAAACTTAACAAACTCAACACCCAGAAAACAAATAATCCAGTGTAGAAATGGGCAAAAGACATGAATAGACACTTCTCCAAAGAAGACATCGAGGTGGCTAACAGACATGTGAAAAATGCCCAACATCACTCATCATCAGGGAAATACAAATCAAAACCACCACAATGAAATACCACCTCACACCTGTCAGAATGGCTAAAATTAACAACTCGGGAAACAACAGATGTTGGCAAAGATGCGGAGAAAGAGGAACCCTTTTGCACTTCTGGTGGGAATGCAAACTTGTGCAGCCACTCTGAAAAACAGTATGGAGGTTCCTCAAAAAATTAAAAATAGAACTATCCTACGACCCAGCAATTGCACTGCTAGGTATTTATCCAAAGCATACAAAAATGCTGATTCGAAGGGGCACATGTACCCCAATGTTTACAGCAACACTATTGACAATAGCCAAAGTATGGGAAGAGCCCAAATGTCCATCGACTGATGAATGGATAAAGAAGATATGATGTGTGTGTGTGTGTGTGTGTGTGTGTATAATATATATATTATATATATATAATATATATGGCATGAAATATATATTATATATATTATATATATAATATATATGGCATGAAATATATATTATATATATATTATATATATATTATATATATCAATGAGAAAGAATGAAATCTTGCCATTTGCAACAATGTGAATGGACCTAGAGTGTATTATGCTAAACAAAATAGGTCAGTCAGAAAGACAAATATCATATGATTTCACTCCCATGTGGAATTTAAGATACAAAACAGATGAATGTAAGGGAAGGGAAAAAATAAAATAAAAACAGGGAGATAAACTATAAGAGACCCCTAAATACAGAGGACAAACTGAAGGTTGCTGGCAGGGTGTAGTGTAGGGGGAAAGGCTAAAGGGATGAAGTGGCCGTGGCTGTCCAGAGCACTCTGGAACCATATCAAAGTTGTCTATATTTCCAAACATTTTTGAAATGAAAAGGCTCTTGTGTTCTCCCCACTCTGTGCACTTTACTGTTGGTGTGACGAGGCATTTAAAGATGTTTCTGGCATTTTCCTTTCTTTAATTTGTAAGGCGGTGTTAAGTCTATGGTTATTGGCTGGGCCAATAACCTCAGTTCTCAACTGTATGTATCTATGGTTTGTAAAAAGAACAGAACAACAGAGAGAGTCCTATGCTCCTTGCTTGGCGTTGAGGCTGTGGGGAAGATGCCTTTGGAGGGGCTGTGGTTCAGGGTGTGCACTGTGAGGCTGGGCCCGTGGACACTGCAGTGGGCATCCACTTAGCTTCAGGTTATCTTGTTTCTGTATATAGTAACCTAGCATTCTCAGTGTGGAAAAGGCAGTGGGGGTTGTGGTCAGCTGGCATGAGAAGTGTTTGGATCTTTTTTAGTTACGCTCGGTAGTTTTAAACTGTTTGTTTTTAAACTGTAGAATCCTTCATTGTCAGCAAAGCCAAGAGCCGCTGCATCAATGAAAGTTGAAGAACCTTCTGTAAGAAACACAGTTAGCAATGTTCTGTTATTTTTTGTATGTGTAGAATGCTGAAGTGTTTTTGGGGTTAAATAGGCAGTATTAGATTCAAAGAAAAAAAAAAACAGGGGCACCTGGGTGGCTCCGTCGGCTAAGCATCCGACTCTTGACTCTGCTCAGGTCATGATCTCACGGTTCATGAGATAGAGCCCTATGTTGAGCTTTGCACTGTGCATGGAGTCTGCTTGGGATTCTCTCTCTTTCCCCCTCTGCCCCCCTCTCTCTCTCAAAATCAATAAATAAACTTAAAAAAAAAACCCGGAAAGTCAAAATATACTTGGAATTGGTTGAGGTGCTACATAATTAAGAATGTTATTCAAACTAGTGAGTAGAATTATCACCATTTAATAAACATGCTTCCCCTGCAGGCTGCTTCCCACTGATCCCACTTAAAAACCTTTGAAAGAACTGCTTTCTAAACACACTGACGTGTCTAGGAGTACTTTAGAACTTTTATGGTATGCAAGTCCTCTACATTGTGGTATTGTTTGTTAAAAAAGTAACTTGGAGGAAAAAAGGAGGTGTTTGAAGCTTCAAAGCCAATGGCCACTACTGAAAACAAAGGTTACAATTAGGAAGATGTTAAAATGCACTCTTACAAAAGCACAGGAAGAAGGGAAAAAAATAATTGGGGCTCAAAGGGTGTATTGGATTTAACTTTGAAATGTTAGAATTGTTCAGTTTGAGAGAAAAAAAAAACTTCTTATGTAACTCCTATTTTTAATTGGATAAACTAATATCCTGTATTAAAATGGAACAATATAGAACAGAAGCCTATAATTTTGCAGTTCTAAATTTAGCAAAATATTCAGACAACCAAAACACATACAACTTATTTGACACAGTTTGTCTTGTAAAATATATACATTGTTGAAAAGCATTCTGCTTGGGGGCAAACTGGCTGTACTGATAACAATATTTATGCCAACATTTTTACATATTTCAGTATAAAAATGGAATGGAGAGTTTTTCATTTAGCAGAAATTACTCTGAGCTTACTAGGGTATCTCTTTTCCATATGTAAAAGAGAGTTTTCTTAATTACAATTGTAACAGTCTCCAGAAAAGACCATTTCAGGTTTTGGATACTTGTAATCACAGATTTATTATCCATACACTGTATTTTTGAAAAAGATTTTGGGCAACTTTAAAGACAAACTAATAAGACTTAGAAACATATTCTTCAGAAAATACCAATGATGCTGTATTAAAGTCACATATACATCTGATTAAAGAATGTGCATATGTACTGAGAGTAATTATCCTTCTTCTTTTTAATACTTAGATAATATAAAGAGATTTTAAGTATTTCTCTTAAAATATGTAGCCACTTGATATTTACATTTTGAGAAAGATTTTTGTTTCTGAAAATAGTTTTGCTATAAAACTCTTTCATAGGACTACCAATATAAAATCTCTCCAAACATAGATTTATTTATGCACACATACATATGTGTGCATCATGTGTATGTGATATATATGTATAAGTCCATGTGTGTATTATGACTACATATATGTGTATGTATGTACATATATGTGTGTGTGTATATATATGTATATATGTGTATATATATGTCTATATGTGTGTGTGTGTGTGTGTGTGTGTATATATATATATATATTATACACACATGTATATACAGGGAGACATAAGAGAAAGACAAATCACCAATAAGATAGTCTATGTAATGAATTGCTATAGCTTGATGCCCAGGATAAGGAATCACAAGTGTTGATGGTATGTAGTTGTTATTTCTCTAAGACTATTATTTGCTTATCATGTGATAAAGCAAATGAGTAAATTTGTGATATTTGAGTACTGTCTTTTGTGATCTCATTGAAAAATCTGGTTTCTCAGCATGTAAGAAAAGAAGTATCAATATAAGTTAAGGAATTTTTTTTGGCAATGACTGTTTATTTTTTAAATATACTTTATTGTCAAATTGGTTTCCATACAACACCCAGTGCACATCCCAACAAGTGCCCTCCTTCCTGCCTATCACCCACTTTCCCCTCTTTCCCAACCCCCATCTACCCTACCCTTAGTTTGTTCTCAGTCCTTAAGAGTCTCTTATCATTTGTCTCCCTCCCTCTCTGTAACTTTTTTTTCCCCCCTTCCCTTCCCCCATGGTCTTCTGTTAAGTTTCTCAAGATCCACACATGAGTGAAAACATATATCTGTCTTTCTCTGCCTGACTTATTTCATTTAGCATAACACCCTCCAGTTCCATCCAGTTGCTGCAAATGGCCAGATTTCATTTTTTCTCATTGCCAAGTAGTATTCCATTGTATATATAAACCACAATTTCTTTATCCATTCATCAGTTGATGGACATTTGGGCTCTTTCCATGGTTTGGCTATTGTTGAAAGTGCTACTGTAAGCTAAGGAATTTAAGTAAAAACCCGAAGCCTAGAATTTAAACCATAAACTACGAGTATGTATTTATAGTACATTTTATCTTACAAATTATTTCCTAGACCAGTCCTCTGAAAAGGCATAGCTGTAGTCACTGGTCCAGTGGAAATGAGCATTCCTTGTGCCCAGATTGTGGTTTCCAAATCCCATTTCTTATTAAAAGCAGGCAGAGCTTCTTGGAAATGTTCAAGATCAGCCTGAAGTATATTTCAAACGAGCAGACCAGGAAGTCATCCAATTCCTAGGGACAGAGGACCCAACTTGCAGTGGCTCCCACTGGCCAAAGAGAGGGAGTTTGAGCATCAGTAGAGAACATCAGTGGAACAAACAAGACATCCAATTTGTTTAAATCCTTGAGTTTCCTGTGACACAAAACCAAAACCTTACTAGGTGACGTTTTAGTAGATGCTAGTGAATCAGTGCATCTAAAAAATGTGACAGGAAGAGGACCAAGCATTTATTCTGCTTTGTCTCTCTGACTGTGTCATCGAGTCACCAAATAGCTGACGAAGGGAAGTTTCTCTGTATGAAACTGTTCCAGCAATACGGGAAGAGCAAATGACAAGATAGAACATCACCATTTCTCAAACTGTAAAGGATCCAGGCACTGAACATTGGTGCCTGCTAATATCATCAAAGGGGCCGTCAGACATAATGCGTCCACCAATAGTGGAACACAACACCACCTGTGAAGCACTTTTGCCAAAACCGTCAAATCTGAATCCGATCAAGCTTTCTGATCCATCTATAATTTACAGAAAATACAGAGGGCAGAGGAGAAAGTTCACGGACACTGTGGTGATGGAGCCATCAAAATCTAGACTAAGCATTTCTAGAGGATAAATGATCTGTTCCTTCAACAGTGACTTTCCAGGGTGGAGGTGAGAGATGAAGGATGGGTGTGTAAGCCCTTAAGAGATACATTAATCATGGGGCGCCTGGGTGGCTCAGTCGGTTAAGCGTCCGAGTTCGGATCAGGTCATGATCTCGTGGTTTGTGAGTTCGAGCCCCGCGTCGGGCTCTGTGCTGACAGCTCGGAGCCTGGAGCCTGCTTCCGATTCTGTGTCTCCCTCTTTCTCTGCCCCTCCCCTGTTCATGCTCTGACCCTCCCCCTGTTCATGCTCTCTCTCTGTCTCAAAAATAAATAAATGTTAAAAAAAAATTAAAAAAGAAAAGAGATACATTAATCAATTGAGATATATAGACACTGTTTGTATACTGATTAAACATGTTAAATGCTGATGATTGATATATACACACACACACACACACACATATATGTGTATATATATGTGTATATTTGTGTATGCACAATTGGAAATGACTATTTTTGTGACTATATCGGAAATGACTATAGTGAGGAATGCTGCTAGGTTTTAGTTATGGCGATACTATTGTTAAGTTTTTAAAAATTCAGTCATTGAAATGCATTTAAAAATACTTACAGATAAAATGGGAAACATGCATGTAGTCATATACTTAAGCCATCATTTCTGACAGTGACAAAAAACACAGGAAACCAGAATAGTCTTGGAAAAATCAAGATTTTGAGTTTTTCAGATAAGTTAGTACTTGGATTTCTAGAGAAATTCTGCCACTTGATCTTTTTTTTTTCTTTAAAGTTTATTTTATTTATTTTGAGAGAGAGGCAGAGAGTGAGAGTGAGCATGGTGGGGGCAGAGAGAGGGAGAGAGAGGATCCCAAGCAGTCTTCACACTGTCAACGTGGAGCCTGATGTGGGGCTTGACCTGAGCTGAAATCAAGAGTCAGATGCTTAACCACCTGAGCCACCCAGGCATCCCTCTTGATCGTTTTTTGATATTGGATCATTCCTTTATAGAAAAGATAAGGAACGTGAGAACACTGAGTGACAATTCAGTAACAGTCATTTGAATCTGAATTTTCAAGCCTCAGCTTCTGCTCTGTAAAAAGAAGGAGTTTATCTAATTAAATGCCTTCCCAATGCGGACATTCTCTGACTCTAGGCCAAAGACTTGTCACCAATAGATGTTAGTTATAAAGCATAGTTTTTGCATAGTATGTTTTACTCTCTCAAACAAAACAAAACAGAAAACATTATGTTCATCAATTGTTAGGATTCTTAGGAATTACATTAGGAAGTCAGGAAAATCAGTCCCTTTGCATGGATGTGGAAGTGTAGCATACTTTTCTGACTTGCCCAAAACTGTCCAACCAGACCCAGCTTTCCTGATGCCGAGATGGTCACAGCGAACCACCACTGACATTGCTTAATCTCCTGCCTCACCTTAGATCTCAAACTTTGCATCTAATTGAGGGAGGCAACTCACTAAGACCTTTCCTGGTCTGTTCTAACCTTGCTGTTCCCAATAAGATCACTGTGAAGAAGGAAACAGTCTAACGGAAGAAAGGAAGAAAGGAGGGAGGAAGGGAGGGAGCGTTGAAGAAAGGAAGGTAGGGAAGGGTGAAGAGGAGGGAAGGAAGGCAGGAAACACATGATAGACATTTGCAGATATGGCAAATATTGGGAAAGACCTGTGACTTGGGTATTACTGTCCCTACTTTATGGATGAGGGGATTGAAGTTCAAGGGTAAGAAAGTTGCCCAGAGTCCACCTGGATCTCAGACAGCAGAGTCAGGATTTGAACCCAAACAAATGCCCTTACTTCAAAGTCGGATCTGTTCCTTCTTCCACTAGTTTTCTCTGGAGCTCTCAAGCCAGCCTGTCCCCCACATCCCTGCAGCTGGCACCCACACGCTGAGATCATCTGAGTGTGTGGTCTTCACCACCCTCTGGAATTGGCATTCTGCTTCCAGTGTCCCTTCCATTGCTCCTTGGAAACAGCAAGTTCTGTTTTTAGAAAAAGATCTGTCAAAGGCATCATGTGTCTGGGCTGACAGCAGAGAGAACTTCTGTTGGCTTCCATCTGGGAACCAAGCAGTTACAGATGGGAAGACTTGCTACAACCTTGAAGATTAAAATAAGAAGGCTTTTGCTCGCAAGGTCAATGATTAAAAAGAGAGAAAGCCAGGGCTTCCAGGCAGTGCCATACATCACGGCCATTTAAGGTGTGGGCTGAGCTGGGTTAATGGGCTCTGCGCCTGCTCCCACCTCACTGCCCCCCAGTCCTTCCCTTCCGTGTCCAGGAGACACAGAGAATTCCATTTATAAAGTGCCTAATCGCATTATCAAAGTGGCACATTGGGAGAAAACCCCACTCAACTGCACTGTAGCAAGCCATGCCTTTCCCCAGGAGATCTGGATGGGATACAAACGTTGTTTAGACATAATATAAAATTACGAAGTTTGTTAAACTTTGTTTATTTGGTAAATCTCTGTTAAAGATTCCACAGTTGCAAAATCAGATCTAGAGGCCTTGGATGATATTAATACAGAGTCAGTCCATGAGCAGGTGACGGGCAGTTTGTCCCAACATAAAAAAGCCCTGGGTTTCCTATCTGAAGTTTGAACCTCCATTACCGGCTGGCAAAGTGTTCTCTCTGGACCTCAGTTTTTAAATCTATAAATAGGGCATAATGTGGCCAGCCTTCCTTAACTGGTAGAGTTATTTAAATTATAAACAAATACAGACTTCTGATTCCCAGTCAGGTATGAAAGAAGCTCAGGACTGATCTCTCATGTTCACACCACGAGGGCGGAACAAATTGACAACCCACATCTCTTAGATCTCAGAGAACTGAGGTCCCAGGGCAGACTGATGCCCCGCAAACTGAGAAGATTGACAGGTGGCTGCAGAGAGTTACAATTTACTGGAGTAGAAGCCCGCTTCACAAAACCGGAGTAGGAGAACGTCACCTGTAATCCACAAGGTTTTGCAAGCTCAGCGCCAACGAGTCTGAGCCCTAAAAACTCCAAGGGGCCCAAGTCTTAGGGGAGGCTCTCACACTGGTAGGACTTTTCCTGCAGGAGCCCTGTCAGTTTCTCCTAGTGGCTATTGGAGAAAAAACCCCTGGAGCTTCAGGCTGGGGAAGGGGATAAGGAACCACTTTGAAATATACCAGGGCGCCCTGTTCTTATCAAGGCTGGCCTCAGGGTAAACAAGCTAAGCAGAGCCTAACCTCCTGGGTTGTTCACTAGACACTAGCTAATCTGGAGACAGGGAGTCCCAACTCTAGCACACCCTAAACTTTCTGTCCCTCCTAAGAGGTGGGGAAGCAAAACAAAACAAAGCTGAGAGGTGCTGTTGAAGGTCACAGCCTAAGGACACAGGCTCAGTAATCCTAGAACTATAGGATGCTTTCCTTCTCCCCACACCTCACTGCCACATCAGTAGGCTCCTGCAGAAGATGAAGGGAAGAGAGCGTACATGTGGGGACAAACTGTGACTATGAAATGCGTATACATCAAGATTTTTCATTCAACATTGTATTAGGATTCTCCATACAAACAGAACCGTGTGTGTGTGTGTGTGTGTGTGTAGATAGATAGAGAGATAGATAGATAAAAATAAATTTATTACAGGGGCGCCTGGGTGGCTCAGTCGGTTAAACGTCCGACTTCAGCTCAGGTCACGATCTCACGGTCCGTGAGTTCTAGCCCCGCGTCGGGCTCTGGGCTGATGGCTCAGAGCCTGGAGCCTGCTTCCGATTCTGTGTCTCCCTCTCTCTCCGCTCCTCCCCCGTTCATGCTCTGTCTCTCTCTCTCTCAAAAATAAATAAACGTTAAAAAAAATAAAAAAAAATTTATTACAAGGAATTGGCTCACAGCATTATGGAGGCTGAGAAGTTCAAAATCTGCAGAGCCTATGTCCTAGTTCAAGTCCAAATGCCAAAAGCTGCTGTAGAACCATAAAGAGCAGATGTCCCTGTTCAAAGGCCATTAGACAGGATCCTCTCTCATTTGGGTCAGACTTTTCTTCTGTTCAGACCTTCAACTGGTTGGACGAGGCCCACCCACATTGGGGAGGACAATCTGCTTTACTCAGTCTACTGATTTAAATGTTAAAAAACACCCTCACAAACACTTGGGATAATGTTTGACCAAATGCCTTCGTACAGAATGTTGCCTGAGTTAATCCAAAGGTCACAATGCATCCTGCACAAAGACTCCCTTCCCTGTTGTGTGTTTTCCATCTCAAAATATGCTCAGCACACTGACTAACGTAAGTGACCTATAGGTGTGGAATGGGCCCAATGATGGCAAAATATTCTAAATAATGCAAGGCCAGCAATGTAAAATGCAACCAATTAAAGCTACATAAACTTCTCCCCATTATTACTTTTCTATGGAAGATTAAAATCTCAAAATTAAATTTCCTCCCACTTAAAAGTTAAAGTGTAATGAAACTAAAAGGCTACAATTATTCCCTTCTTGATTTCATATTTGCTTTGTATCTAAGCTGGATCAGCAGAGGGGAGTAATTATCGTACAGTTCCCAAGGGGCAGTTCTGGAAACTTCAGCTGCGTCTGTGCTTTGTTCAGCTCTTGGCAGCTCTTATCCAGTCTCTTGAGAGCCTCCCTAGTGACTGGCAGGGATCATGAGAGCTGTACCTTCAGGAAACAAGTGAGGCTTGGATCAAGGTGGTCCAGCGACAAGTAGGGATCTAGTTCAAGGATGGGACTCTGGATCCTGGGGGACGAATTCCAGACCCCCAGCAGTGAGGGCGGGTCTGTATGGTTTCCCAAATAGGAATGAAAACCAAGATGGCATGACTTTAGTCCAGGTAGCAGGACCAGGCTTGACAGCCACAAATGTGGTCTAGAGTACTGGAATCCTGTCTCCAGCATTGCAACTAGCCCAGGAACCAGGGCGGGCCTGAAAACACACGGGCAGAGAGGTCACAAGCTTTGAGCAAGGGAAGCCAGCTGGAGCCAGGAATCAGTCAAGTCCTCAAAAGATCTTACTTTCGTCTTCCCGCCGAAGAATGAGCTGTTTGTTTCAAGCAGCAAGGTTACAAAGCTTAGCTATGAAACTCTCTCAGGCTTCAGGGTGACTGCACGGTTTAACCTTCCACGAATAACACAGAGCGGTTAGGCAGCTCATGTACGCTCCCTTCAAGGCTGAAGAATCTCCACGTCACGGAGGGAGGGGACCAGAGACCTGCTAAGTTGCAATTTTAAAAGTAAGTGTGTCAACAGTGAACGATGGTGCTCCAGGGAGCATCTTAGTCCCTGAAGCCAATTTGGCTAATTTCTCTAGCTTTCACATTCCCATAGGATCTGGGCTTTTCCTGGGAAAAGGGAGAACAGGGACAAAGAAGGACTTTGGTGCCTCCAGACTTTCTTTGCCTTTTTAGAGAATGCCTGCTCCTTCTCACCTCATGCTTATAACACACCCAATGTCTGGAGTGCCTTCTCCTCACCCCAAGTAACAGCTGTTGGTTAGTTCATTGGCTTCTTTGCTTACTTACGAATCTACTTCAGGACCAAATGCCAGCTTCTCTGTGGAAACGTCCTTCTCTATTCCACCCAGTTAGAAAATAACATCTCCCATTTTTGAGCCCAGAATGATAATATTTACCCCTCATTTTAATATGCAATCACTTGGTTTATGCAATAGGTAGGCACCCTGGTGGACAGCCAGGAAGTAAAGAACATCCACTACGTGTGAGGCTCTAAGTCATCATAGAATAAAGTGGCCCCCAATATCTCCCTCCTCAGCTGTCCCACACTGTGGGGAGAACAAGGAGGAGGCTGGCATATGAATCATTGCTTGTGTGCACCTGACACAGTGGGTGCTCCACTGACGTTTGTTCAATGGATGAGTCCGTGGGTCTCCACTCTCCAAGTTCCCAGAGTGCATACACTTCTCTGGATGCCAATATTAAGTCAGCAAACCTGACTTTACCTTCCCAGGAAGATCCAAATAGATCTTTTCCTTCTTGCCAGTATCTCCTTCAAAGCATGCCCATCAGCGTCCTTTTTGGAGGAAAGGAAGGATGAAGGGAAGAAAATAGGAGGCAAATGACATTGGAAGGCAACCCAAAGAGGGAGAGGAGTCTGTCCACCAGGCTTTCACGTATTGAGTTCCTGTCTTGTTTCAGGCCCTCTGCTGACTTGCCACCTGTTAGCTGTGTGAACTTGGACAATCCTCTTAACTTGCCATGTCCCCTGGACTCCATTTCCTCCTCCAAATAAGTGCACGGGAAAATGCCGACCCAATTTTTTGATAATTAACTGAGATAATGTTAATAAAATACTCAGGAATGTATTTAGTTAATGACCTCCACGGTGATGCTGATAATAGGATGGCAAAACCACCAAAGTCCGTGGCAACCATCACCCCCCCCCTCCACCTCCCCACTTATACATTGTTTACATTCTTTCTTCTCTCCCTTCTGCCTTTCACTGTCCGTTAAGTGCCAAGTCCCTTGACACATTTGAAAAATGTGTCTTTTCTTCCTTTCATCCTGACTTCGTCCAGGCTCTACCCCTTCTCTGTGTTCCCTGAAATGCTTATCCCACGATGGCACTTTTGCATGCTCCCTTTTATATGGAAGTGGTTTTATTTTATTTTTTAATTTTATTTAAGTCCAAGTTAGTTAACATATAAAGTAATAATGATTTCAAGAATAGAATTTAGTGATTCATCACTTCCCCATAACACCCAGTGCTCATCCCAGCAAGACCTTAATGCCCACCACCCACTTTGCCCATCCCCCCCCTCCAGCAACCTTCAGTTTGTTCTCTGTATTTAAGAGTCTCTTATAGTTTGCCTCCCTCTCTGTTTTTATCTTATTTTTCCTTCCCTCCCCCTATGTTCGTCTGTTGTATTTCTTAAATTTTGCATATGAGTGAAATCATATGATATTTATCTTTCTTGGACTGACTTATTTTGCTTAGCATAATACACTCTAGTTCCATCCACATTGTTGCAAGTGGCAAGATTTCATTCTTTTTGATTGCTGAGTAATATTCCACTGTGTGTGTGTGTGTGTGTGTGCATGTGCGTGTGTGTGTGTGTATACACCACATCTTCTTTATGAGTTTTCAAAACTGTGTTACAAGGATCCCTAACTTTGAAGGGGACATCTCATGAATCACAGCCCTGATTGAGTTTATTTTTGGCAATGGAAGTCATGTAGGATCTATGTGGGGGAAGGAGAAGAAAAGATATTAAAAAAAAGATTTATGTAAATGCTTTGGCGTATCTTACATTTAAAATTTTTTTCTTCAACTGGCGAGATTTATTTAGTCAGATATCATTTTCCACTTGCCAGATAGGCTGAGATCAAAGTTTGTATTTTTGAAGAGGAAACTCAGATGACTGGAACAGGGAGGGTGAAGAGAATTCTCACTGTGTGCCCCTTTGTACCTTTTAAAATTCTGTGCCATCTGCAAATATTACCTAGTCATAAAACTAATAAAATTGCTACTTAAAGGTGTAGGTGGTTTGGGGTATGGGGAGACAACCCTTTTGTTCTGATGGGAAAGGATGCAAACAGGAACATTTGTATGTTGAACAATTGTGATTTGGGAACTGGTGGGGAGGGTGAGAAAGAACGAGGGCTGGGGCATGCAGAACACCTTTCATATCCCCTCTTCTGGGGGGAAGTCTGTGGAGACGAAGTTGGTTTAGGAGGAGACTAAGCTAAGCCACGCAGCGTTTAACACCATGAGTCAGGATGAGATCATCCGTGGACTGGTGAGGACCGGGTATGGACACAAGGAGTGAGTCCCAGGACCCTCCAGCGTTTAGAGGTGAAGGGGAACCTACCCTGAAGAATAACCGAGCAAACGTAGTGTCCTGGAAGCCAAGGGAATACAGGGTTCCAGGAAGAAGGGATGATCAGCTGATCCTGGCTGAGCAGCCAACGGTTATGCACCTATTTAAAATGCAGCCCTAATGAATTTGGAGACACCACATGGTTCAATACCTGTTTCAACTCAGAAGGAGCCCGACTGAAGAGTCAGGATCTTCAAGAAAATTTCTAACACTCATTCCCGTCTCTCAATGATCACGGAAGGGCAGTTCTATTACACTCATAGTGACACTTCTCAAAAGGCCATTTTCTGTTCCCTGCACTTGACTCTCAGGCTACATACATGTCTAGCCCCCTGCCTCACCAGCCCCGGCTTCAGGGCTACCGTCTTTCCTGTCCCCCATCGCTCCTTCCTCGTTCCCTCCCGCTCTTACTGGGTAAAGATTTGGCTTCCCTACTCTAGCGCCTGCCCACCTGTCACCTCCTTCTTTGAGCTTATCTCTATCTGCTGGGTCTCTGCGTATCACAAAAAATCTGGGGTCCAGGAAGGTCAAGACAGGGATCCCTGCAGGAGTCAGATCAAAGATAGCATTTCTTCAGCAGGTCCAAGGAGGGAGGAAAACCAAATTTGCACAGGTTTATAAATCCTGTCCCTATCATATATATATAAGGGTTTCAAAAAGAATTTTGTCTGAGAATGCATTGTAATTCTAAAAAGCAAGTGAAAAAAAAAAGTTACTTTAATCAGTTTTTGGATTCATGCTTTTTTTTTATTTAAGTTTTTTAATGTTTACTTATTTTTTTCGAGAGAGAGAGAGAGAGAGAGAGCGAGCGAGCAAGCAGGGAAGGGGCAAACAGAGAGGGAGACACAGAATCCAAAGCAGGCTTCAGGATCCGAGCTGTCAGCATAGAGCCTGACTTGGGGCTGGAATCCACGAACCACAAGATCATGACCTGAGCTGAAGTCAGATGCTTACCTGACTGAGCCACCCAGGTGCCCCTTGGATTCATGCTTTTTGAAAAGTAAATTCAACAAAGACACATGACATTTTTAAAGCCCATTATGATTCAGAACCTTACTTGGAGAATATTAACGAATCATCTACTTATCAATTTCTTTTCAGACACTTAATTCAGTTCTTATAATTTAGTATTTTAATTACATGAAATAAATGGGCACTTAAATGTGAGAAATGATTGTGGTACTTTCTACTGAGGTTAACTTAAACGTACTGACATTACCTTAGAGAATGTTATATATATTTTTCTCTACAGTTCTTACAGAAATGTTTATTTCTCATGGCCTGGAGATAAGGAGGAGGGTCCACACAGCTTCCCGAGTTTATATTGCTGGATGTGCAATTAGAATGAGTAGATGCTAATCATCATGATTTCCCATAGTTAAAATAGGCTGATCTGTTTCTTCTGTAAACACAGGAACACAAAAGTCTCAAAACAAGGGAGAACTCACAAAGAAGAAATAACATTTGAGATTTAATCCCAGAACTGATAAACAACATATACAACACACACACTCGTGATCTTATAGAGGACACACATAACCATTTGAATAACCATCATTTAAAATTATGACTTTAATGGGGCTCCTGGGTGGCTCAGTCGGTTGAGTATCCAACTTCGGCTCAGGTCATGAACTCAACGGTTTATGGGTTTGAGCCCCGTGTCGGCTCTGTGCTGACAGCTCAGAGCCTGGAGCCTGCTTTGGATTCTGTATCTCCCTCTCTCTCTGTTCCTCCCTCCACTCACACTCTGTCTCTCTCTCTCTCTCTCAAAAAGAAAAAAAATAAAGATTAAAAAATTAAAAAAATAAAATTATGACTTTAATAATTATTATAATAACAAGTTAACTTCCATTCTTCTAAAACTTATAGCTTATATGATGCTTTTCACAAAAATCTCATTTTATCTATATTGAACTTCTCTAAGTCAGAACTTTTAAAATTCTCTTTTAGATAATAAAACAGCAGCAGTTCAGAGAGATGACGACATTTACCCAAGATAGTGGAATTAACGTAAGAGACAGAGCAGGATTCAAAGTGAGGTCACCTGACTCTAAATCCCATGTTCTTTTCTACTTTACGAGAGGATTAGAGCAGGCTTACTGGTTATCTTGAGTGATTATTTGGAAGTAAGCACTAAACTAATTTTCTTTAGAAGAGTCTCTTTCTTCCAAATTTCTTATTGACATGCGGAAAAATTGTCCCTGTCGTTAGATGTCGGTTACCCTGTTCTCTCCTCCTTCTGATGCTGTAATAATATAGAACCTTTTATGCTTTTAGATTTACCATCTCATTCAACCTCCACAAAGCCTCTGTGAGGTGAGTGTGGTAAGGCATTTGATTTTCACTTAAGAGGAAGAAATTCGAACAGAGGCTAATGGAGTTGTCCCAAAGATGCATATTAGTTACCAGTAGAATCAAGACAATAACAGTGCACATCTCACCACACCCTTAGGGTTGCAGCTCAGTTGGGAATCTCATCATTCTTGTGGCTCTTGGGTGAATCTCTGTTCACAGACTTCCCATCCTACATAACGGCCACTACGGTGACTCATCCCCAATTAAAAATGGTCTTAGAAGAAAAGACCCACAGATTTGGCCTCATAAAACAGAACAAAACAAATTCCTTATGGCATAAGGAAGCCCGAGAAGTTGACTAGGAAAAAATATTTGTCATATTAAAAGTTAATAATCATGTGCTAGAAAGGGCCCCCACAGATCAGTAGGAAAATAAGCAAGAGTTTAATAAGACAATGGGAATGGGGAATGCAGAAGTTATATACTGAACTGTAGATACAGATGCCCGAGAAACTAGGGAAGAAATGGACCACCTCACTAATTCACTGATAGTCAAACCTGAATAAAACCAAGCTTGTTGCTACAATCCAGTTCTGGCCGCAGATATGTAAAATAGGCAACACTGGTGAGACCGGAACCCTTCTGGAAGAGCCACTTGGCAGTTTCCATTAACATGAAATGCCATTTCTTAGGACCCAGCAATTTACTTAGCTCATGGATTCATCCTGTCATTTCATTGAAATTTATTTCGGGTGCTAAATGCCAATTGGGATCATAGTGGGTGTTGGAGACATGGATGTGAATAAAACAAAGTCCTTGCCTCTGCTTAGCCTCTTATTCTTGAGACGCTCAGTGAGCAAAAACATACGTGATATGATGTTAGATGGTCATGCACACTCTTGTTAAAACAAGCAGGGAAGAAAGGGGGAGGTATATGTAGATGATGCAGATGAGGAAGCCAGGAAAGACCCCTCTGAGGTCTTCGTGAGGATCAGTCGTGCAATTCTGGGGGAGAAGAGCTATCTGAGCAGAGAGAAGAGTAACTGAAAAGGTCCTGAGATAGGAATGCACTTGGTATGTTCGAGGAGCGACACGGGCCAGTGGGGCCAGAGCAAAGTAATGTTGTCAGCATAGATACTGAGTTAAGTGTGAAAATCTACATTTATGAGGATTTCATTTGGTTGTAATTTCCAATTGTAAGTGCCCATTAATAGGAAAAGGGTTAAGTCAGTTCCAATATGTGCAACAATGGAACATGGTGTGGGGGCTGACAAGGAATGAGGTGGATCAGTGAGCATTAACAGCAAGGCTCTCAGGATGCAGTGTGGATTGGGAGAAAGAAAGAGGTTACAAGATAACATCTATACAAGGGGGCCATTCCTATTAAAAGATAAATGTATACAATACAAATTAATACATATTTGTATACCATAGAAATGCAAATTATGAACTTAAAATAACACTAACCTTAGGCTTTGGTTATAAATTAGACAAACTGAATATTCCAAACTATTTTATTCAAAACAAAACAAAACAAAACATAAAGGGGAATTGACTTGTTAACATTAGCGTAGGTCCTAATGCTGTCCTACTCTTAGTTCTAGCTTCGAATGCCTCCTCTCCCTCCTTCTTTCTGGTGAATTTCTCCCGATTCCACATCATGCTCTTTGAAATCTTTCCAGTACTTGAAGCAGAGCCTGCTTCCCTGTTTTCCAGCATTATCACCCAACATGGTATTTTGGAGGCCATTCCCCCTGACGGATAGCAACTACTGTGGGTTTCACAGTCATGGTCAAGCCCATACCTGGGTTCTCAGTACCTTCTTGCGGGAGCTCAAAGTGGCGGAATGAATACACACGTGAGCCAGAACACAGCTGCCGGGATGAGTCATGAACTTGGCATTTAGGTAATGGTCATGTCAACAGGTGTCTGAATGAGGTGGCAACATACTTATTCCCATTCCACAGGCAAAAAGACTGAGGCTCTCAGCAAGCCCATGACTTTAATCTCCCCATCCAATGATGTGTGTTCTGGAGGAGGCCCACCTTTGTGTACTTTCTGTTCATTTGGGATCCTTGGAAACCAGCTCAATCTTCAGATTCACCCTCAAGGACATGAGCCTTTTCCTATTATTGTATTTAATCCTCCCTGCATTTTATGATGATTGAATGAGATAATGGATGAGAAAGGTTTTACAACAGAAACTCATCATAAGTTGAAGGTTTTATTCTAATGTCAATTCCATCCACCTTGGGAGGCCCTCAAGTGTGGCAGGAAGGACACTGGATTTGGAATCCAGTGACTTGGGTAGAATTCATGTTTGGCACTCAGCAGCTACGTGACTATCCTTTCCTTCCCTCTGCCTTGTGTCAGCGTTTGATTCTGGCGGGAGCTCAACTGAGACACTGTCCCAAGTCATTATGCCAGAACTCATTCTCCCACCCAGCCTCAGGATTCCTGTTTACCTTCATCTTCAAAGATTGTAGACATGGCCAAACGTTTTGAGTTTTGACAAACTGCTGGCTGTCTTGTTCTGTATCTCTTCCTCTTCATTTCCCTGGTTGCTGTTGAAGTGGAATTCTGACCCTAATATCCGGAGAAGTTAGGTCAAGCTTCACAAATGGTCCTACGCTTCCTCACGTCAGATGCTAGATGCAAGCTTGGGTTCCCAGATCGCTCACATTTCTGACCAACTGGCTATGAATTTGAGGGTTGCCTTTACCTTTTTGGGCTCAATAATCCTGTAGAATGGCTTATAGAATTCAGGAAAGTGCTGTAGGTCTGATTATAGCTTTATTATTATATACAAGTCAGGGCTAGTTAAAAGGAGAGACACATAGGGTGAGGTCTGGGACAGTCTCAACGAAGAATCTTCTGTGTCCTCTCCCCTTGGAGGCAGGAGGGGACTGCATGTCCTGCCTCCGTGTCAGTGTTCAACAGTATGTCCAGAGTTACACTAACCAGCCGGGATCACCTTTGTTTAGTGCCCGGTTCTTGACTGGGAATTCACCACACAGGCACGACTGACCGAGCCACTGACCACGAGGTTGAACTGAGTCTCCAGCTCTTTCCCCTTTCTGGATGTCAGGGTGGATGTCAGGTTGATATCATACAGCTCAGACTAACCCTTGAATCACAAACTTGGTTGTCACATCAATACGTTTCTTCTTTGTGAGTGTCCTCTTTGTCTCTTGTTTAAAAAATCGTGTTCTATTCCAATATCGTGAAGACATTTTTTTTCTGTACCCTCTTGTACTATTTTGTAAGTCTTATATTTTAGTCATTGATCCATTAGAATTTATTTGTCACGTTGCTTTTCTGGGCCTCGGCATCTTTCCCTGTGAAATTGGCAGGTTGGATTAGTTCATCTTTTAAGGTTTGTTTCAGTTTTATTTTTAAAATTTTTTACGTGTTTATTTATTTTTGAGAGAGAGAGCACGCGCGAGCGTGAGCGGGGGAAGGGCAGAGAGAGACACACAGAATCCGAAGCAGGCTCCAGGCTCTGAGCTGTCAGCATGGAGCCTGATGCGGGGCTTGAACCCGCGAACTGTGGGATCATGACCTGAGCCAAAGTCAGGAGCTCAATCGACTGAGCCACCCAGGCACCCCTGTTTTTAGAATTTTTAAGTGTTTTTTTCAGCTTTAAATTCAGTGATAAAAGTATCTAATATTTGTATATTATTTTCTATGTGCTAGGACTTGTCCTGGGAACTTTACATTTGTTACCTATTTAAGCCCACTTTGTCACCCTTCCAGGCATAGTGAGGCTTAGAACATGAGATAATGGTGGACAGACAGTCACAATGGAGATGGATTTGAAGCCAGGACACCACACACACACACACACACACACAGGGATATTACTCAGCCATAAAAAAAAGAACAAAATCCTGATTTGCAACAACATGGATAGATCTAGACGGTATCATGCTAAGTGAAACATGTCTGCCAGAGAAAGACTGATACCATACGGTTTCACTGATGTGTGGCATTGAAGAAACAAAACAAATGAACAAAAGGGAAAAAAAGACAAACCAAGAATCAGACCCTTAACGATAGAGAAAACCTGATGGTTACTGGAGGGGAGGTGGGTGGGAGATGGGTGAGGTAGGAGAAGGGGATTAAGAGAACACTTAACCATGATGAGCATTGAGTAATGAATAGAATTGTTGAATCACTGTATTGTGCACCTGAAACTAATGTAACACTGTATGTTAACTATGCCGAGCTAAAATTAAAAACTTTAAATGCATACATAAATACATAAATAAATAAATGTTTTTAAAAACTGGGGTCCTATGTACAACATCTAATACATAAGAAAGGATGCTAGAGAGTAGACTGGTTAAGCACTGGTAACCCAGAACTAGACAACATAGGTGTGAGTTCCAGACCTGCTATTTACTAGCTTCCCAATGGCTTTGGGCAACTACTTAACCTCTTTATATCTCACTTTCCTCTTCTATAACTTGGAGATTATAGCACAGACTTTGCAGGGTCATTACGAGTACAGAGCAGTGCCAGGCACAGACTAACCATCATAAAGGCATTTGTCATTATTACAGTAAGTGCTCACAAACAGTGGCTACCGTTCTTTCCCAGTTAGCAAACCTCCAGAGACGGTGTGGCTGACCCTGCTAGCACCTGCTGGTCCTCAGGATATTCTTGGGGACACACTGGGATCCCTCCTGGTCTCAGCAGTTGGTCCCACCACCCCAGGGCTGGCTCCAACCCTGTCTGACTCTAGAGCTGGTCCCTTGTCATGGTCTAAAAGTCCTCACAATTAACCTTTCCCTGCCTGGTTTGGATGTGAACTCGAACCACCTAATTCTTAGCTCCTTGCCGGTCATTAACTGTTTAATGTGTTTGAGGAAATGTCTCTTAACCTTGCGCCTCATTAGAATGAGTGATTTTGTGAGGCTATAAACCAGCCTTGCCTCTAATGGAAGCAGATTCCAGCAACCCCCCCCCTACTTTTTTTTAAAGATCCTTACAAAGAAAGCTATTACAGGTTTGCAGAGATTGATTTTACTTAAAACCGAGTATGTATGAAAGCAGGCAGAGTGGTTATGACATAAATTACTTTGATATATTGAGTGCAAAGGCAAATGCAATTTCTTTCTCCCTTTTAGCTTTCTGTGTTCAGCGGAGGGGTGGTGATTTATCTTTTTATCCATTTCAGTCTGACGTAGGTTGCTTTTAACTCTAGGGAAGAAGGGACAGATGGCGTGTGTTAGAAGGATTTGCAGGAGGAGGAACAGGAAAGAAGAAAGGAAAGAAAGAAGGCCCTTCTCCTAATCCGTGGGCCCTCAACTGATCTTATCTGGCCTGCCCCCCACATCCCACCTTGCCTGGTCCCATTGCAGAAGAGAATAAGCAGCAAATGGAAGAAACATCTTAAAAGGAAATCAATAAGCAGTTTACTATGCAGTTATCTCAAGCTCAATTTTTGTATAACAAACTGTAATTACATATAATAAATATCAAGCCCTCCTCATCGAGGAAACGAAGAATATATTCTACTATAATCTAATTTTCCTTGCTTTTTCCCGGATTCCATGGGCCCTCCTCTGGATGCTTCTAGTTCCACATAATAGGCACCGGAAAGTTGATTTTCTTATGTCAGAGCCTTGGCTACCGTTGTTACTGCTTTGAGAAAGTTATTAATCTTTGCTCCTGCAGATACTGAACATTTTCTTTGAGGCTCTGCTTCTGGCACCGTGTTGTTCAAGAGGTTTTGCCCTCAGCAGCATGCACTGCAAATTTCTGACTTTGTGGCTTGAGTCCTGCAAACAAAGATTGAAATTCTGGACTGAAGAAAGCTGAAGAGATGTGATTGTTGCAGGACTTCTCAGAGCTTTTCATCTGCTGCTGTGCTTTGTGGATCTCTGAGGGTGATCCAGTGTGCCCCTTTCCAAACTTGTGACAAGCTGTGATCCCTTTCTGTTAGATACTTGGGGAGATGCTGGTCCCTTTTGGAAGGGGACACAAGACCTTTTCCAGGAGAACCTTGCCCTCACATCTAAACTCAGCTTTAGTCTCTGTCCCTGAGCCCATTCCGAGTTACAGCTGCATGCAATTGACCATCATCCCTGAACAGACTCGGGCTCCCCGACGTGCGCTCGCACAGCACAGACAGGTTTTTCTTCTTAGAAAGCCATTTCACCTCCTCCTGCTCCTGGCAAATTCTGACACCTTTCAGAACCCAGTTTGGTGGTCACCCCCCCACCCTGCCCAGTGAGGCATCCCTAGGCAGGGTGATTCCTTGGATGCTGATAGCATCTTCAGAGAGAGATTAACAGGCACGTGTGTGACCACCTAGATGGGTGTTCAGTAATACCGCAGCAGTGGAACATCACTGGGGTTTTGAAACGCTCGTAAAATGGTGTGTTCAGAACAAAACAAACCAAAATCTGTCAGTGAAAATACTTGGAGTTTGGAAAACATGATGGAAAGCCACCGAATTAGAAGGAATTTTGGAAGAGGAATAGATGACCGGTAAGCTGTCTATGAAGGAGATGGAGAGTGTTTCTTTGCTGAGGGCCTTTGTTTGGCTGAATGGAGTTTGCAGGTTTGGGGGTAACAGCTGAATTGCTCAAGGCAGGAGCAGCTGGGCACCACCTCCCAAAGCCTCTGAATCCACCCTCTCCAAGGTGGCTCTTCCAGATAGAAGTTAAACCTTGCCAGTGTGTGTTCAGTGAGTGCCCATCACGTGCTCCCTTTGAAGATGGGAGTCAGATACTCCCACCTTTCTGGAAACTCTCACTCACTGAATCCAACCAGAAGCCAAATGGCAAAGAAATGTAGGTGATGAAGTCTGCAGAGATAAAGCTCTTGGGACAGGGAAGCACAGAGAAGGGCAGAGAAAGTACAAGGGAAGGGTGGATGGAAGAGTGGAGACCTGCCTTTCTCAAAATGTTGCATCATTTTACCTTTCTACAGTGATATGTAAACATGTATATTAATTGGGGTGCCTGGGTAGCTCAGTCGGTTGAGCGTCAGACTTCGCCTCAGGTCATAATCTCACAGTTGGTGGGTTCGAGCCCCACCTCGTGCTCTGTGCTGACAGCTCAGAGCCGGGAACCTGCTTCAGCTTCTGTGTCTCCCTCCGTCTCTGCCCTTCCCCCACTCACGCTCTGTCTCTGGAAAACAAATGTTTTAAGAAATTTTTAAAAAGTTAAAAAAACAAAACAACATGTTTATTGACCTGTTTCCTCTCCAACACAGTATGTTATCAGAGTATTGAATTGTCTTCCATCTGATAGCTGAAAAATGTGACACTATACTTTTGATAGTCTTTTTCTTATATATGTGAATTAATGATATATTTTTAATGCTTTAGACCTATTTACCTGTTTATTCTTTGAACATTAGTAATTTTACAGTCTCTGCCTATAATTCCATTGGAGGGACTTTTTTTCTTAGTGACTTACAGTGCTCTTTATAAAGAGAACCAACCTTTTATTTCTGTGCTTACTTCTATAGTTTCTCTGTTTATCTTTTTCCTTGTGCGGTGTTTACTTATATTTGTGTTGTCAGATTTATAAATTTTTTCCTGGAATGTGGATATGCCTTCTGTATGTTGAGATTTCATATATTGTTTTTCCTTGTAATTGCATTATTAGAAAAGTCTTTGAACCAACTGAAATTTAACTATAAGATGTGAAATATTCCACTTTAAATCCTTACCAGTTTTCTTAACACCAGTTTGTGAATCATCACTTTTTAATTTCTTGATTTTTTTAATTTCATTTTTATCAAGTGCCCAATTCTTACCTATCTTTTGGTTTAATTCTATACTTTATACCTCACCCCTTGTTCTGCCCGTGTTCGTGCAACACCACCACTGTGCTTTAATGATTTACTTTATTATGAGGCAGGATTGGTCTCACCTGACCCATTATTTATGTTTGTTTATGTATTTTTCTACCATTATTGCATAAACTTGTGTGTTCCACCTCAAATTAATTGTGAAAGCTGGTAGGGTATTTTTCAGTTCTTGAAAAAAATCACAAAGAAGAGAAGGGAAGGGAACCATGTAGATTCTTTTCCATTCTCTAACGCAATCTTCAGTATTTTGGAAGAATGGTTTGGTTTTTTACCTTCAGATTTTTCCAGATAATTTTCATAGCCATTATTTCATTAGTTACCACTTGGTATAATTAAGAAATGAGATTTTGGCAACAATCCATACTTTCGTAACAATTGTTGGTCTTTGTGTTCACTCAAGGATCAGAGAATGATCTGTGTTTACAGAAATGCAGCTTCTCAGGTCCCTAGTTCTGGAATAGAATCTAATTCTTCATCCTAACAGAGCCAGTATTCAAACAACAGTTTTGTGCTTAATGGATGAGTGGTCTTTGGCGAGGCTTTTTACTCCCCCTGTGTCCTTTTTTTTTTTTTTTTTTTTTTAATAAAATGAAGATGATAACATGTAATAAAGAGAATTATCATGCATTGTAAAATTGGGTTTAAGTCTCAGACTCAGCCTTTCCTTATTTGTGACCTTGACCAAGTCCCTTCAACTCCCTCAACCTGTTTCCTCATTGGAAAATTGGAGATAGCACTTTGGAATAGTAAATCCTCTCTTATAAGCCTGTTGTGAAGGACCCATCTGTATAGCTGGTCTTTCTAATATACCACACAAAATGTAATTTCTGGTAGTGTTAATAGACCTGGTTACTGGGGAAGGAGAGAGAAAGAGGGTGGGAGAAGAGAGAAGGGGGAGGTATTTGGCTTTCCATCCATTAAGGAATTCAGTGTTTTGGACACCACATCAAACTCTTGCTGCCTTACCCTCAGCTGTCTGGCATCGTAGACCAATTTGGCTCTGGAGCACTGGTAGCACAGGTAATACCTTACTTGATTTGACTCTGCTACATCTCCAATCTTGTTACATTTGCATAGCACCACAAAGCAGACTCCAAGAAAGGTTAACTGAGGCCTTTGGATTGATTGAAAGCAGCCGTCAATGGTGTTGTCCCTCCCATGTTCGATGGGTTTTCATTAGAATTTTGTTGTGTGCCTTGGAGTGGTTGAAAACATCCACATGATGGATTAATCAATTTCCAAGTTGCTGCATTCACATGTGGTAATGACTTGCTCAAACGCCTCTCTGGCTGTCTGAATGGGCGTTAAGGAATTAAGTAGGACAGTGGAGGAACCCCATTTTCAATTAAGAAAGAAAGTGGCAGAGTGTTTTCTTCTAACCTAGAAAATGAACCAAGGCAGATAATTTCCTTCCCCCCCCCCCCCATGATATATAAAAGGTTAAAAAAGAAAAAAAGCTAAACCCATAAAAAATGTAACATCATTTACATCTTCCAAATTGCAGTGCTCTTGGATGCATCATTAACTATAAATGGGTTGCAATAAAAACATTAATTAGTATAAAAACAGCCAAAAAAGCAAGGTTTCAAGTTCATTTTGGCTTGCCTCAGAAGGATAGAAAGCAATATATTTATATATTTACATATAACTAGGAACAGCTAAATCATTTGTCTGTAAAGAATGCAGAAGGGGGATATAGAGAGACAACCAACCAAAGTGACCATTTCCATAAACCACAACTGCATTTCAGCCATGGGCAATCCTTCTCCTGGTTATTACACTCATAAAATGCCTATAAAAATGGCATCATGCAATTCCATATTTATAATCTGTCAATGTCCCACAGATCAAATTGGTTGAGTTTACAAGCCAAGAGATGATTTTCCCCCATTTTAACTGCTATCCCTTTCTATGTCCTCTGGACTCTGCAGGCTGATCTGCTTCTCTAACAATTTTATGGCCTGGGGCACAATGACAAGTCTGTAATTAAAGCTTGGAGAGTGGTGGAGGGCTCGCCGAAGCCCACATCTCTGCCGGTCCTACTCTCACATCCATTTTAGTTTTGAGTGCAGTGACCAGCCGAGCTTCAGCTGAGGGGAGGCAGTTTGCCATGGAAAAAGATGTTTTGGGGATGTTCCCATTTGTAGTTATCACTGGCCACCAAAGGCTTGGTAGGTCAGGGTCTGTCACTGAGGGACTTGGAAACCCTGGCTCAGCACACTGTGTCTATAGGATGCTGTGGGTATTGAAAATAAAGGCCGACTGCTAAACACAAGACTTTCATTTCTGGGCTTTACCCTCCTTGAAGAATAAGAAGGAGTTTCCTCTTTTCTCCTTTTGGCAGGAAATGTGAATTTGGGTAAGCAACAGTAAGGTTCTGGAGGAAATTTGGGGTGAAGTTGAGACCTTACAAGGAGACCCTTTCTCAAGGGTAGAACTTCATCTACATCTCTGTGCCAGTTCTTCTGGGAAAAAGCTGTCTGTGTACCATTTCCCTGCTATTGAAGTGTTGATCTTTGCTCTCATCCAACGCTTAACCCAAGACAGGAGGCCACACTGCAGCAAGCCACTGGGGTTTCAGGCCACCCATGGCAGTCCACCAACGTGTGTGCCAAAAGCCAGAAGTGCTGCCCTTCAAAAGCCATAGTCCCCAGGGCAGCATGCTGGTTTCTGAATACTGGGAGTGAGCATTTTAATTTGTGAGATGTCAAGAACATATCAGATGTGAACCAGTTTGGTGTAGTTGGATGGAAATCCATGGACCATGGGGTGGGAAGATGAGTCTCAAAGAGCCTGGGTCAAAAATGGCTAGAGTTAAAACTCAACTGATTGGTCACTTCCTTCTTTGTGTCCTCTCTTCTTGCTGTGTGGATTTCCACCCTGGTGCTTTTCAGATTTGGTTGCACGCATAAAATACAAGTTGCTCGGGGCACCTGGGTGGCTCAGTCGGTTAAGCGTCTGACTTTGGCTCAGGTCATCATCTCTCAGTTCCTGAGTTTGAGCCCCACGTTGGGCTTGCTGTTGTCAGTGCAGAGCCTGCTTGGGATCCTGTCTCCCTCTCTCTCTGTCCCTCCCCTGCTCATGCTCACTCTCTCTCTCAAAAGTAAATAAATATTAAAAAAAATAATAAAGTAAACTATACGTTTCTTTACTTCACTGTAAGATCTTGAGGAGGGATGATGTTTGTTATTTTCCTTTCTATCCCAAATGACCAAGGTGGTGCTTGACTCAATAGAACACCATATAATTACAGCTAATTGATTATTAAGAGCACGGATAGTAGATCAAATAGACCTGGGTTTGGGTCATGATCTGCTACCTACCTAATAGGATCTTACTCAACCTAATTGAGCACCAGAATGTTACTAATAAAGTTATTATTGTTATTATTATTTTAAATAATTATTATTACTAGCATGTATTCAGTGTGAACTATGTGCCAGGCATTGATGAACCTTTTACATACATTATCTCATTTAATTCTCATTGGAAATTTTTCTATCATAAGTACAATTTTATCCCCATAATTCAGTTAATAACTAGTAGTGCATACATGATACAGCGTATTTAAATTATAATACCTGGCCCATATTAGTTATTTAATAAACAATTAACAAATAAAATGCTTAAATTGTCGTTCATTTATTTGTTTGTCCATCTTAGTTAGAGTAAGGAAGTTAATGCTGAAGCTAGATAAACAGAGCCTAAGGTGTCCCCATGCATTGGTTATCTGCTGCTGTGTAATTATCCCAGAACTTAGTGGCTTGAAACAGCAATAAGCATTTAATATCTCATACAGCTTTTGTGGGTCAGAAGTCCAGGGGTGTTTCTGGCTCAGGATCTCTGGTGAAATTGTCGTCAAGATTTTGGCTAGGATTGCTGTCATTTGAAGATTTTCCTGGGACTAGAGGGGCCACTTCCAAGATGGCTCACTCAGATGCTTGACAAGTTATTGCTGGTTGTTGGCAGAAGGCTTTGGGTCCTTGCCATATGGATGGCTCCATAGGGCTGCTTGAGCATGCCAACAACATGGCAGCTGACATCCCCCAAACCGGGTGATACAAGAAAGGGCAAGGAGAAAACCACTTGGACTTCTATGACCTAGCTTTGAAAGTCACACTGTCATTTTGGCACTATTTCTTTAGTGGAAGCCCTATTCAAGAGCATGAAAATTAGGAGGTAGGAATAATTGGAGGCCATCTTGGAAAATGGCTACTTCAGCCTGGGTTAAGAAGACGATGGAGGGGTCCCTGGGTGGCTCAACTGGTTAAGCGTCCGACTTCAGCTCAGGTCATGATCTCACAGTCTGTGAGTTCGAGCCCCGCGTCGGGCTTTGTGTTGTCTGCTCGGAGCCTGGAGCCTGCTTCGGATTCTGTGTCTCCCTCTCTCTCTGCCCCTCCCCCACTCGTGCTCTGTCTCTCAAAAAATGAATAAAATGTTTCAAAACTAAATGTTAAAAAAAGAAGATGATGGAAACAGAAAGATCACAGGGTCAAATCTGGGTCAGCTCATGACTGAGGGTGTGAACAACGCAAAAGTGATAGAAGCCAGATTTTATGTGGCTCTGGGTGTGTGGTTCCAGATGTGGAACATGACTTAAGTGGTCTGTCTTCATAGAGACACGTCTTCTCTGAAAACTTGTATACTCTTTTTGAACTGTTGGGCAGGTGGAAATAGGCTGAATGCATTTATCTCAGACATATAAATTAGAAGATGTATAAATGAGGCAAATTCTGGAGAATAAAGTGTCAAAGTTAGTGATCTGTCAGCAGAGACATAAAAGAGAGTGTGTTGCTGATAATGCCAGGAACTGGCCCAAAGAATGGTGTTGCTGAACTGAACCTGCAATTTAAGTAGAAATAAAAGGCGGGGAAAGACATTGCAATAATGAGGATGTTATAAAGACCTGGTTCCAAAAACCAAAATTGCTATTCAGCAATATCTTTGGAAGAGGACGGGGGGAATGATGGTATTTAGATCAGAAAATCTGGGTCAAATGTATCCCAAGGAATTAACAAGCGTTTATCTTCTCTGAGCAGAAAAGAGTAGAGGAGGGGGAAAAAGCGAGAAAGATTTTGAGCAAGAGATGCATAGCTCCTGCAAAGAACTTATTATATATTTTTTATTATTTTCTGGCTCAAGTGGTTGACCTGCACTCATGGTCAAGTTCAGAGGTCAATTTTGCAGTGGCTCATCAAACTATATCTTTAAGTCTAGAGTCACAGAGGCCCTTCCTCCCATTGACGTTTTTGTTTGTTTTTTTTTTTTTTGCAGTCATACTGAGGAACAAAGCTGGTTCTGCATTCCAGCATAATTTATTCTTCATTAGTCTAAGCTATGACTTGTTCATGATTACATTCAATTTCAATGTTTACAGATTCATTTTCATAATATTTCCTCTGGGTTTATTATTTCCATTTGTAAAAATTCACTAAGTCCTCTAAATCAGGGTAAGCTGATGTAATTTGCCAGGGGCCGTTGCTCTGACTCACATTGGGCCTAGAGCTTTGTGACAGCAGATGGATGATGCTCTACTTGAGAGAACTTGACTTGCAGACCCTGTGGTGAGTTCCCCTATATTCCTCAGGGGCTCCTTTGCTTGTCTCAGATTCCTGTGAAAAAGAATATATGATGTCTTGGGAGGTGAGGATGGGCTTTGAGAGAACAGGTGGCTTTGGAATGTCATGGATAACTACACTTTGGTCTCAACATGGTCCTTGCCAGGGCATGCCTCCCTTCTCCCACCGGACCATTCATGTGGTTACCATGGGAATTGCCATGTAAGTACATTATACCACCCTCTTGATGGTTGTGCGTTAGGCAATATGTTACTTATTTTTCTGTCTTTGAATATGTATTGATTCCAGAAATCTAGGCTTAGAAAAATGGGCATTTGTCGGGTAAAACTTACTAGTCATTAGTTTGTTCCTTCAATGCACATTTTCTAAGAACATAGTATGTGTTAGGTGCCAGGTTGGTTCCCAAGGCTACAACGATTTTATTCTCCAGTTCTTGAGAATCAGCCAATTGTGGCTTCCCTGGAGCATCTTCCAATCTTATAGATTTGATCAGCAAAGGAATGACAGGATTGATTTCTGTTATTAATTATATATATATTTTTAATTTTAATGTTTTTTATTTATTTCAGAGAGAGAGAGAGAGAAAGAGAGAGAACATGAGTGGGGGAGGGGCAGAGAGAGAGAGAGAGAGAGGAGACACAATATGAAGCAGGATCCAGGCCCTGAGCTGTCAGCACAGAGCCTGATGCGGGGCTGAACCCACGAGCCATGAGATCATGACCCAAGCCGAAGTTGGATGCTTAACTGACTGAGCCACCCAGGCACCCCAATATATCCATATTAATGCCATTTTTTAGAAGGTTTCTTTTTTTTAATTTTTTTTTTATTTTTTAAACTTTACATCCAAATTAGCATAGAAGGTTTCTCCAGGTGCTCTTTGGATAAGCCAAGTGGGTTTCTTCTGATAATGGACATCAAAGTACCCATTTTATCGTGGTCTAAACAGGCCCAGAAAATTGCCTACAAACTTATATCAGAACCAAGGTAGTCTTTAATTTTCTTTCCCAAGATCTTGAGTGTATGGCAATCTTTTATTAATTGAGATTATTGCAGTCTAAAGTTAACAAAACACTTGATTTTAACTGACTTGACCACAAAAGGGAATGTATTGCCTTGTGTGACTCACCCGCCTAGAAACCCATCTGACTTCAAGTGTGATTCTACAGGTACTTAAGCGAGGCCATCAGGACGTGGTTCTTGTATCTCTCTGTGTCTTTGCCCTGCTGTCTCTGTGCCGATCTCACTCTCCAATAGGCTCCCAGAGTCACCAGCTGGCTCAAGACAGCTCTTAGGCTGCATCCTAACTGGTTCAGATCCAGCATGAAAATGACCATGCGAAGTATGACCAATTGAAGTCATGAAGTTCACTCTGACTGGATTAGCGTAGGTCATGACCTCACTGCCTGGCCAATTCTGTTTTTGAGGAATTCTGATAAACTATTTTCTACCTTAAAAATTATCCCAAGGGACCATTCTTTCCTTTTCTTCCTGAGCATGTTTTGCTGTATCACAACTGAGGTTTAACTTAAGATTAACTTTAGTTACTTTGGCTGTTACTTTAGTTCATTTTTCCTTAGAATTTCCTCCTTATATCACATAAGTAGACCTAAAGCCTGGGCTTTTATTTTAATATAGAGCCCAGAAGTCACTGTTGTTTGAAGGCAGATTGTCCTCATTTGAGTTCTGATGGCAGCTCCTTTTCAGCCCAGCGAGAACTGTCTTAAAACTGCTTATTTCAACAGAGTCCCAACTAGGTAGGTGTATTATCATTTCCCTGGCCACCCTGGACACTCAGGTGGCCTCTGGACTGCTTTATCACTTGGCACTTATAGATAGATGACTTTAGGGAAGCTCATTTTTTATCTGTAAAATGGGCATAATAATGCATATCCTCCTGGATGAAGAGGGATTGAATGTGAAATTCTTTTGTAAACTGTAAAATGGAACTCAGTTTTAAAAGGACACTGCTGTTACTAGGAATCCAATATCCAATGGAATGAGTAAGGTTCAACTTATTTCACATAAAGCCAGGCAGTTTCTGAGTTCATGTGGTGCCACCTGAGCTGTGCCTGAGCCCTCAACAACCAGAAGAATATATTCATCTGCGACTGATGTCAGACTAGAAAGAGCTGAACGTTGTACACTTCAGGGTTGGCGTTATGATCTAGAGAATGCTTTGCATTTGTTTTCCCCAGATAATTCTCTGCTCTCCAAAATCCAAGACTTTACTTAACCAGTTTCCTGAGCCTGAGATGCTCTTCCTTTCCACAAGTACTTGCCAAAGTCTTATTATTCTCATGCCTTTCAGAAAACTCCATCAATCTTCCCTGTTGCAGCCCACTCATACAGGAACCTCCAGGTCCTCCCAAATCAGAGGCAAATTTGTCTTTTTTTTAAATTTATACTGACCATGTCTTATTTCCATTTTGCTGCTGATTTAAGTTCTTGAAAGTCTTTCTTAGTAGATATTTAACACTTCAAGGGCAAGGATTGTTTTTATTCACTTCTATATTTCCAGCATCTGGCATGGTTGTGATGTTCGAATCATGAAGGAAGATGGGAAGGTAGGTGGGTAGGTAGGTAGAAAGGAAGGAAGGAAAGAATCGAGCAGATATATCTGAGTGAGCATCCTTTTCTTGGCCACCCTGAACGCTTCTGCAAGGAAGAGAATTACTTTTCATATCAAGTCATGAAGCAGCCCTACATCTAGGCCGTGTCTACCCACACATACTATTGCTTATACCAGCAGACCATCTTGGAGTTAAACCTATAGTCATCTCTCCTTGCCCCGGGCTTCCCCCCAATCCCACCCCACTGTTAGCATGCTCTGTGGTTCACCTTGAGCTGAGGGGCCTCTATCCAGGTGACTGCACCTTGTACTTAGGTGGGTAGAGCAATCATATTGTGTTTGTCCTTTTATTATTTTGTCATGCAACTCTGTGTTCCATACCGGATCATGAGGTATTCCCATGAAAGGACTATGTTGCGCACTTTTCTGTTCAGTGACGCCAGTGACACCTCAGTGAGATTTGGAGAGGAACGGGCAGAGATCACGAGAAGCAGCAGAGGTAGATGTGTCAACAGCTATAGGTGCAGAGATAAAGAGACAGAAAGATTTCACTGGGGTAGGGTCCGCCCACTTTCAGTCTTATCCCCTTCTGATTGCCTCCTTGACAGGTGTGCACGTGCTGGGGTGTGCACACACGCGTGTGTGCATGTGACATAAACTGAGAGTCTCCCAGACACAGCGTTAGATCTTTTGCATCAAAATTCCTGGGCTTCACGATCTCATGTGAAGGCATGGCTTATCTTGCCCTTTTTGTGAAGAGAATCAAAGTCGATCAGAAGACGGAAACCATTTGCCCAAGGTCACCTACCACAGGTAAGCCAGGATTCAAACCTAAGCTGCTTGGAGTTCAAAAATCACGTTCTTTTCATTAAGCCACCCTCCTTCTCTAGCCTGGGTACAACCTGGTCTCAAAACCACCTGTTCCCACCACCCCCCCCTCCATTTCTTTATAAACCGAGTGCTGCCTTCACATCTTTTTCCTTCCCTCCATAATCTCAGGTAGTCGAGGTTGGAATTACCCTGAGAATATCATCCTGTTGGCCCAGACAGCTTCATTATATGTGCCAAAGACCTTGTGTTAGAAAATTATACATTCTGGCAAGAAAATCCCCACTATATCATTTTCAGATCAAATCTACTGTGAGTTTTGCATGCTAACAGATCAAAGGAAAACCCACAGAATGTCAGTGAGGTGTCACTCCTATAATATGAAACCTTCTCTCACCTCTGCTGCTGCTCAAATATTTTTTAAGCAAACAATTACTTCACACAATATGCCTCTCAAATTCTGTGCTCCCCAATTGTTCCTAAGAAATCAGAGTCCGCGTAGGAAGAGGAACCAAAGCAAGACTGTCTTGACTTACCTAAATTAAGGGTTTACCAGCCTGTGGTGATGGAAATACTCCTGATTCATAGGGACAAAATTCCCAGAAAGAGAGCACATCAAATCAGGAAGGCGTTTCTCTCTGCTGGCCCTTGCCTTCGTGCCCTCCCCCACTTCCCGCCCTCTGTTTCTCCTTTCCGTTTACTATTTATTTATTTATTTATTTATTTATTTATTTATTTATTTATTTTTAAAAAGTTTATTGGGGCACCTGGGTGGCTCAGTTGGTTAAGCGTCCGACGTCAGCTCAGGTCACGATCTCACAGTCTGGGAGTTCGAGCCCCGCGTCGGGCTCTGTGCTGACAGCTCAGAGCCTGGAGCCTGCTTCAGATTCTGTGTCTCCCTCTCTCTCTGCCCCTTCCCCACTCATGCTCTGTCTCTCTCTGTCTCAAAACTAAATAAAAACATTAAAAAAAAAGTTTATTTATTTTGAGAGGGAAAGAGAGTGCATGAGCAGGGGAGGGGCACAGAGAGAGGGAGAGAGAAAATCCTAACAGGCTCCATGCTCAGCGCGAAGCCTGACAGGGGGCTTGATTCCAGGACCGTGAGATCATGACCTGAGCCCAAGCCAAGAGTCAGGTGCTTAACTGACCGAGCCGCCCAGGCACCCCTCCACTGACTTTTTAAATTTATGTTACAGTGTGCTTAACTGACCAAGTCCTGTCGTTTTCTGAGCCTTCTACACAAACCACTGTTATCCCATCACCCACTCTGCGGAGGCAGTCGCTTTGAAACCATTCAGTTGGTTTATTTTTCTAAACGACCCATTGTCTTTGTCCGTTCAAGCCACCATAACAAAATACCACAGCCTGGGGAGCTTAAACAACAAACATTTATTTCTCACGGTTCTGGAGGCTGAAAGTCCGGGACCAGGGTGCCAGTCTGGTCTGATTCTGGCAAGGCCCACTGCCTGATTCATACACGGCCATGTTTTTGTTGCGTTCTCATGTGGGAAGGGGCCGGGAGGTTCTCTGGGGTCTCCTTGATAAAGGCCCTGAGCCCGTCATGAGGGCTCCCCCTCCAACTCCCAAAGGCTCCATCCACTCCAATACCATCCTCCTGGGGATGAGGTTTCAGTGTATGAATTGAGGGAGGATAGAAACATCCGGTTTATGGCGCCTGTTGTCCCGGCGCCTGTCCGTTACTTACAGGTAACCCTTTCACTTCCCGTGATAGAACTTGAGGATTTGTTTGTTTTCACACCTCCCCCCCCACGCATACTCCACATTTCTACATCCTCAACACACAATGTTTATGTTATTATGGCTACGCAAACACTACCAGCTGATGCCACGTGTACTGTGTTCTATTGCATTTTCCTACCTTGTGCTTCCTTTTCCTCAAAGTTATTGTTTTGTTTGATTTGCCTGTTAGCTTACTTTTTACCTGTTGTTCTCACTAACTCCGACCAGATTCTGCCCCTGTTGTACAAATCTCTCTAAATATATGAAAAATTACATAGCCTGTCATTTTTATCTTTTTTGAAAGAAGCTCTCCCACAGCCTTCTGTCCTGTTTCCAATCCCCCTAGTTGTTCCCTAGAATTATGGTCCAACTGTCAACTTCAGCTCTTTCTTTGCCATCGTCCTGGAGATTACTTTTGCCTCCCTCATACTGAATTCTCAGTTTTTAAAATCTATTCTACCCTTCCTTTGGCTTATGCCTTAGTTTGAATGGAGCACATTTTCTATTAGCTTTTTGATAATAGTGCACTGGATGAAAGGTATTTGAGATATTCTGACAATTTTTTTTTCTAGTCTCATACTTAATTGATTGTTTTGCAGTTGACCCTTGAACAACATGGGTTTGAAGTGCACGGGTCTATTTACCTGTGGATTTTTGTTTTCAATGAAAACAGTACAGTACTGTGAATATATTTTTTCTTACGATTTTCTTAATAATATTTTCCTTTGTCTAGCTTACTGTATTGTAAGAATTGTAAGCACACATACAAACTATGTGTTAGCTGGCTGAGTATGTTATTGATAATGCTTCCGGCCAACAGTGGACTATTTGTACATAGTTACATTTTGGGGGAGTCAAAGGTAGATGCAGACTTTTGACTGCGTGCGGTCAGTGCCCCTAAGCCCCATGTTGTTCATTTACTATACTTTGAATTCTAAGATGAAATAATTCTGACATCAGAATTGGAAAGTCACTCTTTCGTATCATCCAGATTTCATTATTACTGGTGAAAAGCCCGGTTCTTATCTATTCTTGACCCTGCCTATGAAAATGTTTTTCCCTTTCTCTTGGAAGCTGGTAAGATCTGCCTAGCCTCAGAGTTGGTATATTCACTTTCTATCACTACATGACAAGTTACCATAAACTTTGTGGCTTGAAACAACACTCAGGTTTTGGTTCACAGCTTTGTAGGGACAGAAGTGTGATATGGTGTGGGTGAGTTCTCCGTCCAGGGCATCACAAGGTTGAAATCAAAGTGCCAGGCTGGCCAAGTTCTTGTCTGGACACTGTGAGAAAATGCATTCCAAACTCATTCTTGGAATTTGGTTCCTTGATCTTGGGGATCCATTTTCTTGCTGGTTGTCACCTGAGGGTTCCGTGACACATGGCTCCTTCCATCTTAAAGCCAACAGCGGGGCATCAGGTGCTCGGGGGCTTGCAGTGTCTGCCTTCCTTTTCTGCACCTGGTCAGAGGAAGCTCTTTCTCTTAAAAGGCTCATGCTTCTGACCATGTTAGATCAGGCTCACTGGGGCGGTCTCCCTAATTAATGTCGACTGTGCAGGTAATATAACCTAAACACAGGAATAAGATCCATCATATTCCCAGAACAGGGCAGCGATACAGGGAGTGGGGCATCTTCAGGAGCCCTGCTTTTAGTTCTGACTGCCACGGTCCTGAAACATTATGGAGATGTGACTTTGTGCACCTGAGATTTCTACCTGCTGTGCGGAGCTTCAGGTAGACATTTCCAGTCTTGGAATTAAAGACTTCAGTTCCGGGAAATCCTCCTGAACCGTTTCTTCCAAACCCCATTGGTTAGTTCCTGTACTCCATTTTCTCTGTTCTATTGTACCTTCTGTGTTTGTCCTCCAATATTATTCCTTCTTTCTCATTTCCCTTCCCTTGGTTTTCGTGCTTTACTTTCCGGGAGAATCACGTACCTTCAGCCTCCAGTTCTGCTGTCCTTTTTATTCATTTCCGAAGTTATATTTTTAATTTCCAAGAGCTCATGATATTATCTTCTTTAAAAAATATATTGTTCTTTTCATGTATCAGAGGTACAGGATGTTCTCTGATCTATCCAGGGTTATTAATGACAGTTTTTCTAACTTTCTTCCCTAGATTGTTTTATTCTGTTTGTTCTCATTTCCCGTCTTTTGTATTGAATGCTTCTCAAATGGTAGGAAATCCTTGAATATCTGACATATTTGGGAATCAGCACATGGGATTAAGTCCTGTTTACTATATTTCACACTATAACCTTGTATGATGAGCGCAATCCAGTGAGGTATAGACCTGACAGATACATATAATTAATACCCCTCTAATCCTCATTACCCAGAAAGTATGGGACAGGGTATAAGGGCTTTTTATTTTTTTTGCAATAATTTATATTTTAGCCTTTTAACCAAATAGGGACAGTATAAGGGAGTATCTTAAGAGTTTGGGGAGTCAGAACTAGCCTGACCTGGATTCGATTATTTTTTAAAATTAATTTATTTATTTTGAGAGAGAGAGAGAGAGAGAGAGAGAGAGAAGGGGAGGGGCAGAGAAAGAGGAGAGAGAATCCCACGTAGGCTCCATGCTGTTAGTGCAGAGCCCAATGCGAGGCTTGATCTCATGAACCGCATGATCATGACCTGAGCTGAAATCAAGAGTTGATGCTTACCGGACTGAGCCACCCAGGTGCCCCTGGATTAGATTCTTAATACTGGAAATCCATAGCTGAACTATGTTGAGCAAGTCAGTGAACTTCTTGGAGATTCAGTCTTGCCATCTATAGAATGTCATCTATCACATAAAGTTGCGTGTGTCATATGAGATGATGCAAAATGCCACACGCATGGAAGTGATTCTATGAATTGAAACCATGGTTAAGGGGAAATGTGTTCCATCATTGTTCTTACTACTGTCATTATTATGAATGTGTGAAAATATCTAACACAGTTCCCGATACATTGCTAACGTTCCTTACTGCCTCCATTTGTTGGATTCTCCATCCCCTGGGGATTGGACAGTGATGGAGTGACACATGATTATGTGGACCTCCCGTCACCTCTCACTTCACATCACTTCACTGTCTTTTATTTCCATTCACATCATTTCATTTCACTTTACTTGACAAATTTTCTGTTTTATTAAAAATACTTCATGCACATGCCCAAACTGGCTATTTTATGTATACTGCCTATTACAGTATATATAGTATATATTGTACAGAGAATATATAGTTATATAATACACACTGTCATATATAAATGTTTATATAGCTGTAAGTGCATCCTTCATAATTACCTGTATTTGCAGATGGGTAGGCATTTCCTTGATGCTTAGAGGACCACAAAAGCTTCTTGAGGTTAATGTGACAGTGGCAATTTAACAGAATTTTAAAGCATGAATAGAATTTGGACACAAAGATAAGGGACAGTGGCCTCATAAAGGGAGTTGCAGGCTGCAGGAAAGCATTAGCAGCATCCAGGGGGTGGGTAAGCATTGAAACATTGCTCAGAGCTCCCACCAGGTCACAGCAGCCAAGAAGGCTCAGACTATGTCCACTACTTACAAAGATAAATGCTTGTAGACCATATGGTTTGGACTTCATTCAACTAGTACTCCCTGTTGCAAAGGATTAGTTTAAAAGCTGTCAAACACAGGGGTGCCTGGGTGGCTCAGTCGGTTAAGCATTCTGACTTTGGCTCAGGTCGTGATCTCACCGTTTGTGAGTTCGAGCCCTGCATTGGGCTCTGTGCTGACAGCTCAGAGCCTGGAACCTGCTTTGGATTCTGTCTCTCTTTCTCTCTTTCTCTCTCTCTCCCCCTCCCCCAGTTGTGCTCTGTCTCTCTATCAAAAATAAATAAAGTGTAAAAAAAAAAATTAAAAGCTGTCAAAAACTGGTGAAGGGGCGCCTGGGTGGCTAAGTCAGTTAAGTGTCCAACTCTTGGTTTCGGCTCAGATCATGATCTCACAGTTTCATGAGTTCGAGCCCTGTGTCAGGCTCTGCATTGATGTGCCGAGACTGCTTGGGATTTTCTCTCTCTCTCTCTCTCTCTCTCTCTGCCCTTCTCCTGCTCACACTGTCTCTGTCTGTCTCAAAATAAATACATAAACTTCAAAATTAAAAAAAAAAAACTGGTGAAAAAATGGGCACTCCTTTTACTTTTTAATGGTAGAAAAACAGTTTTGGGTAGCACATATTCATATATTATTTTATTGAATGATTAATCAGGCAAAGGCATGTTAAGCTCTAATCACCTGCCAAGTAGTTTGCTTAGCAGTTGTGATATGCTGGTGAACAAGACAGACCTGGTCTGG